>NC_045798.1:49941067-50620650 GCF_009873245.2 Balaenoptera musculus
GAACCCTGGAAAGTATCTACTTTTAAGGAAAGGGCCTTAGGAAGGAGACTTCAGGCTTTAGAAAACTTCTAGAATTCTCAGCCATCACCTTTCTCTTTCTCTTGTCACCAGAGTGATACATGCTCTCCTCATATTTAGAAAGGGGCATCTGGTCCCAGTGGCATCCTCTATTGCTCGTCTCTGGTGATGGGAGGATTTTCTCTCCTCATCTTGGTGGTTGCCCTCAGCTTGCTCTACTGATGACCCTAACTACACTCAGAATTTCTGCTTTCTCTGCATAAAATATGGTGGTCATTGGGTTGGAGGCTAGCACTTAAAGGTCTTTC
Source organism: Balaenoptera musculus (assembly GCF_009873245.2). Taxonomy (NCBI): domain Eukaryota; kingdom Metazoa; phylum Chordata; class Mammalia; order Artiodactyla; family Balaenopteridae; genus Balaenoptera; species Balaenoptera musculus. The sequence goes on from NC_045798.1 coordinate 49,941,394, forward strand.
CTGCTGATTCAGCCCCTATCGCATCTCTTATTACTATTTCTTAGAGGAATCCCCAAGAGGCAGAGTGGCTCTTAATTCTCAGCTATCTTCTGCACCCTGCATTGGCCCGGTGGAATTTTTTGATCTCCATTATGTCTCACAGGAATGAAGGACATCTCTCCATCCTCAGCACCTCTGCTCTGCCATCACGAGGGAAGGCTGCAATATTGCCTCTCCCCAGAATTCATGTCTCCAAACCTATCTAGGACTTCTATTGCCCTTCCTTCTCCAAGCCGCCCCCTCTCAGACACTAGAGGATGGTATCAGAACTCTTACACTGATCTAAAATGTTCTTTCCATCCTTAGCAGTGTTCTTCAGACTTCAACCCAATTCAGAATCTGCTCTCTGAATAGTGGAAAAATATTTTTTGTTGTTACACATTATTCTCTTCTCTGTGATTTAAGATATGGAACTCAATGCCCTGATTCAGCCAGACTTTATACTTGACATGCAAAGAAAAGTCCTTAACATTCCAAAGCACTTTTTCTTCTCAAGTGTTTGCCTCTTGCAATTCAGAATTGCTTTTAAGACACTGCCTGCTATGGCCTTATCAAAAAAATACATGATGAAACTCAAAAAAACTGATTCTTCATTCTTCTTGAGTTGTTTTCTCCCTTTTCTGGGTAATAAATCTTAAAGTCTTTTTTTAAGACTACATGTATTTACATTAATTCAAAATGTCCAAAGCACAATATGTTAGAGCCCATAAAAGTTTAAGATTTACATACACACAAACATATGAACAAATGTTACTTTCCTAGAACATAGGTTTAGTCAATTACTGAGACATGTTGGTTTTGACAGTCACATACTTATTGCAACAAATAATTATGATTTTAGACTTTCAATAATAACTTTTGCACAATGATAGAAAATGTACAGAATGTAAAGAAGATAGTAAAACAAATGTGTCTTTCTTACACAATGACACCATGAATGATATGGTATCATAGAGTAAATTTTATCACAGTAGTCTGTTCAGCCTTGTCATAAGTGATGAAATTAAATGAACATTTCCAAAATCATATTTATTTTGTGCTTTATAAGCAAAGCCTGCTTTTTTTTTTCTTCTACGTATTTAAAAAATAAAATAGGACAGCAATCCTTTTCTTTAAAGTAATTCAACTTTAATTGTAATACGTTAGGAAAGCCCACTTTAACATTAATTTTAAGAACATTAATATATGGAGACTTTTTATGATTTCAAAATCTGATTTTAATGTTGGAAAGCCTTCAGGGGAAAAGGAGTCAGTCACAGAGACAGAAATACACAGAAGATAGTGTTTCAAAATATTAACCCTCTCTACTCTTTTACACAGAAAATATCTCATTCCTCTCATCCTCCAACCTGGTGACCTTTTCTTTATTTTAACCATTTTTTTTTAATTGAAGTGTAATTAATTTACAATGTTGTGGTAGTTTCGGATGTACAGCAAAGCAATTCAGTTATATATATATATAGTTCTTTTTCAGATTCTTTTCCATTATAGGTTATTACAAGATATTGAATATAGTTCCCCGTGCTATACAGTAGGTCCTGGTTGTTTATCTATTTTATATATAGTGGTGTGTATATGTTAATCCCAACTAAACTGTTTGTTCACGGCTCTAGAGTGCAATCTCCTTGAGAGTAGAAAGCATCTTATTTATTGTCCTCTATCAATAACTACCATATTACCTAGCACAGTAGAAATGCAATAAATAGTTGCTAAATAAGTAAATGAACGAATGTTGGTACCTCTTTACACATAAAGGGACTGATGGTAAAGACATATTCCTACAAACATGTCTGCTATAAATCCAAAATTAAAACAACAAATATATAATATCTGCATAATTTTACAAAATGATTTTGTCACTAGAGTGGAAGCAAAAATTCATTTTTCCTTTACTTAAACATTCAGCAATAACTATACTCAAAATCAGAAAACAACTTACTGATTATAACTTGATAGTTCATTTAGACTAACATGAAATTTATTTAAAGTCGTCATGGTAATATGGTCTTAAAACGTTGGACTTCTGCAGAAATGTAGGTTTAAATTCTAGCTGTTTGACTGGGATGACTTACTAGATTTCTCTGAACCTAGATTTTTCTTTACCCCTGACTTCTCTCTTTAACTTGCCCCTCCCCTGAAAAAACTGTAAGGATTAAATTTGGCCCTTAGAAAATAAAATTTAAAAAATTTTAAATCCTCAAAAACAGAAAAGAAAGAAAATAAAACTAAATGAGTATCCTGTTGGTGGCACAATCACATAGAAAGGAACTGTTCCAAGTGACATTAAAACACAGTAATTTCACTGCTTATTGAGATATAATTTAAGGATAAAAAAATGTTAAAAGAAAACAGGATCTTAAACTCTTTCCATTAATCATATTGTTGGCAGTAGTGTTGATAGTTGGCAGGCTGGTATTGTTATTCTGGAACAGTTATATGTGGATGTGGAATAAACTAATTGAGTAATTATGTGATATTCTAGTGATATTCCTGGTGTGGTTGTAAACCAGAATTCTTTATTCTTATTGTGGGGGGCATAAGAGGTGCATATAGAAGATGTTAGGCAAAAATAAAATAAAATTTTAAAATTAAAAAAGTATAAGAAAACATAAACAACAACAGGGAAAAAAAATGGTAGTCCTGAAACTGAGTTGGATGTATCAATAGAATTCATGATAGCATATACATACATGTTCATATTAATATCTATCTATACTTGTATATATATTTTTATGTATTTCCTCACTTTATTACATAAAAAAGTTGAAAACAATGATGAACCCAGTAGCAATGAGTACCCTTAGCACCCAGATTGTGGTCTCCAAGTACATCACTAAAAGGAACAGATCCTTAGAGAAATGGCTAATTCCAGATTTGCAATAGGCTAAGTATAAAATGAATCCAAAGAATCTTGCCATATCAGTTATCAAGGAAGCTATCAACAAATACTAAGGTCATGTCAATAGGACTTAGGGGTCAGCTTAACGAGGTACAAACTGGCCAAATATGGGCTATGTTTAGCTTTAAAAATGATAATAATTACTGTGGATGGAGAAACCAGGTATGGTTAAGTTCATGAGTTCATAAGGGTGTTTAAAAAAAAAAAACCTAATCGGTCACCCTTGGAGAATGATGAAGAATCAATTCATTATCTTGAACATTGGTAGATAAAGGGAACAATACCAGGCATTTATCCTGTGTATACTATGTGAACTATACCACCAGGCAAAACCAAATAAGAGATAAAAAGAATAAATATGTATAAAAGTATCCCAAGTAAAAGAAGACCAGAAAAAAATGATAGTTTGATAATATTGGAATGTCACCATTTTCTAAACCCCCAGTTGGACTTAGGCACTAAGTATCAATGGTTTCTGACATCATCAAAAGAGAAATAGCCAGACATGAGTGACTCCTGATGGAAAAATTCACTATCTTATCAAGGCACTCCAACCTGAATCTGATCAGACCTCTGGAGCTACTTTTAATTTACAGGAAATTTACAACACAGAGCAACATGTTAAACAATTCCACAAGGACACAATCTGCACAATCCAGACTACAGGAAAGTCTAGAGAGGCATGTCGACCAGCCCCAAAATATGCTTTATTTAAATCCCGATTCAAATAAATGGAAAAAGAAGAATATATAAGCTATTATGATGGTTATGAATAATTAAGTAATGGGTTGGGTCAAAGACCTCCGAAGTTTTTATTTTCCTGAGTTACAAAATACATGCCCACCCAAGGAAAATGTAATTTTGGTCAGAGTAGCAATTAGCATGGTCAGTATAAACCACGTCCCCATAAAATTATAGTTTTTTCTCTTACATTGTCTATGGAAGCATTTTATTCGTTAAGATAATTTATGTTTTTAATCTTTTCAGTTAATATACCCAGAGGCAATGAAATTGGAGCAGCTAAGAAGGCAGAAATGAATACAATATTATGCATAAATACAAAAGCATTAAAAAGCAACTCTATTCTTTGGTTTCTGAAATCAAGTAGGTCAAAATGATTAAAGAAAACTATAAAACTTTTATTTTCCTTTTTGATCACTGACTTTTGTTATAAAATTATTTTAAAAATCATAAAATCATGACTTTTAGTGGGTAAGGCTATTGTTTATCAAAATGGGAATATTGAACCTCAAATTAACAATTCCCATTTAAAACTAAATTACTCCAGGGTGTCAATTAGATACTCCTTAGAAGTAATGTTCTATTTTCTTCCATGTCTAGGAAATCTTCCTGAATATGGTACTCTCACAAATCTTATGGCTTCAAACTTGAGAGCAGTTTCAATTTTCCAATACCTCGTTTAATTAAAAATATATATTCCATACAATGTAGGACTTACTCTGTTTTTCTTTGTCTGTAGTAAGAAATGCCATTAGATGTCTCCCCTGCTTTAAGGCTCAGATGCCTCCAGTTTCACCAGACAATGCTGGCACTCGCTTGCAGGTTTCCAATTCTGAGCCTCTGGATATTTCACGCAAAGGTAATTCTTTTTTTTTTTTTTAATAAATTTATTTATTTATTTATTTTTGGCTGTGTCGGGTCTTGGTAATTCTTTTTGATTCTGAGTTATCAAGCCAGTTGTCACTTCTTTACTTTAAAGCTGTCCTTTGGGGCTTCCCTGGGTGGTGCAGTGGTTAAGAATCTGCTTGCAAATGCAGGGGATGCAGGTTCGAGCCCTGGTCTGGGAAGATCCCACATGCTGCAGAGCAAGTTAGCCTGTGCACTACAACTACTGAGCCTGTGCTCTAGAGCCCATGACCCACAACTACTGGAGCCCATGCTACCTAGAGCCGTGCTCTGCAACAAGAGAAGCCACCGCAATGAGAAGCCCGCTCACCGCAACGAAGTGTAGACCCTACTCACCGCAACTAGAGAAAGCCCACGCACAGCAACAAAGACCCAACGCAGCCAAAAATAAATAAATAAAATAAAATAAATTTAAAAAAATAAAGCTGTCCTTTGTTACTGGAAGCAAAAATAGCCATTATTTTCCTACCAGAACTCTCCTTTGATGCAAGAAATAAGTACATACATCAAAAAAATACTAAGCTCCTTTTTATTTTGTTCTATAAGGAAATGACAGCTCATAGCCATACCCACGCACTATCATCACCTAATTTGAAACCATCCTTAATTTTGTTTGTACCACTCAGATACTTTCATGCTGAGAGCATGGTAGATTATAATCTTTATGGAAAATCATGTAATTTAAACATTTCTCCTCATGTCAGGCTAGCTAACTCTTCTGAAGTCCATTGCAATAATACCTCATTTAAACAAGTAAACCTCTTTTTTCACATTTCGAAGGATCCACTTAAAATAATTTTCTTTTTCTAGGACTCATAGACAATGCTATTGTGGTCCCCTTTTAGATAGCAGAATTGAATAGTTCTTCAGTGTGACCATTTTCTCCCTTACAGAATGTATGAAGAGCTAAAATTTCTCTTAATGAAATATAACCCATCTTTTAAACTCATTGTTACTTATTTACTAAGACTTCACCATTTCAGTCATTTTTAATTATTTTTGAAGGTATTAATAAAAAAGAATGAAGAGATTTAACAGAGATGACTAATCAAATATTGAAAACCCACATAACTTAAAATCATGACAGGGTCTGGCACACACTACAGGTTCAAACAATATATTCTGAATGAATATGTGAATAAATATTCTGGCCATTATTGCACTATGTAATGTAATGAGTTTTATATACAGTGTGTTTAGTCATCCATACCGTGAACTCCAGGAGGGCAAGAAAAGTGCTTGACTGCTAAAACAACACCTGGAATGTAGCAGATAATAAATAAATATTGAAGGAACAAAAGTGAGCAAGTCTCACTTAAGAAAAAATTATCCATTCATGTTATTTAGACATAATCTTATAGTCATTGTTACTTTGACTTTATAATTAACCTTGATATGAGGAAGTGCAATGATTATTTTGTACAAACTATTCAATTTTTTATCAGAAATACACTGTGGTTGTTATATTACCTTTGGATGTTTTTTCATTTCATCCTAATCTTTACTACCATTAGAGAGACAAAGAAACTGATATAATTCTACATAGAAGAGTCTGTGGATGCTCCAGGTGGATGTAGTTGTGTATTTATTTCAGATTTCGTGTCATCCAAATGTACAGCTTCTCCAAGACCTTCAATATTAGAGATAACCTACAGCAGAAATCAATGGAGAAAAGCCCATTCAGGTGAGCTTCTGTTACAGGTCTGGCAGTAGGCAATTAATGCACAGAGCTGAATGAATAATATGATGAAATAGGGAATTAGTGATGTGGCAAGCAAGAAGCACAGAGTTATTAGGGAGTTTGAGGATGTAGTAGTCCATGTGCTCAAGAAACAAAGATGGGACTTATGTTATAGGAATGCAGATAGAAAACATATGTAGGGAGCTACTTGACTGTGTGACAGGTCAAGACAAGTTGGAGGTGATGACATTAGAGAAGCAGACAACTCATGGATTCCAACATTCAATAAATGTTGACAGAACGTCAAGCACTGGGAACGTAAGACCAATAAATAGTGGTCCAAATCATCAATTGGCTTATGGTCTAGCAATCAGATTTTGAAACTTGTAAATAAGCAACCACCATAATCTGTTACAGATGCTATGATAGATTTCTATACGGAGCAGAGGATAGGGCAGAAAGTAGGGAATGTGAATTATTGCTAGTTTGGGGAGAAATTGAAAGGGAAGACTTCCTACTTAAAACCCAGTCGTGGAATAAACAAATAAATGAGCAATTAATATAGTAAGTGTAGTAAGTGCTGTGACAGAAGTATCCCAGGGTGCTTACTATGACTACTAAGCCAGTCTCTGAAATTAAGCTATAAAGCAGGAAATTTAGATGTAACTATTAAAGACTGTGGATATTTTGTAGTCTAAAATTTTTAATTAAATTTTCACCTTTTCAAAATTATCAAACAATGAGAGCCATTAGACTCCTTCACCATATCCTTGAACTTCATCCCATGTCTAAATGTCACCCCGTCCCTGAGCCCCGATCTGAGATATGGAAATATGGGGATGGATTGAGTGCAGGGGTTGAATGACTGATACAGATGAAGTATAATGCTCTGGCTTCTAGGGTCTTTGGTATCATAGAAAGATATTTGGTTTTTGTGCCTGGTTCCTGGCACAGAGTTCCTAAAACCCTTGGAATTTCCTGAGTAATAAGGGTGATAAAAGTATCTTTTTTTCTAATGAGGTGAGTCTTGGCAGGCCCCTAGATAGTTTTTGGCTAATCACCAAAAGACCAAACCTTGATGTTGAAGGAGCTTGAAATTTTCTGGCCCCAACACCTGGGGAGGTGAGAGGGACTGAATATTGAGTTAATCGCCAATGGACAATAATTTTATCAATCATGCCTATGTAATGAAACCTCTATAAAAAATCCTAAACAATGGGGTTCAGAGAGCTTCAGAGTTGGCAAACACATTTATGTGTAGGGAGGATGGCACACCCCAAATCCACAGACAGAATTCTGGCGCTCAGGACCCGTCCAGACTTTGCCCTAGACATGTCTTCACCTGGCTGTTAATTTGTATCCTCTACAATAAACCAGGAAACGTAAGTAAAGTGCCTTCCTAAGTTCTGTGAAATATTTTAGCAATTTATTGAAACTGAGGAAGCAGTAAAGGGAATCCCTAATTGATAGCTGCTCAGTCAGAAGAATGTAAGCCCAGGGCTTACAACTGGTGTCTGAAGTGGGGGAAGTCTGCAGGATGGAGCCCTTTCACTTGTGGGAACGGATGCTAATTCCAGGTGGTTAGTGTCAGTACCAAATTAAATCGTAGGACACCGGGTTTGTGTCCAGAGAATCAGAGAATTGGTTGCTGGTGTTGGAAAAGTTGGAATGTCAAAATGTCTGAGATAATCAAAATGTCAGGCACCAGAAAGACTTTCAGTGGGCATAAGCCGAGTCCTGGAGGATGATTCAGATTTTGGCCAATTGAGGAGGTCAAGGGAATGGAAGAAAGCCATCACAGGCAGAAGGACAGGATAGGTAATGATGCAGGAATTTAAGAGAATGTGACTTGCTGTGCTCCGTGTGGCTGGCACAGGGGAAGCCAGGCCAGGAACCCAGAAGAGATGAAATTGGAAAGACCATCAGGGCTGGAGTGGACAGGGCTTTGTGTTGTGTTCTCAGTTAAGTATGATTATCATCTCGAACACTCCTGGAGGATTGTAAGGAAGCAGGTGGAATGACTATGTGTTTGTTTTACAAATATTAATGCAAGACTAAAAATCTCTCCCATTTCTTTCTCAGGCCTATATTTATCGTACACATTTATTGTGGATCATTAGCTACAACTGTCATCACAGGTTTCCAAGGATTTTGCAGTGGAGACACTTCAAATGGAAACACTCAGCTGCCATTTGAGATCCCTGATTTTGCAGTTGTCTCTGGGAAAACCAGCATCTTTAACCTTGCCAGTAAAAGATACTCGCTAGAGTCTCTCTCTTGTAGCAGATGCTGTGCTCTCTCTACATGGAACTTAGTTCACAAGAAAAAGGAAGTATAAGTTCTCTTTTTTTGGCTTTGGCTCAAGGAAGACAAATCCACAGCAGACCCTCTCCTGGTTCAGGGATTTTGATCATACACTTGAATACGTGTAGCTTTCGCAGTTGAAGTTGAATAGCACATACATGCTTGCTTAGTCTGGTAGTTTACCAGATATTAGAGATGGAAGGATAGCTGAGATCCTGAATTCCAAATCCTTAAATCTCCTAGCAGCTTCTGTAATACCATGCTGCTAGATTACTTAAGGAGGATATGTCGCTCAGAGAATATATTCACACTGTAGGTAGATCTCAAAGTGTGATACAGAGATCGTGGGAGTCCCTGAAACCCATTCAGTGGGTCCTCAAGGTCAAAACTATTTTCATAATAACACTAACATGTTGTTTCTTTCACCGTGTTGATATCTGCACTGGTGATCCAGAGCAATGGTTGGTAAAACTTCTGTTGCCTTAGAACTAATCAAGGCAGAGGCAGCAAACAGTACCAGCAGTCACTGTGGTCTTCTCTTGCAGACCAGGTTCACTTAAGAATGCCCTTGATTGTGAAGTCAAAAATATTAAAACGTGATTATACTCAATCCATGAGTACACGGCTTTTTTTTTAAACTTTGGGTTTATTTATTTATTTATTTATTTATGGCTGTGTTGGGTCTTCGTTTCTGTGTGAGGGCTTTCTCTAGTTGTGGCAAGCGGGGGCCACTCTTCATCGCGGTGCGCGGGCCTCTCACTATTGCGGCTTCTCTTGTTGCGGAGCACAGGCTCCAGACGCGCAGGCTCAGTAATTGTGGCTCACGGGCCTAGTTGCTCCGCGGCATGTGGGATCTTCCCAGACCAGGGCTCGAACCCGTGTCCCCTGCATTGGCAGGCAGATTCTCAACCACTGCGCCACCAGGGAAGCCCACACGGCTTTTTAATATTCTGTATGACTCAGTGAGAAGCACACCTAGAGAACTTTTGCTACCACCCCAAAGTATGACAGTAGTTGCAAGGAGATGCCCTTTGAGTGTCCGGAGCTGAGCTGAGCTGAGCTGGGAGACAGAGGGAAATGAGCTGTCGTGTGTCCGAGTAGCCCATCGAAGCAACAAGCTAAAAATGAAAGTGTTAATCACTTACTGGGAGCGGTATAAACAAGAGGCTCAAACAGGAAGAAATACTGGCTCCCTCTGTTCTGCTTTCCCCCGTGGAAGGGCACACCAGTGTCAGGCGGATGTCAGTGAGATGGACATCTCACTGTGGAGGGAGCCCTGAATGAAAGGCTCTGGCCATTTTATGGACCCTGAAGTCAGGAAGGAAGGCTCAGGCCCGGGCTCAGTGTGGAAAAGTACTGGTACTGAGTCAGAGTGGGGAGAGGGGGCTCTCCAAGTGTTTCCCCTCCTCCCCCATAAGCACGGGCACCTGAGGAAGACCTCTGCCCAAGGCAGAAGACCTCTGCCCAAGACCACTGCCCAGGGCCTCAGAGGTCTTGGGCAGGAAAACCTCTGCCCAAGATCGAGGAATGAAGCTGCCCGGGCTAGGAGAGGGAATATTGTACAAAGAGCATGACAGACGGGGGGGCCTGAGTGCTCGACGCAGCTCTGTTCAGAGTCTGCAGTGAGCGGCTGTTTACCAAGGGTGGTGTGGGTAGGTCAGCTGCCCATGGGAGGCCGGCCAGACAAAGCCTTTGTAACAGCCTATGGTCAGGCCTGAAAAAATCACACACGGGTTTTTAATCAGGAGCCTGACTCACACAGGATGTCACAGAGAAAAGTGATTGAGTTGAAAGCTGAACTAGCTCTTTTTACATGGATCGCCATTTTCATCTGAAAAAATAACAGACAAACTGTGGTTTTTGAAACTTAGGTGGGCATGATCAGAAAATCCACAAACAACAAATGCTGGAGAGGGTGTGGAGAAAAGGGAACCCTCTTGTACTGTTGGTGGGAATGTAAATTGATCCAGCCAGTCTGGAGAACAGTATGGAGGTTCCTTAAAAAACTAGAAGTAGAACTACCATACGATCCAGCAATCCCACTCCTGGGCACATACCTGGAGAAAACCATAATTCAAAAAGACACATGCACCCCAATGTTCATTGCAGCACTATTTACAATAGCCAGGACATGGAAGCAACCTAAATGTCCATCAACAGAGGAATGGATAAAAAAGATGTTGTACATATATACAACGGAATATTACTCAGCCGTAAAAAGGAATGAAACTGGGTCATTTGTGGAGACGTGGTTGGACCTAGAGATTATCATACAGAGTGAAGTAAGTCAGAAAGAGAAAAACAAATATTGTATATTAACACATATATGTGGAATCTAGAAAAATGGTACAGATGAACCTGTTTGCAAGGCGGAAATAGAGACACAGATGTAGAGAACAAACGTATGGACACCAAGGGAGGAAAAGGGGGGTGGGATGAATTGGGAGATTGGGATTGACATATATACACTAATTAATATGTATAAAATGGATAACTAATAAGAACCTACTGTATAAAAATTAAATTAAATTTAATTTTAAAAAAAAGAAACGTAAGTATTTGGCAGACATTTTCTCAAAAATGAGCAAAGGGAGCCTGTCACTTCAAGGAAAACGAGTATTTGTTGCCAAAGATAGAATGCAATCTGCCAAGGAAAAATTAGAATTCTGGAACACTTGTATTCACCAAGGTGAGCTCGGCTGCTCCATGAGAACTGCAGACTTTTTGGAGTGAGTTCAGTGGCGATGTTAATGACTGTAGTTGTTAGGGCTTGAATTGGATCCCTCAAAAAAGGTAGGTTAAAGTCCTAACCGCCAGTACCTCAGAACGTGGCCTTATTTGGAAATAGGATCTTTACAGAAATAATCCAATTTAAATGAGGCCATTTAATCCAATATGATGAGTGTCTTTATAAAAAGGAGAAATTTGGACACAGAGACAGACACACGCAGAGGAAAGACAACGTGAAGACAACGTGAACACACAGGGAAGATGCCATGTGAAGATGCAGGATTGGAGTGGTGCATCTGCAAGGCAACGAATGCCAGAGATTGCCGGCAAACCATCAGGGGTAGAAAGAGGCAAGGAAGGACTCCCTGGCAGGTTTCAGAAGGATTTCTGACTTCTAGACTCCAGAGCTATGAGAAAATAAATCTCTGTTGTTTAAGTCACCCAGTTTGTGATACTTTGTAACAGCACCTCTGAGAAACTAATACAACAGTTGTTTCACATTGTAAAATAAAATGTGTCAACATTTGGAAGATCTGTACACTAAGGTGAACTAGTATTTTCCAAATATCATGTGTAAAGTTACAAAATCATACATGGGTAAAAGATCTATTCAAGGTTTTAGTAAGTTTTAACGTAGCAGAGTACCTCGATATGGTTGGATGTAACGTATGACAACCAAGCTTTAAAAACTACCACTTGTTAACTTTTGGTATCATATCAAAAAAGAATATTGACAATTATCTAAAAAAACTATTAAAATATTTCTCCCTTTTTGAACTACATGTCTCTGTGAGGCTACGTTTTCTTCAGATGCTTCAAACAGAACAAAATATTGCAGCAGATCGATTGTAAAAGCAGTTACAAGAATTGTCTTATAGTGAGCCAAACGTTAATGATATTTGTAAAAGTGTAAAATAACTTCTCTATTCTCACTATTTGTTTTACTTTGAAAAAATATAGTTTTTCAAATAAAAATATGCTAATCATAACTTATAATAAGTTGGGATTTTTTTGATGAAAAAAAGCTTCCTCAGTTTTGATTTCTAATACAGCAAACGTTGATAGATTGAACATAAACAAAAGCTTTTGGGATCCTCAGTAATTTTTAAGACTGTAAAGAGGTACCAAGATCAAAGATTAGAAACTGCTTTTCTAGCAAATGCTCATCATTATGATTCTCTGAAGTTTGGTTACCTTTTAAACCCTGCCTAGTGTCCCGCCCCTGTGAACTGAGTTAGGCCAGTTGTGAGCCCACAGATTCCCCTCCTTCCTCTTCCTTGGACCCAGTTGTGTTTTCAGATTCTTCTGCTCCGTGAGTGGAGATGGACGTCGTATGGGCCCATTTACTGCATGTGCCACGTGGGAGATGCGTCTTCAGAGACAGAGCCAAGCCTGGTGGAAACAGCACTGTGCTCTTCCCACAAAAATCCCACCCCCAGCACACGGTGGGCTCTCAGGGAGTCTCCTAGCTTCTTCTGGCTGTAGAGGAAGGGAAGGATCCTAGGAGCCTTCCCATCACCACCACCACCAACAGTGGATCTGTTACAGATTCCTAGGACCCATTCCAAAAGATTATAAAGGTCTGAATTAAACTCCAAAATCAATATTTTCAACAAGCAGCTCAAAAGATTCTGAAGCTGGTGGTCTCTGGACCACATATAAAAACAGTGCCAATTAGTAGGGTGTGCTTCCAACCGTGACTGAATATGAGAGGAAGGTACTGGTGAGCTCAGTGCTAAATCCCAGGTGATTATCGAGAGTAACCGATCCATTACATCCAGAGAGAACACTTGCTTCATGATTTTACATAGATCAAGAAAGACACGTGCAGGATGCCAGCAGGGCATGACAATTGATCTAGTTAACTCAGAGAGGAAGAAAAGATGGCTTTGTCAGTCTGAGACCGTAGCTGGGAGAGTGGACCCTTGACACAGACTCACCTGGAAAATAAAACTGATGCAAAATGAATGTCAATTACCCAGTTCCAGAGGGCCTGTCCATCTTTCACTTTTTTTTTTTGACCTATCATTTGCTCCATCACTCTTACATCAAGTCCCCATGACAATAATACCTGAGTGCCCTTCAGACTCTTGAGAAATGCACAATTCATTGAACTGTCCAAGGAAACACAATCCTTGTTTCTCTTCACAAAGAAACAGAATGACAGTGCAATTTTCCAACCTAAGTTGGAAAATTTACACACATAATTTGTGTGACTGATTTTTAGGAAAGGTTGGGGCTATCAGTATCACCTGGGGTAGGTCTAAATATCACAATGACCTTATCACAAATAAGCAAACTAGCATTTTGCTTTGTAAGTCAGCCTTTTGTGTTAGGTTGCTGTCCTAGACTTTCAGAGTCCAGCAGAAAATTCTTTCTGCTTCTAGGATTTACCCTCCACCCCCAGCCTTTACTCTACTCTGTGTATCAGCTTTATCTTTGAAAATTAAAGTCGATTTCAGGGCTCTTTATACTGTGCCATGCTACCACACTGCTTTTCTTTATGGAGAACCTTCTATGTGTTGGACATTCCGTCAGATGGTTTTTACCTATTATCGCTTTTCCTCACCTCAGACTCATAATGTATGCCTTATTCTCCCCTTGTCACACTTGAAGAAAATGGAGTTCAAAGAGCTTAAGCACATATATCTAGGTAAAGAAACTATTATCCGCCTGAGCTAGAACTCTTGCCCAGTTACAGGCTCTGGCCCCTAAGCCCATATTCTGGCGCCTCCTCCACCCTGAAGAAGCTTGGATAAATTGATAGTAACGGGTTTCTAAATCATAAAGGCTGAGGTCAGTGCCCTTGGTTGGTCATCTCTGAAACCTACAGCTGGCCTTGTCTATTTCCCACAGTAATACAGTGGGATTCTACTGGAAAACACACTATATAGCAGGACTAGTTAATTTGGCTTCACTAAAGTCCCATCAAACCGCTAAGCAGAGTCAGAACTCTTCAAACAGTGACAAAGATAGCTTTGTGTCAAGCCATTGAATTACACAGCAACACAATAAAAATAAGAATGACTAATACTTTTTGGTCTCTATCAAGTACTCTGCCAAATAGCTAAAAATAGAAATGTTCCTCAAAATGTCACTTTAGGAGGAGTGCAGAAAGAGTTCCCACACTGTACGTGTAAATATTACTTCAGAATCTGGGGACGGCTGCTCACACAAAGACGGACTTTGAAAACTTCACTGTTTTCAAGTCTTTAAGATTCAATAATCCAATATGCTGTGCCTTTTGAGAACAAACCCAAGCATTAAGCTTGAAGAATTTAAAGTATTGGAAACAAAAGTATTTTTCAATGTATTTTCTAGTGCTGAACTGGAGTTTTAAAAATAGACTGAAAATTTTGGTATTTGTCTATTGCACTTGCTTCTTTTTTTTTTAAGAATGTCTGTAGCAATAACAAATAACAAAACAGAATATGGATGTCCTTTGTAGGTGGATTCCTAGAATTACTCAAAATCATTCTGAAGTTGTCTTATATTAACATTCTTCAAGCCAGAGCACTCAAGAGTAATGAGTCTCTTTATATCTATTACCTAATCAATAAGAAATAAAACTTCCAGCACTAACAAATTGCCATTTCAGCAAAAAGAGATTTATTTGGCTTGGACTGTATTTCCTCATTAGTAAAGTAAATGCAAGAAAGTCTGATTTATCTGGGTTTTTTCCCCACTGAACAAAAAGTAATTTGGTGAAGCTATTTTTTCATTGTACTGTATTTTTAAATTAAAACTGGCCAGTGGAACCTCTCTAGTCTAAACTCTCAAGAAATATATGTATTAAATCTCAAGGAATCCTAAAGCAACTAGAGAGAATTTCATTTTTAGTAAGCTGCAAGGCATTAAAATCAATAAATGAGCTGATGATGCAATTAATATGTTAGAGGCCTTTAATGGAAAAAAGGAAGATTTAGTATTAACACCCATTACTTCTCTCAGTTAAAGAAATTTCTAAGCCTGTGCTTTACTAAGTAAACTACATAATCGGGACCATTGAACAGTAGTTGTGTTTTCATTATAGTTAATGTTAATTAGTCTGTTTATTTTGGGTGTGATTATCGTTAACTCAGAGATTTGTATGCTGTTCCCTGCACAGCTTCTGTATATAATTCATAACCAAGAATACATCCACTGGCATGGTGATGCACTCCAGGAAGGCTTTGAATTCAGAATATTGTTCAGTAGCTAATACAGGATATGTTTATTCAGGATCTTGCCAGAGATCAGATTCTCCTGTAGTCACCTCCATCAACTCCTATATTGCTATTCCACAAATATGGCAAGAATAGAGGCGTCTAAAAATATTTTGATATTTATTTTGTGTTTTAAAGATATTCAGTGATTTTAATGATTATAAATCAAAATGTAATAGGCTTAAAGTGACAGTGAGACAGAGCTTGTGTGGGATGCTGAGACAACTTCAACTTGAACCCTGGCATGAAGGAGATTACAGACTTGTGGAGGTGATAAGCTTTCTACCCAAATGCTCCGAGCTCAGAGTAATTCCTAGATGAAAGTATGTCCTTTGGGGTAGAGGCAGACCTGGATCTACAGCCTAGGTGGAAAACTCATAGTCATAGGAACTTGGACTAATCACTCTGCCTCTCAATGTCTCAGATTCCTAATTTATAAAAATATGGAAGTAATTACTAACATGTAACATTGTTTTGACAATGAAATGACATGATGTACATTAAAAATTCTAGTGTAGTACCTTACAAATAATAGGTGTTGAAGAGGAAACCTACTTTCCCCCTCCTTCATACTAGGTTCACCTCACTCCAAAGTTCAAACACGGTTTCATTGTAGAACACATATTCAGGTTAGCTCCTTTATCCTCAAAGGAGTTCCATGAACTTGGATGGGGACAAAAATACATTGCATTTTCACTAGTTAATTTCAGCTGGAGAATCTAAATTTAACATTTCCTTCGATGATGACTATAGGCAAAAAGCCACAGTGCTATGTGCAGCACCTATGACTTTGTCACCAATATAAAATCACACATATTTTTTATAACAAAATCTTGCTTTTCAGATCCTAAAATATCACTTATGTTTATCATTACTTTGAAATTTAAGGAGTTATTGGACTCAACGTTAGATCTTTTTATTTAATGCAGTCATCAAGAAGCACATACAAAACTATGATACAAATTTTAGACATTTTTTTGGTATCTATTTTTTAATATTATTGGTTCACTTTATAATTCTATGTACTTTATGCATTTAAAAGCATTATTCTCAGGACTTCCCTGGTGGTGCAGTGGTTAAGAATAGCCTGCCAATGCAGGTGACACGGGTTCGAGCCCTGGTCTAGAAAGATCCCACATGCTGTGGAGCAACTAAGCTCATGCGCCACAACTACTGAGCCTGCGTGCCACAACTACTGAAGCCCGTGTGCCTAGAGCCCATGCTCTGCAACAAAGAGAAGTCACCACAATGAGAAGCCCGCGCACCACAATGAAGAGTAGCCCCCACTTGCCACAACTAGAGAAAGCCTGCACGCAGCAACAATGACCCAATGCAGCCAAAAATAAATAAATAAATAAATAAATAAATAAATAAATAAATAAATAAAAGCGTTATTCTCGGGAGTTCCCTGGTGGTCCAGTGGTTAAGATTCCGCACTTCTACTGCAGGGGGCACTGGTTTGATCCCCAGTCAGGGAACTAAGATCCCACATTCTGTGTGGCATGGCCAAAGGAGAAGAAAAAAGCATTATTCTCACGAGGAGGCGTCCCAAGACGGCGATATAGGAAGATCCTGAACTCACCTCCTCTCATGGACACACTGAATCTACAGCTACATATCAAACTATTCCCTCTGAAAAAGACCTGAAAACTAGTTGAACAACCACTTCACATCCAATGAGAAAAGGGCCAAGGTGAGTAGGAGAGACTGAGATGTGCTCTCACCAAAACCCCACACCCAGTGGGGTCCCCCACAATCAGGAGGGATCTCACAGATCCAGAGAGTCTCCCTGAGGAGTGAGGGTTTGTAGCCCACCCCAACTTTTAAGACCAGCACCTGAAATATAAGCCCCCCCGACAGCTGGCTTTGAAAACCATAGAGGTTTCCACCAGACCCAAGGGGCTGTACTGAAGAATGCTCTTGAAGGGCTTGCACGCAGAGTTCCTCGCCCCAGGCCACAGTGCAGAGGCAGCAGTTTGAAAAGTTCCCAGACTATACCGAAAGGAGACTGATTTGCTAATCGCAAAGCGTCTACTGGAGGGACAGAGGCACTGGTGGGTGTCACTTTTGTGCTTTCCCTCTGCCATGCTCCACAGTGCCAGTATGTCCCCGAGGGGAGCGTTGATGCGTGTCTGATGCCCTGGGTTCTTACATCGGGTGCCCCAGTTTTTGCAGCAGCATCCCAGGGGATACCCCTCGAGTGCCTGGCTCTGGAGGCCAGGGGACCTTGTGTTCTCAGGTCCCACGGGACTGTAGCAATCAGAGAGACCGTTCCTGGCTGACTACCACCCCTAGGGCCCTGCACAGAAGGCAGACTGAAACACACCCCCAGTCTTTCTGAAACTGAGCCCAACCCTGTGGGGCCCTCCCAAGTACAAAGGCCCCTCCATGTCTGCTGCCTCTTGTTTGTAGAAAAGTTGGTGACTCCCATGCCTCCCCTGAGCCACAAAAGAGCAGACTCAGGACTTAATTATTAGGACAATACAGTCACAGAATCTTTAAATCCCCCCTAAAGGACATAAATAGCAGTGTCTGATGCATATTCCTGAGTTGTCTTACAGATATTATAACTGCCACCAGAGGGAAAAAGCTGACTGCGTGAAGAGCAGACTGTAGCCATGACATAAGCTGCTCCATCTTGAGCAGTACTGAATCTATTGCTAGCACAATTCCAAGAACTGGCCTCAAGAGAATGGGATTAACACTGTTGCTCATTATAATCTGTATCTTTGTGGGCATCAGAATGATTGTGGCTCGTTCTACCCGTATATGTAAGCAGGCAACTAAAATTGTCAGCAAAGAGATGCTGCAGACCCAGGTCGACATCTCCCACTCTGAGAATACAGTGCCCTATGTCGGCATGAAGCAGTTACAGAATATGGACCTTCGCCACACAATGGGTGCCAAAATCTGTTACCAAACTCAGGTTCGGCTGCTTGTCTGTAGAGTATTGGCTTTCGAGCAGCGAGCAGCCAAAAATGAGCTCGGTAACATTTCTAAGAAAACCTATTTGCCTGTTCAGGAAGTTTGGCTTGAGGGCGGGCTCCTGATCTGGCACATCTAGAGGCCTACACAGGTGCTCTCAGGGAATGGAGGCCCATGAACGCCATCTTTGCGCTCTCTCCTGCCTCATTCCAGCTTGCCAGTGTCTGCCAGAAAGCAGCTTATACCCTTCACTGGCACCCCGAGTTTTGCAGTTGCTGCCAGAGGACATCTTTACATCACCTGGCTCTGAAGGCCAGTGGGGCTTATGCTCGTGGGTCCCACAAGACTACAGCCAATGAAGAAAATGTTCTTAAGTAGCTACCACCCCCAGGGCACAGCAAGAGGCCACAGACCCAGGAGCTCAGTCTCCCTGTCAAAGAGGCCAATTAGCTTATCATAATGTAGCCTGAGGGGTAGGCTTCAAAGGGCTGACTGTAAACCTTTCCAGAGACCTTGGAAGGTGGGGGCTATCTTCAGGCTTTCCCTCTGCTGCACCCAGAGAGCAAGTACATTTTTGCGGGGAGCTCTCACATGTGTCTGGTACCCCATTTTTTGTGTCTGGTGCAATGGTTTTTGTGACTGTCACACAGGGGATGCTCATTGATCTCCTGATTCTGGAGGCCATGAGGGTTGCATTCTTGGATCCCACAAGACTGTAACAATCAGAGGGACAGTCTTGGCAGGCTACCACCCCCAGGACACTGCACAGACAGCAGACTGAAACACATCCCCAGTCTTTCTGTGAAAGAGGACTATTTATTTGTCATGAAGCTTCAGCCAGAGAAGCAGGCTTCAGGATTGCTATGTATCTTAGAGGCTACAGAGATGCTCTCAGGGAATGTCGGTTGGGGACGTCATCTTTGCACTCTCCCTCTGCCTCTTTACAGCTTGCCACTACTTTTCAGAAAGGCTTATACATTCATATGGAGCCTTTGATACAGCAGGCAGGTAGCTAGATATCAGCAGAGAAATGGGGGCAGGGGCCAGGTGGCAGGAAATCATGCATCTCGTAAACAGCAGGGGTCCATGGGCAGACAAAGAAAAGCAGGAACCTCCAGACTGACAGGAAACCACAACTTTTGGGTGATAAGTGTCCTGGAAGCAGGCAAAGAAAGGTGAGGAAAGGCGGGAAACTTCTGCATCCCAATGTAACCTGTTGCTCATCATGCTCTCATTGCAATAAAATTAGACTTACAGATAAGAAACCTGTGAAAAGAGGCCCCAAACACAGTAAGTTAAGCAAAATGAGAAGACAGAGAAATATGCAGCAGATGAAGGAGCATGGTAAAAACCCACCATACCAAACAAATGAAGAGGAAATAGGCAGTCTCCTTGGAATTCAGAGTAATGATAATAAAGATGATCCAAAATCTTGGAAATAGAATGGAGAAAATACAACAAACGTTTAAAAAGGACCTAGAAGAACTAAAGAGCAAACAAACAAAGATGAACAACATAATAAATGAAAATAAAAATTCTCTAGAAGGAATCAAGAGCAGAATAACTGAGGCAGAAGAATGGATAAGTGACCTGGAAGATAAAATACTGGAAATAACTACTGCAGAGCAGAATAAAGAAAAAAGAATGAAAAGAATTGAGGACAGACTCAGAGACTTCTGGGACAACATTAAACGAAACAATATTCGAATTATAGGGGTCCCAGAGGAAGAAGAGAAAAAGAAAGGGACTGAGAAAATATTTGAAGAGATTATATTAGAAAACTTCCCTAATATGGGAAAGGAAATAATTAATCAACTCCAGGAAGCGCAGAAAGTCCCATACAGGATAAATCCAAGGAGAAACATGCCAAGACACATATTAATCAAACTATCAAAATTTAAATACAAAGAAAAGGTATTAAGAGCAGCAGGGAAAAGCAACAAATAACATACAAGGGAATCCCTATAAGGTTAACAGCTAATCTTTCAGCAGAAGCTCTGCAAGCCAGAAAGGAGTGGCAGGACATATTTAAAGTGATGAAAGGGGAAAACCTACAACCAAGATTACTCTACCCAGCAAGGATCTCATTCAGATTTGAAGGAGAAATTAAAATCTTTACAGACAAGCAAAAGCTACGAAATTCAGCACCACGAAGCCAGCTTTACAACAAATGCTAAAGGAACTTCTCTAGGCAGGAAACACAAGAGAAGGAAAAGACCTACAATAACAAATCCAAAACAATTAAGAAAATGGTAATAGGAACATACATATCGAAAATTACCTTAAATAGGAATGGACTAAATGCTCCAACCAAAAGACATAGGCTGGCTGAATGGATACAAAAACAAGGCCCGTATATATGCTGTCTACAAGAGACCCACTTCAGACCTAGGGACACATACAGACTGAAAGTGAGGGGTTGGAAAAAGATATTCCATGCAAATGGAAATCAAAGAAAGCTGGAGTAGAAATTCTCATATCAGACAAAATAGACTTTAAAATAAGGACTATTAGAAGAGACAAAGAAGGACACTACCTAATGATCAAGAGATCAATCCAAGAAGAAGATATAACAATTGTAAACATTTATGCACCCAACATAGGAGCACCTCAATACATAAGCCAAATGCTAACAGCCATAAAAGGGGAAATTGACAGTAACATGATCATAGTAGGGAAATTTAACATCCCAGTTTCACTGATGGACAGATAATCCAAAATGAAAATAAATCAGGAAACATGAGCTTTAAATGACACATTAAACAAGATGGACTTATTGATATTTACAGGACATTCCATCCAAAAACACCAGAATCCACGTTCTTCTCAAGTGTTCATGGAACATTCTCCAGGATAGATCATATCTTGGGTCACAAATCAAGCCTTGGTAAAGTTAAGAAAATTGAAATCATATCAAGTATCCTTTCCAACCACAATGCTATGAGACTAGATATCAATTACAGGAAAAAAATTGTAAAAATACAAACACATGGAGGTTAAAAAGCACACTACTAAATAACCAAGAGATCACTGAAGAAATCAAAGAGGAAATAAAAAAATACCTATAAACAAATGACAATGAAAACACGACCACCCAAAACCTATGGGATGCAACAAAAGCAGTTCTAAGATGGAAGTTTATAGCAATACAATCCTACCTCAAGAAACAAGAAACATCTCAAATAAACAACCTAGCCTTACACCTAGAGCAATTAGAGAAGAAGAAGAAAAAACCCCAAAAATTAGCAGAAGGAAAGAAATCATAAAGATCAGATCAGAAATAAATGAAAAAGAAATGAAGGAAACAATAGCAAAGATCAATAAAACTAAAAGCTGGTTCTTTGAGAAGATAAACAAAATTGATAAACCATTAGCCAGATTCATCAAGAAAAAAAGGGAAAAGACTCAAATCAATAGAATTAGAAATGAAAAAGGAGAAGTAACAACTGACACTGCAAAAATACAAAGATTCATTAGAGACTACTACAAGCAACTATATGTCAATAAAATGGACAACCTAGAAGAAATGGACAAATTCTTAGAAAACCACAACCTTCTGAGACTGAACCAGGAATAAACTGAAAATATGAACAGACCAAACACAAGCACTGAAATTGAAACTGTGATTAAAAATCTTCCAACAAACGAAGGCCCAGGACCAGATGGCTTCCCAGGCGAATTCTGTCAAACATTTAGAGAAGAGCTAACACCTATCCTTCTCAAACTCTTCCCAAATATAGCAGAGGGAGGAACACTCCCAAACTCATTCTATGAGGCCACCATAACCCTGATACCAAAACCAGAGAAAGATGTCACAAAGAAAGAAAACTACAGGCCAATATCACTGATCAACATAGATGCAAAAATCCTCAACAAAATACTAGCAAACAGAATCCAACAGTACATGAAAAGGATCACACACCATGATCAAGTGGGGTTTATCCCAGGAATGCAAGGATTCTTCAGTATACGCAAATCAATCAATGTGATATACCATATTAACAAACTGAAGGATAAAAAACATATGATAATCTCAATAGATGCAGAAAAAGCTTTCGACAAAATTCAACGCCCATTTATGATAAAAACCCTCCAGAAAGTAGGCATAGAGGGAACTTAGCTCAACATAATAAAGGCCATATATCACAAACCCACAGCCAACACCATACTCAGTGGTGAAAACTGAAACCATTTCCACTAAGATCAGGAACAAGACAAGGTTGCCCACTCTCACCACTATTATTCAACATAGTTTTGGAAGTTTTGGCCACAGCAATCAGAGAAGAAAAAGAAATAAAAGGAATCCTAATCGGAAAAGAAGAAGTAAAACTGTCACTGTTTGCAGATGACATGACACTATACATAGAAAATCCTAAAGATGCTACCAGAAAACTCCTAGAGCTAATCAATGAGTTTGGTAAAGTAGTGGGATACAAAATTAATGCAGAGAAATCTCTTGCATTCCTATACACTAATGTTGAAAAATCTGAAAGAGAAATTAAGGAAACACTTCCATTTATCATTGCAACAAAAAGAATAAAATACCTAGAAATAAACCTAACTAAGGAGACAAAAGACCTGTATGTAGAAAACTATAAGACACTGATGAAAGAAATTAAAGATGATATAAATAGATGGAGAGATATACCATGTTCTTGTATTGGAAGAATCAACATTGTGCTAATGACTCTATTACCCAAAGCAATCTACAGATTCAATGCAATCCCTACCAAACTACCAATGGCATTTTTCACAAAACTAGAACAAAAAAATTCACAATTTGTATGGAAACGCAAAAGACCCCGAATAGCAAAATCAATCTTGAGAAAGAAAAACAGAGCTGGAGGAATCAGGCTCCCAGACTTCAGACTACACTACAAAGCTACAGTAATCAAGACAGAATGGTACTGGCACAAAAACAGAAATATAGATCAATGGAACAGGATAGAAAGCCCGGAGATAAACCCACGCACATATGGTCACCTTATTTTTGAGAAAGGAGGCAAGAATAATACAACGGAGAAAAGACAGTCTCTTCAATAAGTGGTGCTGGGAAAACTGTACAGCTACATGTAAAAGAATAAAATTAGAACACTCCCTAACACCATACACAAAAATAAACTCAAAATGGATTAAAGACCTAAATGTAAGGCCAGACACTATAAAACTCTTAGAGGAAAACACAGGCAGAACACTCTATGACATAAATCACAGCAAGATCCTTTTTGACCCACCTCCTAGAGAAATGGAAAGAAAAAAAGAAATAAACAAATGGGACCTAATGAAACTTAAAAGCTTTTGCACCACAAAGGAAACCATAAAGAAGACGAAAAGACAACCCTCAGAGTGGGAGAAAATATTTGCAAAAGAAGCAATGGACAAAGGATTAATCTCCAAAATTTACAAGCAGCTCATGCAGCTCAATATCAAAAAAACAAACAACCCAATCCAAAAATGGGCAGAAGACCTAAAGAGACATTTCTCCAAAGAAGATATACAGATTGCCAACAAATATGAAAGAATGCTCAACATCACTAATCATTAGAGAAACGCAAATCAAAACTACAGTGAGGTATCACCACATACCTGTCAGAATGGCCATCATCAAAAACTCTAGAAACAATAAATGCTGGAGAGGGTGTGGAGAAAAGGGAACACTCTTGCATTGTTGATGGGAATGTAAATTGATAGAGCCACTATGGAGAACAGTATGGAGGTTCCTTAAAAATCTAAAAATAGAACTACCATATGACCCAGCAATCCCACTACTGGGCATATACCCTGAGAAAACCATAATTCAAAAAGAGTCATGTACCACAATGTTCATTGCAGCACTATTTACAATAGCCAGGACATGGAAGCAACCTAAGTGTCCATCAACAGATGAATGGATAAAGAAGATGTGGTGCATATATACAATGGAATACTACTCAGCCATAAAAAGGAATGAAATTGAGTTATTTGTGGTGAGGTGGATGGACCTAGAGTCTTATTCAGAGTGAAGTAAATCAGAAAGAGAAAAACAAATACTGTATGCTAACACATATATATGGAATTTAAAGAAAAATAAATGGTTCTGAAGAACTTAGGGGCAGGACAGGAATAAAGACACAGACATAGAGAAGGGACTTGAGGACACGGGGAGGGGGAAGGGTAAGCTGGGACGAAGTCACAGAGTGGCATTGATATATATGTACTACCAAGTGTAAAATAGATGGCTAGTGGGAAGCAGCTGCATAGCACAGGGAGATCAGCTCCGTGCTTTGTGACCACCTTGAGGTGTGGGATAGGGCGGGTGGGAGGGAAACGCAAGAGGGAGGGGTTATGGGGATATATGTATACGTATAGCTGATTCACTTTGTTATACAGCAGAAACTAACACAACATTGTAAAGCAATTATACTCCAATAAAGATGTTAAAAAAATAATAATTGAATTGAAAAATACACTAGAAGTGTTCAGCAACAGACTTGATGAAGCAGAGGAAAGGATCAGAGAGCTCAGAGACAGGGCAATGGAATTCTAACAGAGCAGCAAAAAGAAAAGGAAGTTTTAAGTGAAGATAGTTTAAGGACTTATAGGAAACATCAAGCAGACCAACATTCACATTATAGAGGTCCCGGAAGAACAAAAGATAGAGAAAAGGGCACAAAATTTATTTGAAGAAATAATGGCCGAAAACTTCCCTAATCCAGGGAAGGAAACACATTCAGAAGCAGGAAGCCCATTGAGTTCTAAATAAAATAAACCCAAAGAGATTTATACCAGGACACATTGTAATTAAAATGTCAAAAGTTAAAGATAAAGAGAGAATCTTAAAAGCAGCAAGAGAAAAACAACTTGTTAAAAAAAAAAAAAAAACTTGTTATGTACAAGGGAACCCCCATAAGACTATCAGCATACTTTTCAGTGAAAATTTAACTTGAAAGGTTAAAGAGTCTTCTTCAAGCTGAAAAAAAAGGTTGCTAATTGGTAATAAGAAAACATATTAAAGTATAGCTCTCACTGGTAAAGGTAAATATATGGTAAAGCTGGTGGATTAATCATGTAAAAAGCTGATATGAAGATTAAAAGAAAAAAGAAATAAAAATAACTTTAAAATAACTATAATTAGTTAAAGGATATGCAAAATAAAAAGTTATAAAATGTGATATAAAATACATAAAACAAGGCAGAGGGAGTGAAAATATAGTTTTAGAATGTGTCTAAATTTAAGTTATTATCAACATAAAATAGACTGTTATAAATATAGGTTGTTATATGTAGGCCTCATGGCAACCACAAAGCAAAAAATCTATAGTAGATACACAAAAGATAATGAGAAAGGAATCTAAGTATCACACTAAAGAGAGTCATCAAACCCCAAAGAAAGCAAGAGAAAAAGAAAGAAGCAGAGAAACTATAAAACAGCCAGAAAACAATGAACAAAATGGCAATAAGTACATACCTATCAAAAATTACTTTAAATAAAAATGGACAATATTATCCAATCAACAGACACAGAGTGGCTGAATGGATAAAAAACAAGACCCATCTATATGCTGTCTATAAGGGACTTACTTTAGATATAAGGACACACACAGACTGAAAGCGAAGGGATGGAAAAAGATGTTCCATGCAAATGGAAACCAGAAGAAAGCAGATAGCTATACTTATATGAAACAAAATAGACTTTAAAACAAAGACTGTAATAAAAGACAAAGAAGGGTGTTAAATAATGATAAAAGTGTCAATCCAACAAGAGGACATAACATTTATAAATAATTATGCATCCTACATGGGAGCACCTAAATATATATAGCAAATATTAACAGACGTAAAGGGAAAGATAGACAGCAATACAATAATTGTAGGGGACTTTAATACCCCACTTACATTAATGGATAGATCATCCAGGCAGAAAATCAACGAGAAACATCAGCCTTACATGACACATTAGATCAGACTGACTTAATAGCAAAACACTCCATCCAAAAGTAGCAGAGTAAACCTTCTTCTCAAGTATGCATGGAACATTCTCCAGGATGAATCATATAGCAGGCCGTAAAACAAGTCTTAATAGGTTTTAAAAGACTGAAATCATATCAAGCATCTTCTCCAACCACAATGGTATGAAACTAGAAGAAAACTGGAACATCACAAATATGTAGAGATTAAACAACATGCTACTGAAAAATCAATGGGTCAATAAAGAAAGCAAAGGAGAAATCAAAAAATACTTGAGACCAACAAAAATGGAATCACAACATGCCAAAATTTATGGGATGCATCAAAAATAGTTCTAAGAGGGAAGTTCATAGTGAAACAAGCCTACCTCAAGAAGTAAGAAAAATCTCAAATAAACGATCTGACTAACCTTACTCCTCAAGGAACTAGAAAAAGAACAAACAAAAGCCAAAGTTAGTAGAAAGAAGGAAAAACAAAATCAGAGTGGAAATAAGTGAAATAGAAATTAAAAAGACAATAGAAAAGATCAATGAAACTTAGAACTGGTTCTTTGAAATGAAACAAAATTGATAAACCTTTAGCTAGACTCACCAAGAAAAAAAGAGTGTCAAGTAATTAAAATCAGAAATGAAGGAGGAGACATTATGATTGATAACCACAGAAATACAAAGGATCATAATAGACTTCTATGAACAATTATATGCCAAAAAATTGGATAACCTACAAGAAACGGGTAAATTCCTAAAAACATACAATCTTCCAAGACTGAACCATGAACAAATAGAAATTATGAAAAGACCAATTACTAGTAAGCAGATTGAATCAGTAATCAAAAACCTCCCGAAAAACAAAAGTCCAGGACCAGATGGCTTCACTGGTGAAGCCAAACATTTAAAAGAATTGACACCTTTCTCAAACTCTTCCAAAATACTGAAGAGGCAATAATGCTTCCAAACTCATTTTACAAGGCCAGGATTACCCTGATACAAAATCCAGACAAGGAAACCACCAAAAAGGAAAATTACATGCCAATATCCATGATGAACACAGATGTAAAATCCTAAACAAAATATTAGCAAACAGAATGCAATGATACATTAAAAAATTATATGCTATGATCCAGTGGGATTTATTCCAGGGATGCACTGATGGTTCAACATCAGCAAATCAATCAATGTGAAACAGCACATTAACAAAATGAAGGACAAAAATTATATGATCACCTCAACAGATGCAGAAAGAAGCATTTGACAAAATTCAATATCCATTTAAGATAAAACACTCAACAAAGTGAATGAAACTAGACTATAACGACACACAAAA
Organism: Balaenoptera musculus; assembly: GCF_009873245.2. NCBI lineage: Eukaryota > Metazoa > Chordata > Mammalia > Artiodactyla > Balaenopteridae > Balaenoptera > Balaenoptera musculus. The sequence continues at coordinate 49,969,094 of NC_045798.1, forward strand.
ATCAATTCAAAATGGATTAAAGACTTGAATGTAAGACCTGAAACCATAAAACTCCTAGAAGAAAACATAGGTGGTAAGATTTTTTTCATCAGTCTTGGCAACGAATTTTTGGATCTGACTCCAAAGATAAGCAAAACAAAAGCAAAAATAAACAAATGGAACTACACCAAACTAAACATATCTGCACAGCAAAGGAAACATCAACAAAATGAAAAGACAGGAAGAAATGAATGGAAAAAAATACTTGCAAATCGTATATCCAATACAGGGTTAATATCCAAAATATATAAAGAACTCATACAACTCAACAGCAAAAAAATGATAATAATAAAAATTTTTTTAAATATGATTAAAAAATGGGCAGAGGGCCTGAATAGACATTTTTCCAAAGAAGACATACAGATGGCCAACAGATACATGAAAAGATGCTCAATATCACTAATCATTAAGGAGATGCAAATCAAAACCACAATGAGATACAACCTCATACTTGTTATAATGGCTATTACCAAAAAACAAGAAATAGCAAATGTTGGAGAGGATGTGGAGAAAAGTGAAGCCTTGTGCACTGCTGGTGGGAATGTAATTTGGTGCAGCCACTATGGAAAACAGTATGGATGTCCCTCAAAAAATTAAAAATAGGGGCTTCCCTGGTGGCGCAGTGGTTGAGAATCTGCCTGCTAATGCAGGGGACACGGGTTCAAGCCCTGGTCTGGGAAGATCCCACATGCCGCAGAGCAACTAGGCCCGTGAGCCACAACTACTGAGCCTGAGTGTCTGGAGCCTGTGCTCCGCAACAAGAGAGGCCACAATAGTGAGAGGCCCGCACACTGCGATGAAGAGTGGCCCCCGCTTGCCACAACTAGAGAAAGCCCTCACACAGAAACGAAGACCCAACACAGCCAAAAATAAATAAATAAATAAATAAATATTTTAAAAAATTAAAAATAGAACTACCACGTGATCCAGTAATTCTACTTCTGGGTATTTATCTAAAGAAAATTAAAACACTAATTTGAAAAGATATATGCACCCTCATGTTTACTGTAGCACTAAAGTAATTCCCCAACATATGAACCTTCAAGTTGCGAACTTTCAAAGAGACGAACGTGCGTTCACACGTCCAGTCACATAAGTTAGTTCACGTTTCTGGCATACATTGTCACACGCATGCATCCTCTACAAGTGGTTGTGTTTTTGTGTACTTTTACTGTACAGTACTGTATAGAGTACAGTAGAACAGTATCTTTATTTCAAGCCCAGGATGTCCAGAAGCAAGCGTAAAAGCAGCAGTGATGTAGCTGGTACTGCTAAGAAGCACCAAGGGATAACAATGGAAACAAAAGTGAAAATAATTGAGAGAGTGGAGCGAGGGGGAAAGATGATAGACATCGCTCATTCTTATAACATGAATAGTTCAACCATCAGCACGCTTCTAAAGAACAAGGACAAGATCATGGAACATGTGAAGTCTGCTGTGCCGATGATGTCAACAATAATATCGAAGAAGCATGGAAAAGTGATGGAGGAGATGGAGAAACGTCTCAGTGTGTGGATGCAGGATCAGCATCAGCGTTGAGTCCTGCTCAGCTTAACGCTGATTCAAGGGAAAGCTAACAGCCTTTATGAAGCCTTGAAGAAGAAACACGGTGAAGAATCAGAGGGTGCATCTTTTAATGCCAGCCATGGCTGGTTTCATCAGTTCAAGGCTAGAGCCAACCTTCACAACGTAAAAGTAAGTGGCAAGTGCAGATACGGTAGCTGCCTGGGAATTTCCTGAAATGCTTCGAGAAATTATTGATGAAGGCACGTATTTACCTGAGCAGGTTTTTAACGAGGATGAGACAGGACTGTACTGGAAGAGGATGCCAGACCGAAGTTACATAAGTAAGGAGGAAAAGTTGATGCCAGGCTATAATGCAGCAAAGGATAGGCTAACTCTTGTTTGGTGGCAATGCTTCTGGCGATATGAAGCTGAAGCCTCTCTTAGTTTATCATTCAGAGAACTCAAGAGCCCTTAAAACATAGCCAAGGGCTCTCTTCCTGTTGTGTGGAAGAGTAACCCCAAAGCCTGGGTTACACAGGCCATTTTTCAGGCCTGGTTTTTCCACTTTATCCCAGAGGTAGAGAAATACTGCTTGGAGAAGGACATCCTATTCAACATTATTTTGCTGCTTGACAATGCTCTGGGCTGCCCCCCATTCATGGACGACCTTCATCCCAACGTCAAAGTAGTACATCTGCCACTGAATACTACATCGCTCATCCAACCTATAGACCAGAAAGTTATAGCAATTTTCAAGAAATATTATTTACATCACATTTTTCATCAGGCAGTAAAGGCAAGTGACAAATCAAGAACAACCTTGTGACGATTTTGGAAGGACTATAACGTCTACAAGGCCATAAAAAACATTGACTTTGCTTGGTGTGAGGTTACGGCCATCACCATGAATGGGGCTTGGAAGAACCTTTGCCCACAGTTTGTTCACAATTTTCGTGGATTTGAGAAGGTGGACGAGGAGCCCAAAGAGGTCTTCAGCAACTTAGTGACCCTCAGTGAGAAGCTGGAGCTAGATCTGCAAGAGGACAACTTCATTGAACTCCTTGCTGTACAAAACGAGAGCTTACTAATGAAGACCTGATGGAATTGGAGGCCCAGAGAAAGGACCAAGAGAGACAAGAGGAAGAAGAAGTAACTGAAGAATCACAGAGATTCACGACATAGGAAATGATAAGGGGATTTTCTTTATTTAAGGAGGTACTGTTAGTTTTTGAGGCACAGGACACAAACATAGAATGCGGTACATGAAGGTTGCAGCAGCCACTCAGAATGCAATCCAGTGGTACCGTGTCACCTATGATGAGAAAAAAAGAGATACTACCTAGACATCACTGGATCGTTTTTTCAAGAGGGTAGACAGAATTGAAACCAGCAAGGAACCAGAACCTGTGCCGTCAACGTCAGGCATGAGTGAAACTGCAGCTTGCCCTCCGTCTCCTATTGCTGAGGATCCTTCAGCTCTACCACCTCCCACTTCCTCTCCCTCCTCCAGTCAGTAACTCTTCTTGCCTGTTCACTCGATGCCAGCCCCTGTATGCCAGCTGTTGTACTATACTACTGTACTTTTCAAGGTACTATACTGTAAGATTAAAAATGTTTTCTTTAGTTTTTGTGTTTGTTTTTTATGTATTATTTATGTAAAAATTGTTATAAACCTATTACAGTACAGTACTATATAGCCAATTGTTACTTGGGTACCTAGGCTAACTATGTTGGACTTACAAACAAATTGGACTTAAGAACATGCTCTTGGAATGGAACTTGTTCATATGTAGGGGATTTATTTACTATATTTACAGTAGCCAAGATATGGAAACAACATATATGTCCATCGAATGAAAGGATAAAGAAGACATATATATGTATATGTATACATATATGTATATGTGTATATATATGTATACACACACACACACGCACACAATGGAATACTACTCAGCCATAAAAAGAATGGAATCTTGCCATTTGCAACAACATGGATGAACTTTGAAGACATTATGTCAAGTAAAATATGTCAGACAAAGAAGGACAAATATTGTGTGATTTCATTGATTTGTGGAATCTTTTAGATTTTAAAGCAAAACAAACAAGTGAAAACAAAGTAAAACAAAAACCAAGTTCATAGGTACAAAGAACAAGTTGGTAGTTGTCAGGGGGTGGGGGATTGGGCAAAGTGGGTGAAGGGGGTCAAAAGGTACAAATTTCCAGTAAATAAGCAATAGGGAGGTGATATACAGCATGGTGACTATAATTTATAATACTGTATTGCATATTTTAAATTTGTTAAGATTAAATCTTAAAAATTCTCCCCCAAAAAAATTAAAATTAAAAAATAAAAACATAATTCTGAGAAGAGGCTCCTAGGCTATACCAGACTTTACAAAAGGGTCCATGGTAGAAAACAGTTAAGACCTGCTCTCACATAGAGAGACACAGTATCTAGACTCTGCTAAGAACTCTATGGTGGTAGAGACCAAAACAGAGAAGCCGCAATATGAGTAATTGAGAAACACCCTTAAAGACAGGAACAGATATATCGAGTGATTATAAAATCTCCAAACAGTTCTGAAAGACAAGACCAGGAGGACAGAGCCTAAAACACTGTCAGCATTCTTGGGTGGGTTTTAGATGGTATCCCTTGTAGGCGACAACTCCATTCTTCCAGGGCTGAAGCCAAAAAATTAGAATCTTTGTGATTGTCCCCCTTCTCGCCACACCACGCTGGCCACACTGGAAATCTATTATCAAATCCCAGCTGCCCTATCTTCAAAATACATCTAGATTCTGCTCATCTTACCCAATTCCACCATTGCTACCTGGATCCATGCCACCATCATCTCTCACTCAGATAATTGAATAGACTCTTAACAGCTCTTGCTATTTCAGGCAAGGCCTGAAACATTCATAAAGTTTTAGAAGCACATGGTCAAGGCACAGGACTAAAAATACCTCTTGCAAAAGTCTGGACAAGTCCTCTTCTAACACATCCCTTGGGTTCAAAGGAGAACTGGATAGTAAAGGGTTCTGAACGTGATGTATTAAAAAATATACCTCAAAATAACCTTCTGCCTGGGGCTGCCAGCATCGCAAATTTTTAAAATTGCAATAAATCACCATGTCTCAAATGCCACTCCTGATGAGAGATGACAACATGCATAGGTAAATTTTCATTCCCTGAATGTGATGCATCTCTCATGCAGGGAGAGTGCTCCCAGGTGTTGGTTTGCCAGACATCATCTCCAGATGTCTGGCTCAAGACTGGCTGGGAATCTGGAGAAGCAGAAGTCAAATTTTCCTTGCCTACCCTCCTTCCTTCAGATCCCACTCTTATCTCTTCTTGGCCAACATTAAGTAAAGCGTTCTGGCAACATAGATTTGCCTGGGACTACTTCATTAGGCATTGGCAATGGGTTTCATTTTTAAACATCATGAGTGAGAGTCACTGGTGTGATAATTATGTGCAGCCTGGGAAGTCTTTAACAATGAGGCACATCAGAGCCCAGAAGGAGCTGGACCCATTCCAGTGAACCTCAGCCCCAGGGCAGCAGCTGAAGCCTTCTGGACATAATTTGGGATGGGAATAGAGGAGGGATGAGGTTTCAGTCTTTAATACAGAGTGGACCTCGAATCTTTCAAAAGACCACACTCTTTAGGCATATTTCTGAATATTCTGATACAAAATATTCACTCAACAGCCTTCCCGGGGAACTCTATAAAGTTCCAGAAGTAGCCTCAGGAAGGTGGGAGTCGGACTTCCCAATGGGATACTGATCAGCTTCCAAAGGAGGACAGACACACCTCTGGGTAACCAGGGGCTTAATGATAAAGTCCAATGGGCTGAGAAACCAAAAAGCTAATTGGTGTTAGTGGAGGATGTTGTGGTTTCATAAGGAAGGATTATTGCTAAATACTGCTCATCTCTTGCCTTATTCCCTAGCCTTTCCCGCAAAATTGAAATAAATTACCTGACAGTGAATGTGAGAGAAGAACTAGGTATTCAAACCCATTTTCTTTCTTCCTTTCAACATAGAAGCACAGAATGGAGTTTTCCTGTACACCATAAATTTTACCAGAGCAGTATTGTCAGTGGGTAAGGAAGGCTCGAAGGCATGTTTTGGCTTTATCAGTAATTAAAGGGCTATTTGATTCCCACCTGCTAGACTCATTTTTTATTTGGTTCAAAACTCAGGTAGAAAAAGAAAGCTCTTATGTTACTGGACCCCCTCAAACCCTATGTTTTAGCTGTTTGATAAACAGTTCCTTTCAACAATCCAAGAAAGAAATATGTGTCCTAAGGAAAGTTGATCTGTGTAAAGAACTGTAATGGCCGGGAAAGAAATAGATCCTCTTCGTTGCATAGTGGACAGAAACTTTAGGGAGTAAAACATGAGGTAGTCTTTGAAGAGAGGAAGAATTTACATATGAGGAATTGGGAAAAAAAACACAAGCAGGAGGATCCAAGCACTTGAACAAAAGCCTGAAGGCATGAGGTTCTGCGGTGTACCATAAATATGGAGCAGAAAACAGTTAAGTTTGACTAACACACACAGCAGGGTCTTGAAAACCAGCTCAGCCTAAGGACAACTGAATTTTGCTCAGTGAAAAATAAGGAACCACTACGGACACATCAACAGTTCCAAATGCAGTTGGAATTTATCTTTGGATATCTGTGAAACGTCAAACAAAATCCTTATGAGTGTATTTATTGGACATACACAGAAAGTTGGAATAATATAAATAAAAATAACATGACTCCTGTTTAAAGATGTTGAAATTCATAAAACTCTTTGTTATTTTAACATAGTATGATCAATTTCTTTTTTTTTTTTAAAGATTTAATTTTATTTATTTTTGGCTGCATTGGGTCTTCGTTGCATGCAGACTTTCTCTAGTTGTGGCGAGCGGGGGCTACGTTTCGTTGCAGTACGTGGGCTTCTCCTTATGGTGGCTTCTCTTGTTGAGGAGTATGGGCTCTAGGCACGCAGGCTTCAGTAGTTGTGGCACACAGACTCAGTAGTTGTGGCGCACGGGCTTAGTTGCTCCGTGGCATGTGGGATCTTCCCGGAGCAGGGCTTGAACGCATGTCCCCTGCATTGCCAGGCAGATTCTTATCCACTGTGCCACCAGGGATGTCCCAGTATGATCAATTTCATACAATTGAATATTATGCAGTCATTAAGATGATGCTTTTGAAAAGTAATGACAGAAGAAAATGCTGAAGTTGTGTTAAATAGTAAAAGGAGGAGTCAAAATATTACAGTGGAATCTCAGTTTTTGAAAGAAAACGAAAAAAGTAAAAACGTGTGAATGTGTATATAAATGTAAAAATTGAACGTGGCAAACTATAAAAAGCATTATTTCTGGGGTTAAAATTATGATACATTTCTTTTATTGTGTTCAAATTCCCCACAAATCTGTAATACTGTAACAGTCTTTGTAATACCCTTCAAGGCACAGAGTACTACTAGTTTAAGAACCATTTATAAATCTGATTTTGTATGCCAAATTGATTCCATTCTTACTGCTGTATATTTCTAGCAATTCCTGTAGTTATATATTAGTGATAGTAGGAGAAAAATAATGGCTTACATGTATTTATATAGTGTTTTATAATTTATATACATTTTCAGATGGAATACGATGCCTCCTGGGCCACTGTGTATATTTGGTTCCATGCTAATAACAACCACGTGCTTGAAGAAATTGTATTCCAGAGAAAAGTTCGTGTTTCCTATAAAGACCTCCTCTTATATAACTGTGAAACTTGGAATTTCCCAGATACCATGGCCCATTCTTTAATGGGTTATATCAGTGTAAGTTAAGAATCCTGTTAAAACCAAATTATCTCTAAGTCTTAGAACATAACATTGAGGAATATGGTGGGACAAGCAAAGCTTTGGAGATAGAGGCATAGAGATTAAATATGAATCTAGATATTAATAACCTTTGATAGCTATATGAATTTGGGGAACTTCTCTGAGCTTTATTTTTCTCATTTATAAAGTGTGGAGAATAATTCCTATTTTATAGGATTTGTGTGAAGATTGAATTAAGTAACGTAAGCAAAACATTTAGCACAATTTACTAGGAGCTCAAAAAAAACCCATTTCTATTTCCTTCTACCGAGAGTAGAGGCTGATTTAGAAAACCTGTAACTGTAACCTGTAACATATGTAATGCAAACATATGTATCCTTTACTCAGTGGTTAAAAGAAACATTCAAAATCTGTAAACTCAATCATTAAAACAAGGCAATAATATAAATACAATCTTTTTTTTCCATTGAAAGAGCCAAATTGGTTATAACCTTTGGAATTTCCATATGCATATTTGAAACCAATATTGATGATATATAGTCATACAAAAAGTATTGCGTCATTTTAGATGTACTAAATAGTCTTTCTATCTCTAATTAAGGGGGAAAGATTTTATTTATGCCCAAACACCCTAATGCTTAATGGTGATTAAATGATGCCAAACACTGAACTGAAAAATGTAAAATTCAAATATTCAGATGGTTACAAATATCCATAGTAGTCTTGAGTGTTAATTAAACACCCAGATGCTTGAGAGATTTTCTTTTCTTTTTTTCCTATTTTGCCCGAAATTTTGGTCACATACCAATAAAATTGAGTTTAATCATGATCTGTTTTCATTAATAGTGTTCTAACGTGCTATTTCTGGTTTAAAAGAAAATGCAACACAATTTCTTTTTGACAAATAGTGAGTATGGATAGAAGATTCTTGGTTGATAGATGTAGCTTTACTCTTAGCACTTTGAACCTGCCACCTAACTTCCTTCTTTTTTTCTTTTTTTCTAATGAATCAAAGTTTTATTTAGTTTTTTTAAACATCTTTATTAGAGTATAATTGCTTTACAATGGTGTGTCAGTTTCTGCTTTATAACAAAGTGAATCAGTTATACATATACATATGTCCCCATATCCCTTCCCTCTTGCATCTCCCTCCCTCCCACCCTCTCTATCCCACCCCTCTAGGTGGTCACAAAGCACCAAGCTGATCTCCCTGTGCTATGCGGCTGCTTCCCACTAGCTATCTATTTCACGTTTGGTAGTGTATATATGTCCATGCCACTCTCTCACTTTGTCCCAGCTTACCCTTCCCCCTCCCCGTATCCTCAAGTCCATTCTCTAGTAGGTCTGCATCTTTATTCCCGTCTTGCCCCTAGGTTCTTCTGACCATTTTCTTTTTTCTTTTTTTTTTTTTTAGATTCCATATATATGTGTTAGCATACTGTATTTGTTTTTCTCTTTCTGACTTCCTTCTGACCTCTGTTGTTTCCGATGAGAAAACAGCTGTTGAACTTATGAGAGTTTCCTTACACCCGATGAGTTGTTTTTCTCGCACTGCTTTCAAGGTTTTCTCTGTATCTTTGACTTTTAACACTTTGACTTCCCTGTGATAATATCCAAACCCAATGACTGGTTTCTTTAATATCTGCATCCAGTTCACTGATTGTTTTAGGGTGAGGGTTCTGCCATTCTGGAAATCCTGCTTTCCATGATATGGCCTCTTGTGAAGAAAAAACAAACCACAGGCTGTAGCATGTCATGTATGGATCACGTCATTGAGTTTGCATTGATTGTTCTTCATGCTATGATGTGTGATCTCATCAAGCCTTGCTTTATTTTAGTTGATGTTAATAGCTCCTGTTCTTGAATTTTTTTCCTAAAAGGTCTATCCAGACTCTAGTATTGGCATTACTTCTCTCTTTCTTTTACCAGGATTGTAATCGCTACGGCTCCCTCAGTGGTTTCTGCCTACCTCAGAGAGTTTGGAGTAGTTCCCAATCACACTTCTGGTCTTCAAAACTCAGCTTCACCGTATAAAAATAGTGTGGCCTTTGTAAGTGTATTGGCCTCTCTAAAAAGAAATTTCTTCATCTGCAAAGTGGGATTATATGGGTAACTACAAGGATTATTGTGAGGCTTAAATGAGGTAAAGTGTTTAGGCCAATGTCTTGCACACAGAAGGTATCAGTAAGTGTAAGCCCTTAGTAGATCAGGCTTGGATACTGAGAGGAACAAGAACATGATACATCATTCATTTGGTGGGGGCAGGCTTATTTCCCATAAAAATAAACGATTTAATCACAGAAGCACAAATGCTTAAAACATACCAATTTCTACATACAATTATGTATGATGAGTAAAAGGTAAAACTAAAAATCAATGCCTTAAATAGTCACGATGGTGGATTGAATTGGTTTTAGACTTATTACATAAAATGTTGCTGTTTTTTAATCTTCTTTCACCTTGAAATATCTTGAGTTTATAGGCAAGTTTGTCCTCCATCTGTTACCAGCTTATTCTCAACTGGTGTTAATTAAACAATCTTATCTGTTCTCAGCATATATCAGAAGAAGAAATTACTTCTGATTTCTTCAAGAAAAGCTTTATCTAGCCTTCCCAGGTCTGAACCCCTACTATGCCCTCTTTATTGCCACCTCCCTGATATAATCATACAATTTATTTGTTGGCTCAACTGGGCACATGAATTACTCAAACATATGCCTAAAGAATGCACTTACACAATCTGGGTAATCACTTCAAATAAATGTTAGGTTCATATTTCTCTTTATACACTTGAAGTTCTAACTCTAACAATATAATCAACAGCATACATCTCTCTGTTGGGAACCCATTAGGACTGGTAAAGTATGACTTTTGTTCATTATTCTTAAGTATAGTAAAATCTTGTTGCCTCTCTCTAGCAATAAAAAGAATAACATATAATGTTTGCAAATTTCTTGCAAAAACTCTCTGTCTAGAAATTATGCTTCCTTGTTTGCTTAATGTTTTTATGAAAGAATAAAGAAGAATATGACTTAGGGTCTGAGAGGTCTCAGTAAATTTCATCCTTTAACCTTCCTCCCAAATTCTGAACCAACCGTGTGAGAAGAAAAGTAGTAAGGCAGGTGAGAAAATAAAAGTGTTTCTTTTAGTTTTGATAGAACTGATATGGAGAATGTGATTTATGTCTGTGGACAAGAAAGACATAAGACCCATTTGAGCTTCCAAATACTAAATCTGAGTATTGGACCAAAGTTGGTATAGCCCTGGAAAACTGAAAGCTTCCTCATAGAGGGACCTACTTGGGAAAACTCAGGGAGGGGTGGACCAGAAATAAGACCTGGCTAGAAAATGGAATTGGACCTGATTCTCACCTACTTCCTAAAACTAACCCAGATTCCTGCAAGTAAGACACCTATGTCCAGATCAGTTGAATTCACCCGGACAATCAACACAGTAACTGATTCCTGACCTAGGCCTCTATGTCATGGCCACCAATATCCCTCACAATCAAAGATCTTTTTCCTTACCTTACTCATCTCCCTGCCTTTTGCTAGTGCTCTGTTTCTTTCTTGAAGATCTTAGCCTTTTTCAAAATGAAACTTATAAACCATATTTAAACTCATAGATGACAATAGCAAACATTTTTTATAGTGTTTACCATGTGCCAGACACTTTTCTAGGCATTTTCCATACATTAATACAGTTAATCCACAGGGGGAAAAAAAAACCCTGGGCAGTAGGTACTAATATTATCCCCATTTTACAGATGAGGAAACTGAGGTACAGAATGGATAAGGACTTGCACTAGGTTACACAGATAGTAAGTATGGGGCTTGGATCAAACTGTAAAATTAGAGCCTAAATTCTTAACCATCATCCTCTATCACCTCTCCAGAGAGAGACTGATAGACAGAAACAGACAGCCAATAGATGCTGGATATAAAGATATCAATTTCTTCAGAGCATTAAATCACAGTACATATATTTTTTGTCATTTAAATTGTTGTAGATAAATGATGGCATTGACAAGAATTCTGAAATAAATTGTGAAATACATAGACATAGATGATAAAAATGATCAGGAAGGGGTTGCTTATGACTTGATTGTGGTGGGAGTGGATCTTCCCAGGAAAAGGCACTCATATCTTTTCTTTGATTTCATTTTCTGACTTAATAGACTATTTCTCATTTTTACATTACTACAGAACAAAACCTTGATTTATGTTTTATAATTTATATAGCTGTTTTTATGTAGGTTTAACAGTAATCAATTTTTAAAAAATTTTCAGCCATGAGAAGGAAGAGTTTGGAAGGCCCAGAAGAAGTTTGTGGTGTTAAGTGTGTCTTCTGTTTATGTATTCCCTCCCATTCTATGCTTTTGCTTATGAACCTATAATATCTTGGTACTTATATATAAATTTTAATAGTATAGTTAGGGGACAGCTTAACCTTATTTACACAGTACTCTTTATTTCATTGGTTCTTTCCTATCTAAAAGTTTGCTACAATTCAGCAGAAAAGTGTGTGGGGGCAGTCAGGAAGAAATTTCTTGACTATTCAGTGTAACAAATATAAGAAAAAAGTTACATTTTTAGTTAAACCCTTTGACTTCATTCTGTGAGATTTTTATTCCACTCATCAGTAATCTGCAAAAAATTACACTTTCCCAACTTTTCTAGTTTTATGGAGATTAGGCCAATTTTTATCTTCTTTTAAATGAACCTTGAAGAATGCAATCATAAACAGCTTTGAAAAGTTGGTATACTTTTAGACCATTTATTAGAAACTAACATTAAACCTAGTTATTGATTTTTTTGAAAGTTACTATAGCTAATTACTCTCATTTGAGTCTTAGGAGTTTCTGAATTGTGTCTTATAGGAATTGATGAACTTAATTGCTTCCTAAAAGCTCCCACAGGCGGTATACACATTTTATGAAAAATAAATAAAACACAGAGAACTAATAATTTACCATCTCTCTGTCTAGGAAAATATGAGCAGGAAAAGTGTTTTCCCTCTAGTGTAGGAGAATTTTTCATAAGAATATTCTGCTAATAGGAAGCAGTTAGTTTTTTAAATTAGATCACATCCACCTACCTCAGTAGTTCAGGTTTTCCCCTCATACTAACAATTCAACTTAGATCTTTCTGGACAAAAGCAGAAATAGTACACTTGTGACTAAATAAAATTAGTCTTGAGAAATGGTTATGTCTTCTCGGTCACTAAATACAGAATTCAGTACTTACTTATCTGCTCTGGGGTCAAAAAGGAAATAAACCTTCTGGATCCACACAAGCTTTAGATAAATGAAGATGGATACAAGACTGAAGGTCGCTCTGGCCATTTGTGAAAAAGGTGTTCCTACCCAAGCTGTAAACAAATAGAAATTCATTAATAGATAGCTTGAAAAAGACAAATTGCCTAGAATTTACGGGAGAGTAATTTCTTTCCTTGAAGTCATGATAATGAATCTCCATTATCCAACATTTTTAGTTTATCCTCAGTTCTCAGAAACTGGAACAATGATCATAGGCTCCAGTGAAAAATAGTTCCCATCTTCTTTCTTTGATTCTCTTACACGCTAGGAAATGGGATTTTCTTTGCGCTTACCTTTGCTGAGTATAGGATTTTAGAGATGAATGTGCCACATGTTAACATTATTTCTAAAACTTATTCCCTAATCTATCATTATTAAGTTCTAGAGTAAGAAATTAAATAGATAAGCAGTTTTCAACTTAAAAGAACATTATGCCCCAAAACATTGTCCTTTGATTTTACTTTATTTAAAAATTTAAATATATTTTCTCATAGAAGTAATATTATAAATAGTCACCCACTTCCCAATTAAAACCATAAAAGCTTACTCCATCAGGTAGCCAACCAATAAATATATAGATTTATAGTATCAGTAATATAGGTTAAGTTCATCATCTTATATTACATTCCTTTTTTATTTTGTAACCTACTAGTATAGCTCAGGACTTCTTTTAAATAAATAACCGTAAGAAACTCATATCTGTACAAGAGAAGATACATATGTGGGTGTTATCGCTGGCATTGTTTGTAATACCAAAAACTTGGAAACCACACAAGTGTCTATTGATAAGTGAAAGGAACTAGTTATATATATATACTAGATATAGGTGAATGGAACTACGTATATACATAGTTGTAAATTGAAATATTTATACAATGGAATACTATACAAACTTTAAAGTAAATGAAATGTCTCCATGTACCAACATGAATAAATCTTAGGACTTACTTTGAGAGGAAAAAAGTAGGTTGCATAATAACACATGTAATATAAATAACATTTAATATATGATTTAGATAATGTTTGGAACCACTTGAAATGGTATATATTGTTGATTAATATGTGTATATGTAATAAAAGTATATGAGCACGATGGTAAGAATGCACACCCACTTGAGGGTAGGGGTCAACTCTAGAAAAGAACAGAGGCTAATAAGTTTTAGATTAGAGGAGACAGTATCCCAAATATACCTGCAATATTCTCTCTTTTTAAAACCTTACCTTTCAGGCAGTCCATGAGGTCAAAATTATTTTCCTAATAATTCTAAAATGTTAGTCTTTTTTCATTGTGTTGACATTTGCACAGATGGTACAAAAACAATGGTGAGTAAAACTGCTGGCAGCTTACCACAATTCAAGGCAGTGGAACCAAACTGTACCCCCTGTACTCACAGATCTGCACGCACAGTAAAAGTGCCAAATTCAATTAAAAATGCCATTTAAGAAAAAAATTTAATTTTATTACATCTCAAATCTTGAGTAGATGTACTTTTCATATTATGTGTGACAAAATGGAAAATTCAGAGAAAACACTTCTGCTGCATTCCAGAATATGATGGCTGTCTTGAGGGAAATCTCGTATGATTATTTCAGTTACAAGTTGAACTAACTGAATTTTTATGGAATACCATGTTTACTTGTAAGAAGTATTATCAGTTACACTGTACTCAGACTAAAGTATTTAGCAGACATTTTTTTGACCTTAAAGGTGAGCCTCTCATTTTCAGAAAAGCAACAGATCATATTTGTTACCAATGATAAAATTTTGCTTTCAAGAGAAAATTCAAATTTTGGAAAACATATCTGCCATCATAAGTTTTTCAGCTTTTCAATACTTAACAAATTTTCTAAGGTACATAGTGATATAACAAATGTGATTTATGAAATAGTATAACAAAATGTGTCAAAACTCCAATGACCAATGCATGACGTTACAAAATGTTGCATGGGCAAAACATTCATACAAAGTGTGAAACTAACCAATGCAGTTTAATGTATAGCAGATTAAGGAAACTTCCTTAACATTATGTCAGATAACACATTGCAACTAACCTCTAAGTTACGACCAATTATCAATTTTTAGAAGAATATTACTATTATCTGAAAGGCTATTAAAACACTGCTTCCTTCTCCAAACATTTACAATATATTAAAAACAAAACAACAGATAGCAAACAGATTGAATGCAGATATGAGAAGCTATCTGCATTCTATTAAGCCAAACATTAAAGAGATTTGCCAACATGTAAAACAATGCTGCTCTTATAATTTTTTTCTTGTTTTGGAAACTACAAAAAAAAAAATAGTTTACAGACTATAGATACTACAAGAAATTTTTAAATAAGAAAAAGAGGAAAAGAAAAAACTGCCCACAATCCCAGCACCCATGTATAATCACAGGCAACACCTCAATATATTTCTTTTCAGACAGTAGGCATAATCTACTTGTGTCATTTGTCCATTTTCTTTGGGAAGTTTCTTTTCAATGTATATGAATTCTTTATATGTAGAAGATATTATCTCCCTTTCTGTCATACTTATCATAAACATTTTCCCTCAAGTCAGGGTATTTCAAAAGCCCATCGTTTAAAGTTTCCAATGACTAACACACACGGTAGTTGAATTTCAGTATTTTAATGGCTCTAAAACAATAGTGTGCTACAGTCAGTTTTGAAGTTTGGAACAAGGTCAGTTTAGGAATGACATATTTTCAAGATATTTTTATTTACACCCAAGCTAATTCAATTTTATCTATTTTGCATTATTCCCACTCAGATTCCAGTATACTTTTCTGATGGGAAGGAAAAGAATGGAGTTAGTAGCCTTGATGATAATTGAATATTACCTTGACTATTGTCCAAATAAGTGGTGTCTTCCTGGAAATATCATCTGTCAGGGAACTTATGGCAGAAATATAGCTGAGAATTGCTGCTTTAACTGACAGAACTGGCTAGTGGAAGGTCTGCAGGATACACAGTGAGCCTTTATCATACTTTATGGTTATCACATAATTGCCTGTCTTCTCTGCTAGATTATATGCTCTATGAGAACAGGCTTCACCTGTCTTGCTCATCCCTGTAGCCCAGCACATAATTGTTGAATGCATGGATGAATGAATAATGAGAATAAAACAATCACGTAGTATGTTCCACTATGGGCTTCCTTAATAGTTAAAACAAGAGCAGTAGAAATTGATATTTTTGTTTGCCCATAAACGACTTTGGTCATGCAACTCTGCTATGACTGTTTGAATGAATCAAATATTACCGAAACAATTTTCCAAACCCTTGAAAATAATTTTACTTTCTTATTTATTTATTCTATTTGCTTCTTTCCTCTTAATTTGGAATACACATTGAATAGAAAATTTTTAAAAATCTCGTGAGAAATCTTGATCTACATGGTGGATTGTTTTCTTCCTGTAACACAAATAAATAAGTGCTCAGTTTTGTCAAATTAGCAGCAAATACTGAGTTCTGACTTAAAGCTAATTAACACATACACCCTTCAGGTAAAGACCCATTACAAGTAAAGACCCTGGTAGATGCACGATAGTTACACTGCTTCATTTATCTAGTTCCAGTGGAACGTCTTGACCAGGGACCCTGACCACTGTCTGAACTTGCCTATAACATGTTATTTCCGTCTCTGGTTTTCTTTATAAAATGAAAATTGCCTTTCCCCTTCTTTTACCCTTTCTTACATTAATTATCCAAGTAGATGCAACTAAAGATGGAGGTACAGGATATCAGGCCATCCCACTCAGATGAGCCACACTGTGGAGCAGTCACCATGGTTACCATGTTTGGACCCCCCTGAGCTGCTCCAGAACTGCAGTTTCATCCGTTCTCCCTGAACTGTTAAGTTTCAAGTTTGTCAAACTCAGAAGACACTGCTTAGAAAACCAGACTGCCAGTTTATTAATTTGATAGAGAATACACATCAATACTTCTGCCCATGAGCCAAGGCATAGCTTTTCCTATAAACCAGACATTTTGGAGGTTAATTAGAAAAACCTTTCTGGGGAGCATAAAGGAACAGATTATTAGGTGTTCTTGACAAATATTTCCTTCAAGTTGTAGAGAAGTCTATCACTACCCTAACGTAGAGAAACCCTCCTTAGAGACAGAGTGTTCAAGCCTGCCAACTTGACTCCTTCCTCTCTCCTCCTAGAAGGATGCTGTGTATGCATATACATTCTGCTGTTTGCTTCTTTTCAGTAGACATGAAAAACGCAACCATACGTAATAAAGCATAAATCAGTGCACATTTTTAGTAGATGACAGCATCCTGTGCGTCACTGGCTATCACTGGCATTTAAGCTATGTTTTTTTTGTATTTGTATTTTGTACACGTGTATAAGTAGTCAATAAATGTTAGCTGCAATCATTGTACTTCTGCGTATCAATGCCTATCATGGACCTAAGGTAACTGTCTACTACAATCTTTATATAAACCAGAAATTTCCAAGGTAGAGATCAGGGTCAAATAATCTACTTAATAAGCTATATTTCTGGGCTTCCCTGGTGGCGCAGTGGTTGAGAATCTGCCTGCCAATGCAGGGGACACGGGTTCGAGCCCTGGTCTGGGAAGATCCCACATGCCGCGGAGCAGCTGGTCCCATGAGCCACAACTACTGAGCCTGCGCGTCTGGAGCCTGTGCTCTGCAATAGGAGAGGCCGCGAGAGTGAGAGGCCCGTGCACCGCGATGAAGAGTGGCCCCCGCTCGCCGCAACTAGAGAAAGCCCTCGCACAGAAACGAAGACCCAACACAGCCAAAAATAAATAAATTAATTTAAAAAAAAAGCTATATTTCTTACCAAAGTACCATATTAAGCAATGCATTATCATGTATATATAGAAAATGTATACAATACTTTACTTCTAAGTTTTATCAATATTTTTGTATCATCTTTTTGTCAGTCATGTTTTAAAGTTCAATTTCAGGGATGAAATTATGTTTATAAATCATTTGAAGAATGTCTATTAAATTTTGACCCTCAGTTCTATAATGATGATGACTATCATTAGCAATTCATCTTCTAGGATTGTGATTTTATACTAAGTAGGCTAGGAATGAAAATCACACTTTGTACTCTTTACATCACATGTAAAATATAATAGTAACAAGGCAATTTAAATTAATTCAGTAGGCATCCTAAAACCATGTCTAAAACACTGACTTGGCTTTCATTTGTTCAAATACTTGCATTCACTTTAAAGCCAATTCTGATAATCACCTAGTTAATTCTATTATATAAAATTTCTCATGAGTATAGCTAAATATTTCCAACCCTAGGAGACTGTATGGCAACCAATGCTAAAACAGTTAGAAATAAAGTGGTTGCCTCCCTGGCATCCATTCCTTCTATTCCCCACCAACAGTAATCTGATTTTCCTTGGAGACTTCACTCCTCCCAAATCCTTAACCATGTGGCTGGGATGGGATTGACCCCCTCGTCCAGCTTTTGAATTAAGCCCTCTAATTGGTTCAAGAATGGAAATTTTTCTCATTGTGGACCAATAGAGAGAAAAAAGTTCCATGGCATGTGCGCAAGCTATGATAATTGATCTCATGCCTTAAAGGTGTGAGGCTTGCCTTAGACACTTTGTGACCAGAAGGAGAGCCACCATACAGCTTCACCCACCTGAGGATAAAGATGACAGGATTGGGGGCAGAGCAGAAAGGCAAAGAGAAGCCAGATCTTGGCGACGTTGTTTAAACAGCTGGCTGGATCAGTCGTGACCCAGAGCTGGCTGTACCACTGGACTTTTAAGATAAAATCAGTGTATAATTCTTTTGTTCACTTGTTTGTTTTAGCTGTTTGAGCTTTATTTTCCACTGCATGTAACTAAAAAATTTCCAACTGACATAGAAACTAACATAGAAACTGACTTCAGAATTATATGGAGTTATATATGCATTTAAGAGCTATCACAGCAGATAAATTCATTTCTGCATTTAAAAAATACTTGAGTATTTATTCCAGGCAATGTAGTAGTGCTGAGGATTCAGGGGTAAACAAAACATGCATGGTCTCTCTCCTATGAATGCCCTGCTTCATTCTAGCAGGCAAGAAAGACATTTAAAACTAATTACACATTAACTCATTCACTTTAATTTTGCAAGGGCTTTGAGGAAGAGGAATAGAATTGCATGGAGGCTCATCACAGAAGACTAGACCTAGTCTGGGGTCTTCGGTTCCCTAGGGTTGCCATAAAAAATAACCACAGACTGGGGGACTTGAAACAATAGGAAGCTATTCTCTCATATTCTGGAGACTAGAAGTTTGAAATCAAGATGTTGGCAGGACCCTCTTCTTTAGAGCCTTCCTCTGGGAAGAATCTCTGCCTCTTCTTGGCTGCTGGCGGTTGCTGACAATCTTTGGCATTCCTTGGCTTGCAGCTCCATCACTCCCTTCTCTGCGTCCACTGTCATATAGGCTTCTTCCCTGTGTCTCTGTGTCTCCAAATCTCTCTATTCTTAGGGGATTAGGACTTCCACAGATCTTTTTGGAGCACACAATTCAATTCACAATGGGGGGCCTAGGAAAAATTTCTCTGAGATCACCTCGAGCTGACATCTAAGGATGTGGAGGGAACAATAGGGACGTGTATTCCTGGTATATGTTGCATTTGCTGCTGGGCCCATTATTTCTCCCATGGCCCATCATTGCACTATATTACCTTTCGGTCATCCATCTGCACATCTCTGCCAACACTTTATGGGATAGAAATTGTAGAAGGGCAACTCCTAATAATGATGGTGATGCAATCTCTTGGGCAGTCACTGGGCCACATGGTAAATAAATCCTGCTTGTGCTTTTATTCATTAAAAATATACTTTCCTAAAGTATTGTAGAGCAATTAGGACTTTCTCTCTCTCTCTCTCTCTCTCTCACACACACACACACAAACTGTATTTAATGTTTTTATCTGGAAGAAATAAGCATGTAATCTACTTTCTGCCTTTAATTTTCACTGCTAATGTTAAACTATTAGCACATACATTCTGTTAATTGCAGAAACCACTTTAAAATTTTCTCAACTAAATGTTCTCAAAACAAAATTTAGACAAGCTGCTATTAACATTTCCAAAGGAAACCTGGGTTTAGTCAGCTTAAATGAGTGAGTTCCCTCACTGAGTAAGAGCTTTCATTCAGAACATAAACAGCTTTGTCCCACATAAACTTCCCTCCTTCTTACTCACCCACTAGTGGCTGAATTCATTGTCTTTTCTTCCACAGATGACTTGTAAATGAGCTTTATTCAACATTTGATACATACTGACCATGAGAAAAGATAAACTAAAATTAAATTGGGGGAAAAATTATAATTTGAGTTGTAGGTGTTATTTTGTAATCAGGAAAAAAGAAAGGTTTTTAACATTTTGATAGTGCTGAGACTTGGTGACAGCCAGGGCCGTGCAGTCTCTGATGGGACCTGTAGCCCATGACTCAGGCCCTGGCCAGCCTACACTCTCAGTCCTGATGCCTTCATTCCGAGGGCTTTTTATCTGAGATATTCCTCAGGTGCCTCTATTGTTTGAACAAATCTCACCATGAATGTAAAACATTTTATTAGGTCGTGAAACAAAAATGTTTAAAAGATTACATACATATAGAATCTCACCATTATTTATTGAATCAGGTATTTTACTGCACTCATTTTGCAGTCTTATTTTCAAAACAACTTTATGAATACAGTATTATTACCTCCGCTTCATGGATGGAGACAGGTGAGACCCAAGGTCACATAGCAAGAAGATATGTTCAAATAGAGAACAAAAAACCTAGGTTTCTCTAACTTTAAAGTTTGTGTTTTGTCCATTAATGCCACTCTTATTCTTTCCCAAAGTCTCCTATACAGAGAAAATAACACATATTTTAAAAAGTATGTCTTACCTTCTCTTTTAACCTGAAATCCAATAGCTCATAGGACGCTACTCCTAGTTATGTGCTCTCATAAAACTAATGTCCTAGGAGCAAGTCTTCCTCATCACCATAAATGAGCACATTTTTTAGCACCTACTATGTGCATGACACTGGACAAAATGCTATCATTGAAACGTGGAAAAATGAACCCCGCCATGAAGGGATTTACAATCTACAAAGAAAGACAAGATATAGAAGATTATCTTAGAATTCTTAATTGACTATTGTTTCTAAGGTAAAGTCTAAACTCATTAACAAGACAGCATGACCTAGTTTCACCTCAACGCTTTAGCTTTAGTTTTTGCCAGGGATGATCCTCTTTGCCCCACCCCTTCCTAAATTTAAATAAACAACCATCCTGAAATTCAAGCTCCTGAACCCCTATTTATACCATCACCAATATCTCTGACACCTCTGGCAATCATTTGAGCAGGTTTTCTTCTGTCATCTTAGATTAATCTGTGAGTTCCACCTTGACAGTATTTAGGACACAGGATACACTCAACTGTTTATGGACATGCAAAAATAGACAATATGCCTTTGTTGTCTGACTGTTGGTAGGCTGGGTGTTTGGTTGGTTTGTCTTTTAATGAATTCATTTATTGAGGAAAAGATTTTCTATAAGTAAGTGCAATGCCTCTGTGACTGTGTCTACATCAGGGAAATGTTCACAGTGTCTCTTCATAGCATAGCCATCACAGCAAACAAAAAAGGCTTTTGAATGTTTTTACAAAGAATTGGTTTTTAAAATAATCCTATGTAATCAAAGAGAAACTATGTCATTAAAAAAAATCTAGGGACAGATCATATAACTTTTATTAGATTCCACATTCATTGAATAAGCCATGTTTATTCATCCCTCTAATTTGATCTCCCATGTGCTATTCTTTCATAAACACTTTTTAAAAATTCACCGATCTACTAACTATACTCTTTCATAACTGTTAATATGCTAGTTAATGATAATGTGATAGAACAGTTAATGCCATGTAATACCAAGTTTGGAATTTTTTTGGTGAGACCAAAAGTTTAAAATTACTGTTTAATACTTTTTCTCTTTTCTGGATGTTGGCATTGCATTTTTTTAAAATAAAGAATGGTGCTATGTCTGGGCATGAGGCAACCAACTTTAATCTGAGTTACAATATTCACTATCATTAGCAAAATATTTAAATGGAATTACTCTGCCTTACACTGAGCCTCAAAGTCTAAGACTACAATAGTTCCTAAATATTTTCCAGAGCTTAGAGTGAGAGGTTATATGAAAAACATGCTACTAGATTGTGAAACTGGCCATGTTAACTTTAGATTACCCACCACGCACCAAAATCTTGTGTAAGAGGGGAGAAAAGAACTGCTTTGGAGACAGTCCTTGGAGTGCTAAAGGCTTCCGTCTCACTGCAAGCTAAGGGAAAAAGAGACAGCAAAGTAAGGAGGCTAAAAGAAAGTCAGTGGGGGTAGCTGATGGTGGGCTGCGTGTATCCTCCCCCCCATCCATTCCCTGCAGGGAAGGATGAGCATTAACAACCCAGGGACTTCAAGAGGATCACTCTGAGAGTCCGATGAGTGTCCTTGGGAATTTTGGCCCCAAGCAGCAAGCAAAAACAAACAAACAAAAAAGGCAGTATTGCTAGGGAACTGTATTTTGACAAACTATGCGGCAAGGAAGCACAAATCTTCCCTTGGGCCAAGCAATCTTTGCTAATCTTTGGGAAAACACAAGCCTGAGATCCTGTTAAATGGACTTTCCTCAAGAGGATTACTTTTCTGGAGAATAACGGGATCCCAAGAGAGGTAATCTGTGTAAGGTAGAAACCAGAACACCAGCAGGTGAAGGGAGAGGGAAAAATTGGCCAGCTGTAAGAGAGGCATTTCCCTAGACAAAGGATGTTGTGGTGAAATCTCTAAAAAATCCAAAAAGGGTATTCCTGAGAGAGCCAGCAACTGTGCATCAGTCCCCAAAGAATCAGCCATGCAAGCTAGCGCTTTTCCCCTTAAATCCTTCTTTCCCTGGGCTCACCTCTGCTGGGATCAGAAACACTGACTACTAGATAGAGGAAGCCATGAAACTAGGTTGTGGGGGGAAGAAAAAGAACCAAGAGGAGAAGTCAGCTCTGCTCCTTTCCTGCACTGTAGGCTTCCCGGTCTGAGCTGAGAAGAAACTTGAGCTTGAGTGACTAAAATTTTGCTTATTATACTTACAACAGAGAGACATTTACATTTGCTTAGATGAGCTTTGTTCTTTGACTAAAAAGGATGAGAAAATTTA
This sequence comes from Balaenoptera musculus, assembly GCF_009873245.2. NCBI lineage: Eukaryota > Metazoa > Chordata > Mammalia > Artiodactyla > Balaenopteridae > Balaenoptera > Balaenoptera musculus. The sequence continues at coordinate 49,991,994 of NC_045798.1, forward strand.
TGGGGCATGTTGGAGATCTGATGCAGGAAAGAAAAGGAATGAATTCAGTGAGCAAGTTTAAGGCGAAGTTAAAAAAAAAAAATGTATGCTCTCTATCCTTACCAAGTTCAGTAAAACAATTACATGTTAATCAATCACTTACTATGTACCAGGCACAGTGCTAAGTGCTAAATACCATCAACCCATTGGAAGATGGTAGGAGTTAAAGATGTTGCTCAAGATGTTTCCCTTGGAAGCCGGCGCTGCTTGGTCTGGTGGGGAGAGGGTCGCCAGAGTGAAAGATGCAGACAACCCCGGAAAGAAGCACGAAAGGCCTGTGGAGAGTTGTGCATCCCCGGCCATCAGCAGCTTGTGGGATCCCAGCTCCCCGACCAGGGATTGAACCCAGGCCCTCGGCAGTGAAAGCGTGGAGTCCCAACCACTGGACCGCCAGGAAATTCCCTAAAATATGTACTAAAATGTTCTAAATGTACTAAAATGTACTAAATGTTCTAAAATGTACTAAAATATTCCCTAAAATATGTAAAGAGGATTCTTTAAAAAGGAGAAGCAGGTTTGGGAGTGAGCTGAAAGTCTGCTGAAAGAATACTAAGGACATCAATAGCAGACTTTATTAAGCTACCAGCCAAGCAAACCTTGGATTGGATCAAGATTATCACAAGGTTTAGAGAGACTTAAAAAAATATATTATTTTTCTTTCCTTCAATCTTTCACAAGGGAATATGCAAGACATCCAGAGGGAGGGCTTGGATAACTAACTTTAAATGCTGAGACGGTAACTCCTCTGTGGCATGTTATGAGCTGGCAATTAAAGACATGTCCTAAAAGGCTAGAGAAAAGCTACCTGCAGGAGCATCTGAAACCAAGATGTACTGAGTCTTCAAATACAACTCTGATAGGAAGAAAATACCTGAGTAGGGTTCAAAAATTTTCTAAATAAACCTGAATAAAATCAGATTAATAATGATTGTCCTTAAAATTTAGAGAGAAATGTACATGTTTATATCTGTTTGCTTTTCTATATAAACTCTTCTAACAAGAAAAAATGGGACATATAGAATAAGTTTGATCATGTACAAGTCTTATAATTTTAGGGATGTGAGTCTAGTGGTCTTATTTGGGATTATTACTATGTTTCTGTTTCAGAATTGAAATCATGTGTTAATTATCTTTTAAGCTACAGTTGATATTAAAAATAATATTACAATGGAAAGTGTTCTAATAGAAAAATGCCTGGGAAGATAGACATCAAAATAGTAAGAGTAGGAAATGAAATCACTATCTCAAAAAGATATCTGCACCCCCATGTTCAATGTAGCATTATTTACAATAGCCAAGACATGGAAACCACCTAAGTGTCCATCAGTGGATGAATGGATAAAGAAAATGTGGTATAGGTATACAGTGGAACATTATTTAGCCATGAGAAAGAAGGACATTCTGCTAAATGAAGTAAGTCAGACAGAGAAAGACAAATACTATATGATATCACTTATATGTGGAATCTGAAAAAAAAAACAACTCATAGATAAATTGATATCATAGAGATTGGTAGTTGCCAGAGGTTGGGGGTGTGGGTGGACAAAATGAGTGAAAATGGTCAAAAGGCTCAAACTTCCAGTTATAAGATAAAAGTCCTGGGGATGTAATGTACATTAGAGTGACTACAGTTAACAATATTGTATATTTGAAAGTTGCTAAGAGAGTAGATTTTAAAAGTTCTCATTATAAGAAGAAAAAAAAGTATATATGTATGGTGTTGGCTGTTAACTAGACTTACTTTGGTAATCATTTCACAATATACACATATATCAAACCAAAAAAAAACACTAAAGGTAATTATATATGAGTACTTATTTCTTTTTTACTACTATCTGTATTTCCAGATGATTTTTTTGCAAAGTGTAAATAAAAAACATATTTATAAGACTTTCTCTAAAAAAAAAAAAAAGATGTTGCTCAAGGTCATCTATGTATTACTCTACTCTGCAGAGGTGATATTCCTCCAGATGCTGTCTCTAAACTCCACCCGAAGCTCAGAGTATATAAAGTGATGAAATAGATGTTCATCATTCTGTTTCCAGCTCTGAGATGTTCTCCTGAAGCACAGAGGAAAGATTATGCATCAAATAATAAATGTACCTATATTAAGCCTATATACTATGCACCAGGTACATTATATATTATCTCTAATACCCAAAACTTCAAAAGGAGTTATTGATTTTATTTTACAGATTCAAAAAGGTTGAGTAACTTGCCTTAGATTTTACAGCTAGTAAAGGATGATGCCAGGGTTCAAATGTAGTTCTGTTTGATTTCAATAATTGTGCTCTTCCCACTACTCCATACTCCTTCTCACTAAAATACAATTTTTTACTGTTTTCCATAAGATTCCTCAAAAAACGAAGAATAGAACTATCATAGGATCCAGATATCCCACTTCTGGGTATTCATGCAAAGAACATAAAAACACTAATTTGAAAAGATATATTCATGCCTATGTTCATTGCAGCATTATGGAAACAACCTAAATGCTCATTGATGGATGAATAAAGAAGATATGGTATTTATATACAATGGAATGATAGTTAGCCATAAAAAATATGAAATCTTGCCACTTGTGACAACACGGATAGAACTTGAGGGTATTATGCTATGTGAAATAATGCAGATGAAGAAAGAAAAATACTGTATGATTTCACTCATATGTGAAATATAAATAAACAAACAAACAAAACACAAAACAAACACATAGATACAGAGAACAGAGTAGTGGTTACCAGAAGGGTAGGGAGGTTGCGGAAGGGTGAAATGCATAAAGGGGGTCAAATGTAGGGTGACAGATAGAAACTAAACTTTTGGTGGTGAGCATGCGGTAGTGTACACAGAGTCAAAATATAATGCTGTAATACATGAAACATACATAATGTTATAAACTAATGTTACATCAGTAACAAAAATTTAAAAATTAAAAAAAAGATACAAACTCATGACAGGATATAGAGGCTAAAGATTTTGTCAATTAAGTTTAAATGGCCCACTTAATGATATACATACATAGATTAAATAATTTTTACATATTTAATATCTGAAATATATGGGAGAATTATTACTTTACTGATAGGATTTCTGAGCTCGCAAAACTGAAATGTCCATAGGCACAAAGTAAATTAATAACACATGCAAAACTACAGCCTATATATCCTTATTTGCATGCCTTCTCTACTTCACAAAATTACTCACAACAATGGGGGTTATTGGATGGATGCATATGAGCAGATACTCAGATGGTGGTTGTCAGGACTAAAATGGTGAAAGAGATAGTGCTTTCTTTACATTTACTTTCCCAAAATAATAAGAAAGCAAATTAATACACTCTTTAGAACATGTACAGTCCATCTCTGAATATGAAAAATCATAGCAGAAAACTGCAGGCTATTTACTAGTTGTAAAGTAAGAAATAGGACAAAGTTTCTTTACGATGTTAAAGGTATAAAGTATTTTCAGAGCAATTTTACTTACCACTTTCTTAAGACAACATTTTTCTTGACTGTTCATAATAAAATTCCAAGATAAGAAGTACTTGGTGTCAAAATATGTAATTTTGTATCAAAGATCATAACAATTGAATTATTTCTATCAGAACTTCTTTAGAACCGAATTTATAAGCCACAATAATTATAAAACAATCTGAGAATAGAAGTTAAAAAGCCAGAAATCACCTTTGTGATTTATTATTACCTATATTTACCTATTGTTTCACTGTGATTTTACACAATCATGTTTCAAAGCTGAATTATAAACCAAACAGCCATGATTACTTTTATATTTCCTTTCCTTCCTTATAAAATGAATAAAATATAAAGAATATGGCAGTTACATTCTATCTTCCAGATTTTTGAATCACTTATCTCCTAAAACTAATGCTCAAATTATATGGATAACTCTGAGGGAAGAAAATAAGCAGCATATTTTTTCATTCCTCATGTAATTTCCTTCATGATTCATTGATCGGGCTATTTTCAAGGATTAGCTGTAGTACTTTCCTGACTGTTTGACTCTGCAGGATAATGTGCTTTATATCTATCTGATATTTTGATGCTGTTGGAATTAAACTGAATATGGGCTAAACATTTGTATTATTCTCTCCAATGAAATTTGTTCTCTCTGAACTGCAGTTTGTCTTTTAAGAAAATGAAATATTTTCATCCCACTTACTGACAGCAAACTAGGTAAAGTTTGGTAAAATTCACAGGTAAAGCCATCTGGGCCTGGAGTTACTTTGTGGGAAATATTTGGATAAGTAATTAAGTTTCTTAAACAGATATACATTTACTCAGGTTAAATATTTCTCCACAAGTACACTCTGGTAGTGTGTATATTTCAAGAATTGTCCCATTATATCTGACTTGTTGACTTTATTGGCATGCATTGTTCAGAATATTTCCTTATTATCTTTTGAATGCTTGTAGGGGCTGCAGTAATGTTTCCTCCTTCATTCTTGATACTGATAATTGTGTCTTCTCTTTTTTCTTGACTAGTTTGACTAGAAGTTTATCAATTTATTGATCTTTTCAAAGCTTTCGGTTTCAATGATTTTCTTTTATTGTTTTTATATTTTCTATTTCATTAATTTTTGCTTTTTTATTATTTCTTTCCTCTGCATACCATGGGTTTAATTTGCAACTTGATTATGATGTAACTTTGATTATCATATGGTTCTCTCCAGTTTATTCTCTGAAGATATGCTGGTCTGTCTCTCTATGCATTGCCATCTTCTACGGTGTCTGGCACAGCAACCTCTGTCTCACTGAACATCTGTTTCCTACACTCAGCAAGTCTCCTGAACTTGATCTGGATTTCTCTTTTTAAAATGTAGCCTGGAAACCATATCCAGGCAGTAAGTTAGGGGCAATTATAGGGATAAGTTCTTTTGTTTCCTTTATTTCAAGAATCACAGTCCCTTGTTCTTTCTTTTCCAGTGTCTGAAAACCATTGTTTCAATATTCTGTTCATTTTTCTTGCTGTTTCTAGGAGGGGAATTCCCATGCCATTAATTCTTTGAGGTTTGAAATAGAAATCTTGCTTACTGAAAATACATGCAACAATACAGACATATACAAAAATAAAAAGCAGAAATGTTCTTCCTCGTTTCTTTGTGCCCAGTGGCAATTTTAGTAATTATTTTTTGAAATTTTGTTCCTACAAAAAATAATTACATTTTAGACATTTTTTATTTTACCAAGATGGGAATTATACAAGATTTTATTTTGAAATATAGTTATTTTTCTTATCAATGAACACGGATAAAATTTTATTTCAGTATATACCAGCTGTGCTGTCAGATTTTAGACTACCAAATTATATTCAATTGTATGTCTTTTCCTCAATTTACTTAATAAACATTTTAATTGTTTCCATTTTTTCCCTATTAAAAATAGTGGTGCAGTATATATTCTTGCCTTATTATATACTTTTTGTCACACGTACATGAATTCTAAGAAAAATTCTTAGAATTGCTGCATCAAAGAGTATGTGAATTTAAAAATTTAATAAATATTGCAACCTTCAAATCCTCTCCCTAATGTAGTTATGCTTCATCTGAATGGCAGAACAGGGTTATAGGGTTTTAAAGCAGTTCCTCACTGTTCTTCATGTGCTCTGTTGAACAAACCAAAATCAATTTAAATGCTGTAGTCTAGACATTAATTCCCTATAGTTTTATAGCCATCACCTATGTTTCAATAATATAACATACATAGGTTTGCATATATATAGGACCACTGATTCAGCATGGTCCACTTTAGAAAGTCACTCCACATGTGCTATCCAAAAAAAAAATTAGACTAATTGTGAATAGAAGAAATTCAAGGACGTGATAAAGGTGAAATTGATTCACATTCTTGAAAACCTTGTTCCTTTAAAAGTATGTCATTGCTTTAAATTTAGGTACATGTTTCTTAATATATTCCTTTCCTTTTGTAGAATGTGTTATTTTACCAGAACAGTGTACCTTAATATATTTCTTTCATTTTAATAGTACCTTGTGTTATTAAAAAATAGCTTCACTTTTCATTTTATCTTAGAGCACTATATATAAACCTGATCTCTCACCCTACATGCATAACTAATTCCTTCATTAGGCCAACTGGAGTTTAAGGCTTGAAGACTGAGCTGAACTAAAGCCATGTTAAATCAGTTCTTACTAGTGTCCTGGTAGTATGTACAGAGAAAAAGAGAGAGAAAGAAAGAAAGGAAGTATGCCAACTTCTCTTGGCTTTTCAAGGTCTAGAAGAAAGATCAAAGAAGATGAAATATAACACTGGTATTTTATTAAAGCTACTGTGAATTGTCTCATTGTAAACTGCTCAAGGTGACAAAAGGGGAGCATCCATAGAAAACCACCACCACAATGATCTCTTCTGACACAAAGAATTGATTATGAAGTAATTAACAAAAAAATGAGTTTAATATCCCCTTAGATATTAGAACTTCACTTCTGTGTCTCAAAGATTTTCCAAAATACCTCCAAAACTTATGACAAGAATTTATATTTGTGCGTCTAAGACATTCATTCAAGAAATATTTATTGAGCATCTATGATAATCCAGATACTATTCTAAGAATCAATAGGATACAGCAGTGAACAAAACATATAAAAACCCCAGTTCTCATTAAGCTATCATTCTTATGGAGGGAGACAGATACACACACACACACACACACACACACACACGCACACACACACAGAAAAATTAACAAAGATATTGCATGGTGTCTGTGGTAGACAGAATCCTAAGCTATCCCCCGGTGACACCTGCCCTTGTGTGATCCTCTGGCCTTGAGTTGGGGTGGGGTTGAACCTGTGAATATGATGGAAATCACTCCTGTGATTATGTTATATGGCAAAAGAGATTTTGTAGATGTAATTAAGATCCTAGATCCGTTTAATTTATAATAGGGAGATTGTCTATATGGGCCTGACTTAATCATATGAACTCTTTAACTTTGTATCTTGAGGTCAGAAAGAGGAAAGTCAAAGATTCAAAGTCATGTAGGATTCAACACAAGAAGAATTATCTGTTGCTGCTAATGAAGGGAGCCATGTGGCAAAGACCTGAGAGCATCCTTTAAGAGCACAGAGCAGCCACTGGCTGATAGCCAGCAAGAAAACTGGGACTCCTTTCTACAACTGTAGGAAACGGAATCTGCCAACAACCTGAATGAGCCCCCAAACAGATTTTCCCCAGAGCCTCCAGTCAAAAGTTCAGACTTGCTGATACCTTGATTTCTGCCCTGTGAGACACTAACCAGCACATCAACCACACCATGCTGAATTTGGGTTAGAAGTTTTGCAGATAAGTTAGTATTGTTTTACGTTGCTAAATTGTGGTATATTGTTATGCAACGATAGAAAACTAATACAGGGAAACTGGGTTCAAAGTGACGATATAGAAAGACCCTGAACTCACCTCCTCCTATAGAGACAACAAATTTACTGCTACATATGCAATAATTTTCCTCTGAAAAAGACCTGAGACCTAGATGAACAGGCTCCACAACAAAAGATAAAAGAGATGAACCAGCATGGGTAGGAAAGGCAGAGACACTGTCTTGCTCAGGACTCTACCCCAGGAGCAGTGACCCACGATCAGGAGGGATCCCCAAAATAGGGCTCACCACAGAGATGAGCCCCCAAAGCATCTGATTTTGAAAATCAAGGGGATTAAGTCCAGGAGAACTACAGAACTGCAGAGAATAGAGAATTTGCTCATAAAGGCTGGTGCACAGACCCACTTGCCCTGAAATCCAGATCATAAGTTACAGTTTGAAAAGTACCCAGATCATAAGTGATCTTAAAGAAGCTGCCAGAGAGGCAGGAACCTGCTGGGACTTTCTCTGGGGTCAAAAGAGCTGGCAGGTGCCATCTTTACAATCTCTTTCTAACTTTCTGATTACAGAACTGGCAGGTGCCATTTTTGGTGCCCTCCCCCTAGCCCGCTAGCACCAGTGGGCATGCTCCTTGCACTACACACTGCAACTCAACCAGTGAGTGCCCCATGCCCCACCCTGCACAGCAGCCAGGTTGCAACCAGAGCTGGTAAGCACCTCGTACCCCACCAACTCCATGCCACAGCAGCTGTAACACAACTGAGCTGAGAAAGCAAACTGTGCCATGCCCTCCCTGCACAGCAGCCACAGCCCAGCCACAGGCAGCAGGCACTCACAGCTCACACAAGGGACAACCCTTGAGCACCTAGCTCTGGTGGTCAGGGGATATTTGTTTCTGGGTCCCACGGATCATCTCCTATAAAAGACCACTTCCTCAAGACTGGGAGAGGTAGCTCTTTTGCTTAATGTATACAGACAAATACAGAGAGTCAGGCAATGTGAGGAGACAGAAGAATGTGTTGCAAATCAAGAAACAAGACCAATCCCCAGAAAAAGATCTTAATAGAATGAAGACAAACAACCTACCCAATAAAGAGTTAAAAGTAATTGCCATAAAAATGCTCACCAAACTCAAGAGAAGAATGGGTAAACACAGTGAGAATGTCAACAAAGATGTAGAAAATACAAGAAAGTACCAATCAAAAGCTATAACTGAACTGAAAAACACACTTGAGGGGTTCAGCATCTCACTGGATAAAGTAGAATGAATCCACAAGCTGGAAGACAAAGCAATGACCCAGACAGAGCAGCAAAATAAACAAGGAAATTTTAAAAAGTGAAGATACTTTAAGGGACCCCTGGGACAACATCAAGCAGAATGACATTGGCATTATGGGGTCCTGGAAGGGTTAGAGACAGAGAAAGGGCCAGAAAATTTATTTGAAAAAATAATGCTGAAAACTTCCCTAATCTGGGGAAGGAAACAGACATCCAGGTCCAGGAAGCCCAGAGAGTTCCAAATAAAATGAACCCAAAGAGTACTACACCAAGACACATTTTAATTAAAATGGTGAAAAGTAAGGATAAAGAGAGAATCTTAAAAGCAGCAAGAGAACTTGTTATGTATGAGGGAACCACCATAAGACTATCAGCAGATTTTTCATCAGAAATTTTACAGGCCAGAGGGAGTGGCATGAAATATTCAAAGTGCTGAAAGGAAAAAATTTCCAAATAAGAATTCTGTACTTGGTAAAATTATCAGTCAGAATTAAGGAGATTAAGAGTTTTACAGATAAGCAAAAGTTAAAGGAATTCACTAAACCAGCCTTACAAGAAATGTTAAAAAGAGTTCTCTAAGCTGAAAAAAAGGGCACTAATTAATAATAAGAAAACATGAAAGTAAAAAAGTTCACTGGAAAAGGTAAATATATAGTAAAGGCAGTGGATTAATCACTTATAAATCAAGTATGAAGATTAAAAGACAAAAGTAGTAAAATTAACTAAAACTACAATAATTTGTTAAGGGAAGGATAAAATGAAAAGATGTAAAAGGTGTCATTGAAAATATAAAACGTGAAGAGGAGTAAAAATGTAAAGCTTTGAAATGTGTTTGAACTTAAGTTGCTGTCAATTTAAAAGGACTGCTGTATAAGTAGGATGTTATATGTGAACCTCAGAGTAACCACAAAGAAAAAACTTATTGTAAACATACAAAAGAAAATGAGAAAGGAAGCTAAACATTACACTAAAAAAAGCCAGAAGACAACAAGGGAAAAGAGAAAGAGAAGAAGAAAGGAACAGAGAGGAACCATAAAAACAGCTAGAAAACAATGAACTAAATGGCAGTAAGTATATACCTTTTGGTAATTACTTTAAAAGTAAATGGACTAAATCTGCCAGTCAAAAAACATAGAGTGGCTGAATGGATTAACAAAAAAAGAAAGAAAGAAAAAAAAAAAACCTATCTATACGATGCCTACAGGAGACTCATTTCAGAACTAAGGACACACATATCTGAATGTGAAGGGATGGAAAAAATTATTCCATGCAAATGGAGATGAAAAGAAAGCTGGTATAGCTATACTTATATCAGACAAAGTAGACTTTAAAACAAAGACAGTAATATAAGACAAAGAAAGATATTACATAATGATAAAGGGGTCAATTCAGCAAGAAGATGTAACATTGATAAATATATTTGCATCCAAAATAAGAGCACCAAAATATATAAAGCAAATATTAAAGGACCTAAAAGGAGCAATTGAAAGCAAGACAATAATAATAGGGGAATTCAACACCTACATTACAGTAATGGATGGATCATACAGGCAGAAAATGAATAAGGAATCATCAGCCTTAAACAACACAATAGACCAATTGACCTAATAGATGTATATACAGAAAACTCCATACCAAAGCACCAGAATGCACATTCTTCTCAAATGCACATGGAACATGCTACAGGATTGATCGTATGTTAGGCCACAAAACAAGTCTCAATAAATTCAAGATTAAAATCATATTAAGCATCTTCTCCAACAACAATGGCATTAAACTAGAATTAAATTATAAGAAGAAAACTGGAAAAAACACAAAAACATGAAGATTAAACAATATGCTTCTAAGCAACAAATGGACCATTGAAAAAATCAAATTAAAAAATTAAGAAATACCCAGGCACAAATGAAAACAGAAGTACAGCATACCAAAATCTGTGGAATGCAGCAAAAGTGATTCTAAGAAGGAAGTTAATAGCAATAAATGCCTACATCAACAAACATGAAAAATCTCAAATAAACAATCTAACTTTATACCTGAAGGATCTAGAAAAAGAAGAACGAATCCCAAAAGCAGCAGAAAAAAAAAGAGATAATAAAGAGCAGAGTGGAAATAAATGAAATAGAGACTAAAAAGACAATAAAAAGATCAATGAAATTAAGACCTGGTTCTTTGAGAAGATAAACAAAATCAACAAACCTTTAGCTAGACCACCCAAGGAAAAAAGAGAGAGAACTCAGATAAATAAAATAGAAAAATAAGGGCTTCCCTGGTGGCGCAGTGGTTGAGAATCTGCCTGCTAATGCAGGGGACACGGGTTCAAGCCCTGGTCTGGGAAGATCCCACATACCGCGGAGCAACTAGGCCCGTGAGCCACAACTACTGAGCCTGCGCGTCTGGAGCTTGTGCTCCGCAACAAGAGAGGCTGCGACAATGAGAGGCCCGCGCACCGCGATGAAGAGTGGCCCCCGCTTGCCGCAACTAGAGAAAGCTCTCGCACAGAAACGAAGACCCAACACAGCCAAAATTAAATAGATAAATTAACTAAAAAAAAAAAAAAAAAAAAGAAAAATAAAAGAGGAGATATTACAAATGATACCAAAGAAACACAAAGGATCATAAGAGAACACTACAATTATACAACAACAAATTGAACATCCTGGAAGAAATGGACAAATTCCTAGAAACATACAATCTACCAAGACTGAATCATGAAGAAGTAGGAAATTTGAAGAGACTGATTACTAGTAAGGAGATTGAATCAGTAACCAAAAAGCTCCCAACAAACAGCAAACTAAAGTCTAGGACCAAACAGCTTCTCTGGTGGATTCTTCCAAACATTCAAAAAAGATTTAATATCTAACGTTCTCAAACTCTTCTAAAAAAATTAAAGACAAGGAAATGTTTCCAAACATATTTTACAAGGCCAGCATTACCCATATACCAAAACCAGACAAGGACAACACACACACACACACACACACACACACACACACACAGGCCAATTTCCTGTTGAACATAGATGCAAAAATTCTCAACAAAATATTAGCAAACTAAATTCAATAATATGTTGAAAGGATCATACACTATGATCAAGTGAGATTTATTCCAGGGATGCAAGAACAATTTAAAATCCACAAATCAATGTACATGTTACATTACATTAATAAAACGAAAGATAACAATTATATAATCTCCTCAATAGGTGCAGAAACAGCATTTCATGAAATTCAACATCGATTTATGATAAAAACTCTCAATAAAATGGGTATAGAGGAAATGTACTTCAGCATAATGAAGGCCATATATGGCAAGAACACAGCTAACATCATACTCGAAGGTGAAAAGCTGAAAAGTTTTCCTCTAAAATCAGGAATAAGACAAGGATGCTCACTCTTGCCACTAGCATTCAACATAGCATTGGAAGTCCTTGTCACAGCAGTTAAGCAAGAAAAAGAAATAAAATGTATCCATATTGGACAGGAAGAAGTAAAACTGTCACTATTTGCAGATAACATGGTATGTATAGAAAACCCTAAAGACTCCTCTAAAAATTGTTAGAACTAATAAAGGAATTCAACAAAGTCACAGGATACAAAATCAATATACAGAAATCTGTGATGTTTCTATACATTAATAGTGAACTATCAGAATGAGAAATTAAGATAACAATCCTATTTACAACTGCATCAAAAAGAATTAAATACCTAAGAATAAATGTAACAAAGGAGGTGAAAGAGTTGTACACTGAAAACTGTAGGAAACTGATGAAAGAAATTATAGAACACACAAATAAATGGAAAGATATTCCATGCTAATGGGTTGGAAGGATTAATATTGTTAAAATGTCTGTACTACCCAAAGCAATCTACAGATTCGATGCAATTTCTACCAAAATGCAAATGGCATATTTCACAGCACTGGTACAAATAATTCTACAATTTGTATGGAACAATAAAAGATCCTGAATAGCCAAAACAATCTTGAGAAAGAAGAACAAAGCTGGAGGTATCACACTCCCTGATTTGAAACTCTACTACAAATCTATATTAATCAAAACAGTACAGTACTGGCACAAAAACAGACACACAGATCAACAGAACAAAATTGACAGCCCACAAATAAACCCCCACATATACGGACAATGAATTTACAACAAAGAAGTAAAGAGCACACAAAGAAAGTACACTCTCTTCAATAAATGGTGTTGGGAAAACCTGGACAGCCACATGCAAAAGAATGAAAGTAGACCACTATCTTACACCATACACAATAATCTGCTCAAAATGGATTAAAGACTTCAATGTAAGACCTGAAACCATAAAATTCTTAAGAGAAACATAGATGGTAACCTCATTGACATTGGTCTTAGTGACGTTTTGTGGATCTGACTTCAAAGGCAAGAGAAACAAAAAAGCAAAAGTAAGCAAATGGGACTACCTCAAATGTAAAAGCTTCTGCACATTTAAAGAAGCCATCAACAAAACAAAAAGGCTACCTAATAAATGAAAAAAGATATCTGCTGTAATGGAAAGGCCCGAATGTACTTTTTGGCCAGCCCAATAATATAGTATTATTGACTATAACCACCATGCTGTACATTAGATCCTCAGAACTTATTCATTATAACTGGAAATTTGTACCCTTTGACTAACATCTCTCTATAAAAAGGATTTTTAAAGTTTCTGTCAAACTTATTGTCTTTAAGACTTCTATTTGTGTATCTGTTGATTTATGTGAAATAAAATTTTTGCAATTAAAAAAAAAGATATCTGCAAATCATATATCAGATACGTGGTTAATATCCACAATATATAAAGAACTCATACAACTCAACAACAAAAAAAGTAAAACAATCCAATTTTAAAAATGGGCAGAGGATCTGAATAGACATTTCTCGTTACAAGACACAAAGATGACCAACAGGCACATGAAAAGATGTTCACCATCACTAATCACTAGGGAAATGCAAATCATAACCATGAGATATTGCCGTACACATATTAGGATGGCTATTACCAAAAAGGTAAGAAATAACAAGTGTTGGAGAGATGTGGAGAAAAGAGAACCCTTGTATACTGTTGATGGGATTGTAAATTGGTGCAGCCACTATGAAAAACACTATGGAGAGTCCTCAAAAAAATAGGAATCAAACTACCATATGACCCAGTTATTCCACTACTGGCTATTTAGCTGAAGAATACAAAAACACTAATTTGAAAAGATATATGCATCCCTATGTTCATTGCAGCAGTATTTACAGTAGCCAAGATATGAAAACAATCTAAGTGTCTACTGACGGATGAATGGATAAGGAGTGTGTGGTGTGTATATACATACATACATACATACAATGGAATACTACTCAGTGGTAAAAAAGAATGAAATCCTGCCATTTGCAACATGGATGGACCTTGAGGATATTATGCAAAGTGAAATAAATCAGAAGGAAAAAGATAAATACGTATGATTTCACTCATGGGGAATAAAAAAAAAAAGAACAACTAAACAAAAAACAAACTCATAGATGGGTTTGCCGGGGGGGTTGGCGGACATGGTGAAGGGGGTCAATTGTGTGGTGATAGATGGTAACTAGGGTTTTGGGGGTGATCACTTTGTAGTGTATACAGATGTTGAATTATAATTTAACATACCTGAAATGCATATAATAAATAGGAAAAAAAGAAAAAGAAAACTAATACAGTATTTTAGGAGCTAATCAATGTATGTAAGAAACAGAGGAAAGATGTGGCAGGACATGAGGGAAATGGGAGTGGAATGGGTGGAAATGAAAGTCTAAAAGTAATAGTTCCAATCCATTTTATATGGATTATTTGTAAATATAACCTCTCAGTTGGTAGCTTTCAATTGTCTTCTTTTATGTGTTTTTTCCACAAAGTTTTTATATTAATGTAATTAAATATTTCAGTCTTTTACTTTAAAAAAAATAAAATAAAGTAATAGCCAAGTCTGAGTAAAATAGAATAAGGTGAGGATCCAGCCTTGTGGATATCCAAAGGGAGAAGTTTGCAGCAGTGAGAACCTCTACAAAGGCCCTAAGGCTGAAGTTTGCCTGGGGTGTTATCAACCAATTACCATAATCTGTGGGTGGTTTAAATGAAGTATTAGGCATAGATCCTTCCTGCTTTAAAGAGTTCATAGTTTGGAAGAGAGCAATCTCTCCCTCCCTCTCTCCCTTCCTTCTTTCCTTCCCGCCTTCTTAACTCTCCTTCCTTCATTTCTTTCTTCCAATGTTTTTTCCTCCTTTCCTTCCCTCCTTCCATTCTCCTTTCAATAAGAATTTATTATATGCCCATTTTGTGCCTGGAAGTGTAATAGACAGTGGAAATATAATACTGAATGAGACAAACACAACTGTTGCCCTCAGGGAGTTTACTCCCAGGCAGTAAAGGGGCAATCACAAGCAATTTGGTAAATTGTAGGGGAAGAAAAATAAACTATGGCACAGAAGAACAAAGGAGGGAGGGCTAGTCCAGATTTGGTGACTCAGAATGGTTTCTCTAAGCAAGTAGTATCTAGGCTGAGACCTCAAAGAAGAGTGTTTTCCAGGAGAATGGGGCCAGGTGGCAGGCAGTGGTTTCCTGGCAGAGAGGAACCTACCAGGTTCAAAGGCCACGAAAAGGGATACAATAGGCTCCCAAGAGGAACTATGAAGAGTTCAGAGTGTCTGGAGCATGTGCTACAAAGGATGGGATGGGGAGAAGTAGGGAAATGCTCAAAATAAGCCTGGGAAAGTGGGCTGTGGCCAGAATATCTGGGTCTTTTGAGCCATGTGAATGAGTTTGGATTTTTCCCGAAGAGTAAAATAAAGCCATTGAAGCATTTAAATGGAGGACTTTGCCTTTTAGGAAAATTTCCCTTTTAGGAAAATTGTTCTGGCTGTCACATGGAGTATATGCTTATGAGTCAAGACTGGAGAGAGAGAATCCATTTAGGAGGGAGGTCCTGCTAACCAAGGGAGAGATGGGGAGTGCTTTGGCAGGGGCAATACCGATAGAAAGGGAGGGATTCTGGACAAAGTTGCAGGGAAATTGATAGGAATGCGCTGTGGAGGGATTGCAGAAGGTTCCACATCTGTCAGATTTCTGATCTGGATGTTATTAACTGAACTGTATCTGATATATTTTAATTAGCTCTATTATCAAGTATGATATCAAAGTAAGTGGTACTAAGAACTGTGGGAGTTGAGAAGAAAAGAGGAATTTGGACAGGGGCAGTGTTAGAGAAGCCTTCTGAGAAAGATGGAGCTTGGTTGGGACTTCAGGATGGCATCTGGTTGTAAGAGGGGTAAAAGGAAGCTGCTTTCTCTGAGTGGAACAGCCCGAGCAATGGCAGAATAAGAAACACGACTGATAAGAGGCCAGAAAAGACAAGCCTGAGGATGCTCAGTGTGGCTGTAGGAGTAAAGATCATCTCTCTAAGTGGGGTCAGGTTACAGAGGAACTGCAAAGGCAGGCTTTGGAGCGCAGGACATGATCTAACTAGGGAGCATGGTTGGTCAGTAAGTAAGAAGAAACGAAGCAAGAGCTGTGTGTTTTGCAGGTTAGCCTAGTTTCAGTCGACTGGATACTTTGAGCACAGAAAGGGATATCTGAATGCAGGAAAAAGCAAATAAGTTGTTTCAAAACTCCAAGGACAATGTGATGATGTCATATATCAGGGCAC
Source organism: Balaenoptera musculus (assembly GCF_009873245.2). Lineage (NCBI taxonomy): Eukaryota > Metazoa > Chordata > Mammalia > Artiodactyla > Balaenopteridae > Balaenoptera > Balaenoptera musculus. Next base: position 50,008,350 of record NC_045798.1, read on the forward strand.
ATCTCCTTGTCAATTAACTAGGAAGGAAGAACTGTTGAATACAGTGAGATCTTTGAACCAGGACTACACATTTGGAAGGACTAGACGCTGAGCAGATAAACCTAGAAGCATATTAGCGGGGCGGGGGCGGTTCTTGGTATAGCAAACAGAAGTTCCACGAGGCAGGTAGCAATCAAGGCATCCCAACATGGACAAAATGAGGTCTGCAAATGAGTTAGTGAGGAATCCAGGTTCATATAATATTTAGAGACCTGAGGATGCAGATAAGCAGCACTGGTGGTTCATATCAAGAAAATCTGCCAACAGTTGCTCAAGCTCCAATTAACAAGCAAGGATTGAGAAGAAAGACACAGCCTTTAGAAGAGATACTGTCAGGGAAACTGGGATCACTAGGCAGATTATTAATGTAGGTACATGAGGACAGACAGTAAAACTAAGATCCTCTCACTGTAATGAGGGATAATGTGAAAATCGGGTTAGGGAAAGATATAAAGGTCAGTTCAGATTCGGGGCACAGGAAAGAGAAAATAGTATGGACTAGACTATTTGGTGGCTGAATTTCTTTATACTCACCCTGCTTAAAGTTAAAATGGAGACATAGACTTCTTAGAGCCAGGTCATGCCTACTGGTTAAGTGTCAAGAATTGTTAAAAAGAGGAAAAAACCAGAATATTTGGAATCAGTTAGGGCCTGATAATAAGAGCCCAGAAATAGCTTCACTTTAATAAACATCTACTATATGCCAGGCACAGCGCTACTGTCAAAACCTTTATTATCTTTAGTGCTCATATAAGCCTTGTAAGGAATTAATGCTACCTAGACTTTCTGATGAGGCAACTCAACAGCAGAAAGATTAATTCATTAATAAGTTCACACAAATAGTAAACTGGCAGAGCCAGAAATTGAACCAAGGCCCCCGTGGTTTCAAAACCCAGTCTCATTCCAGCAGTAGATACAATGTGGCTTTGGTGTGAAAAAATACTACACACTCTCTAGGATGCAGTGCCACGGGAGATTAAGGAGTGAATCCAAAAAGTCTGCCCAAAGGAGACAGGACCAATTAAATACGGAAGAAGATGCAAGGGAAGAGAGGAAGGAATCACAGATGATGCAACAGCTTTTGGCCTGCTAGATTATAAGATTGGAGAGACAGAAATGAGAAACATTGAGGGAAATTATTTTTTGTGGTGTGTGTACGGATTGCTGATGAAAGAAGGAAGTGGTTTTGAGTATAACTAATTTAAGTGAAAATAATTTAGAGGTATCTGTAACTAACAACGTTTAAGAGGAGATATATATTTCGAAGCACATTTTAACTTGATTCTATTTATTAACACAGCATCTTGACTGGAAGAAATTAAAACTACTGTGGCCATTTTTATGATCTAGACTATGAGAAAATTGCTATAGATATGTTTTTGTATGTGTGCTGTCTTTAGGTGATATACTTTTAGGGATATACAATCAAATTATACATATAACAGATTATATACTATATGTATGTGTGTATGTGTGTAAGTGAGCATTTATAATTGCTTACAGAATATTTTCACTTAAACTAATTATGCCCCAAATTAAGTCTGTCTTCTCTCTTCCTTCTCCCACCAGCAACCCACACACACACACACATATGGTATATACTCTGCTATATATAATTTGACTTTATATTCCTGATTTATATATATATATATACACACACACACACACACACTCTAGGGTGTAATTAATATATATGAATATGTATATACATGAATATGTTTATATATACATATATACTCTGTATAAATTAAAATATGGTCCTTTAAAACACACTTGTAAGAGTATCAAGTTTATGTAAAAATTCACTAGATGTTAATATTTTAAAATTTCAAGGACATGTGCAGAATTAAGGATATATATATTCAGGTTCAATGCAAATATAAGAAAGATGTGAGAATTAGAAAGATATGCTAAGACTCCTATCAGGGAAGTCCTTGATTAGAAAAGTACAGTCTTGGGCTTCCCTGGTGGCGCAGTGGTTAAGAATCCGCCTGCCGATGCAGGGGACACGGGTTTGATCACTGGTCTGGGAAGATCCCACATGCGGCGGAGTACTAAGCCCATGCACCATAGCTACTGAGCCTGCGCTCTGGAGCCCGCGAGCCACAACTACTGGGCCTGCATGCCACAACTACTGAAGCCCGTGCACCTAGAGCCCATGCTCTGCAATAAGAGAAACCACCGCAATGAGAACCCCTTGCACCGCAACGAAGAGTAGACCTTGCTCGTTGCAACTAGAGAAAGCCCGTGCGCAGCAACAAAGACCCAACACAGGCAAAAATAAATAATAAATAAATAAATAAGTTAAAAAAAAAAGAAAAGTACAGTCTTGTTAGATGTATCAGGGGTGTGCCATTTGCACATAGAAAGAGGCCCTTTTCAGTTCTATTCGGTAAGGGGTACTGTTCAGTACTCTAAGTATTAAGATAAAATGTCAGATAATCTTTTTTTATTATAAAAGCCATACATTTTAATGAATATACAGGAATTTAAGGAATAAGGGCCCATCCTGAGAAATCTAAGAGAGTAAGCTTCAGATAGTCAAGAGCAATGAAGAGACGTCAACACAAGGATTGGTGATTTGAATTTGGAATCATGTAAATATTTTGCATAATTATGACTTAAATTAATTTTTAACAAAGAAACCAAAAAAATGAACATAAAATGAAACAACTGAACCTAAATGGAAACAGTTCGTGGCATAATAATAGAAAGAGGCATAATTCCAAGTCACTTCAAAGCATAATAATTTGTCCCAGCTATAACCTAAGACAAGAGGAACTGCAAAAATAATAATAATTCACCCATTTTAAACAATCATAATGCTGGTGGTAATGCTTCTATTGGTATTCTGAAATTGTTATATATGTATTTTTGGACTACAAAACAAAATTACGTAATGCTCTAATTCTTATTCCCAGTGAATTTGAAACCTACATTTTGTGCAGGAGAAAAGTGACTCAAATGTACATCTAAATATGAATTGGAAGTATAAACAAGAACTCATGCTGTTTTTTTTTTTTTTCTGAGTTCTGCCAGTGGAAAGGCCTAGAAACAATGAGCAAACCAATGGCAACAAATACCCCAAATGCTCAGATTTTGATTTTCAAAAATCATTTTCCAATTTTAAAAAAAGGAAAAGAAAAGAAACAGTGGTCCTTGAAAATGGGGCTGATTCTAGCTCTGGTACCGGATATGCACAAGATGAGTCTGAAATACCAGAGAGTAAGAAAGCTATTGAAGACTACTAGGGTCATGTCAATAAGATTTACAGCCAACTTGAAGAAGCTGCCACTGGCCAAAAATGGGACAGTTTGGCTGTCAATAAAGATAATAACTGAAACATATCAATAATTTAAATTCATGAATTCATAATGATATTAAAATAAACTAATTGGTCACCACTGCAGGATATAGCAAGTCAACTCAATATTTTGAAAATAGTGAAGAAATCAACAGAATTGAGCATTTCTCCTGCCATCCCTATATGAATTCTGCCACTGGATAACCAAAGAGTAGATGAAAGAAATTTTTGCTTTTGGATTTTTTTTTAACAGAAGTATTCTAGACAGTAAATGAAGGAGAGATAATAGAATATAGGTATTACCATTTTGCAACTCCAAATGGATCTAGGCTTTGAGAATCAATGGTTACCAATATAACTACAAGAGAGTGAACTAGAGATTAGATGTTTCTTTTTTTGTTTTTAATAATAACTGGAAGTTTGTACCTTTTTGACCACCTTCACCTGTGGGTGAAGATAAATGTGTCTTCATGGTACACTACCACTTGTAAAATGGCCTTTAAAAATAAAACACAACTAACCTGAATCTGGTAAAGCCCTTACCACTTTCCAACTGCTAATTTACAGAAAATACAGAGTTTAGGGAGATATGTTATAAAACACTATGGAGACGCAAACAGCAAATTTCACACTGTGGGAAATTTTTTAAACAACTGACTCTGTGCCCTCAACAAACAAACTGCAAGAGAAAAAAGAGAAATGAGTGAGGAACCAATTGGAAGAAAATTAAAAGACATGATCATCAATTGAAATATGCAGACTATCAAACTACTAAAAATGTAATATAAGGCAATTGGAAATTTGAACACTATACATTTGATGATATTAAGGAATCATTACTATTTTTAAATTTATAACAATGGTAGGTATGTGGCCAGATATTTTTTGGAGGAAGTGATAGAATCTCTAAGATTTCATCAAAATAATATGGGAAGAGAGCAAGTGGGTGGAGGTATAGACGAAATAAGATTGGCTATGGGTTGATAATTACTGAAGCTGAATCATGGGTATACGTGGGTTCGTTTTGTTATTTTATCTACTTTTGTATACATTTGAAATTTTCCAAAGTAAAAAATATACATGTTTTTTGGGGTAAGAGTTTAGCCTGCACAAAACAACTGGCGAAATTACTAAACACTGGCTTGAACTTTGCACTGTACTCTCGCTAGAAGGAATCCTAGCTGTGAGATATGCCAGCGCTGATTGACATTGATCTACTCCATGTGGAATAAAATAAGTAGATTAGGTGGAATCTGATTTTCTAAAGAAGAGGATTTGGACCAAAATCAGGAAAGACATTTTTCTAGCTACTCTTAGATTAGAATGTCATTAGTACTCTAATTAGAAGTTGTGCCCGGCAGTGTCCTGGCAAGAAACACATGAGATACTCAAAATCGTTTAGCTGAGGAGACTTTAATAAAAGGACTACTTGCAGAAGAGTGGGTAGAGTGACAGGGATCAACAAGGGGTCGAAACACCCAGGAGGTAGAAGAGTGGGAAGCAGTGGCAAGCCCTGGGCCTCAATGTGCAAGGGGAGAAAACTGTAGAACCTGAATCCCCTAAGAGCTGGAGCTCTGCAGGTGGTCTGCCCAACAGGGGCTGCAGCTAGAAGCCAATGGGCAAAAGGAGCCAGCGTGATGCAGTCCTTAGAGGTCATTCTCCCAGGGCAGGACATAGAAAGATAGACAAGGGAGCTAGATGGGGACCAGCTGACAACAACCAGTGCAGAATGTCTTGTATTATATGTGTGCACACATACTAACTACATAGGTTCATATATTATATATATGTGTTCTGTGTATTACATATAGATGTAATATATGCATATATATAATATATATGTAATAGATGGAAACACATATAAACTCCTTATCGTGTGTGTGTGTGTGTCTGTGTGTGTGTGTGTGGAGAGAGAGATCGATCCAGATTATGGATTTATTTGAACTTTACATCTAATCCTTTAGTTTTAAGATGTTAAAAATAATCCACAGAAAAGAAAATGCAAATGTCAGATAAACTATAAAAAGATGTTCAACATTACAAGAAATCTGGGAAATGCAAAATAAAATAAGATACTATTTTTTACCCATCAGATTGGCAAGTAATGAAACATTTAAAAATATCAAGTATTGGTGTAGGGAGTGGGATGGGAACTCACACACACAACCAGGGAGAATGCAAATTTGTTTAGTTCCTTGTTCAATATGGTGGTGTCACCAAATTGAGACAGCACGACAACAAGGTGAAGAGCTCAGACCTACTGTGGGTTCAGATCCCTGCTCTGCCACTTAATCTCCATATAATCTTCTGTGAATTACTTAGTCTCTTATACTTCTTATTAAAAATACTTAACCTCCCTATGCCTCAGTTTCTCTACCTGGAAAATGGGTAAAGAGCATTTTAGCTCACACTCTTAAGAGCGTCAGGTGCATAAATGCTCAGCAAACATGAAAAATGCCCATATACCATGAGTCAGCCATTTCACTCCTCCTCTATTTACATAAAGAAGCTGACACATGGATATTTATTTCATCATTATTTGTACTGTTTGTTATGGCAGATAAATGGAAACAAACATTTGTGTTCATTGCTAGCTATGGAAAAATTCCTGGCACATACCGTTGAGTGAATAAAATATCAATGAAAAATACATGCTTTCCATGGAGCTCTATTTTTGAGCTCAATTATAGCTGCTAACAGCTATAATATATTTGTATCTATATCTATATAAAAGTTTTAGAGAAACCCTTGGGGAATATATCCAAGCTGACAACATACTTATTTCTGCAAAGGGACTGGGATTAGGGGTGAGGAAAGATAGTCAAAGGAGCTTTACATTTATCTGTTGTGTCTGAATTCTTATCAGGAAAATTTATTCATGAGGCACTTGTGTGATTAAAAATTAATACAGTGTTGAAAAATAATTCAGGTCCACCTGATTCCAAAACCAATGTGTGTAGTCACTACGTATCAGAAAACCCTTTTCATTTACCAGGAAAGCCTTTCCTCTATGGCTACTTCTTTATTCATAAAAATTGTAGTTTAAAATTGTTTTCACTAGCTGCCTTGCTGGAGTTTTTATGTTAATCATTTATTGCCCATTAAATGTGAGTCATATCGAGATGCATGAATGACAGCAATGATCTATGTCATTTCCGATGGTCTATGTTACTTCTATCTGTTGGTGCCAAACATTATTTTCTCTTGAAAAAAGAGTGACAATAACTAACACTAACATACAGTTACAGTTTATAGTTACCTAACATTTTCACATAAAAAATAGGAGTTTTAAAAACGCAGCTTAATTTTTACCTAAAGAGTTGTAAATAAGATTTACAATGTGAGATATGGAGTTAAAAATCAGAGATGGAAATAGAATAATTTTGACCAATTCAAAGTTCAGAATGAGTGATTATCCAAACTTTCAGATGAAGTCTTTAACGACAACAAAAAAAAGAGCAAGATGGACAGCAGATGAAATTTGGTGAAGAAAATATAAAATTGTAGTTAGACGGCTGAATTTGTTTAACAGGTTTTCTGAATAGTATGATTATTTTAAAAAGTATGAAATGTTCGAAAGTAGACTGTTATTGTTATTAATCATTATTTTAATAATGATATTTTATGCTGTAGAAAAGAGGAAAATGATTTAATTGTATGTTTATCATCTTTTTCCCTTTGGGATCTCCATGTCAGGGAAAGAATGTGTTTTGTAAACAACTATAAGCTTAAGGTTCATCTGGGGACAACTTCCCAAACTGCGGTCCTGGGCATTACAAGGAAATTGCCTCATACACAATAAAGTAATAAATCATTAAATCGGATATCACAATTTGCAGCCAGGTCAACTCACCCCTTGGATGTTGATGTCCTCCTTGGTTATATATTATTAATATAACCATTTGAAAATTATAAATCATATTATTTATTATTCATTGACCTTGACATCACTTTATTTTATTATTAAATTGATTGGTTATTTTTACACAATATAGTAATACTATTATATTGTAGAATTAATAATGATATAGAGTAAGACTTCAAGCTCTATGTAATTTCTTGATTCTATGTTTTTTCATTCACTATAGTTCTTTTATATTTGGCAACAATAATACCATAAAAATTACAGTTCTCCCTTGGATTATCCATCCACCCCCAAATAATTTTCCTCCACAAAAAAAGCACTAGTGTTAAGGCTAATAATTTCAAACTGAATTTACTTTAAAAAAATGATATTATTAAATATATTTTAAAAATGTAATTAGGGAATTTTAGCAGTTCATAATCACCATACTCTGCAAAACAACTGATTTCATTCAGGATGAAATATATTAAAAATATATATTTCACTTAGTTTAACATGTTTAATCTGAAAGACACTGAACAAATTCCAAGTAGCTGATGTAAGCAAATATCAAAGTAATTGATTCCACTTTGCTCTAAAACTTAAAAAACATAAAGTAGATTATGTGATACTTTCCTTGATATAAATCAAGGAGTACCATTCTAGACTGATCAATCATCTTCTCATTTTCCTTTCTTCTAGTCTACCACTGGAATCCAACATTTTCTCATTACTGTCACCACCTCAAGGGCCCCACATCCTACAGGTAATGTTGATAAAGGAGAATTTTTAGGGAGGTAAGAAAGCCTTCTCTGGGAACCTAATTGTGACTTTGAAATATTTCTGGAAGGATTTTGTTTTCAATCAACCCATTCTCATTTTCTGTTTCCCTCTTTCCTTTCTAAGCCCCAGATATCATTTAGTATCACCAGATATTAGCAACGGGTAATACTGAAAACCCACCACAAATTATTCAGAACGTATATACTGTTTTATTTTGCTTTTCAAGTTTCAAATAGATTATTATTTTCTTTTTAATTATTCAGATAACAAAAAAAAATACAAAAAGAAAAGTAAAACACATGTGTAATATCATTGCCTAGAGGCGTCCACAGTTAACATTTTGGTGTAGATCTTTCCAGAGTATCTTATACATATATGATTATATAGATATTTATTTTTTTGACAAACACAGAAGCACTTTTTGTGTGTAACTTATTCACTTAATATATTACAATTTTATTTACATGTAAATAAATATTGATTTACAAGCACATTTTAATGGTATCATAGTATTGCATTATATATGTCATATGTAACATGTTGCATAATATATAATATGCAATATGTAATATACACATACACATGAAATTTTAATATATATATATAAATTTTAAATTTTATACATAAAACTTTAATTTAAAAAGATGTTTCCCAACCTTAATGTTAGCTATTAGAGGGCTGGTTAAGTTTTACTTAAGATCCCCCATTTACTCAGATCTGCAAACAGGCCTTCACAGAGTTACGTAGCCTCTGGTAGTAGCTACCTTCTCCTGCTTCTGTTAGAGTTGGGGAACAAAATTTACTTAGAATCTGTCCCTGCCAAAGTATCTTCATCATTGAGAAAATTTAGTGTTTTTCCCCTTTGTTCATTTATTCAGCAAATACCAATACTTACTGATCCCCTAAAATAGTGTTGACATCACATTGTTGAAAATTGGTTGGTATTACATTTTACCTACTTACTCCAGTTCCTCTGGGAATACCCTAGTAAGCCTAGAAGCCATATAATTGATTGTGATTTAGAGAGAGGGTTAAAAAAGCACAGTAATAATGACCAACAGGCTAAACAAGGGTGAAAAAGATCAACCGGCTATAAAACAGAAACGGATTAAGAGGAGGTAGAACAATACACATTTATGTAGTCAGCCATTTCTTCACCCAACCAACATCCTTGAGTGTCTGGTAAGTGCCAGGAACTGTGCTAACTCTAGTGAGAAGACACGTTTATGGCCAGGTGACAAGTACCATGACAGAGGTAAACTCAGAGTACCTACTATGACAGATCTTAGAAAAGGCGCCGTCCCATAATGGAGGTAGGAAGTGGTGGTCAGAGAAGGAGAGTTCCAAATAAGAAGAGAGATTAGGCATTTGGAGGTTAAGTTAATTAAACAAGGAGGTCAATAGACTGAGGTGACTCTAAGGCCATAGAGCCTATGTAAGCAAACCAAACTCTAAGCCTGTAAATGCCTCAAGGTTAGGAAATAGAAACCTAAGGACAACCAATCACAAACAACCAACTAGGCTCTAGGCTGTAGCCAATCAGTAATTCCCTTTCTTTGCTTCTCTCCTTTCCCTGTAAAAGTCTTTCCCTGAGCTTCTGCCAGGGGAGTGCTCTAACCATTTCCGGTTTGCCACTGCCCCACTCTAATCAGATTTTGCTCAGATAAACTTGAAATTTTTAATATGCCTCAGTTTGTCCTTTAACAGGAGCTAGAAGCTACAGGATCTCTTACTGACGTTTCAGATCCATAGGTTTCGAACTCCAAATACAGTCAGTATAGAAACGATCCAGCAGCAGAATAAGGAAGTCCTATTAAAATGTAGATGCATGTTTGTTGCATCTATAACAAACATGACATATAGTGTCTGAGAGATTGTCAAAAAAGGAAGTGCCCGGAAGGGGGAAGGATTTAAGTCCAGCTTCTGCCATTCTCCTCAGTTGAGTGGACCCTCAGTTTTATCTACTTTACAAGATTATCATGAAAAAAGAAATGAAAAACCATCATGCATGTGCCAGCATTTCATAAACTGTTAAAAAGGTTGCCAGTGTAAAATCTGCTACAGTAAACATTGCAGGAGCAGCTTGAATGCTGACACCGCTGAAGCAGTGGCATATTAAAACTACATTTAACACTATGTATTTCCTTCTGACAAAGTAATGAGGGAGATATGAGATATGTTAATCTATTAATCCAGTATTTTATAGCCCTTAACATTAATTAAAAATACTCTGCCTGCTTATATTCTTCTGCTCTCCTCAGAGACTCTCCCTTAGACATGCTAATATAAGACTAATCTTCTTTCCAATTTACTTCATTTCTAGTTAGAAAATAAATAGGATAGAATAACATAGATTAGACAGCCATAAACAGAGATAATGTTTTATTATTTAGGTATATATGTTCGGCTCCCATATAGTCAAAATTCTGATTACCATCTGTATGATCAGGCCACCCAATATGGCTGTTCTCTTGCTTTCTGTACATCTCCTGCTGGACCAGTCCCTGCTTCATCTACACCCTACCCACACGATTGACCTTCCCTCTTAATCATAGAGCCTAATCAGTAAATGCCTACAGATTTGCCCCTGGCCCAGCTAGTGATTGTTCTAATCTTTAGATCAGAACTCTCCGCTAGGATAGGTTATCAAAGGCTATCAAAGGAACTGTGAGGGGCACGCTCCTCTGCTTGTTTCCCTAGTAACCGATGACGTCAATCCCTCTACCCACTCCTTGGGAAGACTGCTGCCTTGTCCTGTCCGTCCTGCTGTCTGTCATCCAAGGTGGGGTGTCTGTCACTCCAGGACACCCTTGCTTCAGATGTATAGGATCCCCTATCCAACCACTGATGTCGCATCCCCTGACTCTGGGCTCTTTCTTTGGTCTTGCAGCTGGGCAATTTACAGGGCCTGCAGGCCTGCGGGGTGCAGCCCAACACCATGGGTTTCAAGAGAAGTTCACGTGACTAGAAGAAAATCAGAAAGTGAGTTTCTGTCAGGCGTGTGCACATAGATTCCCAATGGGAGACTCAGGGATACTGAGGCTAAGTCCCTGTTGAGGATAGTTGAGAGGTAGGGTTCTTCCTGTCCAGCCCCCACTAGGGTAACAAAAGTTCTGTCTTGAAAGTAGCATGCTGAGAATACTGGAGCACAGTTGCCTTTCCCCTGCTTGTGCGTGGACATTCCATGCCAGGAGAGCAAAGCTGAGAGGTCCCCAGGCTGCTGGCCCCCAGCCACTGAGTGCTCAGCTTCTAGAGTTGGTGTGTCAGTCAGTGAGAAGGCTGCTTGCATTATTCCTAGCCTCAGCTCCAGAGCCCTGGCTCAAAGACCGCCTGGGGCGAGAAATAGGCCATTAAACAGCCCTTAAACTCTTCCCAAAGAAAGAAAGACTTCATTTGCAACAGAGAGTGAAGAAGTTCAAGCCTAAAGGCACTCTGAAGAAAAGTGGAGGTTGTGATGAAAGGATATTGGGAGGATATTCAAGATATAGGCTAAACCATTTTCCTGAGGAAACAGGAAATAGGACACCTGGGAGGAGATCTTCTGAGGTCAGAACAAAAACCAAACCCCATCCTAGGAAACTATTTCTTCAAAGGAGCCAGAATTTGATTGGGTATCATTTCTTTAAATGTTCAGTAGAATTCACTAGTGAAACCATCTGGGCTAGGTACTTCTTTTTCTGGAAAGTTATTAATTATTGATTCAATTTCTTTTTTTTTTTTTTTAATAACTAGGATTATTACTTATAACATTATACCAGAACATACAAGATTTTTAGAAATTTCATGTAATGTCTGAAACATTTATATTAACATATTTCCATACAAATAACCCAATGAAAGTTTAGTATTAGTTGTTTTGTTTGTTTGTTGTTTTATACTGCAGGTTCTTATTAGGCATCAATTTTATACACATCAGTGTATACATGTCAATCCCAATCGCCCAATTCAGCACACCACCATCCCCACCCCACCGCAGTTTTCCCCCCTTGGTGTCCATATGTCCATTCTCTACATCTGTGTCTCAACTTCTGCCCTGCAAACCGGCTCATCTGTACCATTTTTCTAGGTTCCACATACATGCATTAATATACGATATTTGTTTTTCTCTTTCTGACTTACTTCACTCTGTATGACAGTCTCTAGATCCATCCACTTCTCAACAAATGACTCAATTTCGTTCCTTTTTATGGCTGAGTAATATTCCATTGTATATATGTACCACATCTTCTTTATCCATTCGTCTGTTGATGGGCATTTAGGTTGCTTCCATGACCTGGCTATTGTAAATAGTGCTGCAATGAACATTCGGGTGCATGTGTCTTTTTGAATTACGGTTTTCTCTAGGTATATGCCCAGGAGTGGGATTGCTGGGTCATATGGTAATTCTATTTTTAGTTTTTTAAAGAACCTCCATATTGTTCTCCATAGTGGCTGTATCAATTTACATTCCCACCAACAGTGCAAGAGGGTTCCCTTTTCTCCACACCCTCTCCAGCATTTGTTGTTTGTTGATTTTCTGATGATGCCCATTCTAACAGGAGTGAGGTGATACCTCATTGTAGTTTTGATTTGCATTTCTCTAATAATTAGTGATGTTGAGCATCTTTTCATGTGCTTCGTGGCCGTCTGTATGTCTTCTTTGGAGAAATGTCTATTTAGGTCTTCTGCACATTTTTGGATTGGGGTGTTTGTTTCTTTACTATTGAGCTGAATGAGCTGTTTATATATTTTGGAGATTAATCCTTTGTCCATTGATTCATTTGCAAATATTTTCTCCCATTCTGAGGGTTGTCTTTTCGTCTTGTTTATGGTTTCCTTTGCTGTGCAAAAGCTTTGAAGTTTCATTAGGTCCCATTTGTTTATTTTTGTTTTTATTTCCATTACTCTAGGAGGTGGATCAAAAAAGATCTTGCTGTGATTTATGTCAGAGTGTTCTTCCTATGTTTTCCTCTAAGAGTTTTATAGTGTCCAGTCTTATATTTAGGTCTCTAATCCATTTTGAGTTTATTTTTGTGTATGGTGTTAGGGAGTATTCTAATTTCATTCTTTTACATGTAGCTGTCCAGTTTTCCCAGCACCACTTATTGAAGAGACTGTCTTTTCTCCATTGTATATCTTTGCCTCCTTTGTCATAGATTAGTTGACCATAGGTGCGTGGGTTAATCTCTGGGCTTTCTATCTTGTTCCATTGATCTATGTTTCTGTTTTTGTGCCAGTACCATATTGTCTTGATTACTGTAGCTTTGTAGTAGAGTCTGAAGTCAGGGAGTCTGATTCCTCCAGCTCCATTTTTTTGCCTCAACACTGCTTTGGCTATTCGGGGTCTTTTGTGTCTCCATACAAATTTTAAGATGATTTGTTCTAGCTCTGTAAAAAATGCCATTGGTAATTTGATAGGGATTGCATTGAATCTGTAGATTGCTTTGGGTAGTATACTCATTTTCACAATGTTGATTCTTCCAATCCAAGAACATGGTATATCTCTCCATCTGTTGGTATCATCTTTAATTTCTTTCATCAGTGTCTTATAGTTTTCTGCATACAGGTCTTTTGTCTCCCTAGGTAGGTTTATTCCTAGGTATTTTATTCTTTTTGTTGCAATGGTAAATGGGAGTGTTTCCATAATTTCTCTTTCAGATTTTTCATCATTAGTGTATAGGAATGCAAGAGATTTCTGTGCATTAATAATTTTGTATCCTGCAACTTTACCATATTCATTAATTAGCTCTAGCAGTTTTCTGGTGGCAGTTTTAGGATTCTCTATGTATAGTATCATGTCATCCGCAAACAGTGACAGTTTTACTTCTTCTTTTCCAATTTGTATTCCTTTTATTTCTTTTTCTTCTCTGATTGCCGTGGCTAGGACTTCCGGAACTATATTGAATAATAGTGGTGAGAGTGGACATCCTTGTCTTGTTCCTGATCTTAGAGGAAATGCTTTCAGTTTTTCACCATTGAGAATGATGTTTGCTGTGGGTTTGTCATATATGGCCTTTATTATGTTGAGGTAGGTTCCCTCTATGTCCACTTTCTGGAGAGTTTTTATCATAAATCGGTGTTGAATTTTGTCAAAAGCTTTTTCTGCATCTATTGAGATGATCATATGGTTTTTATTCTTCAATTTGTTAATATGGTGTATCACATTGATTGATTTGCGTATATTGAAGAATCCTTGCATCCCTGGGATAAATCCCACTTGATCGTGGTGTATGATCCTTTTAATGTGTTGTTGGATTCTGTTTGCTAGTATTTTGTTGAGGATTTTTGCATCTATATTCATCAGTGATATTGGTCTGTAATTTTCTTTTTTTGTAGTGTCTTTGTCTGGTTTTGGTATCAGGGTGATGGTGACCTCATAGAATGAGTTTGGGAGTGTTCCTTCCTCTGCAATTTTTTGGAAGAGTTTGAGAAGGATAGGTGTTAGCTCTTCTCTAAATGTTTGATAGAATTCACCTGTGAAGCCATCTGGTCCTGGACTTTTGTTTGTTGGAAGATTTTTAATCACAGTTTCAATTTCATTACTTGTGATTGGTCTGTTCATATTTTCTGTTTCTTCCTGGTTCAGTCTTGGAAGGTTATACCTTTCTAAAAATTTGTCCATTTCTTCCAGGTTGTCCATTTTATTGGCATAAAGTTGCTTGTAGTAGTCTCTTAGGATGCTTTGTATTTCTGCAGTGTCTGTTGTAACTTCTCCTTTTTCATTTCTGATTTTATTGATTTGAGTCCTCTCTCTCTTTTTCTTGATGAGTCTGGCTAATGGCTTATCAATTTTGTTTATCTTCTCAAAGACCAACATTTAGTTTTATTGATCTTTGCTATTGTTTTCTTTGTTTCTATTTCATTTATTTCTGCTCTGATCTTTATGATTTCTTTCCTTCTGCTAACTTTGGGTTTTGTTTGTTCTTCTTTCTCTAGTTTCTTTAGGTGTAAGGTTAGATTGTTTACTTGAGATTTTTCTTGTTTCTTTAGGTAGGCTTGTATAGCTATAAACTTCCCTCTTAGAACTGCTTTTGCTGCATCCCATAGGTTTTGGGTCGTTGTGTTTTCATTGTCATTTGTCTTTAGGTATTTTTTTATTTCCTCTTTGATTTCTTCAGTGATCTCTTGGTTATTTAGTAACGTATAGTTTAGCCTCCATGTGTTGTCTTTTTTACGTTTTTTTCCCTGTAATTCATTTCTAATCTCATAGCGTTGTGGTCAGAAAAGATGCTGGATATGATTTCAATTTTCTTAAATTTACAGAGGCTTGATTTGTGACCCAAGATGTGATCTATCCTGGAGAATGTTCCGTGCGCACTTGAGAAGAACGTGTAATCTGCTGTTTTTGGATGGAATGTCCTATATATATCAATTAAATCTATCTGGTCTATTGTGTCATTTAAAGCTTCTGTTTCCTTATTTATTTTCATTTTGGATGATCTGTCCATTGGTGTAAGTGAGGTGTTAAAGTCCCCCACTATGATTGTGTTACTGTCGATTTCCTCTTTTATAGCTGTTAGCAGTTGCCTTATGTATTGAGGTGCTCCTATGTTGGGTGCATATATATTTATAATTGTTATATCTTCTTCTTGGATTGATCCCTTGATCATTATGTAGTGTCCTTCCTTGTCTCTTGTAACATTCTTTATTTTAAAGTCTATTTTATCTGATATGAGTATAGCTACTCCAGCTTTCTTTTGATTTCCATTTGCATGGAATATCTTTTTCCATCCCCTCACTTTCAATCTGTATGTGTCCCTAGGTCTAAAGTGGGTCTCTTGTAGACAGCATATATATAGGTCTTGTTTTTGTATCCATTCAGCCAGTTTATGTCTTTTGGTTGGGGCATTTAATCCATTCACGTTTAAGGTAATTATCGATATGTATGTTCCTATGACCATTTTCTTAATTGTTTTGGGTTTGTTTTTGTAGGTCCTTTTCTTCTCTTGTGTTTCCCACTTAGAGAAGTTCCTTTAGCATTTGTTGTAGAGCTGGTTTGGTGGTGCTGAATTCTCTTAGCTTTTGCTTGTCTGTAAAGCTTTTGATTTCTCCATCAAATCTAAATGAGATCCTTGCCTGGTAGAGTAATCTTGGTTGTAGGTTCTTCCCTTTCATCACTTCAAGTATATCATGCCACTCCCTTCTGGCTTGTAGAGTTTCTGCTGAGAAATCAGCTGTTAACCTTATGGGAGTTCCCTTGTATGTTATTTGTCGTTTTTCCCTTGCTGCTTTCAATAATTTTTCTTTGTCTTTAATTTTTGCCACTTTGATTACTATGTGTCTCGGCGTGTTTCTCCTTGGGTTTATCCTGTATGGGACTCTCTGCGCTTCCTGGACTTGGGTGGCTATTTCCTTTCCCATGTTAAGGAAGTTTTCGACTATAATCTCTTCAAATATTTTCTCTGGTCCTTTCTCTCTCTCTTCACCTTCTGGGACCCCTATAATGCGAATGTTGTTGCGTTTAATGTTGTCCCAGAGGTCTCTTAAGCTGTCTTCATTTCTTTTCATTCTTTTTTCTTTAGTCTGTTCCGCAGCAGTGAATTCCACCATTCTGTCTTCCAGGTCACTTATCCGTTCTTCTGCCTCAGTTATTCTGCTATGGATTCCTTCTAGTGTAGTTTTCATTTCAGTTATTGTATTGGTCATCTCTGTTTGTTTGTTCTTTAATTCTTCTAGGTCTTTGTTAATCATTTCTTGCATCTTCTCAGTCTTTGCCTCCATTCTTATTCCGAGGTCCTGGATCATCTTCACTATCATTATTCTGAATTCTTTTTCTGGAAGGTGCCTATCTCCACTTCATTTAGTTGTTTTTCTGGGGTTTTTTCTTGTTCCTTCATCTGGTACATAGCCCTCTGCCTTTTCATCTTGTCTATCTTTCTGTAACTGTGGTTTTTGGTCCACAGGCTGCAGGATTGTAGTTTTTCTTGCTTCTGCTGTCTGCCCTCTGGTGGTTGAGGCTATCCAAGAGGCTTGATGGGAGGCTCTGGTGGTGGGTAGAGCTGACTGTTGCTGTGGCGGTCAGAGCTCAGTAAAACTTTAATCCACTTGACTGTTGATGGGTGGGGCTGGGTTCCCTCCCTGTTGGTTGTTTTGCCTGAGGCAACCCAACACTGGAGCCTACCTGGGCTCTTTGGTGGGGTTAATGGCAGACTCTGGGAGGGCTCACACCAAGGAGCACTTCCCAGAACCTCCGCTGCCAGAGTCCTTGTCCCCACAGTGAAACAGAGCCACCCCCCAACTCTGCAGGAGACCCCCCAACTCCAGCAGGTAGGTCTGTTTCAGTCTCCCCCAGGGTCACTGCTCCTTCCCCTGGGTCCCGATGCGCACACTACTTTGTGTGTGCCCTCCAAGAGTGGGGTCTCTGTTTCCCCCAGTCCTGTCGAAGTCCTGCAATCAATTCCCACTAGGCTTCAAAGTCTGATTCTCTAGGAATTCCTCCTCCCATTGCCGGACCCCCAGGTTGGGAAGCCTGACGTGGGGCTCAGAACCTTCACTCCAGTGGGTGGACTTCTGTGGTATAAGTGTTCGCCATTCTGTGAGTCACCCACCCAGCAGTTATGGGATTAGATTTTACTCTGATTGCGCCCCGCCTACCGTCTCACTGTGGCTTCTCCTCTGTCCTTGGACGTGGGGTATCCTCGTTGGTGAAGTCCAGGGTCTTCCGGTCAATGATTGTCCAGCAGACAGTTGTGATTCTGGTGCTCTCGCAAGAGGGAGTGAGAGCACGTCCCTGATTCAATTTCTTGAACAGATATAAGCCTATTCAAATTATCAAATTTTTCTTATGTGAGTTTTAGTAGTTTGTGTCTTTCAAGGAATTGGTCCATTTCATCTAAGTTATTAAATTTGTAGGCATATGTCTCTGGGCTGTGACCTTCACAAGTGCATCTGTACAAGAAGATCTTTCTTGGATCTTCAGCATGAGAACCTGGAGGGGTTCCTGGAAGTAATGCCTCTAAGAGTGTGGGGTTCTCCCCCAAAATGCAACTCCCAAGAATTTCTTACTCTCACGTAAGTCTACATTTGGCCTCTAAACAATTCATCAAATTTACCATTTAAATCTTCCTCTCAGTTCAGAGTTCCAGTGGCTGCTGGAGTACATCTTGGCTGTGACCCTCTATATTTGTCTGTCCATCAGATTTCAGGGTGATGATTTGCACTGCAACCTCAGCTCTCTGATGGGCTCCAAGAAAAGGCATTGCTTTTCGATTTGTTCAGTTTTTTGTTTTGTTTTGTTTTGATATAAAACAGAAGTGGTGGTAACTTCCAAGCTCTTTATATGTTGGATCTGAAACAGGAAGTGGTCAGTTTATTCTTTCTTATTGCTGAGTAGTATTTCATTGAATAAATTTACCAGAGTTTGTTTATTCATTCTCCTCTTCATAAATTTTGGGGTTGTTTTGAATTTTTGTCCATTATAAATACAGCATCTGTGAACATTCTTTTAACTGACTTTTGGTGGCCTTAGTCATCATTAATTCTAGAATTCTGTATCCAAACTAAACAATAGATCACAACAATGCACCTATATAGCAAGTGAATCACTCACAGCGTAACTGACTTTGTAACTCACTTGGCAGTGGCTGACTAAGCATTCTCTGCAGAAAACAGACCTGAGTAGCATCTAACTTACTTTTTGTAGACTTTAGCCTAAGAACCATCACTTCTTGGTACACCATCCATGAACTCAAGTGGGCATAAAAGTATCTTTCTTTTCCTAAAACTACATTTCTGTTGAGACACTGTTTGACTTGGTGACAGCATATGCAATCTTAGTCATTTCCAAGTAAACTCACCCAGTCAATAAAGATTTCATATTCTTACTCATCCCCTGTCCCCAATTTCCCTTCCTGACTCTAAGCTCTGAGGTGGATATCGTGCCATTACATTGGTGAGGAGGTGATATCTTGTTCCACCTTGTGCTGGCACTTGCTGAGATAGATAGTTGCCTAAAAATGCCTTTGGATTGGTGTGCTTTCTTTTTGAAAATTTACACACTGTTTTATTATACTTTGTCAACTGAAAATATTACCTCCATAAACTATAACGGGTTATTATCAAATAGCTGCAATTATTTTGTATTTGAAATTCAAATCACAGTACACAGGGTGTCTGGAAAATCATATCCCTTCTAACCTTAGGTTATAGCAAATCATCATGAATACCTGTAGCCAATTCACTTTATCATAGTGCCACATGCCTAACAAAATATTGTATGACCAATAAAATCGTCTGGAAGAGATTATTTCAAGGTCACTACAGAATATGTTTTAATTCTTAATCTTAAGAATGTTAACTTGTATGTGGTGGAGTCCACTTATCCTCAGTATAGAGAATAATTCTTCTCTCTCACTATCATCTCCTATTAAGGGCTATTCTCACTAAATATTAGTTGATTTGCTTTTTTATAATCAACCAATTTCTGCCTCCACTCCCCCCCTCCCAATACATACACACTAATGAAGTTTTAAATGCTACTGAAAGCCGAGCTTCTGAATTTTTACTAGACTCATCCTGATATTAGCAAGGCATAAAGTGTGAGCACCTCTTTATTGGGACCAGAAAAAATCTTAGATTCGATGAAAAGTCAGTCCAGAACTTGTCATTAGCTGGTCCATAGAACATGTGGGAAATTGGGCTTCATTTGAACTTCCTTGAAATAGTTTATGATGGTCAAATTTAGTAGATTTTTGGTCTTTACAAAAAACTATTTATCAAAAGCTTAGGTTTTATGGTAGATATGAAATGAACCACATAATTTTCAAAATAAACAGCTTATGCAAATGACTACTATAGTGTTCAGTAGATATTAGTAAGTATGAACCTACATTTTTGTGGTTCTTAGTTTCTTAAAATGGTGGAAGAGGTGAGAGGTTGAACTCCATTAACTCTAACGCTTCTTACCAGTCAAAAATTCTGTAGTTTTCACTTAAATTTATCTCCATGGGCACAGAAGAGAAGGGAATGCCTACAAGGTCAGGGAAATGGCAAAAGACATAATGGCTGGAGAGTATATGGCACGTTTGGGAGACAGAAAGTCAAGGAACTTGACTATAGTAGAGGGTTTATGTTGGGATTAGTATAAAGTAAATCTTGAAGTGTAGATTCCAGCCCAGATTACAAAGAGCCTTGAATACTGGACTAAAGAATTTGTATTTTATTCTACAGATAATGAAGAGCTATTGTAGGGATTCAGGTGATGGTGAGCCTAATAATGGCTTTAAAAGGAATGATCTGGTGTTAACAATTAGGGATGGATTAAAGGGGAGCGAGGCTAAAAGAGGAAAAATCAATAGAGAGAATGTTTTCTAAAATAGGTGTGAGCTAATGATGGCTTGAGCAAGGGTGATGTCAGTAAGATTCACAGAGTAACAAAAGCATTTGGAAAAAAAGAATCAGTGAAACTGGCTGATATGATATTTAGAGCTAATGAGAAGAAAGAGTCAAAGACAATTCCAATTTAATGTTAGGAGAATTATATTTCCACTTAGTTCAACATGGATAGCATTTAGAGAAAAGAGAAAATCAGTTCAGTTTTAGAGACTTTTCATTTGAAACACAAGTAGGTATATGAGAGGAGATGCGTTTTGTGCCACGGAAACTGCAGGACTAGATGAGAGGTGAGGGGTGAATTCATTTTAATTTTAAATAAAACCTCACTGAACAAAAATAAGCAGATGAAATATTAAAGTTTCAACTTGAACATCATATTTGAAAACTTAAGAGACCTGGTCATTCCTATTATTTCTCAGTTTTTAAATTTATATTCAAACATATTGGTTGGATTCTGCATTTACTCATGTCTCTTAAGTATGTGCTTTGCTAGAACACTATAAGCAATGTCTTCTGATTTGGCAGAGATTAGTAAACTGAATGTTTATGATCAAAGGGAAATTTTTACCATTTAAGCTATTGTTCCCATTTTACTGCCAATAAAATGTGAAGCGTTAGTGTTTCTGGCAAAAGAGGTCTCTGGATATACTACATCTACATAATATCAAAGTAACTCAGTGGTTCAAGGCAGTGAGAAAATAATTCTATTTTGTAAACGTATTGGTTAAATCAAAATCAAAGCAGTTATTTAATAATTTTTTGGTAGGTAAAACAATAATGTGATCTGCTTCAAAATCAACATATGTTAATTTATTTGCATGTTAAAGAGACTCAAAACATGTAAGTAATTAATCTAGCTTCGGTCTCCTCATCTGTGAAGTAGGAAGTTGGAATGATAGCTAAGCAAACAGGAAACAAAAAGAGCTTATGATTGAACATGTCAGGTGTACTAAACCATGTGCCAGAAAGAACAATTGCAAAGAAAATCTAAAATCATGGGACGTTGTGATTGATATTGTCTGGAATGTATTTTACACTAAGCCTTATTATCCAGGAAGCTTAAAGAGTTCTAATTGTAGTAATCACAGTCTTAAAAGGGAGGGAATAGGAGTAAATATTCTAAGCCTCATTTCAGCTGACACAGCAAATCAGCAGTATAAGTGGTGTCCTCATATCAGCAGCCTAGGCATCGCCTGGGATCTCGTTAGAAATGCAGAATTTCAGACTCTACTCCAAACCTACTGAATTAGAAACTTCATTTTAACAGGATCTACAGGTGACTCCTATGCATATTAAAGTTTGAAAAGGATTGATGCACAATCCTACTGGATCAACATCCAATGAGTGAGGAAATTCATATCATCCACCTATGGAGATCCCATATCTGTCTTGTCTTTAGTTAATCACATTTTATGACGTCACTTGCCCTAATGTCATATGCTTGGTAAAAGAAGATATGTGACCCTGAAGAGATTCTTCATGAAGGAAGTAGCTTGAATTAGACTTCATATCAGAGTGGTATACCCCATTCATGGGAACCTCTTCCACTCTAGCCAAGGAGTGCCTGGAGAAATTCAGTAGGGCACGAACAAAGGTTATCTGGAGAGCTAGACGGAAGATACATATGTTCTTTCTCATTTTGCAATAAATGTTCCACTCTTTTACAATTTTGATGCAGAAATTGCTTTAAGTTATACACAAAGGACTATTTCTTGCCTCAGCTTCACTAAGCTTTTTAAAAATATAGTGTTGCAACGATGCTTGGAAACAAGTAAACTGAACTGACTGAAAAGAGTACTTGTTTGGTTCACTGGGGGGAAAAGAAAGGGGAGGCAAAAAGAAAGAAACAATTTCTTGAGCATCTACTCTGTGCTAAGTACTACACAAGATATTTTATATAAAGAACCACGGTCTCTAAAATATCAAGTTTCAGACCTGTTCTCTAACCATATAAACATGGTGTTATTGTGATCTGTCATAGCTCTAAAAACTATAAATATGTAGCTTTTTGATCATTCAATAACTTATAAAACTCTATGTGTTTACGAGGAGCTTCAAGATGGCAGAAGAGTAAGACGCAGAGATCACCTTCCTCTCCACAAATACATCAGAAATACATCTACATGTGGAACAGCTCCTACAGAACGCCTACTGAATGCTGGCAGAAGACCTCAGACCTCCCAAAAGGCAAAAAACTCCCCACGTACCTGGGTAGGGCAAAAGAAAAAAGAAAAAACAGAGACAAAAGAATAG
Source organism: Balaenoptera musculus (assembly GCF_009873245.2). Lineage (NCBI taxonomy): Eukaryota > Metazoa > Chordata > Mammalia > Artiodactyla > Balaenopteridae > Balaenoptera > Balaenoptera musculus. The sequence continues at coordinate 50,030,885 of NC_045798.1, forward strand.
GGACGGGACCTGCACCAGTGGGAGGGAGCTGTGAAGGAGGAAAGGTTTCCACACACTAGGAAGCCCCTTCGCAGGCGGAGACTGCGGGTGGCGGAGGGGGGAAGCTTCGGAGCCACGGAGGAGAGCACAGCCACAGGGGTGCGGAGGGCAAAGCGGAGAGATTCCCGCACAGAGGATCGGTGCCGACCAGCACTTACCAGCCTGAGAGGCTTGTCTGCTCCGCCGCTGGGGCGGGCGGGGGCTGGGAGCTGAGGCTCGGGCTTCGGTCGGATCCCAGGGAGAGGACTGGGGTTGGCTGCGTGAATACAGCCTGAAGGGGGCTAGTGCGCCACAGCTAGCCGGGAGGGAGTCCGGGAAAGTCTGGAGCTGCCGAGGAGACAAGAGACTTTTTCTTGCCTCTTTGTTTCCTGGTGCGCGAGGAGAGGGGATTAAGAGCGCCTCTTAAAGGAGCTCCAGAGACGGGCGCAAGCTGCGGCTATCAGCGCGGACCCCAGAGATGGGCATGAGATGCTAAGGCTGCTGCTGCAGCCACCAAGAAGCTTGTGTGCAAGCACAGGTCACTATCCACACTGCCCCTCCCAGGAGCCTGTGCAGCACACCACTACCAGGGTCCCATGATGCAGGGACAATTTCGCAGGGAGAAAGCATGGCTTGCCTCAGGCTGTTGCAACGTCACGCCGGCCTCTGCAGCTGCCGGTTCACCCCGCATCCGTACCCCTCCCTTCCCCCGGCCTGAGTGAGCCAGAGCCCCCGAAGCAGCTGCTCCTTTAACCCCGTCCTTCCTGAGCGAAGAACAGACGCCCTCAGGCGACCTACACGCAGAGGCGGGTTCAAATCCAAAGCTGAACCCCAGGAGCTGTGCGAACAGAGAAGAGAAAGGGAAATTTCTCCCAGCAGCCTCAGGAGCAGCGGATTAAATTTCCACAATCAACTTGATGTACCTGCGTCTGTGGAATACCTGAAGAGACAATGAATCATCCCAAACTGAGGAGGTGGACTTTGGGAGCAAATATATACATATATTTCCCCCTTTTTCTCTTTTGGTGAGTGTGTATGTGTATGCTTCTGTGTGTGATTTTGTCTGTATAGCTTTGTTTTTACCATTTGTCCTAGGGTTCAGTCTGTCCTTTTTTTTTTTTATTACTTTAAAAAATTTTTTTCTTAATTATATTTTATTTTTTATTTTAATAACTTTATTTTATTTTATTTTATCTTCTTTCTTTCTTTTTTTTTCTCCCTTTTATTCTGAGCCGTGTGGATGAAAGGCTCTTGGTGCTCCAGCCAGGCATCAGGGCTGTGCCTCTGAGGTGGGAGAGCCAAGTTCAGGACACTGGTCCACAAGAGACCTCCCAGCTCCATGTAATGTCAAACGGCAAAAATCTCCCAGAGATCTCCATCTCAACGCCAAGACCCAGCTTCACTCAATGACCAGCAAGCTACAGTGCTGGACATCATATGCCAAACAACTAGCAAGACAGGAACACATCCCCATCCATTAGCAAAGAGGCTGCCTAAAATCATAGTAAGGCCACAGACACCCCAAAACACACCACCAAACGTGGACCTGTTCACCAGAAAGACAAGATCCAGCCTCATCCAGCAGAACACAGGCACTAGTCCCCTCCACCAGGAAGCCTACAAAACCCACTGAACCAACCTCAGCCACTGGGGACAGACACCAAAAACAACGGGAACTATGAACCTGCAGCCTGCGAAAAGGAGACACCAAACACAGCAAGTTAAGCAAAATGAGAAGACAGAAAAACACACAGCAGATGAAGGAGCAAGGCAGAAACTCACCAGACCTAACAGATGAAGAGGAAATAGGCAGTCTACCTGAAAAAGAATTCAGAGTAATGATAGTAAAGATGATCCAAAATCTTGGAAATAGAATAGAGAAAATACAAGAAATGTTTAACAAGGACGTAGAAGAACTAAAGAGCAAACAAACAGTGATGAACAACACAATAAATGAAATTAAAAATTCTCTAGAAGGGATCAATAGCAGAATAACTGAGGCAGAAGAATGGATAAGTGACCTGGAAGATAAAATAGTGGAAATAACTACTGCAGAGCAGAATAAAGAAAAAAGAATGAAAAGAATTGAGGACAGTCTCAGAGACCTCTGGGACAACATTAAATGCACCAACATTCAAATTATAGGGGTCCCAGAAGAAGAAGAGAAAAAGAAAGGGACTGAGAAAATATTTGAAGAGATTATAGTTGAGAATTTCCCTAATTTGGGAAAAGAAATAATTAATCAAGTCCAGGAAGCACAGAGAGTCCCATACAGGATAAATCCAAGGAGCAACATGCCAAGACACATATTAATCAAACTATCAAAAATTAAATACAAAGAAAAAATATTAAAAGCAGCAAGGGAAAAACAACAAATAACACACAAGTGAATCCCCATAAGGTTAACAGGTGATCTTTGAGCAGAAACTCTGCAAGCCAGAAGGGAGTGGCAGGACATATTTAAAGTGATGAAGGAGAAAAACCTACAACAAAGATTACTCTACCCAGCAAGGATCTCATTCAGATTCGATGGAGAAATTAAAACCTTTACAGACAAGCAAAAGCTAAGAGAATTCAGCACCACCAAACCAGATTTACAACAAATGCTAAAGCAACTTCTGTAGGCAGGATACACAAGGGAAAGACCTACAATAATAAACCCAAAACAATTTAAAAAATGGTAATAGGAACATACATATCTATAATTACCTTAAATGTAAATGGATTAAATGCTCCAACCAAAAGACATAGACTGGCTGAATGGATACAAAAACAAGACCCGTATATATGCTGTCTACAAGAGACCCACTTCAGACCTAGAGACACTTACAGACTGAAAGTGAGGGGATGGAACAAGATATTCCATGCACATGGAAATCAAAAGAAAGCTGGAGTAGCAATTCTCATATCAGACAAAATAGACGTTAAAATAAAGACTATTACAAGAGACAAAGAAGGAAACTACATAATGATCAAGGGATCGATCCAAGAAGAAAATATAACAATCGTAAATATTTATGCACCCAACATAGGAGCACCTCAATACATAAGGCAAATACTAACAGCCATAAAAGGGGAAATCGACAGTAACACAATCATAGTAGGGGACTTTAACACCCCACTTTCACCAATGGACAGATCATCCAAAATGAAAATAAATAAGGAAACGCAAGCTTTAAATGATACATTAAACAAGATGGACTTAATTGATATTTATACGACATTCCATCCAAAAACAACAGAATACACTTTCTTCTCAAGTGCTCATGGAAGATTCTCCAGGATAGATCATATCTTGGGTCACAAATCAAGCCTTGGTAAATTTAAGAAAATTGAAATCGTATCAAGTATCTTTTCCGACCAGAACGCTATGAGACTAGACATCAATTACAGGAAAAAACCTGTAAAAAATACAAACACATGGAGGCTAAACAATACACTACTTAATAACCAAGAGATCACTGAAGAAATCAAAGAGGAAAGCAAAAAATACCTTTAAACAAATGACAATGAAAACACGATGACCCAAAACCTATGGGAAGCAGCAAAAGCAGTTCTAAGAGGGAAGTTTACAGCAACACAATCCTACCTTAAGAAACAAGAAACACCTCAAATAAACAACCTAACCTTACAACTAAAGCAATTAGAGAAAGAAGAACAAAAAAAAAACCCATAGTTAGCAGAAGGAAGAAAGCATAAAGATCAGATCAGAAATAAATGAAAAAGAAATGAAGGAAACGATAGCAAAGATCAATAAAACTAAAAGCTGGTTCTTTGAGAAGATAAACAAAATTGATAAACCATTAGCCAGACTCATCAAGAAAAAAAGGGAGAAGACTCAAATCAATAGAATTAGAAATGAAAAAGGAGAAGTAACAACTGACACTTCAGAAATACAAAGGATCATGAGAGATTACTACAAGCAACTCTATGCCAATAAAATGGACAACGTGGAAGAAATGGACAAATTTTTAGAAATGCACAACCTTCTGAGAGTGAAGCAGGGAGAAATAGAAAATATGAACAGTCCAATCATAAGCACTGAAATTGAAACTGTGATTAAAAATCTTCCAACAAACAAAAGCCCAGGACCAGATGGATTCACAGGCGAATTCTATCAAACATTTATAGAAGAGCTAACACCTATCCTTCTCAAACTCTTCCAAAATATAGCAGAGGGAGGAACTCTCCCAAACTCATTCTACAAGGCCACCATCACCCTGATACCAAAACCAGACAAAGATGTCACAAAGTAAGGAAACTACAAGCCAATATCGCTGATGAACATAAATGCAAAAATCCTCAACAAAATACTAGCAAACAGAATCCCACAGCACATTAAAAGGATCATACACCATGATCAAGTGGGGTTTATTCCAGGAATGCAAGGATTCTTCAATATACGCAAATCAATCAACGTGATACACCATATTAACAAATTGAAGGAGAAAAACCATATGATCATCTCAATAGATGCAGAGAAAGCTTTTGACAAAATTCAACATCCATTTATGATAAAAACCCTCCAGAAAGCAGGCATAAAGGGAACTTTCCTGAACATAATAAAGGCCATATATGACAAACTCACAGCCAACATCGTCCTCAATGGTGAAAAACTGAAACCATTTCCACTACGATCAGGAACAAGACAAGGTTGCCCACTCTCACCACTGTTATTCAACATAGTTTTGGAAGTTTTGGCCACAGCAATCAGGGAAGAAAAAGAAATAAAAGGAATCCAAATCAGAAAAGAAGAAGTAAAGCTGTCACTGTTTGCAGATGACATGAAACTATACATAGAGAATCCTAAAGATGCTACCAGAAAACTCCTAGAGCTAATCAATGAATTTGGTAAAGTAGCAGGATACAAAATTAATGCACAGAAATCTCTTGCCTTCCTATACACTAATGATGAAAAATCTGAAAGTGAAGTTAAGGAAACACTCCCATTTACCACTGCAGAAAAAAAGAATACAATACCTAGGAATAAACCTACCTAAGGAGACAAAAGACCTGTATGCAGAAAACTATAAGACACTGATGAAAGAAATTAAAGTCGATACAAACAAATGGAGCTATATACCATGTTCTTGGATTGAAAGAGTCAACGTTGCGAAAATGACTATACTATCCAAAGCAATCTACAGATTCAATGCAATCCCTGTCAAACTACCACTGGCATTTTTCACAGAACTAGAACAAAAAATTTCACAATTTGCATGGAAACACAAAAGACCCTGAATAGCCAAAGCAATCTTGAAAAAGAAAAACGGAGCTGGAGGAATCAGGCTCTCTGAATTCAGACTATACTACAAAGCTACAGTAATCAAGACAGTATGGTACTGGCACAAAAACAGAAATATAGATCAATGGAACAGGATAGAAAGCCCAGAGATAAACCCATGCACATATGGTTGCCTTATCTTTGATAAAGGAGGCAAGCATACACAGTGGAGAAAAGACAGCCTCTTCAATAAGTGGTGCTGGGAAAACTTGACAGGTACATGTAAAAGTATGAAATTAGAACACTCCCTAACACTATAGACAAAAATAAACTCAAAATGGATTAAAGACCTAAATGTAAGACCAGACACTATCAAACTCTTAGAGGAAAACATAGGCAGAACACTGTATGACATAAATCACAGCAAGATCCTTTTTGACCCACCTCCTAGAGAAATGGAAATTAAAACAAAAATAAACAAATGAGACCTAATGAAACTTAAAAGCTTCTGCACAGCAAAGTAAACCATAAACAAGATGAAAAGACAACCCTTAGAATGGGAGAAAATATTTGCAAATGAAGTAACTGACAAAGGATTAATCTCCAAAATTTATAAGCAGTTCATGCAGCTCAATATCAGAAAAACAAACAATCCAAAATCGGGCAGAAGACCTAAATAGACATTTCTCCAAAGAAGATATACAGATTGCCAACAAACACATGAAAGAATGCTCAACATCATTAATCATTAGACAAATGCAAATGAAAACTACAGTGAGACATCTTCTCACACCGGTCAGAATGTCCATCATCAAAAAATCTACAAACGATAAATGCTGGAGAGGGTTTGGAGAAAAAGGAACCCTCTTGCACTGTTAGTGGGAATGTAAATTGACACAGCCACTATGGAGAACAGTATGGAGGTTCCTTAAAAAACTAAAAGTAGGACTACCATATGACCCAGCAATCCCACTACTGGGCATATACCCTGAGAAAACCATAATTCAAAAAGAGTCATGTACCAAAATGTTCATTGCAGCTCTATTTACAATAGCCAGGACATGGAAGCAACTGAAGTGTCCATCAACAGATGAATGGATAAAGAAGATGTGGTACATATATACAATGGAATATTACTCAGCCATAAAAAGAAACGAAATTGAGTTATTTGTAGTGAGGTGGATGGACCTAGAATCTGTCATACAGAGTGAAGGAAGTCAGAAAGAGAAAAACCAGTACCGTATACTAACACATATATATGGAATGTAAAAAAAAAAAAAAGGTCATGAAGAACGTAGGGGCAAGACGGGAATAAAGACACAGACCTACTAGAGAATGGACTTCAGGATATGGGGAGGGGGAAGGGTAAGCTGTGACAAAGTGAGAGAGTGGCATGGACATATATACACTACCAAACATAAAATAGATAGCTAGTGGGAAGCAGCCACATAGCACAGGGAGATCAGCTCTGTGCTTTGTGACCACCTAGGGGGATGGGATAGGGAGGGTGGGAGGGAGACGCAAGAGGGAGGAGATATGGGGACATATGTATATGTATAACTGATACACTTCGTTATAAAGCAGAAACTAACACACCATTGTAAAGCAATTATACTCCCATAAAGATGTTAAAAAATAATAATAATAAATAAATAAAACGAAAACAAAAAAACAGAACTCTATGTGTTTAAAAGTTAGCTTTATTATAAACTATTAACACTTCCTGGCCTTTCCCATTTCCTGTTAGACACTATTAAGGAAATATCTTATAAAAGTGGAGATCAGATGATCTTGTTATTACAATATCCAATAGTGCCTATCTGAGATCTTAAACACACATGGAGATTTTACCTGGGTTCCTATGATGATACTGTTTATCTGATTGTGGTCCCTGAAAGTATCTCGGGACTGTAATTGAAACCATTTTGCAACCTATGTTTTACCATATGGAAGATGTCATTCCTTCATTCAATGCATATCTATGGATACATCCAATTTGTCATACAATTTTAACAGCACAGTGTGAAAATACATAAATAAAGAGACATAAATCAAATAATTATAAATTGTGAAAAGTGCTATGAAGGATAAAAACATGAGACCACGATAGAAAACTATCAGGAGACAGTTTCCTCTTCTGGTGTGGACAAGAAAGATCCAACCAGAACAACCAACCTCCAGAGAACAACCATACAGACTCTGAACAAAATCCAGGCAGTCCTCACATTGCATCACACATGTTAAACGAAACTCATGTATATTGGAACTGTGTCCTTGCTTTACACAGTTCTGTAGTAGCAGTTCCTGTGCAAAGCGAGAGCCTGGGTACAAAATTCACAGGTTTCAGTTAACAAACTTGTGTCTGCAAGGACTACCTACATAACAAAACAACCATCTGAAGGGTGGAGAAAAGCAGGTGGATATTGGAGGAGATCAATACTTGTAAAAAGGAATAATGCGGAAGCTTTTACCTTTTCTACAGCTCTTTGCCTAAAAGAATGTTTCAGAAGGCACAATGTACAGAGTGGATAAAATTCCTCTAGAACATCTGCAGACTTTCCGACTCAAAGAAACAGGACAGAATTTCAGGGTCCTGTGAGACAGTAAGGTTTAATAAGCGTGTAATTCAATTTAAGAAGGAGAGGAGTATGAGAATGGGGCAGAAATAATATTTGAATACATAATGGTTGACTAGTTCCAAAATTTGGCAAGACATTTATATTTACAGTTTTCAGATTCTCAGATAACCCCAAACAGGAAAGATATGAAGAAAAACACTCATCAGTATTTCATAGTCAAAATGATGAATACCAAAGATTCAGAGAAAATCTTGAAGGCAACCGGAAACTCTGAGATAATCAATATGTGTTGTTGTTTTAAGCCACTAAATTTGGGGGTAATTTGCTGTGCAGCAATAGATAACTAACACACCTATTATAGTGGGGGTATCAACACCCCTCTCTCAATAATTGATAGAATTAGTAGAAAATCAGGGTATAAGAAGATAAAATATTATCAAGCGATTTGTCCTAAATGTAGTTTATAAAACATTTCAGTCAATAACAGAAGAAAATGAATTATTTTCAAGTGAACACAGATTATTTATTAGGATAAATCATATTCTGGACCATAAAATAAACGTCAGTAAATTTAACAGGGTTGAAATCATTCAAAGTATGTTTTCTGTCCACAATGGAATTAAATGAGGAATCAACAACAGAACAATGTCTGGAAACACCCTCAATATAGGGACATTAAAATCACACTTCTAAATAAAACGGATCCAAAAAGATATCACTGGGAAAATTAGAAGCAAATTTTAACCTAATACAAGTGAAAAACAGTATATAACCACGAGATACAGGTAAAGCAGTGCTTAGAGAGAAAATTATCATATTAAACTCTAATACTAGGGCTTCCCTGGTGGCGCAGTGGTTGAGAATCTGCCTGCTAATGCAGGGGACACGGGTTCGAGCCCTGGTCTCGGAGGATCCCACATGCCGCGGAGCAACTGGGCCCGTGAGCCACAACTACTGAGTCTGCGCGTCTGGAGCCTGTGCCCCGCAATGGGAGGGGCCGCGATAGTGAAAGGGCCACGCACCGCGATGAAGAGCGGCCCCCGCACCGCGATGAAGAGTGGCCCCCGCTTGCCGCAACTAGAGAAAGCCCTCGCACAAAACAAAGACCCAACACAGCCAAAAAATAAATAAATAAATAAATAAAATAAAAAACTCTAATACTAGGAAAGAAGAAGGGTCTCAAGTTAATAATCTGAGTTTCTACCATAAGAATCTAGAAGAAAGAGTAAATTAAACCTCAAATAAGCAAAATGAAGAAATAAAGGCAGACATCAATAAAAAAGAAAACAAAATGACCCAAAAAGAGACAATCAATAAAGCCAAAAGCTGATTTTTTGAATGGATAAATAAAATTGATAGCCTCTGTAAGGCTTACTAAGTTTATCAAAGAGAAATTAAAATACAGATTAAAAAACTAATCAGGCATATTTATTCAAGAGATGAAAGTATAGACCCTCAAAAAATGTTTATATAAAAACATTCATAGCAGCTTTATTCGAAGTTTTAAACACTGTAAACAAAACAAATGTCTATCAACAGGGGAGTAGATAAACATATTGCGATATATTTATGTCATGGACTAAACTCAGCAATAAAAAGGAACTAACTCCTGATACACACAATGACATTGGTTGTGGTGAATCTCACAGACATAACACTGGGCTAAAAGAGAGACACAAAAATATATATACCATATGAATCCATTTATACGAAGTTCTAGAAGAGACAAATCTAAACTATAGGCATAGATATCTAAACTGATTATTTCCGGGTGGAGAAGATGGGCAAAGATTTATTAGAAAGGAACACAAGGGAGTTTTCTTGGTGTCCTGTGTCTTGATGGGTGCAGGTGGGTTACAAGGATGTATTCATTTATCTACATCATCAGACTGTTCACTTATGATCAGAGAGAGAGAGAGAGACAGAGCAGGACGCTGAGAGAGAGAGAGAATATGAAGGGACAAAACCAAGAAAAGAAAAACAGCTGCCCAGCATCTTGGGGGAAAAAATTAATCTGGACCAGGTCAGAAGCAGAGAGGAGTTACAAAACAAGACCAACTTGGAAAACTCAGATGCAAACATTAAGAAGGAGCAGTCTCTAGAGAATGGACAGGAGCCTCCAGAGATGACCTGTCTTTACGTTATTTACTCTGCATCTAAACACTTGCACTTGTAATTGTTTGTGTGTGTGTGATGGCTATTTCATAAATAACCACACTGGCTTTAAGTATGTATGTGTGCAATAAGAACCAAGTTAAGATTCGTCCCCTAAACACAGACAATATTATGGTATTCTGCCTTATCTACCCCCATTGTGTAATTCTAAATCATAATTGCATTAACCATAGACTGAAATATTTATGATGAATATATGTGATATCTAGGATGTGCTTCAAAATCACAGGGGCGGAGAGATGTATGGCGATGTGGAAGAGTTTGGCCATGGGTTAATAATTGCTACAGCTGGATAATGGGTATCATTATATGTGTTTGAAAGTTAAATAAAACCTAAGTAACCATACAATAAGTGTGCTAAGGCCAGTGAAGTTTTTATTTGCTTTTCATGAATAACTACTTTGAAGCTTTTAAAGCAAATCTTCTAACTGTTTTAGTGCCCCTGTTGCTAATGTTAAAAGCCCACACATGGGGCACATACTGGGTAATCCTGCTCTGGTTAGACTGAGGATTGCTGCCAGCGAGTGTCTTATCTCAGGAAGGTTTTACAGGTTAAAGGTGCCCCAGGGGCAGTGCAAATAAAAGCTAAGAGAGGGAGCCAAATCCTTTGTCACTGCCTAGTAAGAAGCATTCCAGCTCACAGGAGAAAGGACAGGAAATCTTTTCCACGTCAGATGATGCAGAAGCAGCAGTAGAGCAGGTCCTGGTATATTTAGCTTTTCCATTTGGGACATGAAGCAAATTATAATTGAGAAATAAAACATAATTTTAGAAATAAAAACTAAGGTAGCAAATTTGAATTTTGTAAAAACACTGTTGATTGTAGATTGCAGCTTTTTGATATGACCTATTGTTAAACATATGTATTTAATACATATTAGGCAATTTATAAATATTGTCAGTTGTTGAAATATTTGTTCATTTTCTTTGAGCAAATATAAACTATTCTGTAGTCATGTTGAGCATATAACTGGAAAAGTTAATCAGCTTAAAGTTTTAGATGATCAAAAATTTACAATACTGAGAAAAAAAACACCAAAGAAAGAAAATCCTTTATACTTAAATACCTCTACATTTGTTTTTTAAAGTTTCTTAAAGTAAGAAATAAAAAATTATATTGCCCCCAATTAATGATCCTACAGTAACCTTTCCTGGTTAAGGTAGAAATTTATGAGATCATAGGTAGTACTACTCCCTGCAACTAAACAACAAACCAAGTTTTTACTTCTTATTTGTTTATAGAAATAGAGGAAGACTTCTGTTATCAAACTTTAAATCATTATTACAAAAAAATTTAATACTGTGCTAGGAATATATATCTTAACACTTGGAAATGCACACAGATTAATAATAAATAGAAAGAGAAGACATTACCCTTACATTTGGTGCAACATCGTGTCAAAATAGTAACGTATTTTCAGTTAATGAGGAAAGCAATCAGCAAGTGTTTACTTAATAACTACAAGATGCTGTGAAATGTACAAGAGATGTATAGGATAAGGAGTTCACAACAGCTGATGAAGGAGCAGACAATTCTTATATCTAATACACATGAAATGATTAGATAACACATTATGTGAATAGGTTTCAAGACAGGGTTTCATATGAGTTCAAGGAGGATGGATAACACTAGGCTGGAGAATGTACTTTGATGATGGTAAGAACAGGACAGAATGCATTTGGAACATAATATTTATGCAATGCATATAATCCTTAAAGTATTCGCTCCACTTCTACTATAAAATAAGTAAATTGTTTCTATCTTCTTTGAAATCATAAACAGAAGATCTTAAAATATCCTCTATTTCCTTTAATGTAAACTGTAAAAAATTTTAAATGCTGAGAATCTCTTCCTCTAAACATATAAGACACAGATAGAGACCAGTGGAATTACAATTATTTTTCTTTGTTAAATTGAAGAATATGATTACAAAGAGAAACATACTGGCCTGATATTGATCGCAAGATGTAAATAAATATCCTCACATGCGCATAACTCCATTGTCCAAAATTTGGGGAGTTTGTTTTAAACATACAAAGAAAGAGAAAGGTTTAGGTACCCCAATAGCAAAAGCAAGCCACACAGGGTATCCAATTCAGCTTGTTCATGTAAAACATATCAAAACGTGCTCTGCCAGAGGTATTTACAAGCTTAAAAGAATTATTTCCATATGCTTCATTGTGCCAGAAGTAAAAGTTTATTTTCTTCACCAGAACTCTCATCTTATACCTACAACTATTCTCCAAGCACCTCCTATATGAAATAAACATGCTTAATTCTCTAGGGAGGAAAAAGAAAGGATGTTTTCATCATGGCCCCTGTCCTTGAGAATCTTAAAATGTTTTTTGAGTTATGTGCAAATAAAAAAAAATAACAACCTCAAAATCAGGAAACTTTCATGTTTGTCCAGTGAGCAGTATAAACAAGGCTGACTGTAGATTAGGAACTGGCTACAACATAAGGCTTTTGGTTTTGATAAAATACTGTGAAATCTCTGCTATTCCTGTTCCTTTCTGACCAGCTGATTAACATTAACATAGAAAGTAAAACTAATATGTAAATGAAAAGCACTGACATCCTATAGAAAGTTCATGCTGATCTGGTGATGCAGGTCAGGAACAAAACAGAGGAAAGGACAGGAGAATCACACACAATATTTGTGGCACAAATAAAAGATAAGATCTTAATTAACAAAGACATTTGCATATTAGTAAATATATTATCACCTCAAAGGAATACTCTTTAAACTATCACAAAATGCATCTCCTAAAATGTAAAATACCATTATTTCCAAAAATAAATTTTAATTATGGATCTACTCACATATTTGTTACACATTTTAAAAGATTACAATTTGATTAGTTTAGTTTCATCTCTACCCCCACCTTTTTTTCATTTAGTTTTTCGTTATAAAATACAAGGCTTCACAGCATCAAATAAATTATATGGTATTTACCGTAGGGATTAACTTTTAAATTAACATGTGTGCTTGTTAACATGGTCCTGACCATCTACAGGAGATTTGGGCTGTGTCTATATGATATGTAAAGAATCATTTCAGTGGGAAATAATTAAATTAGGCAAATGATTTCACATAAATAAAAGTGTTTTGACTAAGCTTTTCACTTTGTAACAGGTTTCTTTGGTATCATTGAAAACATTAGGTTTTATTTAGAAATCATCAAGGAAAAATTAGACATTTCCCTGAGATAATGTGCATAGCTATTCAGATAACTCATTTTCAATAAATAGCAATTTTTGGCCTTAATTATTTGGATTGGTCATCTACATTGATCAAATTTATTTGTTACTGACATTTCTACTTTATTCAATATTATTCTGGATTATGTGTATCAAGACATTCTGTATGCTTGGGCAAAACAAAAACAGTCAGCCCCAAAGCAATTAAAAATAGGGTCAATCATCAGCAAAGTGAGTAAATGATAAGCACTTTCTGAAAAGCTGTACTCTCCAGCTGGCTTTTTTGCACTGTCTCCACTGTGACAGTACAGTATTTGGGGTTTATGTTCCATTGAGAGCACAGATTCTTCCAGGAGTAAAGGGTGCACTAGTGTGATGCCATTGAGAGATGTAAACCACCATAAAATGTGTTCATGAATTGCCATTATAAGGTGGAATAGCAGCTATTTAAAATAGCAGCAGATTTATTTATTTGAACCCTAGGAAACAAAATACACTTGACCGCTTAAACCCATTCTTAGGCTCTGTTCTCCCCTTCAGTCCAACCGAGGAGAGCATGGAAAATGCAAACGGCATTTCTCCTGAGGATGTTAGACAGGAAGATCAACCGAGGAGACACTGGCTGAGAGCACCAAAATAGGTGCTGCCAGAAGCAGCTGAGTTATGAGGCACTCATTCTAGGTAACGTGGGAGGGAACACAGGTGGGTGAGAGGAAGAAAAACTTTGCTCTCCTGGGCTTGCAAATACTCCCTAACAGGTGTCAGGAGCATGCCTCAAAGCAGGATTTCTCAGGCAAACAGACACTCGCTTTAACTATATAAATATGCATCTTGAAGTGATGCATGAGGAGGTTGAATGAACACCCTTGGTGTTTATGAATACAAGCACATACTGATGCCCCCTCAATTTTTATGATTGCTTAGGTCACAGTTTACACATTTCAGTGCAGGTCAGAAGACCATGTTCTGTCTGAGGCTGATGAGTTCCGAAACAGTGGTATCTTGGAATGAGAACAGCAAAGGGTTCTGATTATCCTTGGGAGCCAGAGAGAAGGCAGGACTTCTACAGGAAGGGGGGACATTGAAAAAAAAAAAAAAAAAAAGAGAGGAACAAAATTCGCCCACTTCATAATTCTGCCCAGGGCTCACCCTGGCCTCCAAATTTTGTAGCTGTCACACCAAAAAAATCATCTAACCGTGAATCCCCCAAGCCACAGCTCAGATGAGCCATCATCTCTACCTGTGTTGGACTGCTAATAGACTTTTCATTCTTGAAAGCTAATCAGTGTATTGCGGGAGCAGTACTTATGTAAATGTTGTGTTGTTCAAGCCCCCATAGCATCCTTCTCTGACACAGTAGTCTATAGCCGGGGGTATAAGTGTTTTGAATTGATAAAATAGTGATGTCTTTACTTCTTCAACTCTTTCAAATCCATTTTCTTTTATACTTTTGTGATTCAAGCCTTTTAAATATTCCAAAATTATTAATTCCTCATTCCCCCAAACTATGACCGGCTCACAGATGACAGCAATCATTCTGATTTGACCTATAACCCATATACACTCCATACATCACTATGTTAATAAAGCACATACACACACACACACCTAGTTTCTCTGTAACATAGTGAACATTCTGATTTGACCTATGGCCACTCTCATTTTCACTATAACCTATTTTAAAACTCAAGAAGTTATAAGAGCAAAATAGTAAATATCAGTAAATTATTTTCCTTGGTAAAGATAGGCTAAATTAGTAGGAACCACAAATTCGTGTGCATAGTCCTATTAAAAATATTTTTTTTCCTAAATGGAATTTTTCTGACACAAACAGCTAGTGATTGTCGAGCCACTGGAGTTGTAATGTATTTCTGAAACACATGTTATAATCATCAAGCCTAAATACATCTCTAATTAAAACAAATGCTGCCTAGAGTATGCAGATCAAAAGGAAAGTGCTCTTGATATACTGCTGCTCAATTCAGGCCTCCACCCCTTGCGTAGAAATCTCCCAGAAATACGGCAAAGCCATTAGACTCTGCTACATGCTAACGCTTCTAGTTTAACTCCAACAGCATGTGTAAAATCCTGGATTATAAATCACTGTTGTGATCTATGCCCAGGAATCCATCTAGTTGAATTGTTTATGAGAAGGACTGGAGGATGGTGTACAAAGCAGCATCTTTAGGGCTGACCGATCACAAAATATAAATATTTCCAAAACCATGAGTGACAGTGCTCAGCACTTCTCCATTCAACGTGTGAAAAACTATGGAGGATTATTATATTCTTTTAAAATGAAACCCACAGAGGTGCCCACCTCTAATTATTATTAGGCTTAATAAAGACTTATGAAAAGCACTTTGAAAAATCTGAAGTGCTTTAAAAATATAAGATGTTATTATTACTATTATTTTCCTTTAAATATTGCAAGCCTAACTCTGTTGCCTATTTTAATATACCTGTGTCTTTGGTTTCCCATATACCTCCCTGAATTTTAGTGTTAATTTCTTCTTAAAAATTTTAACTATATCATGGCTATTTGATTCCATTGTCATTTTTATTATTCCATTATATTGAGAGGTCAGTCTATTTATTTCTTCTAGTGGATCCTGTATGGAGTTATGAAGATTAAGATCACTCAGGATAGCCTCTGCAGAACTGACACCTGGTTTCTTTACCATTAAATTCCAATAAGCTTATCAAAAAGTAATGTTTGATAACAAAAGTCTATGATTTCTTAAATTTGTTTTCCATGCGGCAAAATTTGGAAAATTTTAGCTTTCACTTGAAATTTGATCCTCTTTTTCTTCTTTTATGTTTTTTTCCCTTCTTCTCTCCCTTTTCCTGTAATTTCTTAATACCCTTTTATTCTTCCCTTTCCCCCACCTCCTTTCTCTGCTTCTCTTTGACTTATTCTCTCTCTCACAACATTTTTCCTCTCCTCTCTTCTTTGGTTAGCTGCTGAATTTTCCTATATACACCTGCACAAATGTTATCCAAGAGTGCTCTTTGTGAGAACTTTTACAACATAAAAAAAACTCCCATTTAGTGTTTATGTGAATACAGGGCATGTGTAGGTGAAGGGCAAAATAATGTATTACTTTGGCCATTGAGATACTGTGGAGGTCAAAGACAGATGAAATCTGGAACACAAAGACAGATGAAGTAATTTTAACATGGAACAGAAACTAAGTAGGTAAAAAGAAAAGGAGTGTATCTTGTACTTTCTTTGTGATAATTTATAACATTAAAAATAATAAAGTGTTTCACCTACAGATCATTCAGTGCATATATATATACACATATACATAGATATATGTGTATATATATATATATATATATATATAAAATCTTAACAACTAGATGTAAACTAATGGAGGACAGGTTCCATGTATTAAATTCCTTTATACCCTTCAAAAGATAGCACAGCTCTTCATACACACCAGGCACTTAAAAGAGGATTGAATGAAATACAGAAATCATTATGAAATTGGTGACTACCCCCCAAAACATTGACTGAAATTGTTGTTACTGCTAAGGAGTTTAAAACACTCAACTGAATATGAATACACACACGGACATGCAGACATACAACACCCCCAGAAAAACAAAAGAAAGAAAATAAATGAAAACATGAAACTGGAGATATATACAAATACACAAGAGAACATTCTATGAAAACCCATACATAGAGAAAAATTAATTAACTAATTTGCGATCTTAGGCAGAAGGTCATTTAAAAATAATCAAAAATATCTTCATTATTTTTCAGTACCTTAAGTTTCCAGGAACTGATTATAGTGAATTGGCAAATTGTGAGTAGCTGTGCAATTAATGTTTATAGTGACATACTGACTTACTTGAACTTGGATAAGTCATGTTATCTGCCCTGTGCTTCTGTGTCTCTGAAGTGACAGTACTAGTTGCCTTCTCATCCACCTCCTCTGCAAAGGTGTTCTGCAAATAAATGAGGTAATGTTTGGGAGATGTTCGCGGCTTGGGAAAGAAACCCACTGCACACATCTCAGATGGTATTACTAGTCCATATTCAAACCTGGTATATTATTGCCTCTGTTTTAAATTGAAATTGTACTGTTTGAGTCTTGGGTTCTGACCAAAATCTGGGTCGACATAAGAGGACGATTATTTTTAATTTTAATTCTGAGGCTCTGTTCAGCTCCCTTGCACGTGTGAGGGCCAACTGTAGGAAATAAACAAAGCACATAAATCAAGCTGTGAAAGAGGAAAATCTTTCTCCGGAAGGATTTTTCTTTTTCCTTTTTTTTTTTTTTTCAATGAAGAGCGTGAACACTGTATTTCCCTGGAAGAATATTTCGGTCCAGGAAGGAGGATAGTGCATGCCGTGGGAGCGTATGTGTGCGTGTGTGTGCATGTGTGTGTATGTGTGTGTGCTGTGCGTGCGCGCCCGCGGAGAGAGGGGCGGGGGAGGCGGATGAGGAGGATGAGATCATAGTTTCAGGATCCTCAGGAAACCCTGGTACTGGCAGCAGCCAGCCTCTGCTGTGCCCACATGACCCACAACTCTGGCAGCGGACCGGGCACTTCCAACATTATTAAATAATAAGAAAGCGGCTCCTACTCCATGCCCAAACCTCCCTACAGACCGGTGGACACCTTCTAAGAGTTTGACGAGTCGGTGACTGAGGCGCCCGTCCATTCCAAGGTGTGTGCGAGGCGTTTTCTTCCCTGACAGCTCCGGAGTGGGGGAGGGCGCGGGGGTGGACGGGGTCCGTGTGGCGGGCGAGGGTGGGCGCGGGGCCCGGCTGCCGCGCGCTGACCCCGGCCGCCCGGTGCCGCGGAGCCAGCCGCCGGGCGGGAGATGCCGGTGACGCGCAGCCCTAGCTGCGCAGCGACCGCAGCAGCCCACGGCGCCGGGGCGCGGGCAGGGGAGGCTCGGCCGCCGGAGCAAGGGCAGGCGCCACGCACCCGGCAAAGTCAAGAGTGGAAGCGGGCGGCGAGCGCGGCGAAGGGAGGGAATCGCCCCAACGCCCACTCGCGGGGGTTCCCACCTGTGCGCGGGCGCCGGCCGCCGGGAGCGCGAAGCATGTGCCGGGCGCCGCAGCCGGGACTGCGGCGTGGCGCCTCCCCGGGCGGCGGCGGGCGGCGCCTCGGGCCCGCGGGGCGGCGGGAGCGGCTGCGGCAGGATGGCCGGCCCGGGGGCGCGGGGCCGCGCAGGTAAATCTCGGCCTCCCGCCGAGGCCGGGCCGCGCCGCAGCCCCAGCCGCCGCCGCCACCGCCGCCGCTGCTGCACCGCTCCCGGGCGGGCGAGGGCAGCCGGCTCGCTCGCGCCGCGGGTTGAGTTGTTTTTGTGGTCACGGTTGTTCTCTCGGTGGTCCCCGCGGACTGAGCTGCTGGGAGGTGGCGTGGCCACCTCCATTAGGGATGACACTCACGTGGGGAGAGGTCTGGGGGGCTACTGTTGGCCGGGAAATCCGCGGTGGGATCCTCTCCCGCCGACGGCGTCTGCGCGTGTTGCAATGCACTGCGGTGCCGGGGCGGCGGGCCGGGCGGGAGTGGGCGCCCTGCGGGGGGGCGGGGTCCGGTCGGCGCGAACGGTGAGTGTCTTCGGCTTTTATAGCCTGTTGCCCACTCTGGAGTTTTCCTCTGAACAGAGGGCGGAAGCGAGGTCCGTTCTGGTACCAGAGTGGGAGGTGGCGAGGTGTCTATCAGAAGACCAAAGCCAAGGAGAGAAGAGGGATGGCGGGGCTGGGCTCAGGGGTACCATGCCCGGGACTTGGTAGTAAAACTTTCCTCTTTGGCGAGCTTGGGGTACAGCTTTGAGAAGGTAAGTGTAGAACTTGAGTCGGGGTGAGGGATATTGGATGTACTCTGGCAGTGAAGTTCACCGCCATTAGGTTCATTGTTGCTCTAAAAAAGGGTCTTTTGAGTTAATGTTTCTGTTCAAGTTTCCTGTTATCTGTTACGATCGCTTGGTGTTTAATGTGTCTTGTGTTTCCTTTAAAACATATCAATAGCCTACATTGTTGAAGTATGCCTAATTATTAATTTCTTTTACAAAAAGGACTTATTTTGCTTATTCCAAAGGTAGAAACTTTAGGAAAAAAACAGCCCTCCAGGCACAGTTCTATGAACTTTAGCTTTAGTCACTCACTTAATTCTAACACCACCATAAGGGGTGGTACTGTCCACTTTTTACAGATGAGGAAATCCAGACACAGAGAGGTGAAGTAATTTACCCAAGGTCATACAGTTTTAAATATTAGAGCCTAGTTGAGCTTTTGATGTACTCTAAACCAACATATTCTTTTTTTCATAAAAATAAGACCTAAAGTCTTCTATTTGATATATTGACCACATCTCTACCAAGATGAGCCTCTTAACTAACTATGTGCTACACCTTTGGGACAATTAAGACTTTTTCTAATACTATAATTTCTAATACTATAATTATGGCAAGTATCCTTTGAGTCATTTCCTTTTGCCACAATTGACCGTTTCCTACAACAATTATAGATTAAAGTAGTATTTATCAGCAAAGTTAAGATTTTCAGCAGTTAAGATTTATCAGCAAAGTAAATTATAAAGCAGGCAGCTGAATCTCTATATTTGCACTTAATTTTAAACTTCGTAAGGTATTAGACTGTTCTTTGCTCAAAGCAGGGCCATCATTTTCTTCCAAACACCATCTTGCAGAAATTTTGAGCGAGTTTAATCATCTTTAATTCAATCACACTGACAAGAGCTTAGGCAGTTTTAAAAGAAGAATTATGCAATTCTCTTTCAACTCTCAGTGATTAAAAGCAGGCTGTACTGCGAGAGTGTTTGTATATGTCATGCCTTTTCACCAATTGTATGTACTTTCGGCAAAGTTGTGTAGCAATGAAGACTGAAATCACATTTTCTCATTAGTTCTAAGCTGAAATACTGTAAAAATATCCACTTGTTTTAAATGAACCATGATGTGAAGAGCGGTCTCAGTGGGGTAAAGTCCAACTGCGCATATTTAGAGAATTACTTCTCATTTGAACTTATCATGGAACTCTTGTAATATTCATTTTATTGGACAGATGTCTCTTAGGTCTTCATCTGTTATTTTTTCAAGTAAATTTAATTGCTGCTTCACATAATGAGTTTCAAAATTATTTTGACATTCATAGATTTCCTTAAGTCTTGTCTTTCAGTTTAATTAAATTCAGTGTACGTACTTCAAATGCTCACTTATTCCACATTATATGTGAAAAGAGAATACAATCCAACCGAACTATATGGAAACGTGATCTTTGGACGTGAAAAGAATTATCTTCAGTGGTTAAAGTCTTCCACACGCCAAATTAGGGTTCCATCTTTCTTTGAGGGTGTTAGAGCACAGTGCTGTAGTCAGGAAAGTTGCATGCCATCAGGCACGATCTTTTTTTTTTTTTTTTGAAGAAATACTGTTTTTTTTTTATTAGTATTTATTTATTTTTGGCTGTGTTGGGTCTTCGTTTCTGTGCGAGGGCTTCCTCCAGTTGCGGCAAGTGGGGGCCACTCTTCATCGCGGTGCGCGGGCCTCTCACTATCACGGCCTCTCTCGTTGCGGGGCACAGGCTCCAGACGCGCAGGCTCAGTAGTTGTGACTCACGGGCCTAGTTGCTCAGCGGCATGTGGGATCTTCCCAGACCAGGGCTCGAACCCGTGTCCCCTGCCTTGGCAGGCAGATTCTCAACCACTGCGCCACCAGGGAAGCCCGGCACAATCGTTTTTGTTATTGAAAGTGAATTTGAATTTTCCAAGTCTATATAAAACGTTGATGGTTATTAAGGCATAAATCCTATGGCACATACATATATCCTTTCTGAACTGACTCACCTGTTCCAGTTTTCTAGTTTCTGTTGCTTATTTTAGAAAAAGCATTCTCTCGCTACTTTGATCTCACCTGGGGGATTTGACACGACTTTTTCCTTGCAAGTCCCCTACCTCTAGTTTTGGGAGAGTTGTGCTGTCTCTGTTTCTTGAGAGGCCCTTTGCCTCCAGTGCTGGGCAGAGAACTGGGGATCACTGGTGAGCAGAAAGATGAGTGCGCCCTGCCAGCACCGGGGCCAGACTTCAATACGATGATTATACAAATAAATGTTTATTTACAAATTGCAGTGAGTTCTGAAGAAGGATTCCTGTAAGAATGTGTAATAAAGGATTCTGGGCCAGACATGGAAGTTGGAACAGGATGCCCTAGAAGTCACATATTTACAGAGACATGACGTGTGAGGAGGTATTTACTAAGTCAGGTGGTCTTAAATGCTTTCATCGATGTTTTCTGCATCAGAGACTTACATCTCACTCTGGTTATCTCTACACTTCTCTATTCACCAGCTGATGTACTGTTTCACCTCATCATCCACCTATGGACATGGGGAGGATTACAAAACTTCTGTCAATACTTTTTATAGCATGTAGAGCATGTGCTACCTGTATCTAGTTATTATCCGATTTTTGAAGTTATTTAAATTTAATGAAATGTAGTCATTTTCTTTCTTTGCCTTAACAACTACTTTCAAATTTTAAAAAGCAGTTGTGTGTGTGTGTGTGTGTGTGTTTGGTTGTTGTTAAAGTGGCAGAATGTCTCAAAATAGAAACGTAATCGATTCATCACACAACCATAAGACTCCCTGAAATGTCCGTAGGAAGAGAAGAGGCACCAGAGTGAGGGAGGTGAATTAAGCGTTGAACACGCTGGGGAAATGTGTATTAATAATTTAAAGCAAACATAATAATAATAATAACTAAATTTATTGACTTACTGTGTGCTGGACATCATTCTATGGCTCTATATAGAGTAACTTAGGTATTCTTCACAAGAGCCAAATGAAGGCTTCCTATATTACCATTATCCCCATTTTATGGAGGCGGAAACTGAGGCACAAGGAGAACAGTAATCATGACCACTGTCACATAGGTAGAGATTCTGATTCAAGTACTGATTCTGTAATCCATACTGTTAACTACAGACATAGTTAGTACTAGTCATAGTTAGATTAATAACTGTAGTATCTGGTTCATAATTTTACTGATGCATTAAGTTCCCATCATTGTTAAAAATCATAACACCTAATTTGATCTTTTGGTTACTTCTCCCTCAATAAAAACCAGTGGAAAAACTTGTAACTGCCTTTATATAAGTGCTTTTTGCCCCATATTTTACATGTAAAATATATAAAGCAAGAACAGGTATATAAATGCCTAGACAAAGCCTGGTGACTGCTGGATTCTGGGGAATTTCTCATTATATGTTATATATTTTTTGAATTCAAAAATAGTAACTTGAGCACCGTTTGAAACTATTGAAATTTTTAACATCAAGAATATATACTTTAGCATTTCAAATAATTAGGGAAATATCTTTAACAGCTGGAAATTCTATGACCATTAATAAACTTAAGAATTTAAAGTCACCTGTTTCATCTACCCCCAATATCTTTGTCTAGAGTACTGTATACTACAAAGAGGATATAAAGTGTAACATAAAAACACCTGTTGAATTATCTTGGTAAAATTAAAAAGTCTCTGTTAATCTTTACACTGGAAACTTTTGACATGACCCATAGTAATTGTTATGATAAAAAAAACTTATTAATGTTAAATATTATCCAAATAATGTTAACCTAGAACACATGGCACATGTGATTAGCAAAGTGAAGTACTAATTGGTTAGGTGTGCTGATGCACGTGAAGATCTATGCACAGTGTTTGAAAACATTAATCAATGTTATTTCTCCCTGCAAATGATGGGTAATATGCAGTTGATATGATTAATGTTAATATTAACCATGAATCACAATATATATAGAGTGCACATATACAAATACCTGACTCTCTTCTTTGAAGCTGTTGGAAATGTTCTAGGCAGCGCATACATATTCTGTGACTCATGTATCCCTGAAGAATGTGATACATTATTTCACTGTATGCTCCCCAAAATACAAAGCATCATGGAGTAACTAGTAAACTATTGTTCCAGTTTATACCATAAGGAAAGGGACTCAAGGCTTGATTTGACTTTGTGTGTGTGTGTGTGTGTATGTGTGTATTATCAGAGTGGAAGATTCCATCAAGTACACCAATGAATAATTCATTAACTGTAGTTTACAGTTTGATGCCATAGAGCAGTGTCCTATTGCAAAGACTTTTGTGTGTTTAATGTAAATACAAAATATATTAGTCAGTTATAATAGTTTAGGTTATGCAGTCATAGCAAACAACTCTAAAATCTTGGGTCCTGAAATGAATACAGGTTTATTTCTTGCTAATGCTTTGTGCCCAAGTTGGTCAATAAAAGACTCTTATTTTACATCTTCCTCACTCGGGGACCCAGGCTCATAAAGCCCCTGTCATCTACAGCATCCTCATAATTCATTCATCAAACACATGGGAACATGGTGAATCACCCACAGGTTCTTAAAAGTCTTCTATCAGAAGCAGCACCTGGAACTTCTACTCATATTTTAGTGGCCAAATCAAGTCATAAGGCCACTCCTAACTTGAAGATGAAAGAGAAGTGCAGTTCTATCACATGCCCAGATGGAAGTAAACTGTAATATTAGTGAACAGACCTAATTATTACCACATGAAATTAGCCAGTTACCTTCAATAGTTTTATCACATAAAAATGACTTATTAATGTAACAACTGTGTTTTAGAACTTCAGCCTAGGAAGGTAATCCCTGCATAAAACTACCAGCAAAGAGAGTAGGGGCTAAACTTGTAAAATTGATGATATCCCTTTTTGTCAGTGGGGGTTGGATCTAGGAATGATGATAAAGCTCTGGTTTATTTTGAGTAATAAGAAGATTGTCTTTTTGACAGCAAGCACAAGCCAAAAACAGTGCCAAGACCTGCAACACAGCTATGTTTTCTGAACAGATTTGATGGTAGCAACACGGCACAGAAAACTGAATAGCTTTGTGTGTATCTTTTTTTGTCACCTGCACCAACATGAATGAAAGTATCATATGTGGTATCATATATTATTGTAAAAAGTAATACAGATAAACATTGTATGATTATTTTACATTGACAAACATAATCTGAAAAGTTAGAATATATCCAATCTATGTTTGAAGTGCTATAAATTTCCCTGAAGCACTGCCATTGCTGTGTCCCATACATTTTGATATGTTGTGTTTTCATTTTAATTCAGTTCAAGTACTATTTTAAAAACTTTCTCCTGAGATTTCCTTTTTGACCCATGGAATTATTTAGAAGGGTGGCATTTAATTTCCAAATGTTTGGAGATTTTTCAGTCATCTTTCTCTTATTTTGGTCAGAGAACTTTATTTCCTGTGTTATCTTTCTGCATTTTGGTCAGAGAACACACTCCGTATGATTTCAGTTTTTATAAAATTTGTTGAGGTTTATGTTATGGCCCAAAATATTGTCTATCTTGATATATGTTTCATGGAAACAATCTTGAAAAGATTGTGTATTTTGATGTTTTGGGGTAGAGTATCTTATAAATGCTCATTAGATCCTGTTGGTTGATGGTGCTGATGAATTTTTGTATGTCTTTACTAATTTTCTGTCTAGTTGTCTCATTAATTGTTGAAATAATTTGTGAACTTTCCAATTATAATTGTGGATTTGTCTATTTCTCATTTCACTTCTACCAGTTTGACTTTATGTATTTTGCAGCTCTGTTGTTTGGTGTATATATAAATATTTAGGATTGCTATGTCTTATTGGTGTATTGATTATTTTATCATTACATAATATTCCTCTCTATATCTGGTAATTTTATTTGCTCAGAGTCTACTGTATCTGATAATAATACAGACATTCCTTTTTTTCTTTGATTGATGTTTGCATGATATTTCTTTTCCTGTCCATTTACTTTCAGCCTGCCTATATTATTATAGTTGATTTGAACTCCTTGTTCATAAAATATAGTTGAGTTACATATTTTAATCCACTCTGCAGATCTCTGTCTTTTAATTTGTATATTTTTACCATTTACATTTATTGTAATTATTGATATATTAAGGCTATGTATGTCTGCCATTTTATTGTTTGGCTTTTTTTCCCTCTGTTTTTGTTTTATAGTTTCTCTGAGTTTTTTTCCCTGCCTTCCTGTCAGTTACTTGAGCATATATAAAATTCCATTTTTATTTATCTGTAGTGTTTTTAAGTGTATCTATTCATATAGATTTTTTAGTAGTTGCTCTGAATATTACATCATATACATCATATACATATAATTTATCACTACCTGCCACTGTTGTCATTTTATCAATTATAGTGAAGCATAGAAACCTTACCTTTCCTTATGTACCTTTATCCTCTTCCATTTGTAGTATAATTGTCTTAAATATTTCCTCTACATACATTAGAAAGTGTTATAATTTTTGTTTCAACTGTCAAATATAAGTCAGAAAGTTCAAGAGGAACAAGAAAAAATTCATTGTATTTATCGATATTTTTGCTTACCATATTCTTTCTTCTTTCTTGATATTGCAACATTCTTTCTTTTATTGCTTCCTTCTTGTTTCCAGAACTTCCGCTAGCCATTCTTTTAGAGCAGACAGGTCTCCTCGTGACAATATATCTTTGTTTTCCTTCATCTAAGAATGTCTTGATTTCTCCTTCATTCCTGAAGGATGTTTTAACTGGGTATAGGATTCTGGGTTGACAGTTCTTTTCTTTCAGCACTTCAATATGTTGTGCCACTTCCTTATGGCCTCCCTGTTTTCTGATGAGAAATCTTCTGTCATTCTAACTGGTTTTCTCCTATAGATGAAGCATCATTTCTCTCTTGCTCTTTTCAAGATTTTTGTTTGTTTGTTTTTAGTTTTCATAAATTTGACTATGCATGTGTCTAGTTGCAGTGAGTGGGGGTTACTCTTCATTGCAGTATGCAGGCTTCTCATTGCGGTGGCTTCTCTTGTTGCAGAGCACGGGCCCTGGACGTGCGGGCTTCAGTGGTTGTGGCGCGTGGGCTTGGTTGCTCCGCGGCATGTGGGATCTTCCCAGACCAGGGCTCGAACCCGTGTCCCCTGCATTGGGGGGCAGATTCCCAACCACTGCGCCACCAGGGAAGCCCCCTTAGCCCATTTTTAAATTGAGTTATTACTTTTACTATGGAGTTGTGGGAATTCTTTATATATTTGGGAGCATAATCCCTTATGAGATATATAGTTTGCAAATATTTTCTCCCATTCCTTAGATTGCCTTTTCACTCTGTTGTTTCCTTTGGTGTGCAGAAACCTTTTAGTTTGATGTAGTCCCACTTGTTTATTTTTGCTTTTGTTATCTATGCTTTTGGTGTCATATCCATGAAATCATTGTCAAGACCAATGTCATGAAGTTTTTCCCCTATGTTTTATTCTAGGAGTTTTATAGTTTCAAGTCTTAACATTTATCTTATCTAGACACATGTATCTCTTTGGGCTTTCTGTTTGGCATTCAGGTTCATGAATCCATAGATTTAGGTCTTTCGTCAAAATTTGAGAAATATTCATCCTTTATTTCTTTGAGTACTTTTTGATCCCTGTCCATTTTCTCCTCTCCTTCTAGGTCTCTAAGACATGAACGTTAGCTCTTTTGTTATAGTACCACAGTGTATTAGTTTCCTATGGCTGCTGTAACAAATTACCACAAATGTGGTGTTTTACAGCACACATTTATTCTCTTACAGTTGTGGAGACCAGAAGTCAGAAATCAGTTTCACTGGGCCAAAGTCAAGGTGTTGGAAAGACTAGTTCCTTCTGACAGTTCCTGGGGACAATACCTTTCTTTGCCTTTTCTAGCTTCTGGGGGCCACCAGTATTCTTTGACTCACAATCCCTTCTTCACATCACTCCAGTCTCTTGCTTCTGTAATCACATCTCCTGCTTCCTTTCTATAGTCAAATCTCTTTTTGCCTCCCTCTTTTAAGGACACTTGATTACATTCAGGTCCCACCCAGATAGTCCATGATATTATCCCTATCTCAAAATTTTTAATTTTATCACATCTACAAAATCCCTTTTGCCGTATAAGGTCATATTCACAGCTTCCAGGGATTAGGACCAGCCTGAAAATCTCTGGGAGCTTACACGAGTTTCTGAGGGTTTGTTGTCATTGTTGGTTTTGGTCTGTTTTCTCTGTTGTTCAGACTGGGTAATTCCAATTGTTCTATCTTATCATACCTATCTATCAGATTCTTTCTCTGTCACTTCCATTCTGTTATTGAGCCCACCCACTAAATTTTATATTTGGTTACTGATTTCCTTCAGTTCTAAAATTTCCACTTAGTTCTTTCTTATATGTTCTGTTTCTTAGCTGGCACTTTCTACTTTTTCATTTGTTTCAAGCATGTTCATAATTTCTCATTGAAGTATTTTTCATTATAACTGCTTTAAAAACTTCATCAGATAATTCGAACATTTCTGTCATCTCGTTATGGGCATCTGTCATTGTCTTTTTTCACTCAGTTTCTGATTTCCATGGTCTTGGTATGATGAATGATTTTCAACTGAAACCTGGCCATTTTCTTATTATGTTACAAGACTCTGGATCTTATTTTAACCTTCTGTTTCATTTTATTTTATTTTTTAAAGATTTTTTTTGATGTGGACCAATTTTAAAGTCTTTAGTGAATTTGTTACAATATTGCTTCTGTCTTATGTTCTGGTTTTTTGGCCGTGAAGCATGTGGGATCTTAGCTCCCCGACCAGGGATCGAACCCACACCCCCTGCATTTGAAGGCAAAGTCTTAACCACTGGACTGTCATGGAAGTCCCTAACCTTCTGCTTTAGCTAGCTTCCAGTAGCATCACCCCAGCACAATGGGAATGGTGCCACCTCATCACCAGTGGATGTAGAAGTATAGGCTTCTTACCCAGTCTCCCCTGTCACCTGAGGGGGCTCCGGATTCGTGTGGGGTAGGGTATGAATTCAGGCTCCTCACTGGGTCTTCACTGATACCTCTCATTCTGTTGCCATGTGCCCTCGCCTGACAATATGAAGACAGAGAGGTGGTCTAATTACTGCTGGGCCATGGTGATAGTCCTTACTCTCCTCTAGGCCTCCCATGACACCATCCAGTGGAGAGGAGGAGGGGAGACTTGGTACGACCAGGTGGGGGTGGAAGTTCGGGCTCCCCATATGGTCCCCATTGACAGCCTAGTGGAGGTGGGCGGCGGGAGTCCCATTACTGCCTGGTGAGAAGGAAGTCCCACCTCCCTACTTTGCTTTTTGTGACATCACCTTGATGGGGTTGAGGGGAATTGGGGTGCCTTGTTACAGCCTGGTGAGGGTGAAAGTCTAGGCTCTCTACTCAGTCTTTGTTGGCATGGAGGTTATGGGACCCCAGTTTTTCTGTCTTATATGGCTGCAGTAGAGAAGTTACTGTCTTAAATGTTTTTTTGTTTTGTTATGCTGCTCCTTTCCTGGCCCTTTGGCTGAAAGAGCATACTTCTGATGGCCTACCATTTTTTTTATCTGTACCTTTTGGCATTTCTGGGTTTCCGGTTTCTTTATATCCATGTCTGGTATATATGAAGCAATGCAAAAATCCAGGGAACTCGCCACCCTGTCATTCCTTGGGCCCTGAGGCCCCCTAGCTTCATTTGCCTTCTCGCTTTCAGAGTCTTTGTATGTTTATTTTATGTGCAGTGTCCAGGGTTTTGAGTTACACGTAGCGAAAGGAAGAGGGAAAAGTACTTCTCCTCCATCTTCACAGACGTCCACTCCACAGTTTTTATGCAAGTGTAGACTTAAAAACATCACTCAACACTGATTCTCAGAGGATGAATCTCAGGGGATTACTACTGATCTGTTTCTGAATAATAAGCACTTTACAGATCAGTGGGATGAGGGAGTACTTGGACAAGGACGCAAATAGGATTACAGAACATTCCATCAGTGCTAAGGTTCAGGGATCACGTGGCGGTACTCTTATTCCTCCGAACCAAGGCTTTTTCCTCTACTGGGAAACCATGACTGCAGACTGCAGTGAGGTTGGAAACTTCCCCCATTCTCATAGATTGTCTTTTCTGGCAGGATGCTGGAACTACACCATCCCAGCCCTTCCTGAATTCTCACCAAGTGTCCTTCATTCCCAGGAACATTATCCATCTGAAATGCAGTTTTCAACCAGAAAGCGTGTGAGAAAAGGTGGCTAAGCTAGGAAGAAAACAGTGAACCCAAAATCTATGTTTAATCTCTAAGGAGCACCTACCAGCAAGCATTCGTGTTGATTTTTTTTGATGTAAAACTATGCATTAAAAATAAGTATATTGATTTTGTCAACTTGTTTGATCCCTACTCAGGAGATTAAGTACAAGAGACGGGGCTAAGAATTTTTTTTCCTGAAACCAGTATTCTGAGGAATAACAGTTGACAGCGAGGCAATCACAAAGAACAACAACAGTCTAGCGAAATTCTTCCCAAAGACAAATCAAGTTAATGACATTGTAGTTAACCCTGAAATTCTCACCATAGTAGAAAAGTGGTTCTCAAAGTGTGGTCCTCAGGCAGCATCAGCACAGCCTTGGAACTCTTTGTGAATGCAAATTTCTAAGACACTCTGGGGACAGAGCCCAGCAATCTCTTGCAACAAGCCCTCCGGGTGCTTCTGATGCCTCTACAGCTGGAAACCAAATACCTAGAGCAGCCCCTTCAACCACTGCAGGATACACTAAATTTATGCTTTTCATGATTCTTGACTCAGCAGTTAAGGTTTTTGGAAAATCTGTTTATCACATTTAACATTCAGCATGTTTTAATTATAAATATTTTTCAAAGAAATATAGTAAAGAAATTAAAAATTTATACCCCAAATGGTCTCTTTAGCTGAAGCTGTCTTAATGATCTGCACAATTGTTTTGTATCCTTAACCCAAATAGTCATAACTGCTCCATGTCTGATTCTGTGGTGGAAACCCAAAAATTCAGCCACGCCTACACTTCCCCACCTTTGTTCCTCATAGCTGCCAAGTTGTACATTAATGGGTTTTTCTAGCTGTTTTCAGGATGTTTTCTAGGGCTGACACCAGGCATAAGGATATTTGGAGGCGAGGGTGGGGGGCATCTTTGCATCACTTGAAGATTCATTTTAGGAGATCTTGTCACACAGTATTGTTAGAGACAGATGCATATGCAGATGTCCAGACTCATCATTGTCATTACCACATCAGCTCTACCATGGGGGATTCACCGTCTATTGCATGCTGGCATTTTCCTCTGGAGTCATGTGAGATTAAAGGAATCTTGGCTCCAAGGCTGTCCTGAGGAAAGAGAAGCTACATTCCTAAATAGAGATTTTCTAATTGGGCTGCAGTTACAAACCCCAGGATGCGGTAAGACAAAATCAGTTCAGAAGTAAACGGTTAAAAGATGAAAAAATATGTTTTATGATTGTAATAAAACACAGATAGATGCAGATTTGAGAAGTAGTCTGTGGCTTCTAGTCCTAAGTATGGTTCAGTTTTAGTTTATTTTAAGGATGGTATTTTTTTTTAAATTATTTCACTCTTTCAATTAGCAATTCACTAAACTTAGAGAACATAATAGTTTTGAGCTTACTTAGAATCCGTCGCTTTGGGTGGCAGATATTTTAGATTTTTGATCAGTTACCACATTTTACTATATGTAACTTTTTAATGGAATTTTTTAGTTTCTATAAATCACAAATTTCAGGTCCACATACCTTTTACTCCACATGCTTTTTTTTTTTTTTTAAACTTTGGGTTTATTTATTTATTTATTTATTTATTTATTTATTTATTTATTTATTTTTGGCTGTGTTGGGTCTTCGTTTCTGTGCGAGGGCTTTCTCTAGTTGACGCAAGCGGGGGCCACTCTTCATCGCGATGCGCGGGCCTCTCATTATCGCGGCCTCTCTTGCTGCGGAGCACAGGCTCCAGACGCGCAGGCTCAGTAATTGTGGCTCACGGGCCTAGTTGCTCCGCGGCATGTGGGATCTTCCCAGACCAGGGCTCGAACCCGTGTCCCCTGCCTTGGCAGGCAGACTCTCAACCACTGCACCACCAGGGAAGCCCTCCACATGCTTTTTAAAGGTGTCTTGTTCTTGAATAAATCAGGGAAATGGCTCATAAACAGTTTATCTGCTTTTGATTTCAAATGACACATTCTGGGTCTGGAAAATTATTATGTTATCCTTTCAATATTCCCCACTGCCAGTTGTATTATGCTTTTCATCCCTTCTGTTCCCTTTGTGCCTTCCATATGATTATATTTCTCATTTACTCATTCTGCTTGGATGTTTAAATGGTTGTGCCTTGACAATGTTTTGGGGAGAAGACTTTTCTAAACCTTCATTATACGGTGTTTGTTAAATAACACCATTTGGGCAGGTTGGAGGAACCACCTCTTTGAAAATGTGTTTTGAAATGGTGGAGCAAATGTTTTCTCTCACACACTCATCCCTTATAAATAAAGGCCCCTAGCCCTGGCAGTACTAGTCAGATGCCTTCTTTCT
Organism: Balaenoptera musculus; assembly: GCF_009873245.2. Classification (NCBI taxonomy): domain Eukaryota; kingdom Metazoa; phylum Chordata; class Mammalia; order Artiodactyla; family Balaenopteridae; genus Balaenoptera; species Balaenoptera musculus. The sequence continues at coordinate 50,062,518 of NC_045798.1, forward strand.
TAGAGGAATCACTTGGTTGGCATTTTTAAATGTGGTGGTTATATCATCATCAGAATGCTTAGGTAAGGCTTAAATATGAAGGCAAATAGTTCTTCCACAATAAGTGGGGGCAAGAAAAGGGGGATTCAGGAGGGTAAGTATCTTCTGCAGGTGTTACTTCAGATTTTCCTCTACAGTGTTAGTTTCTATTTATACACATAAAATGTCAGGTGATTTTTTTTTTCCATATGCAGATAAATTCTGACTCTTTCTTTTAACCTAAACACTGCCAAAGTAATGTTTACCATGAGAATGCACACAAAATAATATTTCTGCTAATGCTGCTAAACAACTTTTAGGAAGTGATATATGTCAGGTTGATTTTGAATATTTGGTCAAACTATGAATCAGATTTTCAAGATAGGAAAACATTTCAAAGCATCCAACTGGACTTTTTTGTCTTCCTCAATGTCAGTGTAGTCTGTTGTTCGTGCATTTTTTCATTTTCTTTTTTTTTTTCCTTTATTGGCTTAAGAATTCTTTTTCCTCTTATGCCTTATTTTCCAGGAGCATATGACATAACACCTATAAATTAAATGTTTTCATTTTCTGAATACCTCTAATATTTTAGACGTGAGATTGAGACTTGCTTCCTATTTCTACAGTTTGAATCCTCGTATTGACAAAGAAGAAAAACACTGATCTGCTCTGGAGTGGTTACAAAGGCAAAATAATGCAACTTCACCCAGACACCATCGTCTAAGGGGAAAAAATAGCCCTGTGATTTCACATGGTTGAGCATGTGGAATATTTTTTGGTTTTGATTTTAGGGTTGAGTTGGTGATAAAGGGGGGAGAAGGTGTCAGATATCGGTGCTTCATTTCTTTCTTAGCCTTGATCCTTCTGCATGCTTGTGAACAGATGCTAATCTATGCCAATTACCTTTTTCTCCTACCAGTTTATTCTTGCCATCATTTTGTTCATTTGTTTGTTTTGTTTTGCTTTTCTCTTCTCCTCCCCCACTCCATACCCCAGCCCCCATCTAGCTGAGCTGAAAGGTCATCAGGGAGACTCATCAGTTATGAAACTAGAAACATGTGAGTCCCTGGCTTGTGCTTCTCTGAGCTCTCACCAAGCCTGTGCAAGACCATATTTTCTAGTTTTCCTTCCTCCCTGGTGCATCAGTCATTCCACATTATTTACTTGGATTCAGTATCTTATGATATTCTGTGGGAGAGCTCGCCTTTGCCATGATTCATACTCACCATGCCTTCTACGTGCCCCTCTGGCTCAATGGGGCTATGAAATTGGCCATTCATTTTTTTTAATCAGTCTCAAAATATGTTTCAAGGACTACCTGCATCAGAATCGTCTGGGGTGTTTATTAAAACTGCAGGTAACTAAACCCCATCCTACACCCACTGAAAGAGAATCTCTCTTTCTGACTCTAGGATTTCAAGGCTAACACTGATTATGGGGGTACGTGCAGATCTGTGCTTACAACCCAGGGTAGCTTTTTAAAAATCAGAATGCATGGATCCCATCCCCAGGTTGTAATTTAAACAGCCTGGTGTGTTCTAACATGCAGCCTCTGTTAACAACCAGAAAATGAGCTGTAGAAGTTGGGAGGAAAGACAGAGGTTGGTGTTGACACAGAAGCATTACTTCAGTGAATTCATCAAAGTCCAGAGATTGAATTCGGAAACCAGATCTTTTTCTCAAGGGCATAGTCACATTAAGCAAGCTTATAAGGACTGAGCTATAAATAAGGATGCCATTTTTAGAATTATCATTGTCACTAGGATCAGCATGATCAGGGCATTCTTGCCCTATAGGCAAGAATCTCCATGGAAAGAAAAATTATCATCAGAAGTTGGCTCCTGGAATCTGGAGTCAGACTAAGGGAAATGAGTTGAATAAAAGTAGTGAAAACACTGAAGAATTACGAGGTGTCAGGAACTCTCCTAAACATTTCACATGTATGATTTCATTTAATCCCTCTCAACAATGCTTTGTGGTGGTATTATTAGTTCTGTTTTCTAGATGAGAAAAAGGTAGGAAAAGAGAGGCTACATTACTTGCTTAAGGGGTAGAACTGAAATTCCCAGGGTCTATGACTAAGTTATTAGTGAACAAAGAAAGAAGCTACCAGACAACTTTAGAGTTGCCTGGGCCTTGTCATCTAAGTAAGTGATCAAGTGGGGGCAGAATAGCTTCTAGAAGGTGGAGAAGAAAGGAATGTGCAAACCACTGTTTGTATGAATAGGATGCTTTCGAGTCATGAGTAGTTAGGTTGAGCAGCCGCTGGGTGGATGAAGAGTGATGCCTTGGTCAGACCTTGTGGTTTGTTTATCTGATCTCTCTATAGTTGTAATTAAGTGAAAGATCCGCACAATCAGGCTTGGCTCTCAAATTTTCTTTTTCTAAGGACATATCACAGCCATATACAAACAGCTAATCATACATATTAATAAACAGTAATAAGACATATTTCAATATAATAGGCAAGTTTGCACATGTCAGCCTCATGGATGTCTCCAAATCCTGAGGTAACTCTGTCTCACAAAATGTGAGTGAAATTGGCTTGAACTTTCACTAGCACCAACTCAAACATATTTCCTGTTTGGGGGGAGAGGTTTTCATGTAGCTTACGGTTTCCCTGTGTCTCTGTTCTGAGTTTCTGCATCTGTTGAATGCCTGATCACCACTCTGTTTTGTTTCCTTGCCCACAAGGTCCCCCTACCACGGGGTGGTAGAATGCCATCTACCACCCTTGAGCCTTTATGCCCCAAAGTACCATCAGTCCAGGTTGTGTGTTTGGCAGACTTTGCTGTAGGATTTGGGCAATGGAGTTGAATTATGGCACAGAAATATTAGATACCGCTAGTATTACAACTTCCTCAATCATTTCTGAAAAAAGTTATACTTTGTGTTTTTCACTTACGCTTCAGCATCTCCCCAGGTGAGAAATGGGGTGATTTCTAAGTGTATAGATGCATCTCAAAGTAGCAGATACACACCAGTAAATCATATTTCTGACTTTCTGTTTTCCCCAGTTTATCTGCTAGGAACTCTTTATCTATCAGATTCTCAGCTACTATTGAAATGTAACCCTTACTCTCTCAGGCAGGAAAAGCAATGGCCCTCTCATCTATGAAGCAAATGGCAGCTAGCAGCAGACCTCAGAGACCCCTCAGCACATATGACTGTTCCATCTTCCATTGGTGAATCCAACAGACAAATTGCGTAGCTGCCATGTATGGTCTTGGGGCTAATACTTCGAGACCATTTGAAGCCAGAGTGCAACCCTACCTCCACAGTGGTGCTGGTGTCACCATTCACTGGAAAGGACTTGTGAGAAGTACATAATCTGCTAAGAGTGGAAAACCTTAGGGCTGTAGGTCCGGAAAACATCATATATCGTTGAACAGACATCTTTCAAGAACAAAACAACTCTTTTATTTGAACTCTTTTTAGCTTAAGCGACTCTTTCCGATATGAGAGATGACTAGGAACAATGCTTAAATAAACATGTTTGGCACCTTGCAGGTTATGGTTTATCCATTTTTGCTTATTTGGTGGAAAAAAATAGAAATTTTCTACTGTGATGAGACGTAAACACTGCATTATGGGATACAAATTAGCAAGTCTTCATAGAAGAATGATCCTTTTTTCCCATAAGATGTGATCGTTATAATCAGGATGACTATGGTGAATGAGGTTCACTTGATGGATCTAACAGTTCATAGAAAATTTTAGAAGTTGCTTAAAATTGGTGATAAAAGTAACAGCCACCCTGTGTTAGATTATCATGCATTTACACAGACATAGCTTTTGCAGCTCAGTTTATTTTCCAGAAGTCTTTACCTCATATCTCTTAAAACTGCCAGGGTGTGTATTATTGTGAGCTCGATCTATTATACTAATCCCCATGTCCATGACCCCAGAAAACACTCATCAAGATGGATGCAAACCCAGAAGATAAACACAAAGCTTAACCACAAATATACGCTAATAGTGAAATTGACATTGCTGCAAAATTAAAACCTTTATATGGTCAAAATATGTCAGTCTTTACCTAGTGATAGACTAAGAGGAACATATAGCAGATCTCAGATGCAAAAATAGTATCTTACTGCTAACACCGTTTTCTTTAGCAGTACCTGAAATGTTACGTGGGCTCTGCCAGATGCTGAGCTGGCAACTGAATGATTTGCTCTAAGGTCTCATGAGAGAAGCCATCAGCCTATTGCAAAGTAACGGTTCCGCTGCTTAGGTAACTCAGGGCGGGACTGGAGGAAGATGAAGGTGTCCATTCACCAGTGTGTATGGGGAGGCAGGACCCCTCAGAGCAGGTGGAGAAGCACCACTCCCTTGTCCTCAGGGAGCTTACATTCTACTTGGGAGATGCAATTCAGAAGAAAAACAATTAGTGAAACAACATGACATAAAGAAAGGTAAAATTGCTTTGTTGTATGAAATACGAGACATTTGGGAAAATGCGTAGAAATTCCAAGAAGTGGGAAGGCTATCCAGAGTTATGTGACAATCCCTCAGGTGCTTCCTTGGATTAGAAATCAACAACAGCATGAACAAGTGGGTATCCCCATCAGCTACTGCCTGCAACCCACCTCAGACCCCTGAAATGAAGACATAAACAGACCTCCCTAGACGCTACACTCATGTGCAGTGAAAGAGAAGACCAGGTAGCAGTTGAAAGGGAGCAGACATAGGTCCTGGGCCTCACTGCAGGATTTCATATGTTGCGCTTATGTCTTTTTCTGGAAAGAAAATAGTAAAGAGGAAGGAGACTAATTTATTTATTTATTTATTTATTTATTTATTTATTTTTAAGAATCTTTTTGTTTTTTAATTTACTTATTTATTTTTGGCTGCGTTGGGTCTTCATTGCTGCGCACGGGATTTCTCTAGTTGCGGCTAGCAGGGGCTACTCTTCGTTGCGGTGCACAGGCTTCTCACTGTGGTGGCTTCTCTTGTTGCAGAGCACAGGCTCTAGGCATACGGGCTTCAGTAGTTGGGGTGCGCAGGCTTAGTTGCTCCACGGCGTGTGGGATCTTCCAGGACCAGAGCTCGAGCCTGTGTCCCCTGCATTGGCAGGCGGATTCTTGTGTGGGGGTTGGGAGCATGGCAGTGGTTTCATGGGTTGATTATCCTGGAATGTATAATTGTAAGCTTTTGAGTATTCGTTTAACAGTTCTACTATTGGAGCAGACTCCCTTCCCCTTGCTTGATGCCTTTTTAAATTCTCACTCAAAATACTCCCAAACAGGGGCTTCCCTGGTGGCACAGTGGTTAAGAATCAACCTGCCAATGCAGGGGACACGGGTTCAATTCTTGGTCCGGAAAGATCACACGTGCCAGGGAGAAACTAAGCCCGCGTGCCACAACTACTGAAGCCCACGTGCCTACAGCCCGTGCTCCGCAACAAAAGCCACGGCAATCAGATGCCCACGCACCGCAACGAAGCCCGCACGCAGCAACGAAGACCCAAGGCAGCCATAAATAAATAAATACATAAATACATAAATAGATTAGATAAATAAATAAATAAATAAGAAAGAAAGAATACTCCCGGGCTTCCCTGGTGGCGTAGTGGTTGAGAATCTGCCTGCTAATGCAAGGGACACGGGTTCAAGCCCTGGTCTGGGAAGATCCCACATGCCGCGGAGCAACTAGGTCCGTGAGCCACAACTACTGAGCCTGCGCGTCTGGAGCCTGTGCTCCCAACAAGAGAGGCCACGATAGTGAAGAGGCCCGCGCACCGCGATGAAGAGTGGCCCCCGCTTGCGGCAACTAGAGAAAGCCCTCGCACAGAAACGAAGACCCAACACAGCCAAAAATAAATATAAAAATAAATAAATAAATAAAAGATTATTTTTTTAAAAAAAAAGAATACTCCCAAACAGCTGGCTCAACCTACTCCACCTGCCTCTACCCTGAGATCAGCTCTAAGCCTTTCCTCCACTTAGGTTGCCAGTAGGTTCACTGGCTTGGTTCATTTTGTTAGATGGCAAAGTCACATGCAGTTGAAAGAAATAATACAGAGGTCCCATGTACATTTCAGCCAGTTTCCCCAATAATAACATCTTGCAAAACTGTAGTGCAATATCAGGACCAGGAAAGTGACATTGGTATGATCCACCAACCTTATTCAGATTTCCCAAATTTTACATACACTCCCGTGTGTATGTGTGTGTGTCTGTTTAGGTCTGTGCAATTTTATTACATGTGTAGATTTGTGTAAACACCACTGTTGTCAAAAGAGAACCGTTTCATCAGCACAAGGATTCCTAGTGCTACCCTTTAATAGCCACACCCACTTCTCTCCCCCACCTCCTTCCCTCCGTCCGTAATCCTTGGTAACCACTAATCTGTTCTCTGTCTCCATAACTGTGTCCTTTTAAAAATGTAATATAAATGGAAATTTACTATATGTAACCTTTTGAGGTTTTTTTTTTAACTTAGTATAGTTGCCTTAAGATCTAATCAAATTGTTGCATGTATCCATAATTTATTCTTTTTTTATTGCAGAGTAGTATTCCATAGTATAGACGTACCACAGTTTATTTAGCCATTCACCCATTGAAGGACACCTGGGTTGTTTCCAGTTTGGGGCTATTACAAATAAGTATGCTATGAACATTCATGTATAAGTTTGTGTATAACTGTAAGTTTCCATTTCTCTTAGATAAATGCCCAAGAGTGCAATTTCTGGATGTTTAGTTTCATAAGAAACTGACAAACTGTTTTCCAAAGTGGATGTGTCATTTTACATCCCCTCCAACATTTCATGAAAGATCTAGTTTCTCTGTGTCCTCACCAGCATTTGGTGTTATCACTTTGCTTTATTTTAGCCATTCTGAGAGGCTTGTAGTGATATCTCACTGTGGTTTTAATGTGCATTTCCGTGATGACTAATGATGTTGAACATCGTTTCATGTGCTTATTTGCCATCTATATATCTTCTTTGGTGAAATGTCTTTTAATGTCTTTTGCCCATTTTCCAATTGTATCATTTGTTTTTTTACCATTAAGTTTTGAGAGTTTTTAATATATTCTATATGTTAGATGTGTAGTTTGGAAATACTTTCTTTCAGTCTGAAGCATGCCTTTTCCTCTCCTTTACTGGGTCTTTTACAGAGCAAACACTTTTAATTTTTATGAGGTCCGATATATTCATTTTTTTAATGGATTGTGCTTTTGGTGTGAAGGTTAAGAACTTTTTATGTAGCCTTAGATCCTGAAGATTGTTTCCTGTGTTTTTTCCTAAAGGTTTCATAATTTTACATTGTATATCTAATTCCATGGTGCATTTTTAGTTAATTTTGTATAACAAGAGAGATTTAGGTTGAGGTTCATGTTTTTGCCTATGAATGTCCAATTACTCCAGCGAAAATGCCTTCGATTTTGATGTATCTTTTTTTTCTAGTCAGCACACATTTATTGTGAGAAGCTACCATGTGTAAGACATGATTAGGCAGTAAAGACAGGAAAATTAATAGGATATGATCCCCGAAAGATCTCATAGTTGGGGAGGTACATATGCAGATACTTTGAAATTTTTAGGTTAAATTATGAGAGAGGAATACATAGAGGAAAAGGACTTGAAGGACACAAGGGAATGCTGACAAGAGTAAGTGTAAGCTGTCATAGTAGCTTAAATGAGAGATCATTAAAGCAGGGATATAAAGACAGAAGGGGAGGAATATATATGAGAAATATTTTATGAGGAACGTTTATCAGAGCCAAGCAGGGGGTGACTTAGAGAGAAGGAGGGATCAAAGGTTGATTGTATGGATGGTGGTTTATCCAAAAAGAAAAAAAAGAAACAAGTTTGGGTGGGAGATAACGAATATGTTTGAAACTTCTTGAGTTTGAGGTAGTGATTAAACATTTTGGTGGAGCCGGCTTAGTCATAGTTTTGACATGTGAAGTAATATTTCTGAGTGAATTTCATGGTGAGCAGATTTTGAAAATTGCCCATAATCATTTATAGCCAAGATGCTATACATTTAGGTTACACTCTTATTTTTATATTTATTTTTGGCTATGTTGGGTCTTCGTTTCTGCACGAGGGCTTTCTCTAGTTGAGGCAAGCAGGGACCGCTCTTCATCGCGGTGCGCGGGCCTCTCACTGTCGCGGCCTCTCCCGTTGCGGGGCACAGGCTCCAGACGCGCAGGCTCAGTAGTTGTGGCTCACGCGCCCAGTTGCTCTGCGGCATGTGGGATCCTCCCAGACCAGGGCTCGAACCCGTGCCCTCTGAATTAGCAGGCAGATTCTCAACCACTGCGCCACCAGGGAAGCCCACACTCTTTTAAATCAAAGGCATAGAATTCTAGAAGGAAGCATTATGTTTAATGTAAAGCCTTTGTGCTCTGGTGCGTTTTAGGCTAGAGTCGGAAATAGAGTGTTTCTGAGTACAAATTGTGTTAGCTAAAGAAGTTTTGGGTTTTTTAAAAAACTCTTCTGAGCCCCAATTTTCTCATCTATGAAATGGGTGTATTTGTAACCCTAGAGCTTACAGGATTGCAGTGAGGACCAAATGAGATGAACCGGAAGCCTAAAGTACTTTATCTACAATGAAGATTTAGCACATATTAGTTCTCTTTTCCCCGCAATGTATTTTTGAGGTCATTTAGGATAATGTTTGAAAACATTAAGGAGGGGAACCCTTCTTTCAAATGAAGGCTTATTCAGACCCAGAAAACAGATAAAAGCAAAGCTGTCTCCTCTTTACCCAAATTCCACCCAAGCAGTAATGTGGAATCTCAGGGCTCTTCGAAAATCACTATTATCAATAGATCCTCAATTTAAAGATGAGAAAACTGGTCAAAAGAGGTAAAGAAAGTTTCCTCAAGTCACATGGTTTGCTGGAGACAGACCCTCTTGTAGCCCCCAGGTTACTAACTCCCTGTTACGAAATATTCTGAAATCCCATAGTACCTATGACTCAAATAACATTGACTTCCATGGATGGCTCTAGTTACAGTTCCAAAAGAAACTGGTGTCTTAAATATTCTTTGAGGTGCAACAGCATTCCTGTCTCTTGTGGCCTCCAAACCACCGTTTTGAAAAGCAAGCCTCTTTTTCATAGATGTGCTTTGTTGTACTTAAGAAAGGGGCTTTATGTGCCCACTTTAGATGAAAGACGACCATGATGTTCTTTCTGTCCTGCTCTCTTAACAGCCAGTGTTGGCAAACATTTTATGTCTTAGAGGGCTTGGAAGATCGTGTCCTTGGGCAGTGGTTTTAAACATGGAGTTACCCAGGGGATGCTTTTAAATTATATATTCTGGGACTCAATCCTTGAAGATTCTAAGGCAATAGATCTGAAGTGTATCTTTAGAATCTCATCTTTGAAAACTTCCCAGGTGAGGCTAGAATTTGAGGACCATTGCTCTGGGGTTGCCAGTTCTGTTCTCCTAATGTTTCCTTTCTAGATAACTATTGCTTCTGAACACTTAATAACTTTGCCCAAATCTTCTCTCTAGTTCAGAACTAGGACACATTCTGTCCTATCTGAGTCATCCTGTTCCCATTCATCAAACCTTTTCCACAAGTAACATCTTAGAGGCAACAGATAGCGTCAGCTTGGCAGTGACAACAATAACAACAACAAAGTAAAACCATTACTTATTGAGTATTTACTATGTGACCGATGAGTTCTTGGTGTTTCGCCTGTATTTTCTGATGACAGAAGTCTGAACCATAGACTTTTATTTACAACAGCTTACTCAATATTTCACACAGAACTTTTGATTACTCTTTTCCCTGATATATGCTCCTCTCCCTGCTTCCCTCACTCTGTCCCCAGCAGCCTGACAGTTGCTCATGCCCAGGTCTAGGTGTTATTCTTGTCCCCCGTTTCCCCTGACACCCCATAACCAATCCAGCAGTACATTCTGTCAGCTGTGCCATCAAAATATATCCCAGTCTAACCACTTCTCACCTCTTCCACCAAGAGCCATTCAATCCAAGTCACTATTATTTCTTTTCTATATTATTTTGATAGCTGGCTGACTGGACTCCCTATTCTGCTTTTGCTTCCCATGGCTAGTTTTTCAGAGATGAAGCAAGAACAATCAGATAAAAGTGCAAATCAAAGAGGGTCATCCCTCAGCCTAAAACCTTCAGTCACTTCCTATCACATTTAAGTTAAAAATTCTTGTCCTTACCAAATACTACCCACAAGTTCCACACGATCTGGTTAGTCTTTCTCTCCAAACTCATGTCATATGACTCTATTCCTTGTCCTTCTTCCCTCTACTTCACTACTGTTCCCCAAATAAGCCAAGCTTTTGCCTACCTCAGGGCCTTTGCACTTGCTGTTTCCTATAGCTAGACCACTCTTCCCCTAGAGCTTCCCATGGCTCACTCTTCTACTTCACACAGGTCTTTGTTCAAATATCATTCTCAGTAAGGCCTTCTCTGCCCATTCTGTCTAAAATAGTGCCCCCTCTCTACCCCTTTTCCCTGTTTCACTTTATAGGCTTTATGACTACCTAACACTGTAGCATACCTTTATTTGATCGTTTATTGTCTCTCTCTCCCTGACTAGAATGCAAGCTCTGTGGGGCAGGGGATTCTATCTGTGTCTTGTTCACCTTTGTATCCCTAGCACTTGGCACATAGTCAGTGCCCATTAAGTATGTGTTGAATAAATGAATGAATGAATGAATGAGTAATCACAGTAGTTGTTACCCTTCTGGGTTCTCTGCAACAATGCTTTTGATTTTTGCCCCTCAAACGTACATGGAATTCCTGTAAATTTAGATGACATAAGCCCTGATCTCTGTCAGTCATTTTATTCATGATCTTGTTTGCCTTTTGTTACTACTCTTTAATATTTATAAAGAACACAGCCATTCCTAGAACAGCTAGTCATGAAAATACTTCACTATTTTCCCTCTATTCTGAAGCCACTAGGCTTTGCCTCCTGGCCTTTGCTCCAGCTCTGTCAGATCTAGTTTGAAAGAGGGCTATAAAGATGGCATGCGACATCAGGTCGTGCGTGCCCTATAGACAGGGAGACTCCAGCCGCACTTATTGTCTCTCCCAGACCTGTATAGAACCATAGGAAGGAGGGAAACGTACTTTTACACGATATGATAAAAATGCTGACTCTGGGACCTTCAGACTAATATACCTCCTTACTTCTTGCACTAGAAACATACAGATGAACTCTTCTGTGGGTGGCTTCCTATAGAGAATGAGCCATTCTCTATAGGAAGTTTTGCGTGTGGTCTGTGTTCACTGTTGCTGAAATACTAGTGCAGCTCTGTCCTCTTTTTATTCACGCTAGGAGCATTTGTTTTATGACACATGAGAGCCAGCAAGTGTGCTCAAGTGCAAACAGACCCATGTGTAGGTTGGGTGGAAGGGCTCCTTGCGGAAAGGCAGCTCTCACCACAGTGCACCCACACACAGACCTTGGAAGGCTGGCAGCTCTGCTGAAGTAGAATGGGCCAGCTTGCCAGTGGGCATCTTGCCATCAGAGCAGATGGGCCCAAGCAGGGGCAGCAGCAGAACACGCATGTCCGTTCTGGCCACATGCATATTTCTCGTTTAAGTCTTTTAATTTACAGGAGACAAATTCTTGCACAGAAAGGCTAAGTTTACAAAATAAGAGTCAGGAAGGATGAGCTTTCAGCCCTTCATTAAAACATTCAAGCAAAGAAATCAACATTTTCATCTCAGTTAGTAAAACTTAAGAGAGTAACTTTTTGTTACAGACCCTCTTCAATCCCAAATCCCTCATCACTGGAGGCGATGCCCTGTCTTGCTCTAGCAGTTTGTCACTTGCAAACTCACTAGGTAGCCTAATCTTTTTCTTTTTTTTTTTTTTTTTCCTAATCTTTTTCAAAAAATCCAAAAATCTAGGAGAATCACTGCATTCAGTGAAACTAATTTTACCAATGTATTTGTTATTTGAAAATATTATGAGAATTACCTCCAAAACTATTTTTCTCTTTTTAATTTTCCCATTTTAATATAACAAGAACTCAATTTCATTTCTTTTCCTGCTAACTTCAAAAGATGACTGTATTGTGATAGGACTAAAATGGCAGCATAAGCAAAAATATTTACACTTTGAGATTCTGTTTTAATACTACTTGTTCAAGTGTCCCATTTGCCCAAGTGGAAAACTTGAAAGAGAAAAGAATAATTGTGATTACTGAAAAATATATAGTCACCTTAGATGATTTATAAGTATTGTATCCATCTGAATAGCAATGAAAAAAAGAAACCTTTCACAGACCCTATATATCATTCATGGGCATATTATAATAATATTCACTTTTACATCACACCTGACATTTCCCACACAGTTTTCACATACATTATCTCGCTTGAGCCTCACCATAACCTTGTGGGGCAAGTAAAACAGGCCTGTTAGTCTCACTTTGCAGTCAAGGAAACAGGATTGTGCAGGTAGAATGACTCAAGCTCAAACTTCAAGATCATTTGTCTTTTATCATTGGGACTTCAGTTTGGAGGCTGTTATAAAATGAAAAATTATCTAGTGATGACTTCTAAATTTTTATAGTCTTTATAATCTTGCTTTCTTGTTTTTAATTTTTAATTTTTTAAAAAAAATATACATTTATTTTAAAATAGCATTTGATTTATTATTGCAGAAGTAATACTTGTTCATTTTTTTGAAAAGAAAAAATAATAAGGAATAATATACAAGTAATAGAAAATGGAAAAACACCAAACAGTGGTAACTAACATTAACTCATGATTAATATTGTTCCAGCCTTTTTCATGTAGGTAGTAGGTTAACAGGTAGATGAGAGAGATATAGAGGGATAGACAGATAATCATTTTGAATGAAAACAAGATCATACTGTTGTATTGTTTAAAGCTTTGTTTTTATCGCTGAATGTATCATAAACATCGTCAACATCAACAAGTATTCATGTGCAACATCACTTTTGATGAATGAATAATATTCTATTATGTGAACTTACAATTTACTTAACTATTATTCCATTGTTGGACATTTGGTTTATTTATATTTTTCATTATAACATACAGTATCTTGATAATCTTGTCATTAAATTTTGTGAGCATCTATCTCAAGTGATTTCTTTATATATAACTCCTAGAAATGGAATTTCTAGATCAAAGGGTATATATACTTTTAATGCTTTTTAATACATTGACAGATTACTTTCCTGAATTATTTTATCACTGTATAATCTTCCAGCTAGATGAGAGGGCCCTTTTCTTTCAACCTCACTAATACTGAGCATTAGCATTTTAGTAATTGCCAGTATAATAGTTTAAATTTTTATTTTGTAGCTTATGCTTACATTTCTTTAAGTAAGATACGGTTGAACATTTTTTCAGTGTTTTGGAGACAGTTGATTTACTCTGTGATTTGCCTCCTGTTATTTTTCTATAGGGTGTATCTTTTTGTTGTTGCTTTATAAAGACACTTTATATATTAAGGAGTTAAATTTTGTCATACATGTTTCAACCACTTTTATCATGTTAAAAATGTGTACTTCTCTTTGTCTTTTACTATCAGATTTTATTAATCAGGAAAAAATGTTGAATTTTCAGTCTATTGAGATGATTGTGGCTTTTTCCATAATTAATCTGTTAATATGTAGAAATGTATGAATTGATTTCCTACTTGCTTTCTATTTTTGATTTTGCTTATGAAATCTGACAATGGAGACATAAGGGGAACTCTTATGTTTCAAGTGTCTTGGCCACTGTCTGCAAAGTCAGTATTCTGGGGCTGCTATGTATGTTTTTGACAACAGTCAAGCCTTCTAGGGCTTTGAGTAAGTTACTGAATGTGTGAAATTTTTGAATAATCATGCTGATGGTTGTTCCTGATCTTTTTTGCTGCATTCTCTATCAATTCCATTTAGAGATATTAAAACAGTATCACTGCTCAAGGGAACTGTGGGTGGAGATATATAGTACTTTTGTTTTCTACAAACTCAAGTGGTGACTGCCAAAATAAGTAGATAAGTGATAAGTAGAACTCTGTAGTAAATTGCTGTGCTCTGTGGGTGCTTTGTATGAAAATATCCTTGTAAAAAATGTAAATTTCATTTTGTACCACTGTGCCTAACCTCGTGGGGTTTTTTTCCCAACTAAGAATGGACTTGAGGACCCAGGGAGGGGGAAGGGTAAGCTGGGACGAAGTGAGAGAGTAGCACTGACATATATACACTACCAAATGTAAAATAGATAGCTAGTGGGAAGCAGCTGCATCGCACAGGGAGATCAGCTCGGTGCTTTGTGACCACCTAAAGGGGTGGGATAGGGAGAGTGGGAGGGAGGCGCAAGAGGGAGGGGATATATGTATACATATAGCTGACTCACTTTATCATACAGCAGAAACTAACACAACATTGTAAAGCAATTATACTCCAATAAAGATGTTAAAAAAAATACTATGTTCTTATTTTGACATGCTAACAAACAACACTGCTTACAAACAACATGCAATAAATACTGTTTACATTTACCATTAAAAATTATAGATTTTTGCCCTTGGACCTAAAGCTAATAATGCAATTTTCCAGTCTTAAGAACCAATCAAAAATCTTCTGAAACTGAGCTCACTTAAAGAAACCCAGAAAACTACTCTCCTCATGAAGCTTGGTAGGATATCATCTGACTCCTATTATAAATAGCCTCTTTGAAGAGATAGCAGTAAGTTAAATCACAAACAGTTTTCCAAGTAATTGATATCCATTACTGGATTTGGATAGGGCAGAATTATTTTTTTATGGTGGCTGGTGCTCTGGTACGCAAAGATAGTGTGCCTTCTCTGTTGTCAGTGGCTTGCAGGAAAATTATAGTTTTTTTTAAGACTTTGCAGAATCGCAAGAGGATTTTTTTTAAGGTTCATACATTTCTCAGAATCTAAGTGAAAAATATTCCAAGAAGCTATGACAGCCCAGCCATATGTGTCTGCTAGAGGACTAAATTTCATCACTTGTGCAGAGAGCCTAGCACTCAATAGCAAGTGAGTTTGGGGCATCCTGGAGCCATATAATAAGAGATGAATTCTAGCGTAGATTGGATGACAGCTACATTTCCTAAACCCACTAGTTCCTTAATTCTGTCTTGAGGTCATAAAAAGGGAAATAATTAAATTCAACACATACCCAAGGTGACAGATTTTTGAAAGGAATCAGATTTGATGTCAGCTTAGTAGTATTGGGTTGGCCAAAAAGTTCATGAGAGTTTTTCCATAACATCTTATGGAAAATTCCGAATGAATTTTTTGGCCAACTCAATACACGTGGAAACAATCACTCCTAGGAAAACTGAGATGGAGTTCTTTGTTGCTCAACCCTCCAAGTCTGCATGAATCCCTGAAGAACAATGAGCAAAGTGAGAACGAATAAGTACTCTACTCCCTAAGGCATCAGGGTGTCCAGTGGGGCAGGCAGATCCACAGCATTTGCTTCTCCCTCTCCAAAAAAAAAAAAAAAAATAGACATAGATATAGATACACACACACACATTGAACAACCAGGGCAGGGATGTCATTCCTCTACCACCATGCCTTTGTCCACTTCCTCTCACTTTCTGTCTTTTCTCCATCTCAGGTCCTCCTTTTCCCCTCTGCTGCTCTTGGAGCCCCTTCTGTCTGATTCCTGGAGTTTATCAGTACCTACCTTAGACTGTTCTGAATGTGATCTGTCCCTGTTTGAGGGAGTATTTAGACTTTTGGTGTAAAAGTTTTAAAAAAGCATTGTGAGGCCAGAGGTTCTTCATCCTTCAGATCTTTTGTTAAAAGAGAGTCTATTCAGCAATCACATTGTTCTATAGTGGGCCTTTCCAGTATTCAAAGAAAACCACTCCTCTGATACCCAGTGGAAGAACTAGAAAGAAATAATTCCTCAACACAGTTTTATTGATTGAGGAAGAGCCAGTAGGTTTTAGTGGAAACAGAAAAGAATGAGATTTCTAAGAATTCCCATGGAATTATATTTGGACATAATGAAAACAGAAAAAGCAATAGACGGACTAGCCAAGGTGCTACCAAGAATTTTAAGCTATCAATGCATCTGTTTTCTCATTCATGCATTCATCATTCCTGAGAATAGGTTAATATCATCTCCACATCACAAAGTTGAAGCTAGGCTCAGTTCCCCTGTGGTCTAGCCCGGTGCTCATTTTTGTAGGTTACTAGGGTTGTAGGATTATGATGGTTGGTACATCCTTGAACTCAGCGTTCCTTTGGCACACTGAGCCATGCTCTGTAGCAGAATGTTTCCTAGTATAAAGGAGTGGTTGGTGATATATGATAAAAGAACATGACCCCACATGTTCTGGTTAAAAACCAAAGGTCCATTATTCACTTGGGCTTTACTATTAGAGTCTTGAGAGATTAGCAAATCTTCATAAAATTTTGTTTCACACAAAAGTAGTGGGGGACTTAAAGAGAAAGAGTTGTGATTTAATACCTTTTGTCTTTTGTCTTCTTACTCTTTAGATTGGTTGAAAATACAGTGAATATAAAGCACCCTTACCAGGGACTCTTGACCCACATTGACTGAGCTCACATCCCAGCATCTAACCCTTAACGGGTTGTGTGCTCTTGGGAAATTTTGCTTAGAAATTTTCCCCTCTGAAAATGGGAATAATAATGGTACCTACATCATAGGGTTGTGGTGAGTATATGTGTGCTGAATGTAAAATACTGAGAACAGTGCCTGGCACTTACTTTAAAAATATTTACTATAATTATTAGAATTAACCAATAAAATAAAACTGCTATAACTCTAGATTTAAATCATCACAGAAATATATTAATGCTAATAATAGGAATATATAAAATTATAGTTTTGTGGAACTGTACTTTGTAGAGTTGATTCAGTCCCATGCAAGCAATATCTGACTGTCCCCAGCATAAGAAGCTGACCTTCTACTTGTTTAAGGATGCACAATTGGTATTTTTGCCCATTCTTAAAATTTTGATGTTTTTCTTAATGAGCAAGAGAAGAGAAGCCACTTCTATAGAGGCAGTTTCTGTTCCTTGGTCTACTTTTTAAATTTAAAGTTGGAACATCATTTTGCACGTGTATGTGTTTTTCATCCACAAGGGGCACTGGGATGATCTGTTCGTTCACTAACAAGGAACAGACACTAAAATCTCAGGCAGGATTTAATGGCAGGCTCTGCTTGCTTTTCCCGCTACTTTTCTCAGGCTTATCACTTTTTAAGCATTTGGCCATAACTCGTTTTCCTCTCTCCTCTTCCTACACCTGCCCTTTCTGTGACTCCTCCCATGTAAGTACACATAGATATATGCATACATGAAATGTGGTGTGTTTGTGTGTGTGTGTGTGCACGTTGCCATACTTCGATCTAGTAGTTAAGTTCCTTCTGCCGAAGGAGAGCAGCAGTAAGACTGATTAGACAGGAACTCAAAAGGTCATTTAGTCAAACCCTTTTATTTCAAGTAGCACTTCCCACAAACCAAGGGGAATTGTCTACTCATCAAGAAATAGATTTCTTATCTTCCCTTAGTCCTGTACAAAAGTGTATTTTTAGTGGTTCACCAGATGCTGCCAACAGTTATAAAGAATGGCATTTTAATAGTAGACATTCTAGATACAGACAGAAACCTCAGTGAAACAAGACAATGTTTCGTTTTGTTTTTGTTCAAGGCTGAGCTTCCTGCAAAAAAAGGTGAAATCATTTAAGTGGCAAAAACAAATCTATATTTTGAGTGAAGACACATTGTTATTAGTTTAGTTTCTCCAGTTTTGTGACGTGCAAATTTGACCTCTCATTTTTAAAAGTTATTTTTATTCTACAGAACAAAAATAAAAACCTGGAAAAATATTTCTGTGGAGTCAAGTGCCTAATCAAAGGTCAGAGAAAATCATTGGTAAGACAGAGATTGGAACACCCAATTTTCAGTTATTAAACTGCGACTTAGACCACTAAACCATGATAAATAAGTCCAGATACTGCAGTTAAACAAAACCCCAAGTTTTGCTTGAGACTCTGTCAAGCTCAACAAATTACCTATTTGTCACCTCTTTTGGGAGATTCTTTGTGAATTCCTTCTTGAAGTGAAGTTGCTTAGACCCCTATTGTCCAGTGAAAGTGCTCTTATGCCTAGCCTTTAAGCAGGGGATTTGCAAGATGAGTGTTTTCAACCTCTGGAGTACACAAAAATGTGACTATACCTGCTACTGTGATTGATTTATTATCTAATTCTATTTTTATTTCCTCATTTAATGAATTAGAGTCTCCATATTTCTGTCTTAGAAACCCATTTATTTCTAATATATGGTTGTAATGAAAGCATGCCCTTGAAACCTGGATTTCCTCTACAACTATTATGCATTAGACAAGACCTTGAAATTAGACAATTGACTGAACCGAGGAAACTTCTGCCAGATCTATTAGAATTAACCATGAAAGTTATTTGGAACCAAAGAAGAGCATTAACTTCATAGCTTGGAATTCGTTCCATTAAAAATTCTAGAATTGTCAATCCAGCTGGTAATGCCTACTCGGAGCAGACGAGCAGTCATGGGTTAGTCTTATCAGTTCGTACAACAGGGTGTGGCTACAAAGCAGAACATGGAAGTCATATTAACAACAAAAGTCACCGAGATAGTGCCTTGTTAATTTCACGTTCAGAAGCACCAAATATATTCATATATTTTTTCTGATTTAAATAGAGCTAAGTAAATGATGATTTCCACTCTGGGTAACTGAAGAGTTTTAGGTTAACTACTTTCTAAAAGAAAAGCACCACCCAGAACTAATGCATTGGTGCCACGTTGCATAATGAGATCAGTCTTTGGGGTGCAGGGCCTAGTAAATTGTCTAGAAAAAATGCCTTTCCATCATCAGGATCTGTTGTACCCCTTACACAAACTACCAACTGGGTAAGTGCTTCTGTATTTTAAACGTGAGCCTGTATTTTTCTTGAGAAGTTAGAGAATATGGCTCAAACTTGAACCGCTGGTTGAAAGCTTAGGGTCATTTTAACGAATTGCTGTGTTTCCTTCGTTGATGGCTGTGGCAGAATTCATGTCGTCACAGCCAGTACCTAATCCGAACCCTACTCACTTGCCTGTCCATACGTTATAGGTTGTATAGTTTATAGACTGTCTTTTCTAGTCTCCCTTGTAAGTATGGGGACAATGTGACACAGTTCTAACCACTGAGATGCAGGTGGTTGTCCACTGGCACTGGCTCTGCTCCCATTCCTTTCCTCCTGTTTGGATCAACAGCAGAATGAATGGAGCTGCAGCAGCCATCATGCCACCATGAGAGAAAGACTTTAAGAATCTGAGAGATATTACAGCCAACGTGTTTGAGCAACTAAACTCATACTAGTGATTGCCTGCTTCTAGAATCCTTGGTATCTGAATTTTTGAACTCTATATAGGTATATAGATTGATATGCCCTCTGTCCTTCGTCCTATTAAATAGCATGGTATAACTTCATCATCAGAAGTACTGATTCACTTATTCATTCATTATTCATTACATTATAGCATATGACTGAATTCAGCATACAATATGACAAGGTAAAAATACATTTTTAATGATGAGAAGTATAGGGCAAAGAGAATATAATGGTAGAAAAGTGAAATAAAGCCAAAGAACACAAAAATATATCTAAAAGTTTTATATATTTTTTTAGAGATTAGACAAAAATTTGGCTCAGACTTTCCAGCATCCAGTGCAAAGGGGTTTACATGATGAATTATACAATTTACAGTGTCCATGAGAGGAAAACAAATCAGTTGCTTAGCAGAAGGCTGACTGCTGCTGACTAGGAAATGGTAGAGACATTTCCCCCATGGACTGTCACAAAGTGGTCATTGTGTCCTGTAAAGAACAAAACCTTCAACTGTTTTCATACAGTTACATGTTTTATAGGTTTTTTTTTTTCTTGGACTGTCTCTTAATATACGCTGATGTTATTTGCCAAATTGCACTTTAATGAAAACAACTTTAAAAGTCACCAGTATGATGCAGTGTCAATTCATGATTATCTGAAAGGCTGGTTTATTCCAGAGTATAACCAGGAGTATTTAGAAAACTAGAATGTGAGAATGTGCTTCAGAAAGTACCTTCTTCAGTAGTTTCTCTCAACCAAAGTTTTGGTAGCTATTAAGAGACGCTGAGTCACAAAATATTTTTAATAAATGTAATTATGAGGGGTTTCCTGGGTTCTCTGAAAAGATAGATATGATAACATGTTCCTTTCACTCTGTGAGGTTATAAATGAAGGCAAGAGACGTGTAGATACCTCTAAGTTACTTTATCCTTGAGAAAATACTTGTTGACGTCGTGTTTGGGACTCTTGCTCATGGAAGGTGGAGAGTGACCTGGTCACTGGTGGAGAGTAGCCGGCCCACTCTCTTCCAGGGCAGAGCAAATTCCCACAATGGCCAGTCAAAGCCTCATGCTCAGAATGAGGATGTGAACATCATCAAGGCTAATTTACCCTAACTTGGAACTTTAAAGAATGATGACACTTTAATAAAAACATTAAGTTTTAAATGGGCCATTTACTCTTGGTCCTCTTGTGTTCATGCTTCATCAATCTAGGTATCTTTCTCCTTCAAGAAAAATGAAATCCTGATGAAATTGTGTCATGCGCATCACTTGGAAATCTGTCTCCAATATCACCTTTAGTCTCTTCCCACCAATACCCTTCCTTTTCTTCAGTTGCCCTATCTCCATATCCACCCAACCCCCCATCTCTGCTTTTTATTGTATTATCACACATGGAAAAGCATCCTGAATAATTCTGTACCACCAATACTACTAATAATAGATAATTACTGGGGATTTATTAAATATCAAATCTTTCCTAAGCACTTTTACATACATTATGTCATTTAACCTAAGTAACAGTGCTATAAAGAAGATAACTATCTTTATCCCAATTTTTCTGATACAGAAGATTTTTGGAAGTCACACTAAATAGTAGAACCAAAATTCAAACCCAAGCTATCTGATCCAGCACTGTCACTCTTGACCACTCTGCTTCTAGAAGTCCAGCTGACAGTCAAAGTATAGAACAAAAGTTCTTTGTCACCGTTACCAAGGAATCAGCAGGGAATGCTTCCTCTTAGTATATCAGCAGCCCCTGGTCTCCTTCCCTGTTCTCCCCCCACCTCCCCTCCCAAAACAGTTACAGCATGTTTCAAATGTCCAATTGAACCTTTCTGTACAATCATACAGCAGCTAGAACTTGTGCAATTTGTTTTTCTAATGCTTTAAAATTATAGCAGCTTCTGGAAAGCCACTGATATAAAGTACAGGCGATTATACACTTAGGTCAAGAGACGAATCTGAATGGGAACATGGTATTGATATTAAAATTGAAGGACACATGAGAAACACAATTTGGCTAGAAGTCTCCACCTCAGCCTAGAATTTGTGTGTTTCCACTCCGAGTGTAATTCATGATCCTTTGGAGGCATCAGGAGCTTACACTAGTAAAACCAGCAGAGGACTGATGGTCAGGAGGTAAGGATTCCAGTCTGGCTCTCCCCAGCTGTCTGTGTGACTTTAAACCAGGCTTTGTTTCCTCATCTCCCTCAGAAATACTCATAACTCTTCTGGGACTTCCTATTGTATTAGTGTTATGAAGACATGATTAAATAAGCTATTTTTTCCTTTGAAAATTTACAACTATGCTATAAGTAAATGATAACAAAAACATTTTACTCTCCTCTGCCTTTCATTTGCACACCCATTATCCAGGTTATAACTTTCTGCTCTTTTTTTTTTTTTTTTTTGCTATCGCTTTATTCATTGGGTTATAATCTATGTAAATTATTCAACTATGCAAATGCAGGCACAAAACGCTTAATGATTAAGACTGTAGTCAGACAGTACAGAGCAGTTTGAGTACCTCAGTTTCAGTTCAGATTTTTTAATTAATCTAAAATTCATTCATTGTTCTCTGTCCAATCAGGTAAGAATTCTGAACCATTTCTGACTGTGAGTTTCAACAGTTTTTAAAAAGCATCTGAGAAGCCCTGGAACAAAATAAGATAATACTTTGTTTTTATTAGTTTTAAATAGCCACGTGGAAGGTTTTTTTTCCCGTTCCTGTTAAAAATCCTCTCCCTCAGAGTTGAAAAAAACATGAAAATCTTCAGCCAAAAGGTTAAATCCTTTGACTAGAGGGCCTTTCAGGGAAAGTGCCCGAAGATCACAAAGAATAAAAATGCCTTCTCAACGATTTAATTTAATTTAATTAAACAAGCATTTACTGAGCAACTCCTAGGTGTCGGTTATTGTGAGAGCCCCTCTGGGGAACGCAAAGATGAATGAGACATGGCACCCGCCTTCTATTAGCGCACAGGCCAGTGGAAGAAAAAGACGCATGCAGACGTTACTGTCAAACAGAGCCAGCTGGGTAACTGGTCAGTGGAAGCAAGGAGTGATGTGAGGGGGAAAAAGATAGATTAATTCTGACTAGGGCATTTTAGCAGACTTTCCCGATGAGGGGGGATCATTTAAGCTGTTTCTCGAAAAATGATAAAGGAACAGAAGGCTATTCTAGGCTGAGACAACTAAATAAGCAAAGAAAAAAAAGGTGCTGGTGCTTGGGGTCCTCTGAGGAACCGTCAAAAGACAAGTTGACTGGATTGTAGAGCATGGGAAGATGCTGGAAAGCTCAGTTCAGGTGGCTTTATGGAGGGTTTGAATGCCAGATTGCAACTATGGAATTTGGGATCCACCATATGCGATAGGAAACAATTGAAGGTTTTTATTTTTTAGCAATTAACACCTTGAAGCCTTGGGAATTCCCTGAAGGTCCAGTGGTTAGGACTCAGCAGCAGGGGCCTGGGTTCGAACACTGGTCAGGGAAACAAGATTCCGCAAGCCGCGAGGCACGGCAAGAAAAAAAAAAAAAAAAGATAAAATTTTTAAAAAAAAGGAAGCCTTTGTTTTTATGCCCCTCTCCCTAGTCCATGTTACTGCCCCTTCCCTAATGTCATAGAACCTTATGCGTACCAACAAAAAGAGTGTGTAGCATAGTGAGTTAGAATTGCCTACTCACTTATCTATTGCCCTGCTAGGCTGTAAGCCCTCTGAGAGTCGGATCTGTCTGTTTCTGTATTGTTAGCATCTCACTAGTACAATAGGAGGCAAATGATTATCACTTTATATGCATTCATGGAATGAACACATTTTAAAAATTAGAAACCATGTAGTCAGGGTCGTGTTTTAGGTAGACGGCTTTGGTGACCAGGCATCGGAGGGATTGGAAGACGGAGACATGGAGAGTAACTGGACAGGGGAGAGGGTTTGTAGCTCTCCTGGGAGGACAAGGGAAGGGACTGAAGCAGGGTATCGAGGATTCAATTTGGACAAGATTTGGTGACCTCTTGAGTTTAAGACTAAAGGAGAAGGTGTAGAGGGAATGAAGATGTTTCTTTGAATTTTCTAGCTTGTGTAGCAAGGAACTGACTATACCATTAGCTGGATAGGGAAGAGAATGGAAGGAGCAGGTTTCAGGGTCACACATGGAGAGGGAGATGATGATTTCCTTTTGGATATGGGGAATCTGAGAGTTATCGCATCAACAGCTACTACAGTATTGTCTCTGTCACTTACAGAAAGTGAAATCAAAGATAAACAACAGAATTTAAACTAAGTATTTTATTCATGTATAAACTCATTTAATCCTGAAATAATTCAATAAATTGAGTATTAGTATTACCCACCTTTTACAGGTGAGGAAATGGAGGCCAGCAGAGGTTATATTATTTGCTCAAGTTCATGCACTGGCTAAGTGTTAGAGCCAAGATTAAAATCCACACAGACTAACCCAAGGGGTTGAGCTCTTTACCACTCTATAATACCATAATGCAGGAAGGAAGGTCACTTTTGTTGGTGAAATAATGTAGAAGATTTGGGGAGATGAGCAAAATGATAGGTTTTTGTTCTCTGCAAATCTGGCTTTTGATAATAGACTCACAGTCTCATCGAGCTAAATGCACACAGTGGGAGATGATAATTTCTGCCAAGTGTAATGGTCCCCATATCTGCTGTCTTCCACACTGATTAAGTATCAGCAATTAACCTCTGCTAAGTCTAGTTAGTAGCTCTCACTCGAATGTGTGTAACTGGGACGAGAGGGCAACCATCCACCAATAAGCACAGTTAAAACAACCTTTTAGTACACCTCTCTGCAGGAAGATCTTCAAAGGCTTGAGTTTATGTGTTGTAATTTAGTGACTCATTTATGGCATATATTTTCTGAAAATTCAGTCCTTTTCTCAAGAGAGAAAAAAAAACAAAGTGAGAGAGAAAGAGAAATCTGAAAATGTATCTGGTTAAAGCCTAAACCATACAAGAAACAAAATATCTGTTCAATATGTAAATATCTGACTCTGTTCTGGACATGATATTAAAAGATCTTGGTTGAGGCACTTTACAGTAACAGATGAAAATCTGTTGACGGTTCTAAAAAAAAAAGCCAACACTTTAACTTTCTGTGTTTCTTAAATTTGATGAGACATTTTTGTTTGGATTCTGCAGGAGCAATTTAAATGGCTTTGAGAAATGAATGAATTTTAAAAAGAATAAAGATTTGCTTGGTTATCAGTCTTCTAAAAACTTAACCATTTGAAACTCAGTTTCCTTAGCTCAGAGTGGGAACAGAAAGGACTTCAAAAACATACCCTCCATTGGAGAATTAATTAAATAGTGCTTGAAAAAAATATTTTTATTCTGTAGAAAGGCTTCAAATAAAAGGTATTGTTGTGTTACAACAATTATGCCCCTTGGTAAAGAAGCAAACTAAGTGGAGGATACATTCGTTCACTACTTTTCTTGCCATTATAGCCAAGACAATAAGATCTGTTAAATATATTCAAAGAGAAGAGCTGGGGAAAAATATATATTATCCCTCTAAAGGTATTTGAATATTAGAAGAGGGTCAAGAAAGGGTTAATTCATTTCCTTCCTCCCACCTCCCTTCCATCCCTTGCCTTTGTGAATATTGAGTGCCTCTTAGGTTGAGATATTGGTGTTGGCATTGGGGATACAATGATCAAATCAGCCATGTCGAAACTCCCTTTCTCCTTCCCCCCCAACCTACCAAAATTTGCATTCTTGCTGTCACGTTTGAGGAAGTGGAATTTCAGCTTTGTCCAATGAGAGGTGCTTTGACCAAGGTTTTCCTTAATACCCTTCAGATTTTAACCTTTTTAAGCAACAAATGTTTCATGTTAGGCATTATGCAAAAAGCTGGCCTTTATTGTCATCTAAAGGATCCAATAAGTGAAGACTCTCCTAAGACATATTTCAGTAATTAACAATCCATAATTAAAATGGAAAGTGAAAACAATGGCAATTGACTCTCATGTCAACTGCGGCAAAATAATTTGTATGGTTGTATATGTCAGCGTTTACAGAATTGTCTTTTCCATTTTATTCCTATATCCTTTTATTCCAAAACTTATTTCATCACTTTCCTCTTGGCTACAAGCAAACAAGGACTAAGGATTAAATATTACTGGTTACCAAATCAATCACCAAAAGAACTGCCAGCTTTGGAATTAATTGCTTACCCAATCCCTTTCTGTTTTCCCCATATCACCTACCCTGATTCCCTTTCTCAGTTACTGAGGACAGTGTGGTATTCTAAAAAGATTACTCAAAGACTTGTCACTGGTTTTGACCCATGTCCAACCATTAACTAGCAGTTGATATTTGTCATATCCCTTGGTTCTTAGTTTCTTCATGTTGTAAATGAAGAGGTTGCATTAGGTAACTGAATTTGCTTCTAGCTTTAAATTACCCATTCTTTGTTTCTCTGGAGTCAGGCAAAACTAACCCCACTGAACCTCATTCCTCATATTTTTTCAGTTAAGTGGCTGGTCTGACCTCTGATTTGAGCAACTCTAAATCCTAAGCCTATCAAACGCTACACTCCTCTTTAAAACAAGTATTTGGTCATGCCTGATACTCTTCTGAAATAAAATTCATAGATAATACAACCTTATTTACACAGAACTAAAACAAAATATCAATTTATTCTCTAAGTTAAATAAACGAGAAATTAAAGGAAAATAATTTAGAATAAAATGATATGCATTTCAACATGTAAGTGCTCAGACCTCACTACATAAAAAACAATGAAATATTAAGATGCTTCCACCTGGTCAAAGACTCACTGTAGATGTGACAACAAGTACAATTGTGATTCACCTGTGTTGATACAGACAGATTGTATTGATGACTCAAGTAGTGCTAGTAGCATTGCTGTTGGTGATGTGATGTTTCAGAACGGTAAACAAGATTTGGTCAGTTTCCAAAAAAAGTACGGCCTTCTCTAATTTCTATGGTAACTATATAAAAGCTACTTTATCTGTGCGTGTGTGTGTGTGTTAGGTTATAGGCTCAGAAAATAAACAGGGTTTCACTTATGTGACTTTCCCAAGGGACACTTAAAGGTCTCGCAAGATTCGGAGCAACTCTTCTTGCGAAGAAGTGAGTCAAGTGTATCGCAGGACATCAAGCGTCCTTGACCTTTGCTTACCACACAGTTAAGAGGAGCACCCCCTGCTCTGAGGATCACTGGAGGAGTGAAGAGACTCGCTACTTTTCTTCAGATTAGCATGAAGTTTTTATTTGGTTTGAAGAACTTTTCATGAGCTGCATGTTTATTTTTGTTGTGTTTTGGCATTTGAGCCATCTAAGCAGACAGGAATCTGATTAGTCTTTTGAGCTCTTGTGTCCTCCATGTCTAACATGTTAGAAGATCAAAAATATTTGATGATTAAAAGAAACGAAAAAAGGGAGGGAATGTATCTTCCAGCCTTTACATAGGTTCCCTTTGAAGACCAAGGTAAACAAAAAGTTTTTGAACTACAACTGGATGGACTAAAATACTATCATTTATAATCAAAAGAGAATAGGGAAAGGAAAATGTATAGTAATATAGGATTGAGAAAGGCATACTGAGAATGGTTGGGCCAAGATAGACGTTTTGTGGGAAAGGAAAAAAATTTTTTTCTTAATGGAACAATAAAGTAGAAGTTTCTGCAGATGTATGCCTTCAGCATTAACAATAAGTACTAACATTTACGTAGTGTTTACTGTGTGCCAGATACTGTTTTAAGTGCTTTACACATGTTAAATCATTTCATCTTCACAGCGATACCCATTTCACAGGTGAGAAAACTGAGGTACAAGGATGTTTAGTACATAGGTCATACAACTAGAGGGATGGAGTTGGGGTTTGAACACAGCTAGTTTGATACCCTACCTGTGTCTTAAACTACTGTTTTATATTGTTGGGGCCTATGTGCTGGTCACTCAAAATAATACTTTAAAATAATATTTTTGCTGAGTAACTTAGTTTTACTATTATAAAGCCATGAAAGGTTTAAAATAATGTGATTGAGAGAATGAAAGGTCAGGACAATTCTCAGTTGTGAGACAATCTCCCACGCACATGGGCAGGATATCAAGCATCCTTGACTCCTGCCCACTAAATACCAGAATTCTGTATTTTAATTATACAAATAGCATATGAAGGCATTCTCATGATAAAACTTTAAAATTCAGAAGTTTATAGAGTGAAATCATCTTCCTTCACTCTTCTAACAATTCTTCTATTTTTCATAAAAATAACAGTTTGGGATATTTCTTTCGCTTCTAAGAATTTATGAATACACACACATACACACATAGTTTTCTAACATAAAAAGGCTGTGAAACACATACATTTTAAAAATTTCTTTGTTTCATTTATTCTTGTCATTTTTTTTCATACCCAGATATATGGATCTCTCTAACTTCACTCTGTATGACAGACTCTAGGTCCATACACCTCACTACAAATAACTCAATTTCGTTTCTTTTTATGGCTGAGTAGTATTCCATTGTATATATGTGCCGCATCTTCTTTATCCATTCATCTGTTGATGGACACTTAGGTTGGGACCTAGAGACTGTCATACAGAGTGAAGTAAGTCAGAAAGAGAAAAATAAATACCATATGCTAACACTTATATATGGAATCTAAAAAAAAAAAAAAGGTTCTGAAGAACCTAGGGGCAGGACAGGAATAAAGACGCAGATGTAGAGAATGGACTTGAGGACACAGGGAGTGGGAAGGGTAAGCTGGGACGAAGTGAGAGGGTGGCATAGACTTATATATACTACCAAATGTAAAATAGATAGCTAATGGGAAGCAGCTGCATAGCACAGGGAGATCAGCTCGGTGCTTTGTGACCACCTAGAGGGGTGGGATAGGGAGTGTGGGAGGGAGACGCAAGAGGGAGGAGATATGGGGATGTACGTATATATATAGCTGATTCACTTTGTTATAAAGCAGAAACTAACACACCATTGTAAAGCAATTATGCTCCAATAAGGATGTTAAAGAAATAAAATAAAATGGTTTCCCCAAGTAAACATACATTAAGAGATGAGTGTGCCATGTTCTTGCTTCCGGGCCATCAGTGCACATAATTGATTTTTAAAACGTTTTACAATCTTATCTGTAAAAAGTGTTGGTAACTCGTTTTAAATTGCATTCACTACTAGTGATATTAACATCTTTTCACTTCTTTTTGGCTGTTTGTATTTCCTTTTTACAGGTATTCCTCTTATTCTATTGAATTATTTTTCTCTCAGTGTAGTGTTTATTTCTCTTCTTTAGTGTCTCTCATGGTAGAGAAATTAAATTATAAATGAGCAATTTTTTGATGTCTTTTAAGGAAGGTCCTCCCTACCTAAGACTGTAATCATACAATTATGTATTATTTTATGATGCTTATGTAGATTTAAGTTTAGGTCTTTAGACTATATGGATTCATTTATATGTGAGGTAAATATTGTCTAAATAATACTAGTAAACATGTATAGGATATTTACCACACATCAGGCATTGGGCTAAGTATTTTAAATGAATTACCAAATTTAATCCTCCCAACATTTATGCAAGATACTGCTATTTTCTTATCAACAGCATATGAGGAAATTAAAACACAGCCTATTAATTTGCTGTTTAGGGTCATGAAAGTCAGTGAGAAACAAATTTGAACTCAAGCAGGCTGACTGCATAGAGATTCAAGTAGTCAGAATTCACTCCACAGTGGATATTTAGGGATTCTACAAGTTGCTCTTAATTCTCACAGCATTTTGTTAGGATGAAGGATTATCCTAATAACTTCCGATGATTGCATGATCTTTGTTCTAATTCCACATCAATTTAGAGAGATGGAACTTGGGACCCAGCATATATGGGTAAATAGTTGTTCCACTATTTACAACAACATATATGTAAAATAGTTGTTCCCAAACTTGAGCAAGCATCACAGTCCCTTGGACAGTTTATTAAAACATACACTGGGGAGCCCCACCCCAGAGTGTCTGATTCAGTAGGTCTGGTGAGGGGCTTGAGAATTTGCATATCTAACAAGTTGCCAGGAGATGTTGAGGCTGCTGACACATGATAAACCATTATGTTGTAGTGTCTTAATGAATATGAGTTGTCCCAACACAGAGCTAAGAACAGTCCATCCTTTAACTGATCTGAAATGCTACTGCTTTCTAGAAACTAAATTTCTACATGTATGTGGATTTCTTTTTCAACTCTCTTCCATTCCATGAATGTATCTGTCTATTTTTAACCAGGACTACACTACCTTAATCACTGTATCTTTACAGTACATCAGTACTGATATCTGATGGTGTAATTCCTCTCTGTAAATAGGAAGTGCTTTTTCAAAACAATTGAGGTTATTCTAGGCTATTTTATCCTTCGGATAATCTAGAAAATTATCTTAAATTCCATGATGGGTTTTTAATTCATAATGTATCAAATTCACAAATAAAGGTGGATGTATCTTACCAGTATGATAACTAGAAAAATTGTATGTCCATCTCCATATACTATTCTGGTCTTCTTTTATTTCTGTCAAAAGACTTTGAGGGTCTACTTCATAGAAGTCTTTAACGTTTCATGTTTGGTTTGTTTATAAGTATTTTATATATGCCTTGTACTACTGAAGGGATTAATTTACTTTTCATCCTGACTGGTTATTTCTGGTGTAAAGCTATTGATTTTTTAAATACTCATCTTACTTTCTTATTAGTTCTAATTGTTTTATGGTAGATTATCTTGGATTTTTTGTCAACCATATTATCTGCAAAGAAGCATATTTTAAAATATTTCCTATGCTTTTCTAATTGTCTTGGACAGAATTTCCACTTTAATGTTGAATAGTAGTGATAGTAATGGGCATCTTTTACATTTTCTTGATTGCCTTGGAATGTGTCTAATGGTTCGTTAAGTAAATATGTTACCAAACCAAACTTGGATCCACTCACCTGTGTCCAGTAAAGCCAAATCTACTGAAACCGGGTTGTGGTGAAGAAAAGTGCAGCAGTATTTATTGAAGGTGCCAAACAAGGAGTCTGGGTAGCTAATGCTCAAAAGAACCAAACTCCCTGATGGCTTTCAGGGAAAGGTTTTTAGAGACAGAGTGAGGGAGCTAGTTATGGGGTACGTGATCAGCTCATGGACATTCTTCTAATTGGTTGGTGGTGAGGTAATTGAGAGTCAACATCATGAACCTTCTGGTTCCAACCAGTCTGGGGTCTACATGCTTGTGGTCAGCATACAGTTAACTTCCTCCACCTGGTGGGAATTTTAGTATCTATAAAACAGCTCAAAGGAATATTATCTATAGCCCTTGAGGAGGAACTAAAGGTCCTTGACTTTGTTTAATGGCTAAACTATTATTATTTTGTCTTCTTCAACTGTTTTCCTTTGTTTCTGCATTTTGTCACTTCTCTGATTAAATTTACTCTTTGGAACTTGGGGAAGGCCCAGAGGCTAAAGTTTTTCTACAAACAAGAGGCAGGTGGAGGAAATGGGGGGGTCGGTCAGGGGAAGGCCCTGTAGGGTCCTGCTCAGTTACAGTTCTCCCCTTTTCTTTGTTACTCCTCAATCCTGAGGGGAACAGATGAGGAACAAGAAAGAGAATAAAATTTTGGATAGAGAGGTAAATCATAAACTCTGCAGAGGAACTCAATCTTGGGGGACTCAGTTTCAAATACAATGTTTACTATTGATTTCTCATAGATAGACCTTTTCACAGGAAATTTCTTCTATTCACAGGTTACAGAGAGTTTATATCAAGAATTGGTGTAATTTTCTTATTAAATACTTTCTCAATAGCTGAAAAATTATTACCATTATTACCACAGAGAGGTTTCCTTTTAATTTATTAATGCTACTCCAATCTACTAATGTATATACTGTTGTTAACTGTACTATTTTGGTATTTCTGGCAAAAGCTTGCTTCACCAGTATGTTTGCTCTCCTAATACATAATTGACCTTCATGCACTTTATATTTAAGATTCTTATAGTTATGTGCATAATTTATATTATGTGGTTATTTTCCTCACTGTTCTTCATCTGTGCTTGAAACAACTGTCATGCTAGACTATCTTTTTCAGTGACTTGAAACAATTTATTTCATTTGGGAGTATTTGTTCCTATAAGAAAAATGTTCCTATTATTTCACATAGGGAGTTATTTCATTTGGGAGTATTTGTCCCTATATGAACCTCACGTTGAAAACGATCTGTATTTATAAATTTCTCAGTATAGTTTTTTGTCTGGTTTTCAACTTCATCACTGAAGTTTTCCCCTTGGATACTTCTTTAATCATATTCCATAAGTTTGAATATATTCTGTTCCCATGATGGTTAATCTCAACAGCAAAAATGTTTACATTTTTTTAAACTGAGAACCTTTGGGCACCAGACACTTAAAATAGAGCATAAAACAAAGGGATCCAGGCTCCCACTCTGCTGGAGCTCACATTCTAGAAGAGAAGGTGAGGCTGAAGAAGTAATCACATACACAACTGCGTAATATCAGTTGATGATTAGTGCTATAAGGGAAATGCAACAGGGAAATGTGATGGGGGCAAGTAATGGCAGTGGCTGCTTTAGATCAATGCTCTGAGGAAGGGCTAGTGAAGCTATGAACTGAATGAGGAACGGGAGTCCTTCATACAAGAATCTAAGAGAAATGGGATATACATAGAAGGAACAACATGGTGGTGACATAATTAAGAAAAAGAGAGAGGATGACAGGAATAGGTCTATTAGTTGTATTATTAAAGTCCACTCTATCCTTAATTAATAATAATTTATGTGAAAATCAGAACACATGTGAGGGGTAGAGGGAATGCTATTAATAATTACTTAGGAAGAAGAGTCATAAACTGGGACCATCAGACAAACCAGAATATATGGACACCCTCTTAATTATTTTTCCATCTACTTGACCTGTCAGTTGTTGAAAGAAGAGTATTTGTATTAAGATCAACCATCCCATTTATGGTTCCCGCATTTCTCCTTGCTTTTCAATGAAACAAAATTAGATGGAAAGAGCATCTGTTTACTCTAATTCTCTTTCCCTTTAATTTTATCTGATTTTATATTTAGATCACCAAAACTGTTTTCCTTTTGTTAGCACTCACTTGGTTAACCTTTGACTAGCCTTTGTTTTCAACTATTTGCTATTTTGCTGAGTATAGCTCTTGTAGACAACTTAGAGGTACTTACCCAGACTGAGAAGTGCAGATAACTTGTTTTGTTTTTTGCACTTATCATGATGGTTAATAATTTGGATCCATTCCTTGCAATTATTTTTCATATTTATCATACTTTCTTGTTGCTTCTTTTTGCCTCTCTCCTACTTTAGAAAAATTCAACAATTTATCTTTATTCTTATTTTTCCCTTTAATGATTCTGGAGTTATGTATCTATTTATAATCTTCTAATAATTACTCAAAATTTTACAACACACATTTTAAAAATTCTGATCTTTCATCAAAGTCTAGAATTAATCTACCTTCCACTCTCCCTCTACATAAAACACTTTAGCACAATTTTTCTTCATTTTCCAATGCCACCCCCTTTACTGGATCTCAACTATGTACTGAAGTCATCTAGAACTATAGTTCCAGGTTATCGTTGATTTTACTGCAGGCCTTTCCTCTGTGTGTTGTATTATTGCCATTCTTTCTTATTTTAACACATTAATCACATCTGAAATGCCTAAAATTTCAGAATTTAAATGCACTGAGGTAAATTTCTGAGAATTATAACTTGCTTTGTAAGGGGTATGATATTGTATATGTACTTCTTAGGTTTTTTTCACATGATGTCTTACATTTTCAATAAGCGTTGCGTTCCAATATGTCAATATAATAAAGTTTTCATAGAGTTCTCCTTTTTCTTAAAAATGATTTTGAGTGGTTTTATGTGATATTCATAAATACTGTCTTCTCTTGTGATATGATATTCAGATTTTTATTTTCAGCATTACAAATTTTCTCTCTGTAGATTGTCATGTTAGCAAGAAAGAGTAAGTTAATTAGTAGAAAATTACAAATAGGCACTATTACTTTAAGAATACGTCAGATATTCATATTTTTAGTTGAGTCATATTAGTATGATGTATGAATTTCTCTAAGCCTCTTACCTGAAGGAGTTTAAAAACCAGCATTGCAAAAATTTAAAAGGACATTGTTTTGCCCTAATAGTTGTATGGATTTAGGCAGGTGTAGTTGGTGATTAGCAAGTTGTTCTGATAGTTCATAGAACAGAGTTTAACTTCAAGGGAGCAAAGGAGAGAATATCTTTCTTTTATTGTTCCTGCATTTTTCTCATTTACTCATGTCCTATTATAAAAGCAGCTGGCTGACTTACATTGTCTCTGTAACTGAAATGCAACAAAGGCACCTATATCCTCTTTCTTTTTTCCCCTACCATAGCATTTTACAAACAAAGAGAACATTTTAGCTCAGATATATTTGAACGCTTTTATACAAGCATTAGAAATATTGTTATAACACAGAGAAGAGGATAAATTGTCATATGGGTTTTTAATTTATTTAGTTCAGTAAATGGGTAGTACATATTTCTCATATGCAATTGAAAAAGAACCCCAAATTTGGTAATAGATATGCTTTATTATACAATAGGAACTTATATAGGAAACTGTTTTCTAACTATAAGCTGTATGTATAAGAATACATACAGAGGATATGCTTATAGTAAAGACTTGGATTTGAGAGAAATTTATTGATTTTCATGAAGCAAAAGTAAGTTTGAAGAAGATATGTACCTAAAACTCATTATTACATGGGAATATTTTTATTTGGTAATATTTATAACCACAATAAAAGTTATCTCTGGATCAGTAATGGGAACTATTTGACCAGTGTCCTTGCCTTTGACCATGGCGGACAGCACTCGCGCCGTCTCATGACCCTGTTGTGCCAAAGGATGCAACTCCAGAATCATTCTCAACACATGCTGTAACCGCTTTCAACTGAACAGCTGTTATAGAGGGCGAAGGGCTTTTTGCTATGAATTTATGTTGATTAGTCAATGTGTAGCACCAGGAAAAGAGAATTTGGTAGGGCTAAGACTGAATGATGAAGGTACTTAATACCTGAGATTGATTGAGGTTAGGACCAGAGGAAAAAAAAAAAATGACTCACAGCATTAATACCTGGAAAGAATATTCTATCACTGCAAGCTCTTTTCTTGGGATTTTGTGATGTAGAATTACGGGAAAGAGATGAGATAGATAGGACTTACGATGCAGAAGATGAGCAACTTGCATTAAAAACATCCAGTTTTTACTTAAGAATGAGAAGCAAGAACACAAGTGGAAAGAAAGAAGTGAATGAAAGAGAAGAGCTATGGGTTTGGTGTTTCAAGGAGAGTTTTGGCTGGGGTACAGAGGGAAAGGGTGTTTGGGAGATCTGGAGAAGTAACTGCCCTCCATGAGAATGGCAGCTATACTATATTACATGGGGTTTAAACCAATTAAAACATAATGTTATATGGCATTCTTTCCTTAAGACACTGAAAGGAATTATTCTCAGTTACCTCCTTGATTGCCAGACTTTACTTAGATAGAAATCTACAAGTTATCTGAACTGCACGAAACCTTAGTTATGTGTGGGTTACTATGGGATTGTTCCTGATCACAGTGTAGATTTTTAAATTTACTGATACATCCTAAGATATTCAAAAGTAAAAGTTTAGAAGTAGCTGCTTTGGTTGATTTAACTTAGAAAGTTAACAAGTTCATACTACTGAGATGTGGGTGGGAGTTTCACTGCAAGTGCTTTTTCTTCTACTCACACAGAGTTGATAAAAGAAACGTTTGTGCGTAGGAGTCATTGAAATGCACAAGTCTTAGAAATTCTTACCAAATAATATTATACCAAATGATAAATGTCCTTTTTTGTAAATTGGAAAGCAGATTTTTTTTCTTTTTTTTTTTGGTTTTGTTTTGTTTTTGTTTTAGCATCTTTATTGGAGTATAATTGCTTTACAATGGTGTGTTAGTTTCTGCTTTATAACAAAGTGAATCAGCTATATATATACATACATCCCCATATCTCCTCCCTCTTGCGTCTCCCTCCCACACTCCCTATCCCACCCCTCTAGGTGGTCACAAAGCACCGAGCTGATCTCCCTGTGCTATGTGGCTGCTTCCCACTAGCTATCTGTTTTACATTTGGTAGTGTATATATGTCCATGCCACTCTCTTACTTTGTCCCAGCTTACCCTTCCCACTCCCCATGTCCTCAGGTCAATTATCTATGTCTGCGTCTTTATTTCTGTCCTGCCCTTAGGTTCATCAGAACCATTTTTTTTTTTTTTTTAGAGTCCATATATATGTGTTAGCATATGGTATTTGTTTTTCTCTTTCTGACTTACTTCATTCTGTATGACAGACTCTAGGTCCATCCACCTCACTACAAATAACTCAAATTTTGTTTCATTTTATGGCTGAGTAATATTCCATTGTATATATGTGCCACATCTTCTTTATCCATTCATCTGTTGATGGACACTTAGGTTGCTTCCATGTCCTGGCTAGTGTAAATAGAGCTGCAGTGAGCATTGTGGTACATGACTCTTTCTGAATTATGGTTTTCTCAGGGTATATGCCCAGTAGTGGGATTGCTGGGTCATATGGTAGTTCTATTTTTAGTTTGTTAAGGAACCTCCATACTGTTCTGCATAGTGGCTGTATCAATTTACATTCCCACCAACAGTGCAGGAGGGTTCCCGTTTCTCCACACCCTCTCCAGCATTTATTGTTTGTAGATTGTTTGATAATGGCCATTCTGACTGGTGTGAGGTGATAGCTTATTGTAGTTTTGATTTGCATTTCTCTAATGATTAGTGATGTTGAGCATCTTTTCATGTGTTTGTTGGCAGTCTGTATATCTTCTTTGGAGAAATGTCTATTTAGGTCTTCTGCCCATTTTTGGATTGGGTCGTTTGTGTTTTTGATCTTGAGCTGCATGAACTGCTTGTAAATTTTGGAGATTAATCCTTTGTCAGTTGCTTCATTTGCAAATATTTTCTCCCATTCTGAGGGTTGTCTTTTTGTCTTGTTTATGGCTTCCTTTGCTGTGCAAAAGCTTTTAAGTTTCATTAGGTCCCATTTGTTTATTTTTGTTTTTATTTCCATTTCTCTAGGAGGTGGGTCAAAAAGGATTTTGCTGTGACTTATGTCATAGAGTGTTCGGCCTATGTTTTCCTCTAAGAGTTTTATAGTGTCTGGCCTTACATTTAGGTCTTGAATCCATTTTCAGTTTATTTTTGTGTTTGGTGTTAGGGAGTGTTCTAATTTCATTCTTTTACATGTAGCTGTCCAATTTTCCCAGCACCACTTATTGAAGAGGCTGTCTTTTCTCCATTGTATATCCTTGCCTCCTTTGTCATAGATTAGTTGACCCTAGGTGCGTGGGTTTATCTCTGGGCTTTCTATCCTGTTCCATTGATCTACATTTCTGTTTTTTTTGCCAGTACCATACTGTCTTGATTACTGTAGCTTTGCAGTATAGTTTGAAATCTGGGAGCCTGATTCCTCCAGCTCCGTTTTTCCAAAAGCAGATTTTTAAAAGTGGTAAAGTTGTAGAGGTAAAAGCATCTAAATCCTATCTTACTCAGAGATAAATCAGGTATTGTTTTGGCATATTTCCTTCTGGACATTTTTTCAAAGCATTTTTACATATTTCTATGTCCTAAATATTTTCACCTATTATGTAACTATTTTTTCCATTCTATTAAAATGTGTAAGTGGAATTTGAAATTAACATTTATTGTTACCTTGTGTGAATATAGCATATTCTAGTAATATATTCTAATGCTCTGTATTCTTTCTATGTTAAGTATTTATACCAAACTTTCCAGATTAGAGAACAGACTTAGGCACTATAACGAAGAGACCCCACAGTACAGAGTTTGAACAAAGTAAGAAGTTTACTTCTCTTCCTCATGTAACAGTCTAGTGGTAGCTAAGCTGTGTTGGGCTTGTAAGCAATTCTGCCATCCTCTACATGTGGCGTCCACCTGTGGGCTAAAGATGTTCTGGCCATCTCCCAACTTGGAGGAGGAAGAAGTGGATTGGAGAAACACAGTTATTTTAAGGGCAAGATTCAGAGTGGCACACATCACTTCTGCCCACATCACATTAGTAGGACTCAGTTGATCACTGAGTAGGACTCAGTTGACTCTAAGGAAAGCTGAATTATCTGTTGAGCACCCATGCATCCACATAAATTTTATTATTGTGAAAGAAAGGATAAAAGATATTGGGTGACAACTAGCAAGCAGTTAATTGCACTTTCAAATAGGATGTTGTGGGGATATCCATAAGTTCACGAAATAGAAGCCAAATATAAGTTGATGTAGGGTTATTTTCAATATCCTCATACCATCAAATCACTAAAATTCCTATAAAATAATGTCTAACATGGATTCTATTTTATGACTTGATGACTTGGTTAATTACTTAAAACTGGTATTGATTTTTGCCTTAATTAATTATACCATTATTGCCTCTGACTCTGGATTGACTTCAAAATTTGATTCTAGTTCCCTAAAGTTAAATTGGGAAAAAAAGGCCTACTCTTAGATGTCCACTGGAAATGTTAAAGCAATGGTGGTTCACTGACTTGTTAATTTAGAAAAATTGGAGGCAGTCTACATTTACAAGTTCCTTTCAAGTAATCTAATGAAAGGTCTAATCTAATAAGAGGTTCCAGACAGTCCAATTCAGTGTGATTACCACTATCAGCCTGCTTGCAATTTCATTTCTGCTAACATAGCTACTATTGCTTTTGGCCCATAGAGACAGTCACATTGTTTGCTGCATCAATCTTGACTTGTTAGTTGCTAGCAATAGTTGTAACATTCTCCATAAGTACATATCTCTTTCTTTTAGGTCAGGGCTTTTAAAGCTATAAGCCTCTGACTATAGAGAATTAAGAATGCCATGAGTTGAAATGTGTTGTCTTAATATTAATTAAGTTACAATACATAAACCAAAAACAAAAGTTGCATCTACTTTATATCTTTTTCAAAAAGAATTTTTTTCCTATTTAAATTCCTTTTTTTGACTGGTAAAACTAATTGTTGCTACATGTTTTCAGAACCTTTTATTGATATAGTCACTATATTTTATTAATCCTAAATCAAATGACAAATCTGATAGCTATAGCTCTGATTTTTGAATAATTAGTTATTATGAAAATCTTATGTATTAATATAGTAAGTTGCTTTAGACTTTACACTTAATGAATCACCTTTATTGAAAATAATAATAAAATCTAAAATTGAGGCTAGCCAAGAAAATGTGGAATATCTAAGTACTATTTTTTTTTTTTTTACTTATTTATTTCTCCCTTTACTACACAAGTCATTTGACAGAGTTCATATAATAAAAAGGATTTTAAAAAATCATGAACAGAAAAACAGAAACATTGAGAAAAGGAGAGAATAGAGCACAAACATGCAAACCATAAGGTTCTACATGGCTCCTAATGGTTGAAATTAACATTTGTCTCTGAGCTTCCTGTTGGCCACAGTGAAAAAAGAATCATTATCATTTATATGATTTCATTTCTACAGACATATAAAATAGACTGAATCTCCATGGGAAAAATTTTTTTTTCCTGGAACATAATCTTATTGGGGGCTTTGGACACTCAGATCCAGTGCATGGACAGTCACCATATTAACATCCCTACAACATATGCATTATCAGATTCCACAAAACAATATGTAGTATTACCTTTCAATAATATTTAAGGTTGTGGCACCAAAGCATATAACTAAATAAAAGAAGGTCTGTGGGAAACCAAGACCATATGGCCCAAGGATACCCCTTCTGATAGTCCAGTTTAATCCACAGGAAAAAATATAGGTCATTTAGGCAAAATCTAAACTCTCAGAAAAAAAAATAGGATTCATATCCTTCAAATTCACTCCATTAATACTACTTCTCTAAACCAGACTTACGATGTATTGGACAGACAAGAGTTTGAGGTTTTATTATGGTCATTGTACCCATTTGAAATATTAAATGGTTTCATTAGCCAGTTTGCTTCTTGAAGACAGCGTCTTCATCTTTCATGGAAGCTCATCTGCATCCAGGACAGACCTGAGTACCTACTAAGCCAACTGGAGAATGGTGGCCTAATTCACTGAAATTAACCTTCTTGTGTGTTGTGAAAATAGATTATGCAGCAAGACATAATATTCTTCTGTGTTGAGAACCAAATGAGACTTTGAAAGCTTTGTGAGATGTTAATCCTTTTTCTGGCCCAGAACATCATAAAATTACCTCCATAAAAAGTTTAGTTTTGAAAACAGATTTTTACAGATGTCAAACATAACACAGTTTTACAAGTCAAGTAGTGATACTAATGTGGTAAATATTAATTTGATTTTGTTTTAAGCTCTTTCACTTCATGACTTTTTATCATGCTACTCAGGTTTCAATCTTATAAAGAAGTAAATAAACATATTATATATTACATGTTACAAAATATAATGTATTAACTAGCAAGATTTCATAAAGTATAATGATGTCAGCATTTAAAATACAAATATTGAAAAATATCTTTGATAATCCATTCACTTATTCATTCATCAAATATCTTCTGAGTAACTACCCTATGATTCCTCAGTAAAGAAAATAGATATAGTTGATCTCACTATGTCCTATTAGAGTCATGGAAATTTTGTTCTAGTGGAGGACACCAAATCAGACAAATAGACAAAACTGTAAAAATACATGCACGCATGCACACACACACACTCAGGTTCTTATAGATAATTTTTTTTTAAGGGTAAGTAATTTGATGGAGAGTAACTGCAGGCACTATTCAAATAAAGAAGTTATGAAAAGCCTTGCACAGTAGGGACTTGAATAAAAAGTGGGAACAAAATTATCTAATTTGTGGGGAAAGAGTATTTATCAGGGATCTATATTTGAAAGAGTTCTTGAGACAAGAAAATGCTTGAATTTTGCAAGAAACCAAAAGACAGCCTGTGTGAACAGAGCAGAATGAACAGGAATAAAAGAGGAAAAGGAAATAAGCGAGAAACAAGGACCAAGAGCAAGTTCAGGTACGACCTCACAGCCATGGGGAGGCATTTGGATATTTTTCTAAGGTGACAGGAAACCATTGAAGAATTTGGAGCAGATGATTGATATGGTGTGATTTATATTTTTAAAGGCTCACTCAGGCTATTGTGTGAGAATGGATTTTAGGTTAGGGAGGCGGGGTGGGAGTTGGAGAAAGAAGGCAAAAGTGGAGGCAAAGAGAACAATTAAAAGGCTATTTTAAGTTTCAAGTGAAAGATGATAGTGGCTTGGCCTAGAGTTGGAGTAATGGAGGTAGTGAAAAGTGGTTAAATTCCAAATACATTTTGAATATAAGACAACATGATTTGCTGATGGATATGAGACAGGCTGGGACCTGGGACCCTTTGCTGCAGTGCTTGCACCTGGACAAACATCTCCTCGAGCAACAAAATACAAAACAACTATAAGGGACTAAAAACAACTGCGTGCATGTGAAGTTGGGGCAAATTATGGACAAAAAAATACAAAAGGACCAAAAAAAAAACCACCCAACTGCCACTTCTGAAGAGCCGGGAGCAAAAATTGGGTGTCGGGAGCAAAAGCAGGGTACTGTGCATGCCCTTTGCACTCAACACCACCAAAAGGGTGGGCAAAACACCTAAGCCACCCCGCTGGCCCAACCCCTGGTCACAGTCCTACCCTCACCCCATATAAGGAACCAGCTCACCCTGCCTTGGGCAGCGAGCAAGGGAACCTGTTACTTGTTTTCGCTCCCTCCTGCAGCCTCAGGAGCCCCAATAAAGCCTTGCCTGAGTTTCTTGACTGGCATTTTATCAATTTCGTTGATTGGGGAAGGCCAAGAACCCTGGTTGTTACAGACTGGACATAAGGTCTGTAAGAAAAAGTCAAATATTTCTTCAGGGCCTGAATAACTAGATGATTTTCTCAGATGAAAAAACTGTGGGATGGAGGAAACTTAAATGCATATTACTGAGTAAAAGAAGTCAATCTGAAAAGCTACATACTGTATGATTCCGACTATATGACATTTAGGAAAAGGCAAAAGTATGGAGACAGTAAAAAGATAGGTTGTCTGGGGATTGGGGTGGGGGACGATGAGTAGGCAGAGCACAGCCGATTTTTAGGGCAGTGAAAATACTCTGTATGATATTATAATGATAAGCATATGTCATTATACATTTGTCCAAACCCATAGAATGTATAACACCAAGGGTGAACCATAAAGTAAATTATAGACTTCTTATAGACTTTTCGAGTGATTATGATATGGCAGTGTAGATTCATTGTTGTTACAAATGTACCACTCTGGTAGGGGATTTTGATAATGGAAGAGGCTATGCATATGTAGGGGCAGGGAACAATTGGGAAATCTCTGTACCTTCCTTTTAATTTTGCTGTGAAACTAAAAGTGCCCTTAAAAAAATAAAGTCTTAATAAAAAAATTTAGATAAACATGGGATTAACCAACAGAAAGCACATTCAATAAAGATTTACTGAAAACTAAACAAAACAAAAACTATGGGAAAACCTGGATAGCAGGGGAGTGGGGAATCAAGAGTTCAGTTTTGAACGTCTTAAATCAGAATATCCTATTAGACATCCCAAGCTGATATTGCCTGGGCAGTTGTAGACACAAACCTGGATTTCTTGGGAGGTATATGTCTTGAGTTATAAATTTGAGAAATATCTGCCTTTAGATGCTAGAGGTTGGACACTTGGTGAGATAATCTACTGAGTGAGTGTGCTTAGAGATGAGAAGGAAGCTGAATGCAGAGTTCTTGGGCACCCCGGCACTAAGATGTCATGATCAGGAGCTCCAGCCAGCAGGAGAGTCTGAGAAGCCCAGGTTGGAGGATACTCAACTGAAGCATGTGTTTCGGCCATAAGGAAGTGTGGCAAGTTCTACTGAAAGGCTGGGTGCGATGAAAACTGAAACTTGACCCCTGGATTTGGGATTATGACATTTACTGACCCTGGTAGGAGCTGTTTCAATAGTGGTGGGGATGGAAGTATGAGTACAGTGAGTTAAGGGGAAAATGGGAAATGAAAAGGAAACAGCAAATTTGGGGTACTGCTATAAAATGGAACATAGAAATGTGACAGTAGCTAGAGGGGGATATAGGATTAAAGGATGTTTTCTTTTTTCATTTTTTAAGGTAGTGACATTATGGTATGTTTCTTTATAAGCTGATAGGAATGATTCAATAAAAGGAGGAAATTAATGAAAAAGAGAATAACTCCAAGAATAAAATTTGTGAGGCAAGAAGGGATGAGAACATGTGGATTTGCGGATGGCTCCAACTTGAGGTAGTAGTTTGGACAACTTATCCAGTATAATGGGAAAGAAAGCAAATTATATAGCTACAGATGTAGCGAGGCTGGTGATGGGAGAATGAGAGAGTTCTTCTTTGTTGTTTTTATTATTTCAGTGGAATAAAAAGCAAATTGCCATCTGGGAGAGAGGAACGGGGAGAAAGTGTGTAAGATTTGAGGAGAGAGGAGATGGTGTTAAATAGCCTTCATTCATGGAAGTGAGAACTGACCAGAGAAAAGAAGCAAGATTGTAAGGTGGTGTTGAAAGCCCGCTCATAGTTATAAATATAGGAGAGCAAGCCAAGACTAAAATCTTTAGCAAACAAGGGAAGTTAGCAGAGCAGTAGATAATTGTACCAGGAAAGGTGTTAGGTACTATAATCTGATGGCATGTGCTCCAGAGGAGCTGAGTTTGTTTTTGTTGTTGTTTGTGTTTAAGGAGGAACAACAAAGGGCCTCAAAGAGGCAGTATGGTGGATAGTTACTGAAGTCTGGGCCCAGAGTGCAGAGATATGTTCTCAAAGGATAATCATTTTAGTTAGGGCAAGAAGGTGATGAGAACATTCACAAAAGAGATGAGAATATGAAGGATTTTGTGATGATGGACACAAAGGAAGGGTCTAGGTTTCACTGAGTAGTAAGGGACTAGGTCAGACTAGAAGACGGCCAGGAAAATGTGGGGAAAGTTGTCCCAGAGAAGTGGAATGTGTTGGGAGCCATGGACTTCTGGTGGTGACTGCAAGGTAGGGTGAATACAGTCCTGGAGTCAGTTAGGGATGGAGGGTAAGCAGTGCTAACTAATGCTCCTTCTTGGGAGTAAACAAGTCATAGGAAGTTTGTGGCCTGGGGGATGGGGAGAATCCAGGGGCATTGGGAGGGGGCAGAAGAGGGTGGTGGTCACAGGGGACCACACCCTCCAGTCTAGCTGTGGACAGTGTCTTATTTAGACTGGAGGATATAGAGGAGAAGAGAACTTAGCAGGAACATGGAGTAAATTGTTTCATTTTTTGCTGCCATTGATTTCCATTCATTCCTTTCCTTTATATTTTAGAAAGTTTCCTCTGATCATCCCAATCTAGAACTTGACAAGTTCAGTTTTATCATTGTACTTTACCCCTGAGAACTCACAGTACAAAACAGTGGTTCAATTTCAAATGTGGTTCAGCTTCAGTGATACATCGTTAAAGATTTCCAGCTCCCTGAATTGAATCTCATGGAATTCATGAAACTTGGGTAGACATGCATCTATACTGTGATGATATATTCTCTCCTCGCATGGACAATTTTTCCTCTCTGAACTGAACGCTTCTTTGCTTTTATGCCTGCTCATTAATGCCTACATAGTAACTCACTCCTGACAAAGTCCTATCTGCCCAAGTGTTTCACTTAACATACCCAGTTGAGGCAGAAGTGAATTTTTAAAAAAATTTTAAAAAATA
The DNA here is from genome assembly GCF_009873245.2 of Balaenoptera musculus. Classification (NCBI taxonomy): domain Eukaryota; kingdom Metazoa; phylum Chordata; class Mammalia; order Artiodactyla; family Balaenopteridae; genus Balaenoptera; species Balaenoptera musculus. The sequence continues at coordinate 50,106,732 of NC_045798.1, forward strand.
TTTATTTATGTATTTGTTTGTTTTTATTTTTGGTTGCGTTGGGTCTTTGTTGCTCCGCGCAGGCTTTCTCTAGTTGCAGTAAGTGGGGACTACTCTTCATTGAGGTGCATGGGTTTCTCATTTTCGTGGCTTCTCTTGTTGCGGAGCACAGGCTCTAGGTGCACGGGCTCAGTAGCTCAGCTACTGAGCTATTTTTGTGACTAGGTTTACATTTTTGCATATTGTAACCATAATACACATGAGCACACCTATTAGCAAAAAGTATATGCATAGGAAATTCACTGTCATAGACTCTCAGGTCTATTAAATATATAAAAGGTTAGCAATTTTAACTTCATTAGATGGAGACTTGAGTTTTCTTTTTATAGCCTTACCTTGACAATGTCTAGTGATGGGGAATTTACTGTTTCTCCATGAAACACATTTTATTATCTGCCACCTCCAAAATTAACTTTACTTTTCATATACATTGCTTCCTATAATTTCCACAAATTTATCCATTTTTTTCTGAATTTGAACCAGATAAATAAACTCATCACTTTTCCAAATGATGGCTTTTCAACCTCATACATCATTCCTCCTCCCAGGTTCTCTCCAGGCTCAGTATCTTCAGTTTGTGTGGTTACCATTCCCATAAGTTTTTCAAGCCCACTCATTAGTCTGTGTGCTTTCCATGAACTGTCTTCCAGTTTGTCAGTTTGACACTGACTCACCACAATACTCTGGATGGTTTAACCAGCAGTGAATACAGTAGAATTAGCACTTTATAATTCTGTATATGATAATACAGTATAAGATCTAATTTTCTTTCTTTTTTTTCCCAAGCACATCACACTGTGGCTTAATTTCAACTAATATCTTCATATATTTTTCACAATTTTTCTATTCTTATAATGTTCTATATGACATATTTAATTAAAATTTCACTTTGTTAGATTTAACCCTTTTTCCAACCTACAGACACTTTAGATCTCCCTTCTGTGGGTCTCCATCTCTTCAGGACTTCTTCCTTTTACTAATTGGAGTAGTAGTTGTTTTCAATGTCCCATCCAGCCATGGATAGCTGAGCATGACAGGTTGAGATGAAAGCACGGCGGCATGCCACAAATGGTACTTCAGTTACCTTATGTTGCCAGGGATTCATTCATCAGTGCCACAGAGATAAAATCCCCCAAACTCTTTTCTTTCTGTCAGCATAACTCATGTATTATTTTTAAATTTTCTGTAATTACCTATCTATACAAAGAATTGTATTAGGTACTATGGGCTATTAGAGTGATTCGTGAATAGATTTATGGGATCCTACTAAATGTTATAATAGGCCCATATCTCTACCTATAATATATGTCACAATTACATAAAACTACTGGCTATCAATTTCATTTTCAATTATTTGATATATAAAGACCAAAAGATTTTGATCCAATATGGCTTTGTTGAGTATATTAATGGTTATAAATAATTTCCATTTAGATTTTATATATGTACACACATATAAGGATGAAAAAAGTTCTATCCCTGCCCTTGAGGAGCTTACAAAGGCTTTGTCAGGCCTTGGAAAATTCAGATTAATTTAATCCATTGTGTTTTCCCATCTCATGACATTAAGAAATGAAGCCAGTTTGCATTGATTTTTTTTTTTTTATTAACAAGCCCTTCCTGTTCCTCCTCTGTCTCTTCCTTGATGAAGTTTTGTAAATTATCAATCTGATTATGAGATTGTGGTCTGCTTCCTAGAGACAAGGGTGGTCTTTTGACCACTTATCCCTGACATAACAAAAATAATCGTCCATGTTATTGATTACATTGACCACATTTATTAACTGCTTATTTTGTAAGTAGTTTTCATGCATTATATCACTTAGACCATATTTCACCACTTTATCATTACCCCCATGTTATAGATAATAAAAATGAAACTCAGAATGTTCCAGTATGCCCAAGGCCGTATTGCTACCAAGCAATGGAGCCAGGCATTCTAAATTTTAAAAAATATGTAAGGAAGAGCACAAGAAATGCAAAGCCATAAACCATCGCATGAACAATAAATAATTTTCCCCTCAAAAAAATTATAAGGATAATAAAGGAATCCCTGAGGAACTTGTCTTTAGCAGACAGAAGACCAAGTATGTGCAAAATAGCATGAAGTTGTAAAGGCAGCTGGAAATCCGTAGAGCATAGTTAGTACCGCACATTTCTTCTTGGCTAGAAAGCTGTCCTGACACAAGTACTCTATCTATTTCATAGACAAATTACACCTGCACCTGTAACTAATTTTTATGGATGTTGAACAGCATGGCAGAATCATTCTAAAGGGGAACCAGAATACTACTTCTTGCCCTGTGCTATAGTTACTTGCTTACAACAGTAAAATAGATTATATGAAAGTACCTGGCACAACGTCTGGAACTTAACAAGCCCTGAATGAATGTTGATTAATTCAATCATGATATTGGTGCACTGGACTTGGAAAGCATGGGCAATAGAGGATAACAGAATATCTCACAAAATGAGAACATTGCACAAATACCATGCACCCACACACATACACGTGTAAAGAAATGCTTGGAAAGTAATACTTGATTCACTAAAAGTTCTTTTCAACATGTGGCAGAGCCAGCAGACATATGGGAAACCAGAAAGATGAGAAAGATTAGCCTGAGCTATAGTAATCATGATGGAAGGTTGGGAAGAAAGGGTTTTTTTTTTTTTGGTACAAAATTTTTGCGGCCAGCTGTTAACTTCAAGAGGTGGTTGCACAGAATGACAAGTGTGAAAGTGATAGATTCTTTCACATAAAAAGCCAGTTAGTTTTGTGAGTGTAGGAATATATGAACTGTGCGAAGTGGAAATGAGAGTACTTCCTTAGAGAGATTGTACATGTTAGTATTTTGTAGCCACTGACCAGATGGAAACTATCATCAGTGGCATCATTTATAGATACAAGGCATAGCAGAAAATGGGACAAGCCTGGGTTTTTTTTTTTCATGTAAATTATGATACACTCCAGTTTGCTTCAATGTAAAAATACATAACAGTATACTACAATGCTATTATGCGTGTGTGTGTATATATATTCTGTCCATGTCTATGGTTAAATAATAGAATAGTTTTTACATGACCATGGAAACTGTTGCTATGCTGGAAGCCTGTTGACATAATTGAGTAATATTAAGAAGGACCTGTTTCCAAGGGCATTATCCCTTGAAAAGAGATCATACAATGTTCAACTAACAAAACAAAATCATCCTTGGGCACTTCCTTTGATCTTAAAACAGAACTAGAGAGGAAAGTCAAGGAATTCAGTCTCAATGAAATTTTCCATATAATTGTGAGCCTTTTATGGAGAGTTCAAAAGCTTAGTTGGTATATCAGAATTTTAAATTAGAGGATATATATGTGTTTATAATTACATTGATGTTGGTGTTTTATTTGGAAAATGAACAGCCATTTTTCATAGCATCTTTAGAACCTAGTTGGGTGAAGTTGCAGGTATCTATGCATTCATGAGGAAGAGTCTTGTAGCCTGTGAATGAATGGCCACAGTAGTTACTCTGACTCCACCAGGCCGAAAGAGTGCTGGGTCCTCAGCGTGGTGGGAGGAAGGCTGAAGACTTGCATGGGGTACCAGTGATGGGCAATAAGTGCCCAGTGCCTAAAAGAGCCGCTTGGATAGTGTCAGAAGGACTTGACACTGACTGGGTTATCCAGACGTGCAGGTGCAGCCTCAGGAAAACATGGTGTTGAGAACTGTGCTTATGGCAGGTGGCAAGTACAGTTCAAGGGTAGCCATCCTTGGCCAGCAGGATCCCTACAAAGTGAGTGCAGGAGGCACACATGCAGAACCCTTTCACGGGAAGGGGATGGATAAGTCCTTGGCAGGATACCAGACAGAGCTTGTTGAGGGCTGATGGGAAGGAGAAATAGTTAAGTACTAGTCAGGGCAGCAATTCAGAACAGGAGAGGATCTCACTGGCAGTAGAGGTGATGGTAATGACCTGAGAAGCTCCGCAGTCTGGCTCGCCAGTGCGCATGGGGTCTGGACATCCCAGTTAATCTTAAAGCCCCTTTGGTGTAGAAAGGAAGAACCACTGTTGCAATGGAGGACAAGGATATGCTGCGAACCCAAAGTTCTCTTCCTACTAGGATATTCACACCATAGAAAATTGTTACACCTTTAAAAATGTCTCTGTTATATTTTTGTAATATATTTCTTAAACGTGTGATCAACTCTGCCAGGTACCACAATCGTTAACAAAAAGTTGCATTGTTGACTTATATAGATATGTAGAATATTTAACTTAAAAAAATGGATCTAACATTTTCGTTTCATAGTAACATGTGAACTGAGTGTCTGGGAGTGTGCCTTCCTTGTCTGTAGCAAAATGTCAGATACACAGGTTTGAACACCAGCGCTCCCTCTCCCTGATAGACTCAATCTTCTGCCCAACTCTAGGATTTTCTGAATTACTTTTAATAATGTAAAAATTTTAAAATAGTTTTATTGTACATGGTAATAGGTAGAGTTTAGTGCAGTTTGTTCAATTCACTGTTTCTTTTTTCTGTTTTTTTGTGTAGTAAGAAAGAGGAAATACGTTTATTGGTTTCTCATGGCAGGTTGTGGAATAAGGTTAATGGTTCATGGGGTCAGTTTCTGCTGTGCCAACACTTTCTCAGCAAGACACTAGGTCCCAAGTGTACACAGCTTTCTCAGAGGACAGCGTACCGAGCATTTATCCAGAGATCATTAATTAAGAATCTACAGATGCTCAGCTCTGTACTACATACTGCACGAAGAATGTTGAAAATACACTCTTCCTATAAATTGGTCACAAGGGCATAAGAAATACCCAGATGCTTTCAAAAATGATTTTACTGACCCACAATAGGAAAAGCGTGGGTCTCCCATGCCCCACAGCAGTTCATGTTCTCCTGTTCCCTCCTCTGGCCTCTGTCTAACCAAAGGCGTGAATTTCAGCTCATCCTAAGTGAAGACCTGGGTTCACTCTGCAGCCGTGGATCAGTGAAACTAGCTAATTTACGTGGCAATTTGCCCTATACTCACTTTACATGGAGATCTGTCCTATAAACTGAGCCCAGTTAGTCCAATGCTCTAACCATATGCACTCAAAACCATTCATGGTTCATTCCATCCAGCATTTAGGTTCAGTCAGTGATACCACAAGCAATGCCCTAAAACTACCTATTTGAGTAAATCAGGGAATATCCACCATTTTTCACATTCTGAGATATTGTGAGCAAGCTCTTATTTACCCATCTCACATCCTACTAGACATCCTACTAGACAAGGGTCACTCCTACCCAGCTTAAGATTTCAATAAACATTACCAGTTCAATTTAATTGTTTTGTTAAATCTGAATTAATCATGCCTCCCTAATAGGTGAAAGGAAGAGTCTTAAAAATTACCAAAAGGATCTAGGCTCACACATGACTTCCTGATTGACTAACTCTATGCTGATAAATATGCCAGCAAAAAATTAGTCACATCAGTTCCATTCTACAAGAAACTCAAAACCCAAGACATAATCGATGTCTCCAGTATTGTCTCACAAACATCAAGTTCAGCACTAAACCTTTAAAGAAAGCTGAAGTGACTTTTTTTTTGTGGGTAAAATGTGTGTCCTTTAGGGCAGGACCAAGGGGGTGAGAAGTAACCCAGTAATTACCTGCTCTCATTTTCTTATAGCTTTCATATGATTATAAATCACTTATTATGATATTGTCTAAAATGATACAGAGGGAATAATCATAACATGAATTATGTTGATGATTTGTTACAGATATGGACAATTTTCATAAAGATTGGAGATTTTTATAATAATATTTTGAGAGAAATTGTTTTCAGCCTTTGGTAAATTTGATCATCAGGCCCTGTCACTCACCAGCAAAAGAAAAAAAAAATATATATATATATATACGTGTAATACACGCATATATATATATTTCAAAAGCATAGAGGATCTATTTTTCTCATAATGACAATTTTTAAATTATTAAATTTCTAACTCTTTATGCCAGGGAGCCTCAGTCAACCTGTCATCTTCTTGCCTTTACTTTCCCTCTGCCTCCATCAAAAAAAGAGTTACACCAGCAGAAATTGATCTTGCTATGGATTTTGCTCTGAGCTGCAACCAGCCAAGGAATTACTCTATTGTACGTGTCACTGCGAGACGTCCTGGGAGAAGTCCTACCAGGCGAGAATTACTCTGTGCAGTGACCTGTATGCGTAAGGCCTGATGCAATGAAAATTACAGGCTGCCTTGATGTGGACCAGTTTATGAAAGACATCTATTATTATTTTTCAAACAACATTGCGTTCTTAGAAATGTACCTTATTGTTTCCCTTGAATAAGTTGTTTTTACTTTTTCTTCATCGGAAAACAAAACATTCCTGCTTGTGTAAATTGTGTTCTTTCTTCATAGGAGAGCAAACTCAGCATTTAAAAATCCCTTCTAAAAAGACATAGGACTGATCTCAGATGACGAAAGTTGGAATAGATTGTTTAGAAGAAGACTTTTGAATATGAATTTTAATACATTCCAGGTACAATATGTGTCTCCATATATCAACCAAATTGTCATTACAGCAACCAAACTAAATGTGAACCCAGCCAGAACCTTTCTTGGATGGTTTTGAGATGAATCTAAAAGAAATGAAACTAACGATTTAATGAAAGATTAAAAGAACATTTTATCAATGTAGCTAAATTTTAAAGATGGAAGACAGTATATTTGGGGACGTTGTTGCAGCCTTTTACCTTCTGTTTTCTTGAGGCTTGGGGGATTTATCCTTGAGTTGCAATTCGGTGGAGACTTTGATTTTCCTCCTTTAAAGAATGACCTCTTCCATGCTGCCTTTGATGTATTTCTCTGCTATGAATTTGGTGATTGGACGGACGTGTAACTGAGAAACGCATGGCTAACCCTGACTGAACAGACAAGACTGAGCCCCTCTTCCTGCCGTCGGCCTGGGTTCATGCACTGTGGTCGTTCACGCAGGTTAGAGGGGTTCCCCAGAGAGGGAACCAGAGCCAAGAGGGGAAAGGGTCACCAGCCAATCCAAAGAGTGAGACTCTGACTCTCTTGGGCTGAATTCTTTTTCTTTTTCCTTTCTTCAGTAGAAACAATCTAAGGTGAAGAAGACAATGATAATTAACATTATGTAGAGCATTTTACAACTGAAGCGTTTCTTTCAGTGTTTCAAGTATTGAAAGTATCAAGTCATTAAAAAGGAAATCGAACCATGTGCTTTGATTTTAGGGATTTTAAGGAAATATTTATCATTTTGTAACCGAGCAAGATCCTATGGGGCCTTCCCAGCACAGGTCTTCCCCATATCCTGTGCTTTAGCTCCTCTCTGAAGTACCTAGATAACAGTATTTCATGCACATTTCCTGAGTTGTTTTACAGATGTGACAAACCCCCACCAAATGGAAGATGTTGACTCCCTGATGGCCTTGAGCACATAGCCCCCAGGCCTCTTGGAGCCTAAGGACTGATAATGTTAACCCCTGTGACACCGCCCTGTTCCCTCACCATCACCCAGTCAGAGAATTGTGCTCCAGCTGATCACATACCCTGCGACCTGTCTCCCTCACCTGGCTTTTAAAAATGCTTTGGTGAAACCCTTCGGGGAGCTCAGGGCTTTTAGGGCATGAGCCACGGGTCTCCTTGCATGGCCCTGCAATAAACCTTTCTCTGCTCCAAACTCCGACGTTTCGTTTCGGTTTGTTTGGCCTCACTATGTGTCGGGGACACGAGCTTGCACTAACAATTTGATCGTTATCTGTGCACACCCCTTCCTGACACCGAGGTACTTACTAGGCCTGGGTTAGTCTCCTAAGTGTCCCAGGCCAGGAGTCAAAACTCCTAATACCTGGCTCTACCTCCTGTTTCTTTGAGAGCTTAAACTGGCCCCTGAGCAAAAATACCTTCAGATGTTAACAGAGGCATTTAACTTGTTAATAGGGAGGAACTACCCAGTGGCTTTGTTAATTGTGCCTTTGTTCTTCCTAATGCCTGGCCAGTCAAAACCATTTTGCCTTGGAAGAGAAACATAAAACAAGTTTGAAAGCGTTCTGGACCATTTCGATTTTTGTATTTGAGCTCATGATTCCTATGCAGTCTCTAGAATGATTGTGACAATGGTGCTAATGATGAGTCCCCAGCAGTCTCGTCACTATGGTGTTCCTTCCCCTTATGCCCACCTTAGTAAGGGGTACCACCTTCTGTCAGATCCTTTCCAAGCCAAGAACAAAAGTTATCCAGAGCCCCCGCCTTGTAGACATGCCTCCCAATGATTTCTTCAGACTCTTCCTCTCTCTGCTCCCACCGTGGGTATAGTCATGAGAGTCTGGTCACTTCTCTCTTGCAAGTGACAAGAGTCTCTGTGTTTCGGTCCACACTAGTGCCAGAGGGGCTCTCTCTAGAACATAAATCTTTCCCTGACCCCAAGGTGAGTGAGAGGCCACTTCTTTGGACTCTTCAGTACCCAGCATCCCCCTCTGTCCAAAAACCTGTTACAAAGTACCTTACATCTTAGTTTGAGTGACTTAACATCCATTAACCTAAGGCATCTTTAGGCTGTCCTCCAACAAGTAGTTGTCAGTTTTTAATAATTTGTGAATTACTCTATGCATAAACCTGCTGTTCTGTTATTTCCAGATTTTTTTTGTTTCTTTTCCTATTAGCTTTCATTATTTCCTTGCCTTTTGCTGATTTTTCTCTACTTGCTTCTCTGAACATTATTTTAGAGCCAGATTAGATAAGATCTTTTATTAATCTTTAGCGACTACTGGCTTTTTTTTTTTCCACTAACGATAATGACTGTAGTTACTTTGAAAGTTAGTTCTTAAAAGGGGTTTCCCAAAAGGTAACTTTGAAACCGATCTGGTGACTGGTACATTTGGCAGCTGAATCGTAATTTGAAATTGAATGAATGAATTTGGCTTGATGAACTTTGGGCATTAAAAAAAATGACTTAGAGTATTATCTGATTCCAAATGTTATCTTTTGCACCTGAGCTACGTTATTAAAGAAATGGTTTACATCACCCTCTCTGCCTTAAAATCTAAGTGTTCTCCTAGTAGATGTGTAAACAACTCCAGAAAGCTTCCAGTGGTACACTTTGTCCTTTTTTCTGTTATCCTAGAGTGCCAGCTTAGGTGATGTAGAAATTTCACAAAATGAACTTGTTGCCTTCGTTGTTACCATAAACTAGAAAGTTGTATGAATTGGTAGGGTGAGGGTGGAGTTTTCTCAGAAATTCTGCAGTCAACATTTCCCATATACTACTTTCCAAGAGATTAATAAGCAAAAAGTGTTGCTGTGGCCATTAAAAGGTATATGGGGTGGGTTGGTTGTTAAATGGTTTTAGGGCTTGAGATGTAAACGCACTGCTAAACTGGATCTTTCCTGCTCACCCAAAGAAAGATGCTGGATTATCAGAAAAGAGTCCAGATATCAATTTAGTATTTATGTCACGTCAGGGTGGAGAGCAGGTGGATAAACACATTTTTTTAAAATTAATTAATTTATTTATTATTTATTTATTTATTTATGGCTGTGTTGGGTCTTCATTTCTGTGCGAGGGCTTTCTCCAGTTGCGGCAAGTGGGGGCCACTCTTCATCGCGGTGCACGGGCCTCTCACTGTCGCGGCCTCTCTTGTTGCGGAGCACAGGCTCCAGATGCGCAGGCTCAGTAACTGTGGCTCACCGGCCTAGTTGCTCCGCGGCATGTGGAATCCTCCCAGACCAGGGCTCGAACCCGTGTACCCTGCATTGGCAGGCAGATTCTCAACCACTGCGCCACCAGGGAAGCCCGGATAAACACATTTTAAAATGGATTTACCAATATTATCTAGTCAAATTCTTAGGTGCCCTTTAAGCCTAAGAATTGCCACTTGAGATCTATATAAGTTTTAAATATAACCCTAATTAATTGCATTGTTAAAAGACTAAGAAAATTAGCTAGTTTTGTTCTAGTTATGTTTACTGAAAATTCATTAAGATATCAAATGATTCCAACTCTAGGTTCATTGTATTGTCTATTCAGGGAGCTTTCTTTCATTCCTTTCAAGATACAGTAAAAGCCAATAAAGCTCTGAATGTATCATTCCCAATCAAGACTAAATGCAATCCTTTAAAAGAAAACATTTCCATTTTCCTGTCATATTATGTTCTATCCTCATTTCTCCTGGTTACTGTATTTATGTTTATGACTCTTCGGTTAATTGCACAGCTTTCTTTGCTGACTTTGCTTGTATTCTGTATTGTTCAATAGAGGCTGTCCTTGGGCACTGCTTTTAGTCCGATAGTAACTCAAATTTCTTTTAAACCACACTGCAATGGAGCTCCTATTTCCTTTGCTGTAAAATATAAGGCCATCTGTTGAGTCTGGGCTGTTATTATTTTTATCATCGCTGTGACTAGACTGAGCTCCATTCATGCTCTCTTGATGAATCTAGGCTGTCAGCCCTCAGAACAAAAGAGTTTTTGTTTTAGCTCTCCTATCTTATTTCACAGCAATTGATCATTTCTCACTCAAATTCTTACAGTTCATGAGTTCTTTATATGAAGGCTCTCCCTTGCCTGCCCCCCCTCCCCGGCCCATGTGTAGGCCAAAAGCAAGTCAAGTGGTTCTGCCTCCAGACTATATTCCACAGGTGTTCACCTCTGCACAGCCATATCCACAGCCATCACTCAAATCCAAGTCACCAACATCTCTTACCTGAATCACTGTAGTATCTTCTGTACTGGTCCTACCACTCTACTAATGCCCTCTTCACACAGCTGCCAGAATATCTTCTTGCTTTACTTTTCATTGGAGCCTTTTCTGTCTTTGCCTGTTGGCATTTCCAGGTTGGCTTCCCCAGTGCCCGGTCTGAGATGTTTGAGGCAAAAAGAAAACCCAGGGAACTCACTGCTGTGTCATTCGCAGGCCTCAAGGTCCCTAGCCTGTCTGTCTTCTCTCCAGCATTCAGTCTTCATATGTGTGTTTTGTCTATAATGTCTAGGGTTTTAAGCCGTACTTAGCAAAAGGAGTAGACAACAGTGCATCCTCTCACAGGTCTGGACCCAAATGTCCAGAATATCATTTAAAAGTGTAAATCAGGGACTTCCCTGGTGGTCCAGTGGTAAAGAATCCACCTTCCAATGCAGTGGACGTGGGTTCGATCCCTGGTCAGGGAACTAAGATCCCACATGCCGTGGAGCAACTAAGCCCGTGCACCACAACTATTGAGCTCACGCGCCTCAACGAGAGAGCCCACATGCCCCAAACTACAGCGCCCATGCACTCTGGAGCCCCCGTGCCACAACTAGAGAGAGAAAACCCACATGCCACAACTAGAGAGAAGCCTATGCCGCAACTAGAGAGACCGAGTGCCGCAACGAAAGATCCCACATGCCTCAACTAAGACCTGACACAGCCAAAAAAACAAAGAAAATAAATAAATAAATAAATATTTTTTTAAAAATAAAATAAATAAATAAAAACGTAAATCACCTGGTATCACTGTCCCAAGTTTAAACCTTTCAGTGGCTTCCAGGTGATCTTGGTACACAGTGCAAACAGACGTTAGTAACCTACAAGACCCAAGAAAATGTGATCTTGGCCTGCCTCTTCAACAGTGACCTTGTAGCAGTTGGTTATCATTGCATTAAGTTGGCCTTTTTTTTCCTTGCAAAGACTCCTTTCTTACTCATAACCTTACGACAGGTCATTCTTCGTCTCGGCCATTTGTCATCAATACTACTCTGCTTGGTTCCATCTCAGCCTTCAGTTTAAATGCCTCTACCTAATATTATTCTCTTACTTTCCTTACATTTAAATTTTCTTCAGAAATTAATATAAATCAGATTTTTTCAGTCATTGCTTTTCATAGTTAGTCTGTGTGAACAGGATGACAACATGGCCCTTGATCTTTTGAAGATGCATTTAACAAACACCTCACGTGGAGGATGCCAGTGTATTAGAATCAACCACTTTATAAACAAACACCCAGGAAGTCCTTAAGTTACAGGTCAGTATGTCATCATGAACTCAGTTCCTGGTTTTAGTTTGCTTATTTTTGATTCATTGATTCATTTAATATTTACCGGGGCTTCCCTGGTTGCGCAGTGGTTAAGGATCCGCCTGCCAATGCAGGGGACACAGATTCGATCCCTGGTCTTCGAAGATCCCACATGCCGCAGAGCAACTAAGCCCGTGCACCACAACTACTGAGCCTGTGCTCTAGAGCCCACAAGCCACAACTACAGAGCCCACGTGCCGCAACTACTGAAGCCCACGCACCTAGAGCCTGTGCTTCGCAACGAGAGAAGCCACCGCAATGAGAAGCCCGCGCACTGCAATGAAGAGTAGCCACCGCTCGCCACAACTAGAGAAAGCCCGCGCACAGCAACGAAGACCCGACGCAGCCAAAAATAAATTAAATAAATAAATTTTTAAAAATAATAATATTTACCAAATGCCTATTAGTATCATACACTATTCTAGGTGTTGGGGAGACAGCTGTGAGCAAAACTAAAGTCCTAGCTCTTATGGAGCATACATTCTAATGGAGGAAGATAAACAATAAATAAATATGTAAGAAATGTACAGTAAATATGTCATGTGACGAGTGTAAAAAGTAAAACAGGGCAAGGGGAGAGAAAGTGGTTGGAGTATTCAGAGAATAGGAGAGGGAAGTATTTTACATAGACTGGTCAGGAAATGTCTCTTTGTAATAAGGTGGCATTTGAGTAGGGACCTAAATAAAATTGGGGGTCAAGCCATGCAGACATGTAGGGGAAGCAGAGGGAAGAGAAAGGACAAATGTTCTGAAACTGAAATGTATGTGCCATTGTTGAGGGGCGGTGGGACACTGGTGTGGCTGGAGCTTAGGTAAGGAGGAGCAATGCTAGGAGACTAGGTCAGAGGGGGAGCCCTCAGAGTAAGGCCATTGATGAAGGTCATTGGCAGACTTTGACCATGACAAGCTGCCTGTGCTTTTTACACATGGCCACCCTTAATGCTGACTAAGGTACTACCCATGGGAACATGGCAACAGTGCCACCAATAGAAGGAAGCTGTATGGTGAGATTTAATTCAAAACATTACTTGATAGCTTTACGTTCTAGAAAGAATACTGTATACATGACACCTATCAAGACTGATTTCCCTCATTGATTCCACAAAGGCGGAGAGAATGAAGAGAAAGTAAAGATAATTAGGGTGAATTATAAAAAAGTAATCAGAAAGAGTTCTGAAAGGAAATGAACTAATTGTTTCAAAGTTGTTTAAAATTCCAAACTCATAGTGGTTTAATTGCTTTCCTGTACTGCAGTGTAACCAGTGTAAGCAACTGAATCAAGTCCTGTGGTTAATTGAAAAAAACAATAGAAAATCAAGCAAAGTATTCTGGAAATACTGAAAAAAAATTAAATGCATACAATCTTTTATTTTTTAATTGAAACTTGAAAACTGCACTTAGTGCATATATGTGCAGTGTTATATTTCATCCTGTAGATACGGGGTAGGAACTCAATGTCACATCTAAAACTACAAAGAGTATACATTAGTGTCCTGGACAGGCGATGCAAAAAGAAAGAAGTGACCAGTTTCCTCTTTGTTGTACTCATCAATTTCATCCATCCATCCAGGGTCGTATAGTGAAGACCTTTAAGCTGACGTTAACTATGTCTGATTGAAACAGAAAATAAAGGTTTCATCCGCACTTTTCCTGATGGTACTCTCTCCTGAAATCAAAAGTAAGGAGAGCCACTTTCTAGAGGTCTTCAGTAAACATGGTTATCCTCAGAGCTGGACTCCTTCCTTTTTCTCATTTACTCTCCATTTCTTCCCTAATAGCCTGGGATTAATGTTCCATCTTCTTTGTCATTACATGCACCAAACTACAAAGTATGTACAGAAAAATGCAAATTATACAGTGCTTGAAAATATTATGTCCCATTTTGTAATTATTATAATCATGTACTAGACCATGCTCACCATAATAAAGCACTAGAGAGTCTTGCATTTCACCCTGCTCTTTTTCACTCATAACCCTTCACATAAATGGTTCCCTTTATTTGGAATGTCTTCCTTCCCCACCCAAATCTCACTTTGCATGACTAACTCCCATTCATCTTTCTGAACTGAGGTTTTAAGTGACCTCTTCCTGTAAACCTTCCCTAATCATCCCTTCTTGGTAGATAATTCTTTGCACTTTAGCGTCCTGTATGCCTATATTATAGAATTTAACAAACTGTGGTGATTTTTGTTTTAGATATGTCTTCTTTAGGAGACAACAAACCCCTCAAGAGCAAGATTATGTCTTAATTTTTCTTATACCCACAATATATAACACAATGCCAAGAACATGTCTAGGCACTCTAAATATTTGTTGAATAAAAACAAACATTATATTATTTAAATATGATAATGGGAAAGTTATAGTAAATTCTAAGGTCATGAAGGTATTTATTACTTAGAATTCCTTTTAAAGTAAGTGCACTGTAGTGTTCTCATAATTGAAATAAGCCCACATTTATATTTTACTCAATTATTTTGATTGATGTTCATTGAGATGACTCTTGATTCCACTGAATATCCTGAATGTTCAATACATCTTACATTTTCATGGCAGTCACTGAGAATTACAGCAATTTAAAATTTGAATAAAATTTCTTGACTGTATTTTTTTTCACTAAATAATGTCAGTGAACAAAACAATCTAAAATTATTTGATGTAATATATTAAGTTCTGTATTTTCATTTATCTTTTTTAATTCAATGCTAATTATAATCTGCACAATATATTTGATTGTGTTCTGTCATTTGGTAATGAAGAAAGTGATCTTACCAGAAAAAAGAAAAAAATTATAATTTTTTTCTTTTCTTTACGACGTAACAACAATTTTGTAAACATATACTACAGCAAACATGACTATAACAATAATAGATTTTAGCATCACTTTCAAAGATGAAATGGGTTTCCCTAAAAATACTGTTTTTCTAACCTCCTTAAAAAGAAATTGAGATGAAATTTGAAATACTACCATTAGAATCCTTAAGAACTTTACAGGAGCACTCAGTAATGAAACCACTGCCCTCTAGGGATATATCTGCATATATTTTAAAACACATAACTGTAGTAAAAGATTATACTCTTCAGAATTTTGAAGTACTGCCAAATGAACTTGTTTTCTCTTCTAAATTTATATTTGATAATTGGTGGCTTTCCAACGTTATAGCTGAGTCTACCAGAGTAATAATGGTTTCCTTACAATGCTGTTAAAATCTGAAAATGCTTTGATTTCTTCACAAATCAATGATTCAACTGTATAGGAAATAATCCGTACTTATTGTACCTCATAATTGATAGAAAAAATATTAAAATTTCCTGTATATGCGAATTACATTAGAGGAGAGGTTATAAGTGGGTGCTTATAGAAATATCCTGACTTATAATTCTTCTTACATTGGCCAGTTTTTTGTATATTGTGATTTTTATTGATTTCGGAATGTTTCGTTTTTTCAACTACTTTTACCTACCTGTACTTGTGCAGAGGAAAATTGAGAATGCTATATCACAGCAACTATTCAATTATAGCAAATTTTAGCAAAAGTTAAATTATTGCATGTATTTTTTTCTACTCTCCAAATCATCATTATTTGTATTTTAAGATGTTAATACCACTTTCTTTTTTTTCCATACACTAGAACTTATGGTAAAGATATATGGCTATATTTATGGTGTTTTCTGTAAAACCAGTTTGAAGCCATTAACTATTGCTTCACTGCTGAAGGACATTCATTTATTCAATAACTGTTTCTTAATGTAAAAATTATCACAAGTCAGTTTTGCTAGAAGCTTCTTTTAAAGGTATACACACACACACACACAACCTAAATGCCTATACTTGAATAAAAGAAAGTAAACCATGTCTCTAGTTTCACCATATTTAGTAGTGTCCACTGAAGTTGCCTTAATTTCACCAAAATTTGGAGACACTAAGCTATATTTAGAAAATATAAAGACTTCTCCTCTTTTTCGAATATGAATTATAGTTCTTCAGGAACCCCAAACTAGCCAAAGGTTCGTATAATCATTCCACCTCATTCTGTTCTTGACCTCTCCATCAGTCAGAAGTTAATAATAGATGTATTATGCCCCCGGAAGTGGCATCTTTCTCCTTTTCTTTCTTCACTTTTGCATTCTACTGCTCTTCACCTCTAAGGATCAGTGTAGAAGGAGCGAGCTGGATAATGAGGGAAAAGATCTTCCTTCCTGAGAGTAACAGAGACTCTTACCTGACGATCATTTAGGACAGTGAATCTCAAACTGTAGTCCCCAGCATCAGCATCAAGATCACCAGGGGCTGTTAGAAATACAAATGGCTAACTCTGAGAGTGGAGCCCTGCATGTCCTTCTTTTAACAAGCCTCCAGGTGCTTGTGAAGACGGTAAAGTTCTAGGCCCACTGATATAGGGAATAATTACCATGACAATCACCCATGAGAGAGTGCACAGAAAATTCTATGCTATCTTTGAAGATCTTCCCCAAAATTACTGGTTAAATGCAGGAAAATTTGATGTCATGAGGTACTGTGCCTTTGGATATATTGTAAATTATGAAAATTTATCCCAAACAGGTATGACTATGGGGCCTTTATCTCACAAGTTACAATATAAGGTTTGAGAACTTCAAAGACTGAGGGATTGTCCTAGATTGAACAGTCTCCCACGCAATTTATTTCTACCTGGAACCTCAGAATGTGACCTTATTTGGAAACAGGGTCTTTGCAGGTGTAATAGTTAAGATGAGGTCATACTGGCTTAAGGTGGGCCCGGCATTCTAGGGAAAAGGTCATGTAGAGAGGCTCCCAGGGAAGAATGAGGCAGAGATTGTAGTTACACTGCCACAAGCCAAGGAGCGTTAAGGCTTGCAAACACCTTTGCTAGGAAAGAGGCATGGACTGTTTCTCCCCTAGAGCATCCACAAGGAGCCAACCTTGCTGACACCTTGATTTTGGACAGTAGGCCTCTTGAACTCTGATGGAATAAATGTCTGCTATTTTAAGCAAACCAGTTTTTGCTAAAATTGTTATGACAGCCCTGGGAAACTAATACAGAGAACTTCATAAGGTTTAACTCTTATGAGTGTTCTTTGACTTACTCTTGGTCCATAAAGACCTTCTCATGAAAACATGTTCTGTAAGAAAGCTGCCCTGCCACCCCGGCCCCAGTTCCAGCCCCCTCCTCTGCCCATCCCCCCACCCTTTTAAAGGACCTTTGAAAAGTCTAGCTTTAGCTGGGAAAATCATATTCTTATTTATTGTTGGAGAAAAAAACACTCTCCTAGAAAAAGATTAAATGTAAAACCCTTTTCATTGTGGAGAAATAAAGCATTTGTGTATTTTTAGTTAGAAATTATGCCTATTATCTTCCATCCATCTGTCTTTCAATAACATTTTAGATTGATGTGGATTATGTTTTTGAGCTGCTTTATACTCATTTGTTCAAATATATACCAAGCCTTTTAATTGGACCATTTTATATGCAAATAACTCTAATACTATTAAGTGTATCTGTGTCTCCTTCTGTTGCTGTTTCAGTTGTGTCATAAATGCATTGACCCTCCACAAACAGGGTTAATTAGTGTGTGAGTGGGTGTGCTTGTGGCGGCTGCCAGCTGTAGATCTAAGATAAATAGGCATTTACCAAGCAAAGCTCTTTGTGTCTTTTTTTTTTTTTCTTTGTGTCTTAAAAACAAAACACATGTAACTATGAATGATATGTTTAGGGAGCTGCCTTAAGGATGTGGATTTGTATTCACTGAATCTTATATGAATAGCTCTGTGCTCTCCTTTGCTATGTTTTATTTTTCTCAGATGACATAGTAAAAACCTCTATATTTTAACATACAGGTACGTATTTTTAAAAGTCATACAAATTGAAAGAAACATCAAAAAAACAAACAACCCAGTCCAAAAATGGGCAGAAGACCTAAATAGACATTTCTCCAAAGAAGATATACAGATTGCCAACAAACACATGAAAGGATGCTCAACATCATTAATCATTAGAGAAATGCAAATCAAAACTACAATGAGGTATCACCTCACACCAGTCAGAATGGCCATCATCAAAAAATCTACAAACAGTAAATGCTGGAGAGGGTGTGGAGAAAAGGAAACCCTCTTGCACTGTTGGTGGGAATGTAAATTGATACAGCCACTATGGAGAACAGTATGGAGGTTCCTTAAAAAACTAAAAATAGAACTGCCATACGACCCAGCAATCCCACTACTGGGCATATACCCTGAGAAAACCATAGTTCAAAAAGAGTCATGTACCACAATGTTCATTGCAGCTCTATTTACAGTAACCAAGACATGGAAGCAACGTAAGTGTCTATCGACAGATGAATGGATAAAGAAGATGTAGCACAAATATACAATGGAATATTACTCAGCCATAAAAAGAAACGAAATTGAGTTATTTGTAGTGAGGTGGATGGACCTAGAGACTGTCATACAGAGTGAAGTAAGTCAGAAATAGAAAAACAAATACCGTATGCTAACACATATATATGGAATCCAAGAAAAAAAAAAAAGTTCATGAAGAACCTAGGGGCAAGACGGGAATAAAGACACAGACCTACTAGAGAATGGACTTGAGGATATGGGGAGGGGGAAGGGTAAGCTGTGACAAAGTGAGAGAGTGGCATGGACATATATACACTACCAAACGTAAAATAGAAAGCTAGTGGGAAGCAGCCGCATAGCACAGGGAGATCAGCTTGGTGTTTTGTGACCACCTAGAGGGGTGGGATAGGGAGGGTGGGAGGGAGGGAGATGCAAGGGGGAAGAGATATGGGAACATATGTGTATGTATAACTGATTCACTTTGTTATAAAGCAGAAACTAACACACCATTGTAAAGCAATTATATTCCAATAAAGATGTTTAAAAAAAAAAAGAAATAGAAAAACAAACAAAAAAACAAAATGAAACCCCCCCAAAAAATAAGACAGCTTTGATAGAATAATTTAAATGACTTAAAAGATCTATCTTTTTTTAAGATTTGTTAATTTTATGTTTTTAACAATTGCTTCTTTTTTGTTGTCACTCAGTAATGCAACATTCCTGTTAATATGTAAAAAAAGCACAGAATGTTTGAGTGTGATATTTCCTGTGCTTTCTTCCATTCTTCATTTCTACAGCTCTCATTTCTAAACTTGCTAATGTTTTGTTTCCCCTAAAACTTTGAACATTCTTAGTCAATTTGTCAAGGTTGTTTTCTAGTATTTCTCAATTTTTGTTTCTCAGTTATATTTGAGCCAGCACAAAGATCTCAAAGATATTTTTGAGAAAATACCCTCAACACAAAATCGATTCCACATTTTAATCCAACAACGGTAGTGCAGTTTGAATTCCATACTAAGGATGCTGGAGTTTGCTGTTAAAAATCATTGTAGGTGATAAATGTTTTTGTGTAAGGCAATAGCCTAGGAAGTGTTATGCTGAATCTGAAGGTATTAAGGAAGACTACTTGAAGAAGATCTGTCTTTATTATATGTAGGTTTATGCTATTTCTATACTAACCATTCTTGCAGTATCCCTATTATGTGCCAAGTATTAGGGATAGAAAAGGAATTCAGAGTCCTGCTTTCAAGGAAAAGTAGTCTAACAGGGAAGAGGGACAATAAACGGACAACTATGAATCAGCTTAAATATAGAATTGGGGCACTTGGACTGGGGGAAATTAAGAACGGGTACTCTATTGGTTTCCTAGGCCTGCTGTAACAAATTACCGCAAACCTAGTTAGTAGCTTAAAACAGCAGAAATGTATTCTCTCATAGTTCTGGAGGCTAGAAATCCAAAATCAAAGCCCCAGCAGGGCCACGCTTCCTTGGAAGGCTCTAGAAGGCTTTCATGCCTCTTCCAGCTTCAGTGGTTCCTTGACCTGTGGCCACATAGTTCCAATTGGCCTCCATCTTCATACAGCCTTCTCTGTGTGTCTCTGTCTTTTCCTTTCTTGTCACTTGAAAGGTAATGTGTCATTGGATTTAGGGCCCACCCTAATCCAGGATGATCTCATTTCAAGGTCTTTAACTTAAATACACCTACAAAGACCCTTTTTCCAAATAACATTACATTCATGGGTTCAGGATGGACATATCTTTTGGGGACCACTATTTGACCCACTGCAGGTACCCGGAGGAAGTGACACCTTCATTGCAGAGTAGGTTTGAGGGGAGAGGGGAGACAGATGTGAGTTCTCTTTTAGGCATGGACAGTGTGAAATGCCCAAGTCTTTTCTACTCTTAGCACAATGCCTGGCACATAGAAAACACTCCATGATTGTGGGGTCATAATGCCACATGACATATACTCATGAAAACGTTCAGCAGGCAGGTGGATATACAAGTCAGGAGAAAGATCTGAGTTTGACAAAAGGATGGATTAGATTACCAAGGGAAGCTTTGTGAAAACAGAAAAGACTAAAACAAGTACCAAGAGACAGTTCATCTTTGAGGAAGGAATTGCTAGAAAAACAAGAGGGAATGCAGTAGAGTGGATGGCATGGGAGACGAGAGGAAATAATCTTTAAGGAGAAAAGGAAAGGTGTCAGGTTAGGTGGAGCTGATTAAGTAGTATAAAGCCTAGATTTGGGGACTTTGATTCTATAAGCAATTTCAGCAGTTAGGAAGCCAGTTTTCAGTGGATTAAAAATGGTAGAAAGTTTGACAAACATTAAAAAAAATTTTCCAAGCAATGAACCTAAACCAATACATAGGCTTCCTTCCATAACCCAGGTGTACATGCTTCAAAGAAAGGGTTTAAAATTTTTGTGTGTGTGAGGACACATGTCCATGGCCTCTTTCCTTTGATTCCAGAGACAGACTGGGCAAGTTGTTTTGCATTGTTAGAGTCGCCATGCTGCCTTCCACTTGTAACCACTCTGCTGACAGGATGTCTAATCACATTCACCGTGGGAGGATGCAGTTCCCAAACTGCGATTCTGACTCTGATCCTCCATGTAAAAGAATGTTCTTCAGGCATACCACTGAATCTACTATAAAACATCAGTCAGGCATAAGTAACATGGACTCAGAGACCTTCCTGTTGAGTAGTGTGAAATACGTATATTAAGAAGAAAAAGATGCTTCAGTTTCATACACTGGAGATTCATAACCACGTTATACTTTGATGTCATCATCAGTTTTTTTCCTTTACAATGGCAGTTACTGTTAAATGAGGGCTTTTTTAAAGTTAATAACTGAAATACCCTGGTGGCTATAATCTCATCTGTTATGAGGACACTGAACGAATTCTTCCATTGCCTGTTGTCAATATACCACAAATTTGGCCTTTTCAATTCCATGTTAAGAAGCTGAACATTGAGTTTCTTTTTGTAATTTATGTTTCACCACAACATTCTTGAAGTCGTAACAATAGTAATTGTATTCTAGTTCATTTGTGTCAACTAATTTTTTTTAAATTAAGGAGAATAAGTTTGGACATTTGGAATGTTGTTATTTTAAATGGTAACAATCATTGGCTCGTTTTGAATCATTTTCTCTGCTTTATGAACTGAGATTATGGCAGGTGTGTTCATTTCAAAGGCTAAAAATTGACTGGCCATTACTTACCTTAACAAGCGGAGCTTTAAAGTCAGGCCAAATAAAAGAACTTATTTAAAATGAACTCTTTAACTGTTACTAATTTTTTTAGATTGAAAATGTAAGAGTTTGGATGTGCTTCTTAAAGGAATTATTTCAAATTTTGTTTAATAGGGATTTTGTGTTAGACTCTATAAATCAGAATTAGAAAGTATATAGGTCAAAAAGAAATTATTAAGTTGGAACATGTTCAAAACCTGATTATGTTCATTTATTATGCCATTTTATGATAACTGATATAGTTAAAGCTAACAAACTTGGGATTTATACCAACAGGTCCATAGATAAACGTAGCCTTTATCTTAGGGTTGAATCACACAATGTTACAGATCTTTTATTATTCTACCTGCTATTTTGATATGAAGTTCAATTAAGACATGATTTTTTTAAAACTATTCAAACCTACTTTAATCCAGTGATTTTTTAAAAATTTAAGTGTAGTCGATTTACAATATTATATTAGTTTTATGTATAGTGATAGTGATTCAGTATTTTTACAGTTTACACTCCATTAAGAGTTATTACAAGATAATGGATATAATTCCCAGTGTTATACAATATATCCTTGCTGCTTATCTACTTTATACATAGTAGTTTGTATCTCTTAATCCCAACTCCTAATGTGCCCCTCCCCCTTTCCCTTTCCCTGCTGGTAACCACTAGTTTGTTTTCTATATCTGTGAGTCTGCCTTTGTTTTGCTATATACCTTCATTTGTATTATTTTTTTTAGATTTCACATACAAGTGATATCATACAGTATTTGTCCTTCCCTGTCTGACTTATTTCATTAAGCATAATATTTTCTAGGTCCATCCATGTTGCTGCAAATGGCAGAATTTCATTCTTTTTCATGGCTGAATAATATTCCATTGTGTGTGTGTGTGTGTGTGTGTGTGTGTGTGTGTGTGTGTGTGTGTGTGTGTGTGTGTATACACACATACATACATACATACAAACAATGGAATATATATATACCACATCTTCTTTATCCACAGTGATTTTTAAATACATGTTACAGCAGTTCTGGCTACCCAGGTTGCTTACTGGTTTATAACATTATATAAGTTTTATATATTTCGACTTTTGTATACACTACAGTGTGCTCACCACCAAAAGTTTAGCTTCCATCCACAATTAAGACATGATTCTCAGGCTTCTTTGGCACAGTGTAGAAAAATCCAGCGGTATGTTTTCTGCTCTTTTAGCATTTATATTCACAAACTACATATATGTATCTAATTAGAATTTAATAAGCCTTTCACCCAAGAGAGAATTCTGATCTCTGTAAAACTTTTATCCTTGCCCTACTTATAATGTCACCACCAAATTCTTTATTCTGCAAATTTATTGTTTTTTAAAAGTACAATTATATGCTATTTTCCTGCATGTTTTAATTATACAGTTTTCTTTACATGAATATTGCTTTCTGGGAAAAAATGCTCTTTGAAATATTAGGGAAATAAAAACTATTCTTTCTATAGAAATAGGAATACTCTATATGAGCAATAGATTAGAAAAAGAGGCACATTCATCATGCATCTGAGTCTTTGTTGTTCACACTAAATGAAGGGTGATTTTCTAAAAATAAGGCCAAGAAAAGTGAAATATGGGATTTCATAGTTTATTGGAAGTCAAACATTTTTACTGCCAGTAATTCAGCATAGTGTAGTCTAAAACCACATTCGACACTGCTGGATGGGTGTGTGTGTGTGTGTGTGCAGTGTTATGATTTGGCAAGGCACTTTGTCATTTACAAATTTAAGAGAGATGGAGAATTCTGCTGGAATTTGATTATAAATGATGTTACTTTATAAAGAGAAGAACATGCAGGGTCTTAGGTGAAGTGATCTTTTTAGTGCTTCTGTTCTGGGCTTCTCTTGCTCCCCACCAAATCTCTTACCACGTCTTTACTTTGTTTCCAGATTTTCTTTCTGCCTTTTCTTTTGTCCTTTTATTTTTCCTACTTCTTTCTCTAACCTTAAGTTCCCCCATGCATAATCATAAAGGCTTCCATTTATTATTATTCCTTTTTCAAGTTTGTCTCCAAAATATCATCATTTATTAAGTGAAAATTCAATACTCAAGGATGTCATCACTGTCAATCAAGCCCCCTTGATGGGCCTGACAAAACTACTGTTACTACTGTGAGTCTGTATCCTCTCCCAAAATGTTAACCCTTAACTTTGATTCCAGCAATGAAAAGCCAGGTACAATGTGCCCCCCTTCTAGTGGAATATGTGGCAGGATCTGAACTCGTTGGATCTAGTTCACCAGAACATGAGGTCATGTTCCTGAATGTACACACACACACACACACACACACACACACATCTAACAACACGTGAGCATGTGAAAGCTTGAGCACAACTCAAGGGAAAACAGAGAAGCTGCAGCTGTGAGAGAGGAGATAATTATTGAACTAAACTCCAAAAGGAATGCTTGAGATGAATCTGGAGCACAAATGAAAGATTAGTTGTAGGAAGGAAATGGTACTTTCCCTTTGAAACAGAAGAGGAGGAGTGATCCAATGAAGATAAGGGGGAACCTTTGAGTTAAATGGAAGGAGTTGAAAGAAATCATGTTGGATAGCATCTATTTCTTGGGGAAACACGAGTCAAGGGTGGGACTTCAGTCTTGAGAAGAACAGGAAAAGATTCATGTAACTCAAATGCATACCATATTACAGTTCTGCAGAGAAAGAGGACCAATATAGGATGTGTGTACATATATATATATATATAGAGAGAGAGAGAGAGAGACAGACAGACAGACAGACAGACAGACAGAGAGACAGAGAGACAGAGAGAGACAGAGACAGAGAGAGATTATCTTAAGGAATTAGCTCACATGATTATGGAGGCTGGAAAGTCCAAAACCTGCAGGGTGGGCTAACAGATTGGAAACCCAGGAAGAGCTGATGCTGTAGTTCAAGTACAAAGGCCATCTGCTGCTCTGGGGAGGTGAGTCTTTGTTCTATTAAGGCCTTCAACTGATTGGATGAGGCCCACCCACATTATGGAGGACAATCTGCTTTACTCAGAGTGCACCAATTTAAATGTAAATCTCATCCACGAAAACATCCTCACAGAAATATCCAAAATAGTGTTTGACCAAATATCTGCGCATCTTGGGCACCCAAGTTGACACATAAAATTAACCATCACACACATGTTCCCTTAGCTCCCTGACTAACTCCATGTTCCTCAAGAATTAGTTCTCCCATCTTTTCCTCAGAAAGCCTTCCCATAAACCCATCCTCAGGTGGAAGTTTACTTCCTTGAACTAAATTCCCAGACCACCCTTCTGTAATGCCCCTCGCTGGAACCTAGCCCCTGAGCATGGGAATTTTTCACTTTTTGGTTCACATCTGTATCTCTAGGACCTAAACTGTCACCAACTATATCGTAGGCACTCCATAAAAAGCTGATGAATGAATGATGGAATGAATTGCATTTAATTTCTGTTTGTCAGTCTTACTTGAAAGCAGAGACAGTCTTAACTACATTTTGTACTCAAAACCTAGCATGAACTAAGAGCTCAGTAAATGCTTCCTGAAAGAATAAATGGGTAAGTGACCTACCAAATGCTTGCTGTGTATCTTTCCTTATTCCTGATTAATTTTATTTTCTTCCAATAATTCAAAAAACTTTATACAGATTCTCATTGCTCTATGGGTGGAGAAACTATACTAGCAACTAGGATTACAAGTCAGAAAATGCTGGTGGTAGGAATCAGACATCAGCAGTTTTTAAAGTCCTGCAGGTGATCCCAGTGGGTGGGAATCCTTGTAGTACTGGGTACAGTTAAAGTGGGGAGGATGTTAAGGAAGGTTAAAAACAGTGGATATCTCTGTGGAAGGCAGGGCCAAATGGGAACACCAGAAAGGAGGCTTTGAGTGGGCTCCAGAGAAAGAGGGAAGGACACCTACAGAGGAGAGAGAGAAATCTTGAAAAGAAAGTTCTGGGATGTTTTGTAAGCACTCTGAGTATTTACCATGCACCAGGAACCATGCTAAGTGCTTTACATGCACTGGCCCCCCCCCCTTTTTTTTAACATCTTTATTGGAGTATAATTGCTTTACAATGGTGTGTTAGTTTCTGCTGTATAACAAGGAGAATCAGCTATACGTATACATATATCCCCATATCTCCTCCCTCTTGAGTCTCCCTCCCACCCTCCCTATCCCACCCCTCTAGGTGGACACAAGGCACTGAGCTGATCTCCCTGTGCTATGCGGCTGCTTCACACTAGCTATCTATTTTACATTTGGTAGTGTATGTCAGTGTTACTCTCTCACTTCGTCCCAGCTTACCCTTCCCCCTCCCTGTCTCCTAAAGTCCATTCCCTACGTCTGTGTCTTTATTCCTGTCCTGCTCCTAGGTTCATCAGAACCTTTTTTTTTTTTAGATTCCATATATATGTGTGAGCATATGGTATTTGCTTTTCTCTTTCTAACTTACTTCACTCTGAATGACAGACTCTAGGCCCATCCACCTCACTACAAATAACTCAATTTCATTTCTTTTTATGGCTGAGTAATATTCCATTATATATATGTGCCACATCTTCTTTATCCATTCATCTGTCGATGGACACTTAGGTTGCTTTCATGTCCTGACTATTGTAAATAGTGCTGCAATGAACATTGTGGTACATGTCTCTCTTTTTTTTTTTTTCCTAACATGTTTATTGGAGTATAATTGCTTTACATTGCTGTGTTAGTTTCTGCTTTATAACAAAGTGAATCAGCTATACATATACATATAACCCCATACCTCCTCCCTCTTACATCTCCCTCCCACCCTCCCTATCCCACCCCTCTAGGTGGGCACAAAGCACCGAGCTGATCTCCCTGTGCTACGTGGCTGCTTCCCACTAGTTATCTGTTTTACATTTGGTAGTGTATATATGTCCATGCCACTCTCTTACTTTGTCCTAGCTTACCCTTCCCCCTCCCTGTGTCCTCAAGTCCATTCCCTACATCTTCATCTTTATTCCTGTCCTGCCCCTATGTTCTTCAGAACCATTTTTTTTTTCTTTAGATTCCATATATATGTGTTAGCATACGGTATTTGTTTTTCTCTTTCTGACTTACTTCACTCTGTATGACAGACTCTAGGTCCATCCACCTCACTACAGATAACTCAATTTTGTTTCTTATTATGGCTGAGTAATATTCCATTGTACATATGTGCCACATCTTCCTTATCCATTCATCTGTCGATGGACACTTAGGTTGCTTCCATGTCCTGGCTATTGTAAATAGAGCTGCAATGAACATTGTGGTACAAGACTCTTTTTGAATTATGGTTTTCTCAGGGTATATGCCGAGGAGTGGATTCCTGGGTTGTATGATAGTTCTATTTTTAGTTTTTTAAGGAACCTCCAGACTGTTCTCCGTAGTGACTGTATCAATTTACATTCCCACTAACAGTGTAAGAGGGTTCCCTTTTCTCCACACCCTCTCCAGCATTTATTGTTTGTAGATTTTTTCATGATGGCCATTCAGACAGGTGTGAGGTGATACCTCATTGTAGTTTTGATTTGCATTTCTCTAATGATTAGTGATGTTGAGCATCCTTTCATGTGTTTGTTGGCAATCTGTATATCTTCTTTGGAGAAATGTCTACTTCGGTCTTCTGTCCATTTTTGGATGAGGTTGTTTGTTTTGTTGATATTGAGCTGCATGAGCTGCCTGTGTATTTTGGAGATTAATCCTTTGTCAGTTACTTCATTTGCAAATATTTTCTCCCATTCTGAGGGCTGTCTCTTTGTCTTGTATATTTGGTTTCCTTTGCTGTGCAAAAGCTTTTAAGTTTCATTAGGTCCCATTTGTTTATTTTTGTTTTTATTTCCATTTCTCTAGGAGGTGAGTCAAAAAGGATCTTGCTGTGATTTATGTCATAGAGTGTTCTGCCTGTGTTTTCCTCTAAGAGTTTTATAGTGTCTGGCCTTATATTTAGATCTTTAATCCATTTTGAGTTTATTTTTGTGTATGGTGTTAGGAAGTGTTCTAATTTCATTATTTTACATGTAGCTGTACAGTTTTCCCAGCACCACTTATTGAAGAGGCTGTCTTTTCTGTATTGTATATTCTTGCCTCCTTTATCAAAGATAAGGTGACCATATGTGTGCGGGTTTATCTCTGGGCTTTCTATCCTGTTCCATTGATCTATATTTCTGTTTTTGTGCCAGTACCATACTGTCTTGATTACTGTAGCTTTGTAGTATAGTCTGAAGTCCTGGAGCCTGATTCCTCCAGTTCCATTTTTCTTTCTCAAGATTTCTTTGGCTATTCAGCTTCTTTTGTGTTTCCATACAAATTGTGAAACTTTTTGTTCTAGTTATGTGAAAAATGCCATTGGTAATTTGATAGGGATTGTCGTGAATCTGTAGATTGTTTTGGGTAGTATAGTCATTTTCTCAACGTTGATTCTTTCAATCTAAGAACATGGTATATCGCTCCGTTTGTTTGTATCCTCTTTAATTTCTTTCATCAGTGTCTTATAGTTTTCTGCATACAGGTCTTTTGTCTCCTTAGGTAGGTTTATTCCTAGGTATTTTATTCTTTTTGTTGCAATGGTAAATGGGAGTGTTTCCTTAATTTCTCTTTCAGATTTTTCATCATTAGTGTATAGGAATGCAAGAGATATCTGTGCATTAATTTTATATCCTGCTACTTTACCAGATTCATTGATTAGCTCTAGTAGTTTTCTGGTAGAGTCTTTAGGATTCTCTATGTATAGTATCATGTCATCTGCAAACGGTGACAGTTTTACTTCTTCTTTTCCAATTTGGATTCCTTTTATTTCTTTTTCTTCTCTGATTGTCACGGCTAAAACTTCCCAAACTATGTTGAATAATAGTGGTGAGAGTGGGCAGCCTTGTCTTTTTCCTGATCTTAGAGGAAATGGTTTCAGTTTTTCACCATTGAGAACGATGTTCCTGTGGGTTTGTCATATATGGCCTTTATTATGTTGAGGTAGGTTCCCTCTGTGCCTACTTTCTGGAGAGTTTTTATCATAAATGGGTGTTGAATTTTGTTGAAAGCTTTTTCTGCATCTATTGAGATTATCATATTTTTTTTTCCTTCAGTTTGTTAATATGATGTATCACATTGATTGATTTGCGTATACTGAAGAATCCTTGCATTCCTGGGATAAACCCCACTTGATCATGGTATATGATCCTTTTAATGTGCTGTTGGGTTCTGTTTGCTAGTATTTTGTTGAGGATTTTTGCATCTATGTTCATCAGTGATATTGGTCTGTAGTTTCCTTTTTTTGCAACATCTTTGGTTTTGGTATCAGGGTGATGGTGGACTTGTAGAATTAATATAGGAGTGTTCCTTCCTCTGCAATTTTTTGGAAGAGTTTGAGAAGGGTAGGTGTTAGCTCTTCTCTAAATGTTTGACAGAATTTGCCTGTGAAGCCATCTGGTCCTGGGCTTTTGTTTGTTGGAAGATTTTTAATCACAGTTTCCATTTCTGCCCCTTGTTTTCATCATAGCCTTGCAAGTTACTTTTTTTTTTTTTACAGATGAGTAAATTGAAGTTTTGTATAGTTTAAGTTCTTCAATACCTTACATCAAGTGAACAGAACAGCAAAATTTCAAGTCTATGGTTGTATGGCTACAAAGTTTATCTTCTCTCCAGTACACCAGTGGTTCTCAGTGCCAAATGCACAGAAGCACCCCAATTTATGCCCCACTTAAGATCTGTTGTATCAGGATCTCTGGGTAAGAGACCCAGGTATCAGTGTTTTATTTTAAATCCTACTAGTGTTTCTAAAGTGCTGCCAGGGTTGAAAACCATGACCACAATCACGACGGACCCTCCACCACTTTGCCAACCTTCCCACCATGGGCTCAAGGTGCTCTCATCCAAGAAAAGAGACTTGACTCAATCAGTTTATACATGGCCTGCTCCCAATTCAGTTAAGGGAGCCTGAATTTGCCAGGTAATTTGAAGTGCTCTTTATAGGTATCTGCTTTGATGTTAGTGAGAGTTTTATCTCCCGTTGTTACTTTGAGTTAATAAATGGATTACACCATGCCCAGGCTCTGACTCTCCACAAAGGGCGCTGCTCAGTGCCACTCTGCCTTTGTGAGTTTTATAACACAGCTGGTGCTTTACACATCCTACTCCATTCCAAAAATAGTTAGGTAATGCTGGGCCACACACACACACACACACATGCCCCACAAATGAATCAGGGCATGGTAGAAGTCATGAAGCAATTGTTAAGTTTAATATCAGATTTCCTTCTATTAATTTTGAGGACACAGAACTCATTTTTCTTTGTATTATAGAAATATGTAGGTAATGTCCATGGTCGCTAACTTCACCTGAAATTGAATGCCTTTGTGCAAGACCCTGATATCATATCAAAATTCAGTCAGGTATTTTGATGCATGATATGTATGTAAAAGATTAAACTGATCAGTTTAATCTCAATCCCAATAAGAAAGATTAAGGGGAAAAAACAGTAAAAACAGATAATATAGGGTAGAAGATCTCTACCCTGGCTGCACATTAGAACGTAGGAGGCCTTTTAAACGAACAGACACTCAGAATCCACCCCCCAGAGATTGATTAGATTGATTCACTTGGTCCCTTTGGAGCCCACTCATTGTTATTTTAAAAGCTCTGTGGATGATTCATATCTGCTGTTTCTTACCTTCCCCAGGCCTTCCACTGTTGTAAAAGATGGGTATTACGTGAGAATATTCTGATTCACATATTTACTGTCAATGACGGGAAGGATGATGATAATGATGATAGTAACTCTATTTGAATTTGCTCTTACAAGTGCTTTACATATAGTAACTCATTTAGTACTCACAAGAGCTATTTTATGGGAGCAACATTATTATCATCTCTTTGCAGATGACAAACAGGTGTAGAGAGATTAAGTAACTCACTGCAGGACTTGGCAGAAGTGGAACACGAATCCAGAGTCTGGCTTTAGCACGCCATCTTGTTACAGCCTCCAGTGAGACCATGAAATAAGCTCCATGATATCATCCCAGCTCACCCCTCAGGTTCCCTTTCCCTTTTCCTGATTTTGCAGGGTCTAATCTAGGTTCACGTTCACCGATCCCAGTAATGGTGATAAGGAACATGAGATTCCTCCACCCTGCCATCTAACTCCTACACCCAACTTTGCAGTGGGACAGCACCAAGTCTTCAAGATTCAAGGAAGTACTGCTAGGTGGAGAATCTGTTTTGGAAAAGGAAACATTTTTATTTCTCAATACAACAGAAAAAATTTAAGGCTTTGGAAGCAGACAGATAGAAGATCAAAGTTATGTACCTTTATTTATTAATCCTAGTAATCCAATTAATTTAATCTGCCAGTTTCTTAATCCATTTAATAGACATACTAAATCTTAAATCATAGTATTTAAAAAAATTAAGTGGAATAAAATATATAAAGGTCCTTGGACATAGTAGGCACTCAATACACATGGGTTGCCTCCCCTTTAACCCTGCTCCCATTTCACATATACAGTTAGCTTCGCACCTAGGAGTTTTGTTCAGCTTCTAAATTAGTGCTTTCCTTTATTCCTTTAACCTCTAGGTTTAAAAATGCTGTATGGGGCAGCCAAAATTGTCTATGTAAACGGTCTACCAGGTAAATTAGTGAGCTACTTAACAAAACTTTAGGGCCCTAAAAAAATTAGGAACACAGAGTGCTTCTTAAAACCCTATAAACACCAGCCCTCTGCTACCAATCCATCCAAATACCTAAAATCCCCGCCTTCAGATCTCACTAAGGAACTGTTAGAAAAGATTGCCTTTGTCTAAATAAAGCATGTGTCACCTTATTTTGCTTACAGCTAGCTACATGTCGGAACCTCCATATGCCATTACCATTAATGTGCAAAATGAGAGCAGGTGAAAGTCTGGAAAAAAAAAAAGGGCAGATTTTTTTTTGTTTTAAACAAATAAAATCTTACTTGAGCACACTTCAACTGTAGCCTTAAACTATACGGAAAAAAAAAGATTTTGGCAAACTCAAATAGCCTTTAAAGTTTCAAATGTATCTAGTTGCTGTATAGTTCATGAAATATATAGTTCATGAAATTTTCTTAATATTTATGGTGGTCTGGTTAATCAAGTCATAATACAATACTTTTACTACTTAAGAGTACAATGAAATGGAAATCATTCTTTTCTATAGGTATCTGGCTTTTCGTGGGGGCATGGCTGATACTTCTATCTGCTATGGAATACTTCTCCTCTCTTTCTAAACTGTTTCTTCCCTAAACAGTTAATTTTCTGTGAGGTTTATTTCATTTTCTTGATACAGTTCAGTCATTAGTTTCTTGTCAAGCTTTTGAACCTTGCTTTTAATCTTTACATTTTCTGATTCTAAAGATGCACAATTGCTTTGAAGAGTTTTAATATAATATGTAAGCTCTTTTATCTTCTCTAGCTAATTTACCACATATTTGATAAATTTTTCAGAGGTTTGTAAGGAAGCATTTGCTTGAAGGCATATATGTCTTCAAAGCTTCCCATCCAAGTGGTCCCAAGTTCTGACCCTTTCATTATATTCAGTTCCTACTGACCATCATCCATGTCATCTTCAAGGATAGCAAACAAATCTGTCATCTTCAACAAGCATTCTAACAGATTCTGGACGTGATGATGCTTTTTATGTAGAGATTTTTCCAAACATACCTTTGCGTTTTCAACTGTTCCTCCACCCCATGTTTACTGAGTTTACTTACTCTCTCTTTCCATTCTTTACCCCCATATGAAATAGTTTTAAACTTTCCTAAAGATTGGAATTTTATAGAAACTTTTCTACAATACTATCTATAGTTATGTTTTACTCTTCTGACATAAATTTTAAGGCTATTTTGGCTTAAGTCACTTGGGATTAGATGTGTTCCAATTTAACCTTCATTGACTATATTGTATCCTTCTTGTAACATTAATGGTCACCCCATCATATTCTGCATGTTTAGTTTTCTTTCCCCCATTTTTTCCTAGCAAGTCTATTTTAACCTCAATAAAAGGTAGGACCTATTCCATTTTTAAATATCTGCCTCCATACTCAGCATTTCAAATAACTTTGTTTCAAGTCTGGCCTCCAAAAAAAGAGGTCTCCAGTGTTTCATATTCTTACTTAAAATGCTAGAGTCTGTCATAAATTTTAACTTTTTCTTCACCTAGGACAGAAAACATTCTGTACAGCTCTTTGTTCCTATTAGCTTTTAGCTATAAGAAACCCAGTGATACCTGCTCATACCATCATCTCACAGGGGAAAAATCTCAGAGTCCTGGACCTGGACTCATACCTGCAGATATAGTGCTCACAGCCTTGCACAGTGTCTACAGGATAAGCCTGCAGTAAAGCTGTGTGCCTGTTAGTGTGACCTCTGTGGGACCAGTGGCTGCTTCAGAGCTGTAGACTACTACTGGTCACAACAGACTGCGGGGAACCCAGAACATTCCACTCAGAACCAAGGCAACAATTGGCAATCAAGACAAACCGTAGGGAGGGGGTCAAGGATGTGGACACCTTCCCTCTCACTACTGTCCCATGATGGAACACAAAAAAAGTAGTGATATTTGTATGACCTCCAAGGAAAATGGGTGAGGATGTTTCTGACCCACCCCACCTGGAAGCCACAAAGGATAAGCAATCCATGTATTGTCACACCTGTGAACCTTCCAAACTTGCTGGCTGTCAGGAAACTCTCCTGCCCATCTCATGTGCTAAGCCTCCTTTTTCTTTGTACCAGACATCTAAGCTTCAGTCCAAGAAATGCATCCTGCCTTGAATGATCTCCCCAGAATACACCCCACCCCCAGTTTATTGCTTGTCATTAATAGTGTGTGTGTGTGTATGTGTGTGTATGTGTTGGGCATTAGAAGGGGTTTTGCTTGGCTTCATATAGCAACTGTAGATTTGTCCTTTCTCCTTTTAATTCTATTTTTGCTTCATGTGTTTTGAAGCTCTTTTTTTATTTGTATGTCTTCTTGATGAATTCATCCTTTTTTTTTTTTTTTACTGAAATCCCTCTTGATCTCTGATAATACACCTTGTCTTGGTGTCTAATGTGTCCAATGTTTTTTAATATAGGCACACCAACATTTTCTGATATAACTTTTTGTATTCTTTTACTTTCAACCAACCTGTGTTTTTATACTTAGTGTATTTCTTTTAAAAAAGCATATAGTTTGGTCCTTCCTTTTTTTTTTTTTATTTTTTTTTAATGCTATTCTTGTCTGCTTACATTCTTTTTATGTATGTATGTATGTATGTATGGCTGTGTTGGGTCTTCGGTTCTGTGCGAGGGCTTTCTCTAGTTGCGGCAAGCGGGGGCCACTCTTCATCGCGGTGCGCGGGCCTCTCACTATCGCGGCCCGCAGGCCTCTCACTATCGCGGCCTCTCGTTGCGGAGCACAGGCTCCAGACGCGCAGGCTCAGTAATTGTGGCTCACGGGCCTAGTTGCTCCGCGGCATGTGGGATCTTCCCAGACCAGGGCTCGAACCCGCGTCCCCTGCATTGGCAGGCAGATTCTCAACCACTGCGCCACCAGGGAAGCCCTGGTCCTTCCTTTTTACTCTGTTTGATAATAGAGTGTTTATTCCATTTATATTTAATGTAATGTTTGCTATCATTAGATTTAAGCCTACCATCTTGATATTTGTTTTCTCTTTGTCTCATCTGTTCTTTGTTCTTGAGTTCCTTATTTCTTTGCCTTCTTTTGAGTTAACTAAATATTTTATCTCCTCTATTGATTTTTTTTAACTGTATCTCAGTGGAATTTTTTTTTCACTAGTTGTTTCTTGAGATTTTAAAATATGTATCTTTAACTTATTCCCTACTTTCAAATAATATTTCTGAAAGAACAGTCTTAAGAACCTTATAAAAGTATAATTCCCTTTACTTACTTGCTGTCCTTTTTCTTTTTATCATATATTTTATTTATTCATAGGTAATAAACACAAAATATATTATTATTTTTGCTTTAAATAGTCATTAGTTTTTTTATGTAGATAATAGACAGATAAATAGATAGATAGATGATAATTTGTAAAATGTCTTTGACACTTACCCAGATATTTATTCATTTATCCATTTTAGTGCTTTCCTTTTTGTAGATCCAGGCTTCCATGAGGAATAATTTCCTTTCACCTTGAAAAACTTCCTTTCTCATCTCTTGTAGTGTTTATTTTATAGAAATGAATTCTCTCAACTTTTGCCTGTCTTGTTTCACCCTCTTACTGAAAGATATTTTTGCTGAACAGAAAAGTCTACGTTAACAGGTGGTTTCCTTCAGCATTTTGCAGATATTGAATTGTCTTATGGAATTCAATATTTTAGATGAAAAATCAGACATTATTTTCAAAGCTGTTCCTTGAATATGATGTCTTTTTTCTCTGGCTGCTTTTAAGATTTACTATTTACCTGTTTCTTAGCAGTTTAATTGTAAAATGCCTGAGTGTGTTGTTGTTATTGGTTGGTTGTTTGGTTGGTTGGTTTCTTTGTTTGTTGTTACATTTATCCTACTTGGGTTTCACTTAGCTTTTTTCATACATGGATTGAATTCCTTCAATTTTTGACAATACTCACCTATGATTTCTTCAAATATTTCTTTTTCTCACATCCTTCTGGAGGTACAGTTACACATATGTTAGACCATTGGATATTGTGTTACAGTCACAGATTTTCTATTCTGTTTTTTCCCTTTTGTTTCAATTTGTATGATTTTATTGACCTGTCTTAAATTTTACTGATCCTTTCTTCTGCTGGGTTCAGTCTACTATTCAGCCTACTGAATGGATTCTATATTTATGATACTGTAATTTTTATTTTTATAATTTCCATTTGGTTCTTCCTTATTGTACCCATATCTCTGCTGAAATTTCCCAACTGTTAAATGTGTGCTTCCCATTTTTCCATTATATCATTTTAACATATTTAATACTTGTCTATTAAGTCCAACATCTGGGCTGTCTGTGGGTCTGCTTCTATTGCTTATTTTTAAATTTTCATTAGGGGGTCACATTTTTCTGCTTCTTCACGTGTTCTACATTTTTTATTGTATAGTTTTTTATATTGTATAGATTTTGTATAGGTATTGATAGATTTTGTAGAGCTATTGTACAGATTTTTTATAGTGTTCTATATTTTTATTGTATATTGCCTTCATGGGTAAAAGAATAGTAGTAAAATAATATTTAACCTCAGAAAAGGGCTCACTCCTTCTATCAATCAGGCTGCTAATATGTGTGTATGTGTTGGTGGTGTATGTTGTGTGCAGGGGACTGAATCAATCTAATATGTGCTAGATCTGAACCTGGGCTTTTCTACAGCTTTAGTTAAATCCCTACCTCAATAGGACCTTTCCTTTAGGTATACTGAGCTTGGCAATGCTCTGGAGATGTCTTCATGCCTAGCCTAACAGCCAACATTTCTGAACCACAGGAAATCTCTCCCTCCTTTACACTCCAGCTCCCAACTGTTCAGGCTTAAAGACCTCTTTTGCCACCATGTTGCCATGACCCCCAGCCACTGGAGAGCTGGTGCAATGAACAGAGTGAAGACCTCGTGCATCTTGAGGGGATCTTTGTCAGCTCTCCTGCCCTGCCCTAGCCTGTCTCAACCACCCCCAAGCACTCAGTGAAAGCCTGCAGGAAAGGGTTGGCAGTCAGATACAGATTCTCTCTGTGGTTGGGGTGCCTCAGGATTCTAATCTATGATACCAGGCCATTTGCACCTGTTAAAAGTTTGCTAACAGTTGGGGTAGTTGTCCTTACATGCCCCTACTCCCCCTTCCCATGTGATGAGGGTGTTCCTCCTCTCACCATGTCCCCAGGAGTGATAAAAGCTATAGAATTCTTCTCTCCAAGGAAGGGTTCATCTCATTTTGGAAATTAATTAATCTAGGTTTCTTTGGGTCTACAGTTCTGTGGTGGGTTATTTCATACCTACTGCATTCACCTCCCCACAATACTCTCCAGCCACCCCTAAGTCTTTAAGGTGTGCATACAAGAAGTAAGCCCACCTTGGGAAGGCAGACCTGGAAGCAGTCTCAAGGCCTTTGGGACAGAGTCCCAAGTACCAGCACATGCTGAGAAGAGAGTTACTGGTTCTTTTTCTAATTCATAGCTCAGTGGGGAAAAACACAGGCAAAGGAGGACTAGAGCAGCAAGGCCCTCTGAATTGTGAGGCCCATGGCAGGGCCTTCTCTCCTCGCTTGGCTGGGTCTGAGGGCAGTACTGATGAAAACATATTTAGTATTTTGGAGATAGGTGGGAAAACTTCATAGAGAGAGGACAAATATGGATGGAAAATGATGGATGCTAAGGATGACCTTTGACTCTTTGTCCATGGCCAACTCTTACAGCTGTAGAAATCATAGAAACGTATACATATTCCCAAGAGTAGAAGGTAGCTTCAATGTTGATGAGATACTCTTAAAGAAATAGGGTACAGTATATCTTCTAGAAAGGTAATATCTCCAGATTGACATATTATAAGGAGCAGAACTAATGGGTTAAATGAACCAAGACAAAGCTTGCCTCAAATAATAAAATACACAAACTTGGCCCACATGAGAATGACTATGACAACTTAAAAGGGAAATTACTTCATTGTCAAATTTACATTGCCTTCCAATCGAAAGCAAGCACAAAATGACTGCTGTGATGAATTTAAGATAATTTACTTCTCTTGATTGGGTTATGAGTTAATTGATAGTTTAGGTAGAACTTCAGTTACAAAAGAATTTATTTTTAAGCTACATAGTTTTTACATATGAAGGAATTATTTATAATTATATGTGTTCCTATATTTAATTCCACAGATATATAATGAAAGTTTTAATGTAAGGGACTACAACAAACTTCAGAATAAAAAGATAACTTTATTTTAATTAAATGTTATTTTTCACTGTGTCTGATATAGATAATTGTGTACTTTGCTGGGATTTAGCTGTCATTTTAACATTGGATATGTTTGTAGAAAAGTATGAAATATTATGTTGCCTCCCCACATACATGCACAATGGCTGAATTTGTTGGGATCATTTTGGAGAGAGGTTGGAGAATTTGTTTCCTTTTTAAAGCAATGCTGAAGAGTGAAGGCAGAGAGTTACAGTTAATATGGTGGCTGGAACACATACTTAATTCCACCCTCTCCCTCCCAAAGAAATCCTATAGTGACAGTAAACAAAAAATACTCACTAGAAAAAAGAAAACAGGAGAGCCTACAACACAGGGAGCTATTGACATAGTATTTGGAAAATGGAAAGGGAATGGCTGAGCGGTACTTGATTTAGCTGAGCAGAGATGTGGAAAGCCAGGTGCCTGCAGAGGAGATGCCTACATAGATGGAAATGGAGACTCCCTAGAACGCTGGCAAGGCTCAAGGACTAGAAGTCTGTTGAAGCCAGAGGTGAGAAGTGGAGCTGAAAGCAGAACTTGGTTGAAAGTCTTAAAAAGAGTAGTTGGACTCTTAAATCGCCTCTTCCACCCTGTACAGCCTGGCAACTACCTTTCCCTCACCTTGCAGGAGACAGGGCGGGAGGGGGCCTTATTCTCTGGAGTAACTTAATTAGAGAGGTTACAAACAGCAATATTGGAAACAGTGGCAGGTGGGGGTGAGGTGCAACACTGAAATCTGGTGGATTAAGTGGAAATCTGCATGCTGAATAGTGGTAAACTCCTCTCAATTTCAAGCCTTTTCACCCAGCTTTGCTTCCAGGACACTGGCAACTGAGCTTGTCCCTTCTAGATAGGACATTGGAGGGGGGCTTCTCTAGAGGATCTGACTACCCAAGGGGGCAGAAACCTAGTTACCCTTGAGGGTGTTTCAGTGAAGGCTCAGCTTTGTCTAATCACTTTATGGTAATGTCGTAACGCCCATAACACAGTGGCTGGGTGGATAGTGAGGGAATACCAGATGTGGGGAATGTCTCTAACATAACAGAGACCAAAACACACAAACAAACAAAGAAGAAATTGAAGCAAATAAAGATTGCAGGGAAGAGATGAAAGCTTTTTTAAAAACCTGAAATGTATATAGTCTTTGATATCAGAAAAGAAATTGTGTCCCTGAAACAAAACGTGGTGTAATAAAAACAATTAGAGACAAATAGAATTCTTAGAAATTAAACATATGTTAGCAGAAATAGAATATTCAACAGAAGAGAGATGAGGAATTATTCCAGAGAGGAGGTGGTAGAAAGATGAATATAAGAGAAAAGATAATAAAATTAAGGGATCAGTCTAAGGGTCCAACATCCAACTAAAAGGAGTTTAGTTTCAGAATGAAAGAACAGGGGAAATAGAGCTCAGAAATTGCTTTAAAATAAAATTTCCCCAGGAATTGGAGGAGATGAGTAAAATTTCCTTGAGTTTCAAACACAATCAATGGCGTGGGGGCAGGTGGTAGGGGAAATGGGGGACCATACCAAAGTGTACTGTCATGGGATATTAGAACACCAGGGATAAAGAAGAAATACTATTTGGATGATGGAACAGAATGACTTGTAAATAACAGCATGAGGAACTACATGACAGTGAAGAAATTCCTTGAAATTTCTGAGGGAAAAGTATTTCTAAACAATGAATTCTGTAGTCAAGCTATTGATTAACGGAAGAAGAGAATAAGGATATTTTCATGCATTCGGGTTCTCCAAAACTTAATTTGTCCTGAGCATCTTTCTCAGGAAGCTGCTGGAGTTTATGCTTCCTCCAGTCACCCAT
The DNA here is from genome assembly GCF_009873245.2 of Balaenoptera musculus. Taxonomy (NCBI): domain Eukaryota; kingdom Metazoa; phylum Chordata; class Mammalia; order Artiodactyla; family Balaenopteridae; genus Balaenoptera; species Balaenoptera musculus. The sequence continues at coordinate 50,146,165 of NC_045798.1, forward strand.
GGGGGAGTCCATCAAGAAGGCGAGAACAAAGAACCCAGCAAAGGGACTCAATACCGAAGAGAAGCAAAAGCCAGTCCCGTGATGACAGCTCAGAAGCACTATTGCTACACAAAGGACCAGGGTGGGAAGAGGGTGGGGGAGGGGGTAGACGGTATGCAGAAAAAAATAGTTGATATGTTTGTCTGTATTAAGAGGAATGTTACACGTCTATTGGAGAGTTTGAAAAAAATGTAATGATAGGCAGATAGAAAATTAAGCAAACAAAAATATGACACAACCACCAGTGTCAGGAAAAAGAAAACTGTGTAAAAGAAAGGAAATGGACTTATATATCCCATGTGGTTTACATGTGAACAATATATACGTAGCCAAAATAATGTAATCACTGATGAGTGCTTCCCCTGAAATTGTTGTGTAATTAAATTGTGAGGATTAAGAAAAGGAAAGTGTGTGTGTGTGTGTGTGTGTGTGTGTGTGTGTGTGTAAATGAGAATGAGGAAGGGAGGGAAAGAGGGAGAGAGAGGTTGAGAGCACACATGCTGGAGAAGGTGTGTATAAGAACTAAATTCTTATTTTCCATAGTAGGAGGACAATAGATAATATTGACATTTGAAAATTTTTTTTAAAATAGGAGTACAAGAGCATCATTTAAGAATATAGACTGATCGTCATAATTACCAGTTACGAGTTGATGGTCATTGTCTCTGGGATTCTAGGGTGAGGAGGGATGGGATTGGGATGGGACATTCTTTTAAGCTCTATTATTCTACATGGCTTTAAAAAAATATGTGCATATTTTAAAAAAATATATTACCGTTATACTTTTAAAATAAACTGAATGCAATGAATTCTAGTGCTCAAAGGTTTTCAAGCTAAGCTTCCCAGATTCCTGGAGGTTTCCACAGGGACTGCTTAAGGAAGAGGCGGGGCCCCAGGTTTCACACCTGAGTTTCTGCTAAAGGAGCTATGCCTTGTCATTGTTAAGTTTCAGTGAACTATTTCCTTTGAACAAAGGGTTCCCTAGTGAAACAACACCAACAAACAAATTTGAAAAGCACTGATGAGTCACATGCTCATCTGGAGAAAAACTGCTCCCAAATAAATAAGTTGGATATAATAACCACCAGACTCCATCCAGCTTGCCTATCACCTGTCATTTTCTTTTACCACATACAATAGAATTGTCCTATTTCCAACTCTTGATAAATCTCAAGAGGCTTGGAGTAGAACCAATATGGATTATACATGTGATTATGAAAATGTGCACAGATTTGAAGTGATGACATTAAATACGTTTTCAAGGCATCAGGTATGGCACATACTGCCAGAGCTCACGTAAGTGGTATCATAAGGTGTATCTCTCTGTCCCTAGGATGAGGTTGGATATTCTAGTTTTGCCTAGTGATTGTGATATATTTATGATTGTGCTTTAATCAGGGTTGATTTTGGTCCCACAAAGGAAAAATACCCCTACCCCAGCTTAAAGGAAAAGGTACAAATAAAATCTGTATTTCTAATATTAAAGATAATCCATATCTTTTGTAAATGTGGAGTATTGATTGTTTCCTGGGCTATAGAGCTTCTCAAAAACACATCCTTAACTCAGTGAGTTTAATTTGGGGAAAGATCAAATGCTGAAACACATACTCCTGAGAAAGTTATTCTCTCATCAACCAATATCTATCTATCTCCCTCTTCCCCTCCCACCACCCCTGCCACTTACAGTTTGAAATGTTGTACCTCTTCTGTGGGCTTCCATTATTTCTCAGTCTAAAATAACTAAAAGTTTCTTTGAAAAGTACATATAATTTTTATAAAGTTTATATAAAATACAATATAAAATATATTCATTTAATGTATTTTATATATTCTTATTTTATATGTATATCTCATTTGATGTTGACAACAACTCTTTGAAATTTGTATGATTGTTCTCATTGTGGAGATGAGGAAATAGTGGCCGTTGGAATTTGACCCCTCCCAAGTTGCATGGCTAATGCGGGAAATGCAAAAAGAAATCTACATTTTCTGATTATCATTCTACTTGGGCCAAACACCTGTTAATTAATAAAAAGACTAATCTTTATTAAAAGCATACACATAACACAAAAAAATTCCGTATTACATATATAGGATGACTAACTAGTCCTGGTTTGCCTGAGACTTTCCTGATTTTATCACTGAAAATCCTGCATTCCGGGAAATCCCTTAGTTCCATTCAAACCGGGATGGTTGGTCACTTTACATGTAGTGTTCAGCCTAAGAGGCTATAATGGCTACCTTTTATGGGAACTGAGAGTGGTACAGGAAATGAAATGCAAGGAGAGGAAAGAGATCGAGATAGTTTATTTAGACAAGGGTGAAGATAATTTCTTACCCATATCAAAGAAAATCAATTTTAGCAACCACAACAATAGGACAAAACAATTACTGCAACTTTTCAAAAACTTTCATGTAAATAAATATGTCTGTAGCTTCAAGATCCATGTCAGTATCCAAAAGACACACAAATATGACACTACCAGATATTGAACAATAAAGTGTTCCATGAGAAGAAATCATAAAACACACAGCCAGATGTCCTAGGGCCAAACTACCTAATCCTCCCATTTAGACCTTGCTGTCCTCAAAGTCTGCCTCATTCAAAGGTGCTGCTCCCCAGTCTGGCTTACAGTTTGGTCCCTGCTTCTGCTGTACAAGATTCTGTTCCCCCATCCCTTCCCTGTTCTCACTGGTGCCTTTAAGATCACTCTTTTTCTTGGGTATTTCTCTTGATGCCCTTTCTTCACATTAACCTAAGCCCCTTTAAGCTTCTTCTGTGTCTCTTTCCACGTTGGAGAGCCTCCCCATTTCCTGTCCACTCCCCTCCCAACCCACCTGCCACAAAAGAGACCCTGAAAAGAGAAATAGAGATGCCTCTCCAAGGACAAGGAGGAGAGAGAAGGAATGAGGAAGGGCTGCAATTATCTTTATTTGAATATTTTGGGTGTGTGTGTGTGCCTGTGTGTGGACCCATAAATCATTTAGATAGGATTCCTTCTGGACTTTATCTTGCCTTCTAGTGCCCACAGGTGTTCTAATATAGTTGAAATCATGGGGCATATGCATTTATATGCTAAGCGTTAACCCATGTCTTTCTGTTGTCATCAAAACTACCATTGTTGGGCTTCCCTGGTGGCACAGTGGTTGAATCTGCCTGCCAATGCAGGGGCACGGGTTCGAGCCCTGGTCTGGGAAGATCCCACATGCCACGGAGCAACTAGGCCCGTGAGCCACAACTACTGAGCCTGCGCGTCTGGAGCTTGTGCTCTGCAACAAGAGAGGCCACAACAGTGAGAGGCCCACGCACCGTGATGAAGAGTGGCCCCCACTTGCCACAACTAGAGAAAGCCCATGCACAGAAACGAAGACCCAACACAGCCATAAATAAATAAATAAATAAATAAATAAATAATAAGAAACACTGTTCCCTTTAGCTATACCCTCCTATCTGCCATTCCCACAGCCCTACACCACCACTAATCTACTTTCTATCTCTATTAAAAAAAAAACAAAAAACCAAAAAACTACCATTGTTCCCAGTTATTTTCCACCAAATATGATATTATAATTAGTAAATTTATACATATGGCCCTTTCCATAATTAGGGCTATTTTCATACCATAGGCATTCAAAATGAGTGCCCAATTTCATCTAATTTTGTAATTGATCAGCATTTAATAAGATTATACGTAGTATGCTGCTGTTTTGAATCCCTTCCATATCTGTTGTTAGAACCCCTATATATATATATATAGTTTTTCTACTTTTTTCTTGGGCAGTGTCTATTGTAATTACTTTTCAAACAACTATTACTTGGATTTATTATTTTTTTCCTCAGGGGAAAAAACCCAACAATTTATCCCCCTCCCCCACAAAAAACAAACTCACTTTTGTATAATGAGTGTCTTAGTCCATTCAGGCCACTATGACAATATACCATAGACTGGGTGGCTTACAAACAACTGAAATAAGCAACAGAAATTTATTTCTCTCAGTCTGAAGACTGGAAGTCCAAAATCAAGATGCCAACAGATTTGGTGTCTGATGAGGGCTTGCTTCCTGGATCATAGAGGCCCGTCTTTTTGCTGTGTCCTCTCATGGTGGAAGGGACAAAGAAGCTCTCTGGGGTCTCTTTTATAAGGGCACTAATCCCATTCATGAGGGCTCCACCCTCATGACCTAATCACCTCCCAAAGGCCCCACCTCCTAATACCATCACATGAGAGACTGGGTTTCAACATATGAATTTTGTGGGATACAAATATTCAGTCTATAGCAAATAGTGTATTTTTTTAAAATAATTATATGTAAAAGACAAAATCATCCACAAAACTATCAGCATGAGAATACAGCCTATGCCCGTGTCTTAAGGACGCCAGGGAGGAAAAAATAACAGGGATCATTTGCTTTTCATTGCCCAGATTTTTCATATACACAGATGCCTCCCAGATCAGCTAAAACCTGAGTTTTAACACCTTGTTCACCCCTCAAGGAGACTGCTACCAGCGTTTGCCATCCATAGAACAGTGCTAAGACAGTCTATTTCTGGAGAATGGAGCAGAGATTAACTGCTTGTTCATGATAAATCAAGGGTATTTGATTTGCCTGTTACATGCCCAGTTTTCTTTGGAAGCAAGCCCTGGAAGCTATTTTTTCTGATCAAATCCTAACTCTCATGTTAGTGCTTGTGAAAGAGAAAAATAACATTTACTCATGATAAAGACTGAGTTCTAGCCATTATAAATCTTATCAACTGCCGCATGAAGGTTAGGGGGAGAAAAAGAAGAAAAAGAAATTCCCATGTGCTCACTCAACCTTGGGTTTAGACTCATGCCACCAGTACTGCTGCACACTGTTCTGGAATTTCTGTGATTGAAACAGATGAAAATATAAAAGGAGATAAAGTTGGGAACCTATGGAGATGTTTGCTTGTTGAATGTTGTACTGTAAGGAATGGCCAGTAACATTTCAATAAAGAAAATTGTTATAGTTTACTAGTTAATATGAATTATTAGGAGGGCCTAATATTTTCTTTATTTCTCTTAGAAGCCAGCAAGATCAATAGAAATAAACTTAGCAGAATTTGCCATGTTGGTGTTTAGAGTCATTCACTCACACAGACACAAAATGTATAATAATCTTTTTTTTTTTTTGCTTCTATAAAGGTGCTCAGTGCCTAATATACCTTCCATATAATCTTTTGGTTAATGGCTTGAAAAGAGATATAATTCCCCCCCACCCCATTATCTAAAATGTCAGCCAACATATAACAATTTTCCATTGGTTAAAATATACACTTTTACACAAGCAATCGTTTGCTTGTTTCAACAAACATTTCTTAGGTGTCGGTTGTGCTAGTGTTCACTCAACGGTACAGCATAAGTGAATAGTGTGGCCGAATGTGAACCAGATGACCTGCCGCCAACTCTGTCCACTCTTAGCTCACACGTGTTTTGACACCATCCATTAGGCTTGGGGAGAAGTGTTTTGATAGAGGGAGGAAGAATCACAAAGACAGGGATGTGTGCTCTCTGGGTGAGTGGTTATTTCTATTTATTTCTGAAGTTATTCGGATATCCTTATCTATCAGCGTTACCTACAGCTTGAAATTTCCCTAAAATAATCAGTTTGGGAATAAGAATAAGGAAAGTTTCTTCCTCCTCTCCCTCCTTCTTTCAATCTTTTTTTTTTTTTTTTTTAAAGGACATCTAGTAACAAGGCTGAGGAGTGAGCAGGTTGGTAATATCAGTCTATATGGGGCATCAAGATATCACCGAAATAAATTAGTCATAGGATGCCAGTTAATCAAGTGTTCACTCACGGTTCCCTAAAATGGTCTTGTTCAGATGTGGTAAAAGACCACCTAGAACAGAACATTTAAAACCAACCACAGACAAAGAGAAAGGTTTCTTTTTGGGAGTCACCCTTTGCCGTTGGGTATTTTCGAGATGTCTGTACAAGTTGCTAGGAGCAGCTGTGGCCACAGCACCACCCTGAGCCCAGCCAGCTGACATTTGCCTGGAGCCGGCAGAAACAGCCAGATGAGATCTGGAAACCCCAGGATGCCTGGGGTTGTGGTTTGTCTGATTGCCGAAATTATAAATCCTCTATCAGGCCTTTCAAGAAGTTGTCTGGTCCACAACATTGCACGTAATACACTCACTATTTTGAACAGGGTGAGGTAAATTATTTTCAGCAGCAGCAGATCTTTTGATCCCAGTGACCACGAAATAAATATTAAATACAATTTTAGGAGTGATTTAAAGGGACTCCACATTATTCATTCTTGTCAGATCCTGTTTGAGAAAATGTATTTTTTCCCCTCATTTCCATTGACTCAAGTTTTCTCTGTTCAGACACGTGTGTGTGAGTGTGGGGTGTGGGAGAGTATTGTACATGGGTAGCCCCACCCAGGCCTCACCGAAGTTTACAAGACGGTCCTGGAAAAGAAGACTTGACAGGGAGATAGAAGTGTTTCCTGCACCCTCTCCTCCTGCTGTCTGCAATATAAAATATAGGACAGGTGAAAGCAGTTTTTTCACAATTCCTATGAGCAAGGTTTTCTCTCACAGAAAATCCACAAATGGAATAGTTGCCCTTCAGAATACCTTCAAGCATTCAGCATGACCATGGCTTCCTCTAATGGGTCCCAACTCATTTACTAATAAGGAAATTCAGCTTTTAACCACAGATTTGCCATTTCCCTTTTCCACTGCATCCATAGCCATTTGGGGTAACATTATAGGTGAATATTCAAACATAAGTGCTATGCAACAACAAAAATATTTGTCATGCTCCCAAATATTTGCCCCGTTTCTCCTCAAAGTTAAGGGGGAAAAAATCCAGAAAACTTACTTGTTTGTATTGTGTATACCTGGGAAGTTTTTCATGCTGAGTAACAGAACACAACTTGAGCTGCCTTGCTTTCTGCTTCCAGGAATGCCAATCAGAGAACATTCTTTTTCAGACAGCCAAGTTTGGAAGTCAGTTGGTTTCTGGTAGGAGGTAGGGGGAGGGGATGGCAGTGGGAAAAGCACAGTGAGTCCTCCGGCTGATCTTCCAGTTTCCAAGTGTTTCCGCAATAGCCATCAATGAAAGCATCTCCTTTTACCCACGTGGAGACAGGTAAAAAGACAGCTGAGTAAATCAGTATTAGATGTAGCAACGGAAGCTCAGTCAGAGCATGGAGGGGGGTTAAGGGGGTGGAGGGGGTGGAGGGAGGGCTTTTGACAGCCTGCCATTGGTGAGCTTACCAAAGGCATCTGCCAGTGGGACTTCAGTGGAATGTGAAACCAAATCATTTTCAAGTTAAAGATAGACACAGTATACACCAGGATCTAGAAGCTGGATTTTAACCTCGTGTCTCTCCCTAGAATTTCAGAGAGTCCTGTTGTGATCTCTGTTGTAATTAGCCATTTGGTTAAGGTTTATTCTTTACATGAATGTGCTAAGAGTTCATATATGTTCGGGATGTACTGGAATTAAAAGGATTTAAGAGATCATGTACATACTCTAGGGTAAGTGCAAAGATGTTGCTTCTCTGGGAAGGTTAATGTTGCATTTTTCTTTTTATTTGTGTGAATGAAAAAGTGATCAGGGAGATTTTCCAGTGTTGTAACTTTGTTACCTTTCTTGAGATATTTGGCGTTTTACATTTTGTGAAGTAGAAAGAAAGTATTTCAGCTTAGTTTTGAAGATGACCTTGCACTTCTAACTTCAGTTTGGCTTTACCTTTACTTACTTTTCCCTCTATTAACTCCTTAAACACCCTGCATTTCTTGAATTACAACGTCAGTAGTTAAACATGTCACAACACCGACTAAATGTTATTCTGTCCATGATGCCGTTGGAGGTGACTGTATTCTTGTGAGATGGAGTTATTTCCCTTGCTTGGCACTATGGCATTTTCTAATTTAAAAAAGGAAAAAAGAAAAAAATAATAGAAGTGGGGGGGGGGAAGTTGGTAGAAAGTGCATAAGGAGCCGTTGGAAGATATTCTGTTTTTAAAAAAAAAAAAATGAGAAAAATAGGCAATTTTCCATTGAAGAGAACAATTTATTAATAGAAGTTATTTTTTGGTGTTGCCTCATTAATTCCAAGCAGGTTCTCCTCCTCCAAAAAAGCTGATATTTGCTAAGTGAATAGAGGCGTTCTGATTCTACAGAGCTTGAGAGTGGAGGAGGGAGAGAGTTGTCTGATTTGCTGTTGCCTCGCTATGTGCTGAGGATTTCAAAACTTTTTTAGTTAAAAGAAAGAATGACAAACCTTAGTCCTCTTCATGTTTTTGACCATGTATAGGTTTTGTTTCTTGTTTTGTCCAGTGACCTCTCGGCTCTCTTAGAGACAGCTTTTCCAAACTTGCACAGCATTCCTTCTGAATAAATACTGTCCATAATCGTCACAGAGTACATGGTATGAATTGGAAATTCTACTTTATATGGGGAAAATAAATGTGCTGATGTGCTTATTACAGAGCGTGGGGCTGAACAGTTGTTGCACGTAACTGGCCGGGTTTTGTTCTGTCAAATCAACCAGAATCTAATGAACTAAGTTGGCTGAACTAGGTACGAACAATGAATGATAATATGGATCTTTCACTCAACTTTGATCAGAATAAATAATAATACCGCGTTACTCTTCTAAAATGAAAAATGAACATAATGAACACGATACTGATAGAGTCACTTAATTTTACAGTTTTGTTAGATCACGGTTAACCTTCCCTAATATCTATAATTAACCCATTAAGTTGTGAAAGTTGCAGTTAATTTTCACTTCTCTGCAAGTGGATGGCACGTTTGTATATTTTCCCTGGTGACATTGGATGCCGGTCCCCCTTGCTTTACCCGGCTGTGTTCTGCACTGTTGACAAGAGGAGGGAGCCTGGCAGGAATCATAGGTGTCTCCAATAAATTTGGGAGAGCATGCATCACACACACCAGGACACACACAAACACTTACATGTAAACTTACCTTTTACTTAACTAACATATTTCTGATTGAATTATGCATACAAATAAAATTATATTAGTATGGGGCTTTGTTTTTGTTTTCAGTGTGTCAAAAGAAAACCAAAAAAGGATACAACATTTAAAAATTCTAAAATGTAAGAATTTTAGACATATGTGGCCAGATCGCGTTGACAGGAGAAGGGGCCGATGAATATCTCTCTGCTGCTGCGATGTCCCTGTGGACATCGTCAAGCTTGGATTTAATTTCTTTGAACATAGTAAGTGTAGTTGTTTTATAATATACATCTGCTAATTCTAATATCTCAAGAGTTACCAAGATTTGTTTCTATTATTATTGCTCCTGTCAGTTCTCAGTCTTGTTTTCTCATTTGCTTGGATATCTTTGACTATCTGCTGGAAATGTATTTTTAAAATTACTTGTAGGGATAAGCTGAGACCTAGTGGTGATGATGGTCTCCTCCAGAGAGGACTTGGGTTTGCTTCTGCCAGGGCCCCTGGATCAGACCAGAATCACCTTAGTCAAAGGTGATTAGTCAAGGCACCCCTGTGCAAGGAGCAAGGCTACAAATCTGTGTGAGGAACGGTTGATTTGGGGTTCACCTCTACCCTGAGGGAAGATATGACCTTTTGAGGTCCCAGGTGAAAGCTGAGTTAGTTTATTAAAGCCCTCACCTGAGGACCATGGGCTTTGATGTTCCACCGACACCCATAAGGCTGCCCAGCATGAAGCTGGTTTCTCAGACCTTTTGTTCCTGATACTCAGATACCCAAGAGCAAAAGCTTTCAAAAATTAGTGTCTTTATCTGAGTTCTGGTCTTCTCTTGAATGTTCCTGTCTTCACCATCTTATTAACTCTTTGCTGGTTTTACATTTTAAATGTTTTTGATTACCTCAATGAGAGTGTTGGTCCAAATGATCTCATTACTGTTACCAGAAATGGAAAGTCACTCTTCTGCTTTTATAGTCATTTGTTTTAAAGACTCCTCATTCTAGAGAAGGTACCAGGCAGTCTGCTGATATCATTGATCATTCCAGGTCATTTTTCTGATTTGGGGTTTTGGTTGTGGCCTGATCTGTTGAGGCTTTTGTGGAGAACTTCGCAAATGCAAATTTCTGATTGGAAGAATTCATGTGTTCCAACCTGCTTTGAGCTGTGAACAGTACTTAACGGTCCTTTTATTTGTCCCTAGCTGGCCCCTTTTCTTAGTCATCTCTGTAGCCTCTCAAGCCACCTCTACTGCCATCACTCTCAGCTGTTGACCTTGACTCTTCACGCTATCCCTTGGCCTATATGCAGCATCACCACATTTCACAAATTATCGTAAATAAATTCCTTCCTTTCCCTTCTCTCTGCTCTGTTTCAGGTGCTTATCACCTCTCTTGGATATAGTATGGCTCCCAGTTGATCTCCTGCCTTTAGGCTCCATCCCCAGCACATCTCCCATGCTGGGACCAACACACCCATCTTCTAAAAGTCCTAGACATGAATGGATTCCCCCCCTACTTAAAAATCTCTTGTGGTTCAACATTCCCTTCAAAATGCATTCCTTAGTATGTCTTAGTATGTCAGAAGGCCTCAACCTGTTTCTCTAACATCACCTCCGCTACTTCACTGGTTATCACCAGCACTTTAATCACACATCGTTGCTGCCTCCAGAATATTCCATACATGATCATATGTCTGTACTAGTCTACCTACTAGTTTGTTGGAGTTTTTTGCCCAGAATGCTCATTGTTTACCTCCTTTGTGCAAATCCTACTTCTCCTTCAAGGTTGATCTCATAAGTCACTTTCACTGTCCTGGCAGGCACTGTATCTTACTCATTTTTGTATTCTCAGTTACTGACACATAGAAACCATTCAATACATATTTAAGGAATGAACAAATGACTATTTCGAGGAAGTTTTCCCTCAACAGTTCCTTTCTTACTTTATTCTTTTTCCTTCTAAACATCATTATTCTTTTGACCTTAGACTCCTTGTCTAGAACAGTGATTGATGTCAAGCAGATTCAATTAAAAATGTTTGTTTGGTCATTGTTGTTTTGGTAAGGGGGATGTTATCTATTTTCATTTTTGCCAAATGAGACTGTATACCTTGATTGTGGTGACAGAAGAGATGATAGATGTGTAAGTACGATAAATTAGTTGTATGTTATCAGGGAGATTCATAATCAAAAAGAAAGTCATAGAGTTGGAAAACAGACATGTTTCAACAAATCTAGCCCAGAATGCTGAATAGCACAAATGGAAAAAGTCAATGTGACACAACTAAATTAAAATCATCTCATTGCATACACCTGAATCTGAACCATCAGAAAACATTGGATTATTTTCAGATCACAGTGTGTGCTAGAAGGAAAGAAGTTGCTTGTTTATGTGATACGATATTGTGACCCTAAATCTTAAAGTTGGTTAAAATTTTTCCCTAAAAATTTAAAGGCCTTAAAGTGCAGTATTAATCATTTTGCTATGCTAAGTTAAAAAAAATACATTTACTTATTATAAATTGAATATAGTTGGTAGGAGTCAGAGGAAGAGAAAATATAGCTTATTAATTCTAAGGGTGTTTAACCGATTTCATATTCCTCAGATCATTTATAAATTTTTCACACACTTATTGTATGACTTTAATATGCCAACTCCTGAGATTTAGAAAAATAAGAAACTTGGTTTCTATTTTTTCTTATATAGGGCTCTTTAACCTCCACAAAGACAAAAGCCCTAATATGGATAGGGTCAAAATTTATCTTAAAATTTTTTTGAGTCTAATCAAATGTTCAAAGTCAATATTTAGATGAGAACCCAGATTTCTCCATCACAAAATATGAAAATATAATATTATTGACCTTTTTTTGCTTCATCAATGAAAGAAATTAAGACTAGATCTTGAAAACTGGCAGATTTTAAATTGTAACCTCCAAGTAGCTGAGCTAATTTGTCTTATGAATTTAACAAATCCCTATCAAGCTCCTACCTTGTGCCTTAACTGTGCTTGTCCTAGACAATGAAATTATTTACTTAGCCCCCTTCACTGGACACTGATACCAGAATATGTTGTGTTAAAACAATGGGTGTAATTTACAAATTGCGTTATATTATTCTCTCATTTATATTCTTAATTTATTTGCACTAGTCTCCACTTGTTAAAAAGTCACTTTGCCTTTCCTCAACAATTTGTGTTTTTCTCTCAGAAAGCTAAGTTTTAAGAGTTTGGGGATTGCTTTTATTCTTAAAAATCTCATATTTAGCAGATATTTTATTATAGAATATTTTAAAGAGACCTAAACAAATTCGAAGAAAAAAAAAGCTAAATAGAAAATGTATCCTTATCACATAGGAAACTGTGTTGTATCTTAACATAAAATAAAAGTGCATCTATTTGCATAAATAAAGCTGGATTCTGCATTCTTGCAAAATATATATGGCATAAAGATGACTCAGAGACACCCTGAGTCATGAAAGCTTCGTAAAGCTCCATGCATTTTAAAGAGAGCAATAGAGTTATTTTTATTATTTTTCCTTTTTAGTCTCATTTTACTTTTGTACTCCCATTCCTATGTAATGTGGTAGCACACAGATTTATGAGTACTGAAAAAATGAATTCCCTGAATTAATCATAGTTCAAGAATACAGATGCCTTTATTAATTTTATTAAAAGATGTAGGCTAATTTTGAATGAAATTTATCTTCTCATGCATTGAATTTTCTAGCCTTAGGTGGTTCATTACTACACATTTGTAGAAGCATATTTACTCATCAAAAGATGTTTTTAACACCTCAGGTAAGTGTAACAATTCTCGTCTAAAATGCATCCAGTGTTTCATACTATTTTGTGGGTAAGAGACATATGTTGTTATTTTCTTTTATATATGATAAAACTAAGATGCACACGTATGAAGTGCTCCAGATATACTAGACATGGTTTCCTGAGGTAACACGCAACCTCTAAATCTCAGTGGCTTATAAAAACCAAGGTTTCCTTCCCACTCATGAAAATTATTCGTCAGGGGTTGGCTAAAGTCCCTACTCCACATTGTTGCTTTTACCAGGAAATGGCCCATGTGCCTTATGCTCACATTTCCTTGGCCAAAGCATGCCATGTGGTCACACCTAACTTCAGCTGGGCAAGTAATACAATCCTACCACTTGCCTAAAAAGGAGAAAAAGCTGGACTATTTATGAAGAGATCTAATGAATTCCACACTCGTGGATGATAGGCAGTCCTAAACCCCCAGTAGACCAAAAGGTCTAGATTTAAACTCTTATATACCAGTGAACAGTTTTTGGTCCATACTTGGTAACATGTAGGCAAGCTACCTGCGGTCTGATGCTAACGTCTCTTGTCAGTTTTTATCCTTTGACTTTGAGCCCCACTGAGAGTTTTTTGGCTCTCTAAATCTTCACCATTTCTGGAGTGTCTGCGACCTTTCCTGTCACAGCTTCTCTGGTCCTTTGGAGTCCTAGCATTTTACCTGTCCTCACACTTAATCTCTCAGGGAGTTCTGCCCATGGAGAGTTCTAGGAAGGAAAAAGAGCCTCTGATAGGGCAATTTCTATAAAATGTAGAGAGTCAGTGTGCAATGCTAGCACTTTCCCATCTCTAAGAACTGATCCTGTGTAGCAGAGAAATGGAGAAAAAGGTAATTGAATGTAATTCTAATCCCCAGCGCCCACTTTTTCCAGGAGGCAAAAGAAAAGGACTAGGATGAGGGAAAATGCCACAGAGGAATGGTGATCTGTATTACACGTTAGAAATGCATAGTTTTGAATAACATTTGTATCCCTCTGCTACTCTTTTTGCTTTGCATTTAGTTTTAAGCATTAACAAGGTAAAACTGGGGAATTCAGAGATTAATGAGGCACTTAAAAGTTGAAAAAATTATTAAGCCAATATTTTAAGGTCTTTTGGATTTTAATTTAAATCAGCAAATCCAATTTATGTTCTCAGGAGTGATAATTCTAGGAAATGCTATATGGAAGAAAAAGAAAAAGAGACGAGGACCCTAGGTCAGATGAATTTGGGAAATGCTGTATACCATATTGCTCTCTTGGAGATTTATGTGACCTTTGCATTAAGGGCTCTTAAAGTTTTACGCTAAAGAGACATGCTTGATTTTCTTTAACCGAGTGTTTCTCAAGCTAATTTGAATATATGTATATATATGTATATACACACACATATATATAATTTGAATATATATAAACACATATATCAACATTATTTATATATTAATATATCATTTTTAACACATACTTTAATATACTTGGTAAATTCTGGATAAATCACCCCTAGTTCATTGTATTAATAATTATAAAAGTGTGATAGTGTGGTAGCTTATATAATACTTTGAGAACATAAAGCTGAGAATTATAAAGACTTTTAAAAATATCTTTACCTTTGGGTACTTTGCATTCTCTTTATAAATGACATTGATTTTAAACACCAGCAGAAATCAAATCTTAAACTGATAGGGCATCCAATAATATTTGTTTAACTTTATTCAGGCATATCATTTGTGATATAGCCACTTATAAGGAGCCTAGCTGTATTCAGCAGAACCCAGAACTCAAAAGGGATTTGCATTATCTTACCCATTTTATTCAAAACTCTAAAACTGTTATTCCATTTTAGAATATGTTCATACATTAATAATTTATTAGACTCAGTTATCTTTTCTTTATGAAGACCGTGTGGAAAGGAAAGTCATCTTCAACTTCAACATCTGTTTCTTGACTTTTTTTTTGTTGTTCACCTCCTTTAAATTCAAAATGTTTAAAGCTTAAAAGGGAAAAAGAAACTGTTGGGTTTCAAAAGATGCTCTACTAAATTTATTATCTATGGGAATTTTTCTGTGCAAGAATAAAGGTAATAGACTAACAAGAGCAAAATGTCCATCTTTTTCTTTAGAATGTTTGTTATATTCAGTTAAGTGCTGTGACCACTTAAAATGAACCGATTGTTCTGTGAACTTTTATACCACCAGCAGCTCTATTCAAAGAAAATCCTAGATATTTGGTTCACTTACAAGTATCGGGGTGTTTAGTTGTGACAGGGAGCCTGTGTCCTTTTATCACCTTGTCCACCCTGGTAATGTTATTCTGCTTTTCA
The DNA here is from genome assembly GCF_009873245.2 of Balaenoptera musculus. Lineage (NCBI taxonomy): Eukaryota > Metazoa > Chordata > Mammalia > Artiodactyla > Balaenopteridae > Balaenoptera > Balaenoptera musculus. The sequence continues at coordinate 50,161,290 of NC_045798.1, forward strand.
TTTATTTGCATCTCCTCCCTCGATTTTAAGAGTATGAGATAAATCAATACATTTTTCAAAAAGAAAATTATACCTTCTTTCTGTTCCATAAAAAGAGAAATCATTCAATCAAAAGTGTAGACAGCATAAATTCTTAGCAAACGTTTTTCCTCTGATTGATTTTTGTTTATATTTTTCCTTGGGGTTATAATAAGATTCAAAAACTGTAATGATGTCAGCAACACCTCTAAAAATCCACTGCAGGAGAAGCTGAAGATCTTTTCTCAGCACTGCAGGGCTGCTCCTTTGGAACTCTGTGAGTAACCACACAGCAGAACCTTACCTTTACCTCGTTTGCCAAATTATGAAGTCAATTAGATCTGCATTCTGAACTTGCTTAGCACCCAAACATTTATAATGCTGTAAATATGCCGTGTAACCATTTGCCATACACCAGAACATAAATCTAAGTTACTTAGATTTACAGTATTGTAATCTCTCCTTAAAAATGACATGAGGGAAGTGTTTAACTTAATGAGGCAGAGGATCCTGGTGTGCAAGTTACATTGTATTTTTCATCGCACAAGGGTAAATTATTGCTTCAGTCTCCTATATGGTACCCCAGTGGCCTCAAAGATACAATGTAGCTTCCAGAAATGCCTGCTTTTGTCTTAGGCAATAACTTACTCCACTAGAGTGTGCTGAGAATTACCCATAACATTTCTTGCGGTAGGCTGAATTTCTTGAAGGTCATTCACAGATACTAACTGAATTTGACTTTTTTTTTTTTTTTTTAACATAGGGACATTGACTGACGTGGTAAGTCTGCATACATTAATATACAAAAGGGAAAACGAGCATTTACTTTGTCTAAAACTAGAAAACAAGCAAAAAAATTCTGAGTAAGAGATGAAATTATAGGACATAAAATTTTTTCTTAGCATTTTAACCCTGATGTTGCTAACTTTTTAAATAAATAAACACAGGCCTTTGAAGGGTGGTCCATAAAGATTTAGGACTATAATAATTAAATACGTAGTTACATATTTGCAAAAAAAAAAAAATCCTACTCCTGTATGGAACACCAAATTTATGAATCTAAATGTGGGGGGAGTTTTTTAAACAAGCTTTACTTTCTAATAAAGTAATATAGGAATTTAATTAAAACAAAGCAAAAACTCCCCTCACCAATCAGTGTTGCAGCATTTGGGTAAATGTTAGAGCTTGTCAATTTTCAAGGCAGAGACGTTATTCCAGGCTTTCTGCCAAACCATTACTGGTAATCAAGAGACGAAGCACGTGAAAGTACTGTCCCTGGCTTAGTTAGATATGCATTTGCTAAAAGAGAAACCAACGCATTTCTCGTGCAAGCCATCAGAATTACAATTGAGGAACACATGCACACACACACACACACACACGCACGCACGCACGCACACAATGCTTTTATAAGTCTAGGAATATACACATTAAAATACCACTCTGTGCTTAAGGGGAACACAGTAGCAGACACAGCTCATGTTGACTGGGTCCTTTCTTTATCAATAGAGTGGTTTTAATACCCAGCCACATTTCTCTCAATGGCTGCAATGGGAGGAATTAAATTACTCATATCTGGACAAGATTTGGGATTGCACTACGTACTTAAATTCTAGCAACTATTTAAAATCTCTCATTGATAAATGGGTGGTTTAGGCTGCTATTTTCTGTTTTTTTTATTTTTTTTATTTAAATGATTTGGATAAACATCTGTTTCCCCATAGTGCTAAAAAAACAATTTATGTGATATAATAGTGATGTCAGAAAGTAATCAAAGCAAGCATTTTTATGAAAGGAAGACTGAAGTGTTTTAAGTTCTTTGGAGGGAGGAATATTGGGTAAATAACTGAGTATTTGCATATATTTTTTTGACCACTGGAGGGCTCTCAGATATTTTTACTTTAATTCTTTAGAAATCAATTTGACATAGCTGTAACTTCAGTAAAACAAATTTAAATCTTGGCACTATAAAGTCTATATAGTCACCTAGCTCTTAAGATGGTACATGTTCTCAAAATACAACAGAAAAGAGCAATCAGATTTAATTTACTGTGTTCTTTCACTGTTTCACAACAAATTTTCACAACGAATTTACTCTCCCCAAAAGAAAACAAAGCCAAATAAAACAATAAATGCATACTCTCAAGGCGGATGGCCTGGAGCCAGAGTTAGAAATGGTCTGCCATGTATATCAAGTTCTTTGAATTCTCATGTATTTGCATTTACTCAATAATAAATCTTTGTTTCATTATCATAAAAGTTTTTTTCTCCAAATTTCCAGGAAGATGTACCATGTTTATCCAATAACTTCTCATCCTCCCAAGTTGCTGCTGGGTATCCTTTAGAATTTCCTTTGATTACAAATCTCTTTTGCTCAAGAAGCATAGGTGTAGGTAGTAAGAATGGCAAGAAATGCAATTAAAATATATCAACCACTCTGGACAGTGATTTTAAAGAAGATAAGAATGGAGGCAGACGAGAGAGGGAATATTGCAACAGTCTGTTCATAAAACATTAGAAGATTTAACTGATTCCATAATGCCAAGGTTAGATGGACCACAAGAGTGGAGGTTCCCATATGTTTTGTAGTTTAATTCTTTAGCAATCTATTTGATATAGCTGAATATTCTCAAAATGGACATTCTACGCAGAGCACATGCAAAAAAGAGACTACACTTCATAGTTTTCTCATAGTTTTAGCCCTTCTGCAATACCGTGAATACCCACTAGGAGAGATGGGAGAAATGTTTGTCACTGTCACCAGCACTCTTAGCACAGAGGTGTTCGTCCTGATGGGTCCCTCTTCTATCTTTTCATGACCTCTTGGCTTCTTGTGGACCTCTCCCATGAACACTCAGAATTCCGAGTTTTGCTGGCCATTTCTTCAACGGCTCACATAATCCATTTTATCCAACGTCAATAGGTCAGAAGATATAGAATTACACAGATCAAAGAGGAGAAAAGCAAAAGAGGTAACATTCTGGTACTCAGTGAGGAAGATTATTTCCAGATGGTTCTGCTTAATAAACAGTGAAATGCAAGGGGGAGGATTATAATAACCGTGCTTAATCTGGAAGTGGCTATGATTCCAAATCCCTGTGATTTGAATCTGGAGTGGCTGTGGTGCCAGTTTAGGGGAAACCAGAAAGCTTCCTCACTCCCTGATGAAGCTACCCAAACATTATGCTCTTTTGACAGATTCAACTACGATTTTAAATCTTATTTAAAAAACTGTTCTCCTCATTTTATATATCTAAATAACTGGATTGGTATTCCAGTAAATTGGAGACACCTTCATGTCCCCAAGTCTACAGAAATATAGGCAGCCTGAGCCACGACGATGACAAGGTTTTTGCTGTCACAATCAGGAGTGGCCTTAATAAGTAGTTCTGCCTTTTACAAATTGCTACCTGGAAGAAAGACTTTACATTAGCAATGCTAAAAATAAAATATACATCCCCTAGTATTCAAATGAATAATTCTCAATAACCCTGCTAGGCCAGTTTCTTCATCTACTTGAAGTATTTAACACCCTGGAGGACACTTCAGTATGTCTTTCTCTTCAAATATTCAGATATTTGATGAAAGCATTTCTTGGGTTTTTTTAATGGATTCAGGCAGTATAATGGTGAGACCTAGCCATAAAAATGTCTAAGCCCGAATCGTTTCTTTCATGCTTTAAGGAACTTATAAAATCACAAGAGCAGATTTTGAACGTTTTTTTTTTTTCTTTTGAGAAGAAGTTTATCCATCTCTTTGTGTACTGGAGTTACCCATCTCTGTGTGAGAATATGTCAGGCTTCTTAATTTTTCCATGAGACTATCAACCTGCTGCCTTTTCACCTGCTATTTAAACATATAGATCTTTCTTCAGTCAACCGCGTAGAATATCGGCCCTTATAGCAACTATCAAAAGATTTAACCTTGAATTGACTGTGTTAAGTAAGAGTATGCCAAGATATGTTCTCCAAGTGCTATAGTAAGTTGAATCACATACCTAGGCCTCATTTTCTTAACTGTTCTCTTCCCTCTCCATACACATATAATGTCATTACTGAGGAACCGTTGCATTTTGTGCCCTTGAGTCCTGTTCCAGTTTACCGTAAGACATGGCACTTTGGGAAAATAAAGAAAGAATGATATTGAACAACTGCAGTAACATTGTGCCAAGTGTTACTTTATATCTTCAGAATAAGGGACTATGCCATACAATTCTCATAGGAATTTGTGCCAGGAAAACATTTATTTCTCAAGATAAACTTGTAAACTTCCTTTACTGTACAAGGAAAATCATATGATCTATCAATTTCCTTTTTTGTTGTGACTGCCCAAGTTACATCCTGTTTCATAATAACGCTCATCTGTCTCATTGGGGTATCATTCGTGCTTTCCCCACCTGTGATTTCTGACTCAGGTGAGAGATCAGTGCTCCACTGTTTCTCATCATCAAGCAGACAGTAGTATTTGTTGATTTAATATGACTTTGCGCTGTCCTGTATGTTTTTAATAATGAAATACTCCATGTTAAAAATAGGAAGTAAAATTTCAAATCCTCAGGGATGGTGAACAAGACTGTTGAAAATAATGAAATAAATATAAACAGTAATACTTCTTAGGGGCATTTGAAACTCATTTTTTCCAAAGAGCTTGATGATATCCTTTTATCTGTACTCCAGTTTTGCCCAGAGTCTATATTTATTGCTATAAGTCAGGTCACATTGTATTTTACTTAGTTTTATTTTCAGTGAGTTTTCACTTTCTTGGCGTTCGCATCAGAGGACTGTTGACAGAATAGTTAAGTAATAAGGTTATGCTTATTCCTCTGCACACTCCCCTCCCTCTTTGATAATGAATTTTCTAATATTATACTGGGTCCAGAGAAGCTCAACTCTGGATTGAGTCACCAAATTTTAGAGCTGGGAGTAGGCTTAGACATCATTTAGTGACTCGTACAACCTGTTAGTTTGACAGAAGATGAAAGCACAGAGAGATCAGCTTTGTCCAAGAACACAAGGACCAAGAGTAGCAACCATTCCAGTTTTGTTCTCTTACATCTTAGGGCCTTTTAAAAGTTCATGGCAGCCATTCTTTGGCCCTTACAATAATGATTTGCCCACCTCAATTACTTTCTTTTATGGAGGTCATCCTGCTTTACAATATTTGTAGGCAATATCATGAAATTGTTTTTGATAAGGAAAAACTAGGGATAGAAAGATTAAAAATTGGTCTGTAAAGCATTTTAAGTCAATGGTGACTATAAATCACTGTTTTAGGCAAACACAGTATCGGATAATTCTCTACACACAGAGCAGGCAAATGGAAGCATGCCCTTCAAAGGCTGGAGCAGATAAGTCATAATTCTGTGACAAGCATTACAATCCTCTGAGTTTCTCAATCATTTTTCATTATTCCTTTCTGCCTGTGTCACTTTTAGAAGCTTAGACCAAACCGTTCATTGTTAGGAAATAGTATCTTTGATATTTTCAAGGGCTTTGTGCTGTAAATAAAGAGAGAATTTCAAATCAGTGCTATGTGGAAACATTAAAAAAAAATTACTTGCAGTTTTGACTTAGCATTTTTCACGTTCATAAAATCATTGGTCAAATGAGTGATCCTTGATAATGAAGAGAATCTGTATCTTTTTTAATTCCATTTTTCATTCATTCACCATCTACTATGGTCACCAGCCATGTGCCAGTTACTGTAGGAGATCTATGGATGCAATCTCTGTCCTCAGGGAGCTCACAGAGTGCAGGAGAAAGCTATGTACACAAGCAAGTTGTCATGATTTCATGTGACAGATGCCACGACATAAACCCCAAAAGGCATAATAGAGAGGACAGAGGATTAATAGAGGGAAAGATAAGTGATGTGAAACTTGAAAGATGGCTCCCAAGTTTGACAGGCAGGTTTGGGGGGAGGGGTGCACAATCGGAATGCAAAATAATATTCTGGGAGGAGCAAACATCAGTTTAAAAGTATTGAAGGGGTAAGAAATTATGAAATTCTTAGATAACTGAAAATGGTTTAATATTGCTAAAGCATAAAATGCATTGTGATAAGTGATGCACACTAAGACTGGACACAGAGAGAGAAATATCATAAAAGGTCTTTAAGACTATGTTAAAGAGGTTAAAATTTACACTGAGGCAAAGAGAAACCATTCAAGAATTAAGACCAGGCAACGGATTAGTCAATCTGAATTTTAGAAAAACTGCTGTTGCCACAGTCTGTAAGAAAAGCTAGAGAACAAAGAACGCAACTCAGAAGAACAGCAAAAAGACAATACACTACAAATCCCAAGCAAGAAACGTTAGAGCCTGATGTTCTAAGGAAGTTGCAGTGATAATTGCAGTGAGAAAGAAAAGGGAGGATAAACCCAAATGATATTTCATAAGTAGAATCAATACGATGTAGAGATTGGACAGGATGCCCTGAGAAAAGTGAGAGATCAAGGATGGTTCTGAGGTTCTGCTTCTGGCAACAGGATGGATGGTAATGTCATTCGTGATGATAGGGAATGTGGGAACGGTTTATGTATGGAAAGGGTGAACACAATGGCTTTGGACATTTTGAGTTGGAAACTTTTGTGGGACATTCATGTAAAGATGTTCATTTGGCACTTGGATAAATAGGGGGAGGATGTCTTGTGTAGAGATATTGATTTAAAAGTCATTTGTGTATAAGTGGCTAAAGCTACGAAAAGTGTGACCTATCCCAAGGAGAGGTAGACTAAAAGGAAAAGAAGGATGAAAAAGAACCCAGTGAACGCTAGTGATTTGGGTTGAGGAAGAGCATCTTCAAGAGACTTTAGGAAGAATTAGCCAGAGTAACGTCACCAAAATGGTGGCCTCCATCCCCCCACAAAGAACAGCAATTAGTCAGATACCCATTGGCAAAAGCAGCTCTGGGAGAGCTCTGGGGTCCACTTAAGAAACTTCAGCAACACAATGGAACAAAACAGGCGAGAATCACACAAAAAGGAAGGAAAATGGCTTCATCTGCATTATCCCATCCCCAAGTCAGCTTTGCTCAGCCCCAAGAGGGAAGTCCCCAGCTGGAAAGAGGTCCCCTCACTGGGAAAGGAAGAGTGGGTAAGAGACCAGCTTTCAAAGAGGGTGGCTGGCCAAAAGGGAACCCAAATTGAAGGACTTTAAAAAAAATCTCACTTTTAAATAGGATAGATTTGAAAATATTTTAATTGTTTATATGAAAAAGTTCATGGAAGTGGAAAATTTATAGACTCAGAAATAAAGGGGGAATTGATAAATTTCCAGAACAAACTTAACAAGGGAACCCATAGACCAGGCATTTGTGTGCAATACAGCACACTTATTACAAACCAAGATGCACATTGCTGTTGTGTTTGGCCTATATATTGTTTTTTTAATATGATTAAAAGAAAAACCTATTTGACGTGACTGAATTGTTCAGGGAACTATTTCATGAAAATACCATTAAAAAAACTTCAGCTATTTATTGCAAATTTCAGATGCTGTTTTTTCTTGATCAAGGGAAGATAAGTAGATACAATGCTAGCCTTTAGTCCAGAAAAATTTCCTGCTCTCACTTCTACAAATGATCACCTAGTGTTAGAAACAAGATTTCTTAAAGATCATTATGTATTATGGCAAGATATATTCAGCAGAAAACATTTTCAGAAAGAACTAAATTATGTGGGAACTGGTACTGCATTCTTAATAAAGAAATCAGAACTGGCTTCCAAATGTTGCAGCTAACTCATGTAATCAACGAGTGTGTCTTACCATCAAAAGAACAACTTGAATTGTTATCAGTAAGCCACACTGGTTGAATCCAAAATGCCAGTTTGATATATATGACAGGAGTAACCTCAGACTCTCTAGAAATAGGAAAGATTTTTCTTCTTAGAAAATACCATGGGATGAAAAATATGGCTGTATGTTCAGGCTCACGGCAGGACCACCACAGGCTAGAACTCTGAGGGGCACCATTCACTTGGAATACATCGGATCTACACAACATGAAAACCCTACCAGTGTAGGGTCAAGGACCAAAAGATGCAGGCTTCACCAAAACAGGGAACAAAAACCTAATTCAGGAACCAGAATCTGAGCCTCAAATAAGATCGAGGAGACAGACTTTGCAGGACTTTCATTTTGGCTCTGCAGGAGCTGCAATAAAAATCAGAAACAAATCAAAGGGAACTCCATTCATACTGTATATTCCTTAGAATTGGATTTTTAGAGAATATTCTGGCAGATGGAAGTGCCTTTCTTAAAAAAAATGTATATTACAACAATTTTTCCTTTCTTGTTTGCACAAAGGGTTTTAATTTCTCTTTCTAGAGCCTCTGTTTCCCTATTCAGTTTTCACTAAGTAGTCATAGGAGCTCAAAGGCATCATTGTACTAGGAGAACGTTCTAATCTACAAGCAGTAACTGCAGTTAGTACAAGTAGAAGAACATAAAGGGACTTTGGCAAGGCTTTTCTATCCTTTGATTCCTTCATTCATTCACTCATTTATTCAAGAAATACTTTTGAGCACCTGTTATGTGGCAAGAAGTGTTCTATATTCTGGCCATCGGCGGGCAAAGAGACTATGAATAAGCTAATGGTCAAGGTCTAAGCACCTGCTGAGAGAGAAGGCATTATGTGTAACAAGAAATGCAGCCACATCGGTGAATGAGAGATCAATGTTGTTTTCTGAAAGTTGCATTTTTAAAGCCATAATTCTTCCAAATGTGTTGAAAATTGTCCTCAGAAGCTATTTTAACTTTACACAGACGCAGCGCTTTTATAATAGGAAAATGCTCATATTTTCAGCTCAAGTTCTTAAGTGGAGACAACACGGCAGATGCTTTCGCTAAGCTTAAGAGATCGATTTGAACTGAATTTTAATTAAAATTGCTCAAAGGGCTGGTGAAAAGTTTTCTTACGATTGTCTGAAGGATGTAGTGTCGTAGTTAAATCAAAATAGAAAGGAAAAATTGGTAATGTCGTGAGGTTTTGTTAAATGTTACAATAAAGTGAATTTTCATTTTACTCTTGGCAGTTACAGATATACTAATTTGTAAAGATATTAAAGTCAAGAGATTAGCATTGATGCACAATCTTATGCTGAGAACAACATAATACATTGGTATATGAACGTTTCTATAAAAAGTACCTACTGACTAGTTCAATATCTATTTTTGCATTTTTTATTAGCAAATGCCTCTTAAGGACTGATGGTCTGACAACACAACTGATTAAATTAAATTTAAATTTAGACTTTAATGTTATTTTTTAATAAATGAATTAGGAAAGCATCAAACAGTTATTTTCTTCTCACATGCCAAATGTCAACATAATTTCTTCAAGGATAGTCATTTTTAACTGTGGAAATGTTGGTTCCTCAAAAAGAGGGCAATAGGGAATGCTGCTGTGTCAAACAAAGTTGAAATTTCATAGAAACTTAATTAGCAACTATTGTTCAATTCTTTTTATTAACAGTGCTATCTTAGGTACTTTGCAAGATAAAAGATGCATTAGATGGGACAGCAACTCATCCAGAGCTCACAAAATACAGTGGGAAACAGCTGTGATAAGTGTTTTAATAGCTGAATAAACAACATCCAGGCTGAAAGTACTGTAGGAGCAGAGAAATTAATTCCGGTTGGGGAAACCTTTTAAATTATATACACCAAGTGGAGCATTCGTTGCAACAGGGAACAATAATACAAATATATGACGTGGCCCTTTCCTTCAAGGAACTTACTGTCTTCTTGGGGAGAGAGGAATTATACATCAGATAGTTAGAGGACTCTATAAATAGAGAAAATATTATAAAATGTGCAATTACAAAACGACACAAAGTCTCTAATCAGAAAATAAAGGATCTGAGAGTTCAGTGGAGGGAGAAATTGGTATTGACTGGAGAGATTAAATGATACCTTGGAGATGATGGACCATGATATGGGCTGGAAAATGCTGGAAGTATTTGCAGAAGCAGCAGAAGGGGAAAACTGAACTGATGAAAACAATGAACAAAGACAGGGCTGATTACAGCCTGTTCCGTGACCTTCAGAGGCCGACCTGGCTGAAGCAGAAGGCCTTCTCTGGGGAGTATTGGAAGAACAGAGTGGTTGCGTAAGGAAAAGCATAGGGTCGGGGTGCAGCATGAATGCCAAGATTAGGAATCCAGGCTTGATCTGATAGGAACAGGAAATCCCTGTAGTTTGTCCAGCAGCCTAGTGACACAAGGAGAGCAGCTGGAAAGACACACTAGAAAGATTAGTCTGGAAGTTATTGCTTTTCTGAAGAATCATTTTATATAAAGTTCCTCTAAACCGCTTGGAATCTGTAAAACATTAGATATACAATGTTGTCATTACCTTAGACACATACACAGAACTAACGAGTGTGTATACAACCCTGACTCTTTAGAAAGTGTACTGTAGGATCTTGTGACCGAGATGTAGAAGAAATCATTTGGTCGGCCTGCTCTACCATAAAGGAGTAGATGAAAAACGGATATAATGGATTAGCCTTTGTTAAAACAACATGAGAGAAACAGAAGTGGAAATGTTACATGAAAAGAGAGATTTATTTTCAAAAGGACCTATCTCAGATATTTTAGGAACCTTCAGAAGGTGGCCTGTAGTGGGAAAAAAAAGAAAGCTTCCTTTTGTAAAATTTTTAAAAAGGGAGAAATAGCTTTTGGAATTACAAACTGGTTATCTCAGCTTTAATGCCTGACAAGAGACAGTCAACAGGTTGCCAGCAACCAGAAGGGCATTTACTGTAGGCAGTAATCAACAAGACCTTATGGAGAGAAAATCAGGGCAGATCAATTCAATTTCCGCCCCAGACACAGAAATAGATCTTAGTGATAAGGAGGTTATAATGTGGCTGAATTTTCGTAAGACTTTGGTATCTGCTCTGCTTGGCATCCTTTTCTTAATAAGCTACACAGATACACTCTGTGGGGCTTGCATGTGGGCATAGCTGATGCATTTATATTCAGATATTAATTATTGATTAAGGATGTCTCACCATTAATATGGAAACATTTTTCTGTAGCTGATAAACTCAGTGGTCAAAGGTTCATGCTAATGGTGTCAAAGTAATGGAATTGCCCTCCATGTGGCCTCACTTTGTCCTGGAGCCACATTACCAGCTGAACTCACTCCTTCCCACAGAATCACAGTACACGTTGTTGTCACTAGAAGAACCAGACAAGAATGGTAGAACAAAATAAACCCATATTCATTACTGGAATAAAAATTGCCCTTAAATGCTACTTGGGCAGAAGTCCCTAAGCACAGATGAGTCTGACAGTCAGAAAACCTATTGGCTCATTCAAAATACCTACTATATCAAGAAAACTGATGGTTTAACTGACATGAACTTTTTTTTTCACTCTACTAGTCAAAGCAAACAAATTCACCCTTGAGACCAATAGTATTTGTGTGGGAATATGTGACAGTTGGGGAGCCAACAGTCATACCAAGGTGGACCTGGTGCAAATTGTGTTTACTTTCTCTTATCTCATTGCTGAAATCTCTACTGCTCTCTTCAGCCCAGGAGAGCTCATTCCTCCCAGCTCCCCACAGCTCCTTCTCAATCCACTTTTTCCAGGCCCCTATTGGTTTCTAATGCATTTTGATGCCTTGTTGCCTCCTCCCAGCAATGCCCACAGAGCCATTCAAGACATTAAATTTAGGTCTACAGATGCCAATATGGCCTCAGAGGTCATAGAGAGGCGTGGCATCTGAAAAGGCCTCTTCAGTATCCACAGAGGAAATGGCTCTCAGGCCTGTGTGCCATCGTCTCTATAATTCCCTGTGCCGTGTTCTTTGCCCTCTGTGTCACTGGGGCATGGTGCCCCACCTCGACTTCCTGTGTCTGGGAAGGAAAGAGGCCACACCTAACCTGTACCAGTGCAGCTGTACTTATTGAAAATTCCACCCACAGCATGTGTACTCAGCCTGGGGCACAACATGAAAGATTTTCCTTAAAATTCTTCATTCTGTTTATTATTAATGACTTTTCAGTGCTGCTGCTAGTGGTTCTTCTAACATTAGTTCCTTTTAGGAATTACTTGGTATATCTTCTGTCTGACTATGTCCTATTTCTAAAAATATGAATTCTAATCTTTAAGAATAATCAAGTTTTCTTCAAGTGTTAATAACTACAAAACACTATTTTGGTCATTTCTCTAGTTTTAATAAGGGGCATATCGAATACTTATGCATTCCATCTCTGCTAATCATCTTCTGTAAACCATCTTACTTTTAATAAAACAGTAAGTTAAAAGATATAAAAGAGCTCTGGCACATGAAAACTGTTACGTATAGAATGGATAAACAACAAGGTCCTACTGTATAGCACAAGGAACTATGTTCAATGTCCTGTGGTAAACCGCAATGGAAAAGAATACAAAAAAGAATGTGTATATATGTATAACTGAATCACTTTGCTGTACTGCAGAAATTGTAAATTTTTGTAGAATTGTAAATCAACTATACTTCAATATAATAATTTAAAAAAATTTTTTTTTAAATAATAGTAAAAGAGCTCTGTGCCAAACGAATTCTACTGAGATGGTTTTAAGTGTTTTGGTAAAGGAGTCACATATTCATGTGACACAGTGATTTATTTTGATCCTCTTGTGCCCTAAGGATCTTTAGACATGACATGCAACTTTATAAAGAAAACTAGCTGTCCGGTTAGTGATTCATTTATGGAGAAAGACTCATTTCCCTTGGCCTCTACTTATACAATGTTCAAATTGCATTATGTTCTTTGAGACTTTTTGTTTCATTGATCCAGATAACTCTGGCTTGATGCCTTTTCAAAGAACTGCTTATCAGAGAATTTCCAGTAACCTTCTGGCATTTCAAATTTGCATATTCCCTGGGTAACAATTTTATTTGTAGTAATGATAAAGCTTCAAGCTTCCTAAAGATACAGCTAATGCAGAAAGACAAGCTGTGTGAAATATTATTGGCTACCTCAGTTTCATCCAAGCTCTGTACTTTTCCTTTTTCTCATACTTGAAACTGTTTGTCACACTTGCTAAACTTTTATTTTCAAACTGGTTGAGACACTTTATACCTACTGTATTCATAATTCTAATCTATCAATTATTTAAAATGTATAATATTCACAATGTAATGTTTCTTCATGTTTAATAATGTTGATCATTTATCTAGTACATGTCTTCTTAGTTGCATAAATAATTTTATATTTTTTATTAGTGACCAAATGTTTTACTAAATTATGAAATGGCATATCATATAAAATATTTTAACAATAAAACAGTTCTTCCCTATATTGACACAAGCTCTTCTAGTTTCCTAATTAATGAAAAACAATTCAGTTCTCATTACAGCTAAGTTTCAGTTTCAACTACAAACACAAACACCTTACCACATTATTTAGATTAAGAAATAACTCAGATTTTCCCCGGCACTTGAACAATTTTCTTATTATACATGGCCTCAGAAACTCCCTCAACTAAAGCAGTACTTACCAAAGAATAATATCTGTCCATCTGACTTGATGGAGTTTCCATACGTACATGAACTGAGAGTCAGTAAGTAGATTTGGGACTTGGAAGTTCAGAACTGGTTTTATTTTTATTCCTCTATCGTACCTTTCTTTTATCCTATTGCTGTCGTTGTTCAGATTCCTGATGAGTGTGATACTTTCTTGTCCTAACTCAGAAGGTTTCTAGAATTGGTCCTAGGAAGTCACTCAACATGCTTCTTGTTCTTCTGGGCTAGGATTTCTTCAGAAAAACAGTGAATCCAGGTCTTCGTGAAATCACACTAGGGAAGCCTAAGATGTTCCATTGTCCTGGGCTTCCGAGACGAGTGCCGTTGAAAACCTGCAGCCTCCTCAATCCTCCCAGCCACTCATGCCTGTTGCCTTTGGTCAACCACAACCCAATACGGAAAACCCTCCAAGTCCCTCTCCTCTCCTGACTTCTATTACCAGACACAACACCCTGAGCTACTTTCCTCCTAAGTCTTTCAAGTTTGGACTAAATGCTGTTCCCCACAACCCTAAACAGTCTCTTCACTAAGCAATTCTCCATGTCCTGACCTTCTAGGCGCCTGCCAGGCCTCTGATTTTATGGCTTCCCCAGCTGCCCCCGCCAGGGAAGCTGCTAATCCTACCTTGCCCTCTGTGCCACAGAATTAGATGATGTGCTTGGCATTTCCCTCCCTCCCTAAAGTGGTTTCCAGATCTTTCTCTACGATGCTTGGATAAAGCCCCCCCCCCTTGGGGCTTATGAAGTCGCCTTTACCCCTCTCTTCCTCCACTGACCAATGTCATCCACCTACATGTTAAAGAGCTTAGAAGCCAGTACATAGTAAACTTCACAGCTCCAGCAACTGCCATCTTTTTAAGTGATTTCACGTCTGGGCGGCCCATGCAGGAAAATGATAGTCCCTCAGGGTCTTGGCCTCCTTAGCGGAAGTCATCTTCTCCACCCTGCTTTAGAAACCCCACTCCCTCCGTGACTAGCCATGTGACACATATGATAATATTACTCTGTTGTAATCATACATTACAGAGTTATGTGAGGGTTAGTCAGAGAAAAGAAAATGAAGAATTCAATAGTGACTAAAAGAATGTAAGAGGAGAGTAGCAGCCAAGAAACCAGTGAAATGTCTGTTTTATTTGCAGCAGAGAAGCTCCTGGGAGCCAGCACTGAGGTAATGCCAGTTTCCAGAGACATGAGTGAGATACAAATTTGGTATTGAGATAAAGATTTGTAGAATTTAGTAACCTCTTAGATTTAGAGAGAAGCAAGGAGTGGAGGCTGATTCCAGAGTATCTATCTTGGGAGACTAGTTAGATTGTAGCTCCATGAATGGAACTGGAGAGTGGATCAGTTAGATGATCAATTTTAGGGATTTCTAAGTCAATCCAGGCAAAAACAAGGTAGATATATGTCTTTGGAGGGCAGAAGAGAGGTCAGAGTAGAAGATAAGGTTTTAGAATTATCAGCATATAAGTGTGATTGAAGTTATGAAAGTAGATGAAACCACCCTGGAAAAGTGAATGGAATGATGGAAAGGATAAGGTTCTGAAGAACTCCAGCATTGTAGGAGTGGTGAGGAGACAGAGCTAATCACAGCGCCGGAGAAGGAAGGAATGTTACAAGTTAAAGTGATGGAAACAATAATAATAGCTAACATGTACTGAGTGCTTACTATTTTTTAATTTTTATTTTATATTGGAGTATAGTTGATTAACAATGTTGTGTTAGTTTCAGGTGTACAGCAAAGTGATTCAGTTATACATATACATGTATCTGTTCTTTTTCAAATTATTTTCCCACTTAGGTTATTACAGAGTATTGAGCAGAGTTCCCTGTGCTCTACAGCAGGTCCTTGTTGGTTATCTGTTTTAAATATAGCAGTGTGTACATGTCAATCTCAAACTCCCAATCTATTACCAGGCAATTCTGCTAAACGTTTTATGTGCATTATACCATGGTGGTTTAGAGCACAGATGGGTTCAAATCACAACTCTATCACTTACTAGCTGTGATTGTTGGCAAGTTTCTTAAGCTCTCTGTGCTTCTGTAGCTTGAGGATAACAATAGTACCAACCTTAGAGGTTGGAGTGAAGGCTAAAAGACTTAATGTGCCATATTCAGCAGAACCCGACTCACGGAAAGCCATGTACTGTATAAGGATTAACAGTTATTTTTATCATTGCAATTTTATTTAATCTTCACAATAACTCGATGAGGAGGTATGATTATCCCCATTTTTTCAATTGAGGAAACAAATTCAGAAGGTTACATTACTCACTCCAAGTAAGTGTTGGAGCTGGTATTTGAAAGGAGGTGGACGCCATGTATTTAACTGGCAGGAAAGGATGTGGCAGAAAACAAAAAATGGAAACCATTTTAAGAAGCCGAGAGTGACTAATCAGGTTAAATGCAATGAAGTTGTCATGAAAATAATCCATAGACCCAGTTCCTTTGATTCATCAGGTTAAACAGTAGCAACAGAAATTTTGATGAGGATAACGTGATTTCAAGATTGGACACTAATGTGCGACTTTTACTACCTGGGAGATGAGCTACCAGGAGTCAATTTATGCTCCTAACTTAAGCCATGTGCCGAAGACTCCCAGGTGCAAACTTGGTCATCACCAAGAGTGACGGTGCCTGGAAGAGCTCCCAGGCATGATTTCCTATTACACCAGTGCAGTCAGACAGCTGGGTTATGTTCACATTTCATCAGCTATGCTCCTATTGGGAGTTTCACAGTTGTGCACATTTTATCTATTTTAACATCTGATTCGTTTTAGTTTGAAATCCATCCACTCTGACCATTGCATTACATTGCTTTTAATCACAATTAGATGAATCTATTCATTCTACATTTTACAGAATTGCACATTTTTTCCGTTGTTTTTTTTTTTTTTTGCTTACTGTTTGCATAATCATAATGAACTTTATTTAATCAACATCATTTTGTAGGTCTGATAACATTTTCAATCGACTATGCTTTTAATTAAAGAAAATAGAATTTATGTAAACTTCACAATAAGAATTTATACATCTCTTGGCATCAGAAGCAGATAACTTGGCATTATGCTTTTCCTTTCTGCTCGTGTGGCGGCACAGACATAAATGGCTTGTACATTTAAGGCATTTTGTGTCCACTTTTCTTTACTAGTCCCTGAAGCTTACGTCCCATTTGTTATGATGATTTAAAGGGAGGATCAGTTAAAGAGCCAGCCAAGTGGTTCCTATTGCATCTCTTGGCTCTTTCTAGCATGATAGCTGCAAACTAAGTTGCTATGCTTTGTTGTAGATTTCCACGTAACTCTGGGCATGGTGCCTTATTTAACAGTTCCCTAGTGTTATTTTGGAAAAGTCCTCTGCAGAAAATGCCAGAACTCAGCTTGAACCCTTGTCCGCTGTCAGGGAGAATCTTTCTATCAGCGGGATTTCTCAGCTGTTTCAAAAATCATTCATTGCTTTACTAGGAAATTTTGTTCCTGCAGAATATGCCAACTTTAGCTTACCCTAATTGTTCATCCTAAGAGCTTTAGAAGCAAAATATTTAATCAGGGAATTTCAGCCTTTGCTACAAACTTTTTAATGGAGTAATCTTAATTTTAATTCATGAAAGATTTTTCTGTTGTTTTTCAACTCACCATTTAAAGCATATGAACGCTTTCATTTTTATCAATTAAATGATTTTTTTCTTTAGGACCGTCCCACCTTCAATTGATAACAATAATCTTCTAAACTGAGTCAGTATATCTTTTGTGATATTATATGCCAGGCAATCATTTTTATTACATATAGAGCTATTATTATACTCAATTACAGCTGATAAAACTGAGACAGAAGATAGGAAAGAGGATAGGAAATTTCCTTAAGCTAGTAATTAGTAAAACCAATCTTTGAATCCAGGTAGTCTCACTGCAAGGCCTGAAGCAGCTCAAGGCCTGAACTCTGCCATATTTGATGAATGAGGAAGATCCAGCACTTTGAGCCAATGTACCTTATTTGTGATAAAGCAGGGGTAACTATTCTAATATCTGAATGAAGACAGTTCTTTACAAACACTGAGTTCCAGGAGTCCCCTGCAAGTTAATTACTTGGAATTCAGATAGGATGCCACAAAGGGCTGGTGCCCTGACCAGCCCACACAATCCTATTTAAACTCTAAGATAGTTGAAATGCAATGTACTCATCATAACCAGTGTAGAAGCTCTATTATTGCAGTATCAGAAATCAAGAAACACATGAAACAATAAGAAACTTATAGTTCATATCAATGAACTGCATAGTCCGTTACGTTAAAATTCATTATCCTCCTCGTACTTTATATAGATATTTTACCTTTGTATGATTTTACAACATCATGCACTGGTCATTTGGAGAATATTGGTTTACTGAGTTATGCAGATATTCCAAATATTGACACATTTCACTTTACACTTTTGTCAATATCACCATCCGTCTCACCCGAAAAATCTTTCAGATATTGGGAAGCTGTCATGCTCATGGTGGCAGATGTACGCTTTCCAAAATTCAAATTTTTGCTTGAAAGCTCCAGTTTTATCGTTGGCAACAAATACTGTCATTCGTTTTACTTGAAGTGACAGCTCGCTTTGTTCATTTTTTTAAAATAAATGTTTGTGAAATACTCAAGGCTGCATAACCATAGTTTGTCTGTCAGTCTTTCTTTCGCTTGAAATGGTGTACCATGAAAAAAGCAGCTAGTTCAGCTCACAAGCAGTTAGAAACACACTCTTTGGTGTGCAGCAGACGTACTTCACGTGTACCTCTCATTTCATCACACAAAATTTTAAAAACATGTGTATTTGAGGGTTGAGATTTAATAAAATTAATAATCATTTTTTAGTGGCCCAACAAGGAACTTCTTTAAGTGAAGCAAATGCTTTTTTCTTTTTTAATTGCTATTAAAAACCACTAGCACAGTTACAGTGATGTAACTCCCTCAATTCTTGCTGAGGGGCTAAAAATTTGACTCACCATTACTCTTGCTCTTGTTTGTATTATTATGAAAATAGCATTGATCCTGTGAGCGCCCTCCAGGGACCCATGGACCACATTTTGAGGAACGCTACTGTACAGCATACCTCTTTCAAAATTTATCTTGTTTTATCTTATTTGAAAGCATCTCTTTCCTCACCCATAGCTTTTAAACCATCAAGTGACAGAATCCAAAGTCATGGTGATGTCCTAAGAATACGCAATTGTCAGCTAAAATGCAGATGATTGGTGGTGATTAAAATGAGTTTAGTGATTTGCTTGATGATGGTTTTTAAATGTTGTAGGAGAAGTTGATGTTCAGTGGATACTTAACAGGAGACTTTTTGTCATTGATCCCAACTTCCAGGTCATGTCTTCTGAATTCAGCCCAGAAATGAGGGATGAAAATGGTTGGCACCTGCCGGCCATTTAGGAACCTCCAAAAAAGCTGGAGCTTCTAAATAAAGAAATGCCACCCTTACTACACAATGCTCTGCTTACTTAACTGCTGATATTTTTCCCTTAAATTTGTTCCAAGAGAAGGGAAATGGATGGAATTACGACCTAATATTGTGCCAAGAGCAAAGAAAATAGGTATATCTTCAGCCCCAAGCTAAGTTTGCCTCACAGCCAGTCACTGTTGCCATTGGTGACATATTCTTCTTTTTTTAATTGCAGTATAGTGGATTTACAATGTTGTGTTAGTTTCAAGTGTACAGCAAAGGGATTGTTATATGTACATATATGTATTCTTTTTCAGATTCTTTTCCATTATAGGTTATTGCAAGATATTGAGTATACTTCCCTGTGCTATACAGTAGGTCCTTGTTGTTTATCTATTTTATGTATAGCAGTGTGTATCTGTTAATCCAGACTCCTAATTCATCTCCCCCAACCCCCCACTATCCCCTTTGGTAACCATACATTTGTTTTCTAAGTCTGTGAGTCTATTTCTGTTTTGTAAATAAGTTCATTTGTATCATTCTTTTAGATTTCACCTGTAAGTGTTATATGATATTTGTCTTTATTCTTCCATACACTTTCAGCAACCAGGATTTAATTAAGTGCAGTTCATTGCCCCCCTTCAGCAGCTCTTATCAGATCCTTTAGAAGTATAAAGCCACTGCTGTTGCCTAAAAATATTCCTCCATATAGGGTAAAATTACAGGAAAATATATTTCCACCCTAGATTTGGAAGGAAAAGAAGTCCCCATACAAAGAGGTGAACTTCTTACATGTGTAAATACGGTAAATTGGTTAATTAAAATGCCATTCCATTTGGCTCTCAGATACTCTTAGACCAAAGATTTGAGTAGATCTGAGTTCCCTTTCACAGAGCCCTCAGTCCAGCAAATAGCGACGTTCCCTCTGAACAACAGTGCTACACGGGGCCTGGACCTCCTGTTATTTACAGGTGCAGACAGAGTTCTCTCTCAGAGGTGGGCTCCTATGATCCAAGCTCACAGACACCAACTTATAAACCCACTAAGCAGTTTATTAAATGTTATACAATAAATATAAGTGCTACAAGGATACTCTCATGAGCTAAATGCCCATTCTTTACCTGTAGGTTGATGTAAGACGGGAAATAGAATCAGAGAGTTGTTTAATAAGATTAAATCCATTTAAAGGAAATTAGCTGAGCCATTCAACTACTTCAGAGTATTGAGCTATGCATATCTTTCCACAGCAAAGGTAAACATGCTGTCAGAATGTTCTCCATGTGGATTGGTCGTTGCCATTTTTGACTGGGCAGCTCCTCTTGATAGAGTGGAAAGAGCAGTGATTGCCTGTTGTCAGATAGTCCCAGGCTTCTCAATACCACTTCTTACTGCAATCTGTCCTTTGATTAGTCACTTAGCCTTCTTTAGTTAAGGATTGTCCCTCGGAATTACATGAAATCATGGATACAGAACACAAGAAAATGCCTGGCATATGATAGAGGAGCAATAAATATCAACTCCCTCTCTGACTCTTGCTTTTTTATCCCTCTGTTGCTGACTCCCCCTGTAGTTCTCATTAAAACTTTATTCCTTTAGATCTGCTAATTCCCTGAGTGAACTTATAGTTCAGTCTTGTATAAATAATGGCTAATATTTACTGAGGGTTCACTGGGTAGTAAGCTTTGTATTTACCAAGCCATTGAATACATTATTTCATGGACTCCTCATAACAACCCTATGACAAGTTCTATAGTTATTCCCATGTTATAGATGAGGAAAATGAGGCACAATGTTCAGCTAATTGACCTGCCTGGAAAATGGTGAAGCTGAGATTGGAATCCAGACAGGCTAACTCCAGAAATCATGTTTTTAGATGGTACTGTACACTGGCACTCAAGTGAGACTTGCCCAGGTGCCATTCTTTATCTTCAGGGGGACTTTGCATGCTTTGGCTCAGTTGTGTTGATTTATATTGATAGTTTAATTCTCAGAGGACATCTTAGTTCCTACATTTCTATGTTCTTGGTGGGGAGACTGCACCACCATCATCTTAATTCATAAGCATTTATGTTGACTTAATTTTTAAGTGTATGAAAATATGGTACTTGTGCCCACAGTGAAAACAAAAAGTTTATTCCTTTATGTGGAAAAATTTGTTTGGACAGTTTTCCCTGACATTTATTTATATTTTTAGTAAGTACTTATCGATCACTTACCAGTTTCCAGGCATTGTTCTAGGAAAAACTGGAGATACAGCCTAGACCAGGGATTCTCAACCTGGGCACGTTGACATTTTGGCCAAATAGTAAGATGTTTAGCAACATCCCTGCCATCTACTGACAAGATACCAGTAGCATTCCGCCCCCTCCCCAGTTGTGACAACCACAAATGTCTCCAGACATTGCCAAATGTCCCCTGGAGAGGGACAGCAAAATCACCCCTGGTTGAGGCCCACTGGCCTCATCCCTCCTTTCATGGAGCTTACATACAATTGGGCTAAAAAAGGAGCAAAAGAGATAATACAATTTCAGGTAATATCAAAGTAAAGCAATAGAGCATGATGGAAAAGGGGCCTATTTAAATGAGATAATCAGGGACCTCACCTTCGAGCTCTCTCACACCCCAAAGCACTGCTAAAACAATACTCTCTCTGGTTGAAAAATGGCATAGTAATGCAAAAACTCATTCTAGCAAAGACTTTTATGGGCCAACTTGGGTTGAAATATATCTGCTCTAGCTATAAACCTGGCTCTCCTTGACCTACTCCAGCTCTCAAAAGGAAAGAAAGACAAGTTAAATTTAAGTCAGAATGGATGAAGGCATTTGAGATCTCTTTATTCCCATTCTGCTCCCATGTAGTCTCAGCGTTTCTCTCTACTTGGAGACAAAGAGGGCACTGCAAGGTCTGCTGACAGACTGGCAGATCTGTGACAGCCCCAGCTCCATTCTTCTCACTTTCTAAACCATGCTAGTTCTTTTGGGACCAAACAACTACAGATATGGGATATGTTAAACTTCTGCTCCATATTTATTTGGACGCATTTCCCAGAGATTTCCTGAGGTAGGACTAGGAGAATGGTTCAGAGATGGTTTTCTGCACAGCCCAGCAAATACTTGAAAATAAACTATCTTTCAATGTATAAATGATAGTATTATAAAAGTTCCAGTGAAAGCCTTTGGTGAAGATTTCTGCTGGTCTAGGTTTCAAACTGTGTCAGAAACGGCTATTAACTGCGGTTAGGGGACAATCAGAGATAATAATATTTTCATATTATCAACACCATTTTGTTAGCAGCTCCCTTCTATTTGTACGTTGCGGACCATTTCATTACCTCTCCCAACAGTGACAGCCCCCTGCCTGTGTGTCCCTCACCTTAGTTCTGCCTCCCATTGCCCCATACTCTCAGGCAGAAATACAGGCATCTACAGATCGACAAATCTTTCCCCTTGGTGTGCAGACAATTGCCCTGGTTTTATTCCGCATTGGTGCCCCAGGTCCAGTAGTTGGTCCCTGTCATACTTTCCACCCTCTATCTCTGTTCTTAGGGGGACTGCAGCCTTGCCAGGAAGACCTGATACCCATGGCAAGGACCCCCACTGCCAACTTGCAGACATTCATTCATTCATTTATTTGTTCATTCATCCTATCAACATGTATCAAATGCTCCTATAATCCAGACTAAGCACAGGTACCCACCTCCTGATAGTCCTACCAATCTTTCTAGACCTCTTGCTTATTCTGAGATTCCCTGAGCACCATGCTTTGCCACCTGCTGAGAATGTCTCCCATTATTTGTTCCTAAGTCCAGCCTGATTGTTTGCTTCATCTCTGTAAGTCAAGCCAGAGTTTAGATTCCTTCCAGCCTTCCCCTAGCCTACCCCACAACTGGCTACTCTCTTTTTATATTAAAATCTCAAAGTTTATTCTTAAAACAAAGGTTTATTTCTTTCTACAGACTTCTAGCTGCTTTTCATTTCATATGAAGGAGTGATTTGGTTTTTCTGGGTTTAGTGTGTGTGTTTGTTTTCTTTCTTCAGGAAGGAATTTGAAACTTTCTTAGGCACCGTCAATTTACGTATCTCTATGCTGGGGATAAAGACTTCATTCATAATCAAATAATTGATGTGGTAGTATAAAATAAATGTCAATACTAATATAAATAAGTATTAAAATAAAAACATCCTAGAAGATTTCTAGTACTCAACGTAGGTAATATGAACATAACAGTAAGCCAGTGATGGTAAGTCTCTAACTATTTAGCAAATCATAGAATCTCAAAGATCTATGGGAACTTATTAGTCTTTTATCAAATCCCATGCCTAAAAGCAATTATAATTATTAACTTTGTGATAATTAACATGTGTTGAATAATTTCTGTTTACCCTGTTATGAGCAAGGCATATGATTTATCAATTTAATTTAATCTTTGAAAATTATCTTTTCCAGCCCTGGGAACTCACCATTGACCTGGGTGGCCCAGAATGTTTCAGAACAGTCTCTTCAGGGTATTGTGTCCAGACCTTCCACCCTCCATTTGTTCTTCCACCCTCCATTTTTTCTTCCCCCCAGAACCTCATTAAACAGGCCTATTCTCTCTTCCACGTGATAGCCCTTCAAATACGTAACAACAACAATTGTATTTCCTGAGTGTTCTCTTCTCCAGCTGGAACATTACTAATAATTCATTTAACCAATCCATCCTCTAATAGCCTGAGACTCTTTGGAGGGTAATTCTCCCAATCCCTTGACTCAACTCTCTCCCATCAAATATTCCTGCTTCTGAAAGTGTGGCCCAGATCACCACACATTGTGTTTCAGGGATGGGCAGAGCTGAGGAATTCTCTCTCTGGTTCTGAATTTTGCTTTAATGTAAATTAAGTCGATGTGAGACACTGCAGCTTGGAGTTGAGTCAAGAGGTGGGTAGAAAAGCAGAAAGCAAGGTGTACGAGGTAATTAAGTCAAATAGGTGACATTACATAGTTTCAGGTATACTGAGAGATAAGTAACAATCCTGAAAAACAGTCACATAGAGCAAAATCCTTGAAAATCATAATCCACCAAATAAGCATCAGTATTGTTCCTAGTACCATTACTATAAAAGGACTGTACTAAATTCAAAACCCTCATTTAATACTTTATAGATGCTTTTCAAGTAAGATACATTGATTATCCACTGGATATGAGGTTCTTTTACAATAGGCAGATGCTTTCCAATCAAGGTCTCACCATAACCTTTGCATAGCAACAGAGTCTGTGAGGGTCCGCTGAGTCATTCCGGGAACCCTCTGGGGCATCCCAGAGCAAAATCAAAAGTGGCCCAGGGACAACAAGAATGAAGGTACTTGGAGCTGCACTGGGGTCCCCCTCAGTGGTTACCCAAATAGAAACTGGGTGCTGGTAGGCAACTCCCACCCTCCATGTTGGTATTCCATGGGACGCTACGAAAGTTTGAGAATGAGTACCTTTCTTCACTATTTAAAACTCTTGAATGCCATCCAAGTACACAGTCTTACCGCTTTAGCAGAGGGAACTCAAGTCTCCTGACAGGAAAACAGCTTGCACATTCCACTTGACTTCAGGCCAGCTTGCCTGGGGAATCATGTTGCCTTGGATGCAATGCTAAGTCTCTTTGCTTCAAACCCTCCCAGAAATGTCACAGCAGTACAACCCTGTCCCAAACTCATTGAACCTGGAATCCATGGCAATAACTCTCATGGCATAACTCAGGCTGTTACAAAACATCTCTTGATATTAGGTTGGGCTGGAGCCTATGACTAGGGAAAAAAAGGAATTTGGTGACTATTTCTGGAAACATTCTTTTAACTTGGGGTAGAATGAATATGTAACTTAAAAGCAGAGTGGCAGGATATGTCATGGAGCTTAGCCCCTCTGAGCCCCTCTTCTGTTTACCGTTGGTGCTTTTAACCACAATCAGAACCCGTGGTTTCTCATCGTGGTGGTAAAACATGTGCCCCCCAATATTTTGAAATATCTATATTAGAAGAATGCAGGACATTAGTTTAGTTTTCAAAATTAACACTCATTAAAGAGTATGTGATTTGCATAAGCACATTCTTATTTTGTGATAATAATCATTTATTTATATCTTATTTCTACAAGAAGCACTCTTTTGTTTGTTTGTTTTTTAAAGAGACATTTTATTATAACTAAAAAAAATAACACATTAGGCTTAGTTCTCAGCAACTTCTAATTTTAGCAGCTGGACAACCCCTAAATCTTCCCCACAATTATTTGAGATCTAGATTCTGTCTGCAGTCTCTCCCCACTCGCCAAGGCATCCTGCATTTGCAACCTGATTCACATTCCTAAAACAACGTTCTTGTTCTATCAGTAACTCACGACCGGAGGCTGCTCCTCAGATTAGCCACCCTTTGTCCACAAGCCAGAACGTGTTCTTTCTATAAAGGATGAAGAATAATTGGGATCCTGGTTTCCCCTGGAGGTTGTGAGGACAATTTCGTCACTGGTACTCTGCTGGGGAAACTTCCCATGGTCCCTTAGCTCCATTTTTCACCTGTGTGCTGCTGATACTGATCTCAACCCTCCATTATCATTTTACTATTTATTATGCTTATTCTTTTTTTTTTTTGCAGTTTTTTTTTTAACATCTTTATTGGACTATAAGTGCTTTACAATGTTCTGTTACTTTCTGCTGTATAACAAAGTGAATCAGCTATACGTATACATATAGCCCCATATTCTCTCCCTCTTGCATCTCCCTGCCACCCTCCCTGTCCCACCCCTCTAGGTGATCACAAAGCACCGAGCTGATCTCCCTGTGCTATGCGGCTGCTTCCCACTAGCTATCTATTTTACATTTGGTGGTGTATATATGTCCATGCCACGCTCTCACTTCGTCCCAGCTTAACCTTCCCCCTCCCCATGTCCTCAAGTCCATTCCCTACATCTGCGTCTTTATTCCTGTCCTGCTCCTAGGTTCATCAGAACCATTTTTTTTTCTTTTTAGATTCCATATATATGTGTTAGCATAAGGTATTTGTTTTTCTCTTTCTGACTTACTTCACTCTGTATGACAGACTCTAGGTCCAGCTGCCTCACTACAAATAACTCAATTTCATTTCTTTTTATGGCTGAGTAATATTCCATTGTATGTATGTGCCACGTCTTCTTTATCCATTCATCTGTCGTTGGACACTTAGGTTGCTTCCAGTTCCTGGCTATTGTAAATAGAGCTGCAGTGAACATTGTGCTACATGTGTCTTTTTGAATTATGGTTTTCTCAGGGTATATGCCCAGTAGTGGGATTGCTGAGTCGTATGGTAGTTCTATTTTTAGTTTCTTAAGGCTCCTCCATACTGTTCTCCATAGTGGCTGTATCAGTTTACATTCCCACCAACAGTGCAAGAGGGTTCCCTTTTCTCCACACCTTCTCCAGCATTTATTGTTTGTAGATTTTTTGATGATGGCCATTCAGACAGGTGTGAGGTGATACCTCATTGTAGTTTTGATTTGCATTTCTCTAATAATTAGTGATGTTGAGCATCCTTTCATGTGTTTGTTGGCAATCTGTGTATCTTCTTTGGAGAAATGTCTATTTAGGTTTTCTGCCCATTTTTGGATTGAGTTGTTTGTTTTTTTGATATTGAGCTGCTTGTAAATTTCGGAGATTAATCCTTTGTCAGTTGCTTCATTTGTAAATATTTTCTCCCATTCTGAGGGTTGTCTTTTTGTCTTGTTTATGGTTTCCTTTGCTGTGCAAAAGCTTTTAAGTTTCATTAGGTCCCATTTGTTTATTTTTGTTTTTATTTCCATTTCTCTAGGAGGTGGGTCAAAAAGGATTTTGCTGTGACTTATGTCATAGAGTGTTCGGCCTATGTTTTCCTCTAAGAGTTTTATACTGTCTGGCCTTACATTTAGGTCTTGAATCCATTTTGAGTTTATTTTTGTGTATGGTGTTAGGGAGTGTTCTAATTTCATTCTTTTACATGTAGCTGTCCAGTTTTCCCCGCACCACTTATTGAAGAGACTGTCTTTTCTCCATTGTATATTCTTGCCTCCTTTATCAAAAATAAGCTGACCATATATGCGTGGGTTTATCTCTGGGCTTTCTATCCTGTTCCATTGATCTATATTTCTGTTTTTGTGCCAGTACCATACTGTCTTGATTACTGTAGCTTTGTAGTATTGTCTGAAGTCCTGGAGCCTGATTCCACCAGTTCCATTTTTCTTTCTCAAGATTGCTTTGGCTCTTCAGGGTCTTCTGTGTTTCCATACGAATTATGACATTTTTTGTTCTAGTTCTGTGAAAAATGCCATTGGTAGTTTGATAGGCATTGCATTGAATCTGTAGATTGCGTTGGCTAGTATAGTCATTTTTGCCATGTTGATTCTTCCAATCCAAGAATATGGCATATGTCTCCATCTGTTTGTATCATCTTTAATTTCTTTCATCAGTGTCTTATTGTTTTCTGCATAAAGGTCTTTTGACTCCTTAAGTAGGTTTATTCCTAGGCATTTTATTCTTTTTGTTGCAGTGGTAAATGGGAGTGTTTCCTTAATTTCTCTTTCAGATTTTTCATCATTAGTGTATAGGAATGCAAGAGATTTCTGTGCATTAATTTTGTATCCTGCTATTTTACCAAATTCATTGATTAGCTCTAGTAGTTTTCTGGTAGCATCTTTAGGATTCTCTATGTAGAGTATCATGTCATCTGCAAACAGTGACAGCTCTACTTCTTTTCCGATTTCGATTTCTTTTATTACTTTTTCTTCTCTGACTGCTGTGGCTAAAGCTTCCAAAACTATGTTGAATAGTAGTGGTGAGAGTGGACTGCCTGGTCGTGTTCCTGACCTTAGAGGAGATGGTTTCACTTTTTCACCATTGAGAATGATGTTGGCTGTGGGTTTGTCATATATGGCCTTTATTATGCTGAGGTAAGTTCCCTCTATGCCTACTTTCTGGAGGCTTTTTATCATAAATCATTGTTGAATTTTGTCAAAACCTTTTTCTGCATCT
The DNA here is from genome assembly GCF_009873245.2 of Balaenoptera musculus. Taxonomy (NCBI): domain Eukaryota; kingdom Metazoa; phylum Chordata; class Mammalia; order Artiodactyla; family Balaenopteridae; genus Balaenoptera; species Balaenoptera musculus. Next base: position 50,189,259 of record NC_045798.1, read on the forward strand.
ATTGAGATGATCATATGGTTTTTCTCCTTCAATTTATTCATATGGTTTATCACATTGACTGATTTGTGTATATTGAAGAATCCTTGCATTCCTGGGATAAACCCCGTGATCATGGTGTATGATCCTTTTAATGTGCTGTGGGATTCTGTTTGCTAGTATTTTGTTGAGGATTTTTGCATCTATGTTCATCAGTGATATTGGCCTGTAGTTTTCTTTTTTTGTGACATTTTTGTCTGGTTTTGGTATCAGGGTTATAGTGGCCTCATAGAATGAGTTTGGGAGTGTTCCTCCCTCTGCTATATTTTGGAAGAGGTTGAGAAGGATAGGTGTTAGCTCTTCCCTAAATGTTTGATAGAATTCGCCTGTGAAGCCATCTGGCCCTGGGCTTTTGTTTGTTGGAAGATTTTTTATCACAGTCTGAATTTCAGTGCTTGTGATTGGTCTGTTCATATTTTGTATTTCTTCCTGGTTCAGTCATGGAAGGTTGTGCTTTTCTAAGAATTTGTCCATTTCTTCCAGGTTGTCCATTTTATTGGCATATTGTTGCTTGTAGTAATCTCTCACGATCCTTTGTATTTCTGCAGTGTCAGTTGTTACTTCTCCTTTTTCATTTCTAATTCTATTGATCTGAGTCTTCTCCCTTTTTTTTTTGGTGAGTCTAACTAATGGTTTATCAATTTTGTTTATCTTCTCAAAGAACCAGCTTTTAGTTTTAGTGATCTTTGCTATTGTTTCCTTCAGTTCTTTTTCATTTATTTCTGATCTGATCTTTATAATTTCTTTCCTTCTGCTAACTTTGGGGTTTTATTGTTCTTCTTTCTCTAATTGCTTTAGGTGTAAGTTTAGGTTGTTTATTTGAGGTTTTTCTTCTTTCTTGAGGTAGGATTGTATTGCTATAAACTTCCCTCTTAGAACTGCTTTTGCTGCATCCCATAGGTTTTGGGTCATCGTGTTTTCGTTGTCATTTGTTTCTAGGTATTTTTTGATTTCCTCTTTGAATTCTTCACTGACCATTGGTTATTTATTACTGTATTGTTTAGCCTCCATGTGTTTGTATTTTTTACAGTTTTTTTCCTGTAATTGATATCTAGTCTCACAGCGTTTTGGTCGGAAAATATACTTGATATGATTTCAATATTCTTAAATTCACCAAGGCTTGATTTGTGACCCAAGATATGATCTATCCTGGAGAATGTTCCATGAACACTTGAGAAGAAAGTGTATTCTGTTGTTTTGGATGGAATGTCCTATAAATATCAATTAAGTCCATCTTGTTTAATGTATCATTTAAAGCTTGTGTTTCCTTATTAATTTTCTGTTTGGATGATCTGTCCATTGGGAAAGTTGGGTGTTAAAGTCCCCTACTATGATTGTGTTACTGTCAACTTCCCCTTTTATGGCTGTTAGCATTTGCCTAATATATTGAGGTGCTCCTATGTTGGGTGCATAAATATTTACAATTGTTATATCTTCTTCTTGGATTGATCCCTTGATCATTGTATAGTGTCCTTCTTTGTCTCATGTAATCATCTTTATTTTAAAGTCTATTTTGTCTGATAAGAGAATTGCTACTCCAGCTTTCTTTTGATTTCCATTTGCATGGAATATCTTTTTCCATCCGCTCACTTTCAGTCTGGATGTGTCCCTAGGTCTGAAGTGGGTCTCTTGTAGACAGCATATGTGTGGGTCTTCTTTTTGTATCCATTCAACCAGTCTTTTGGTTGGAGTATTTAATCCATTTACATTTAAGGTAATTATCAATATGTATGTTCCTATTACCATTTTCTTCATTGTTTTGGGTTTGTTTTTGTAGGTCTTTTCCTTCTCTTGTGTTTGCTGCGTAGAAGTTCCTTTAGCATTTGTTGTAGAGCTGGTTTGGTGGTGCTGAATTCTCTTAGCTTTTCCTTTTTTGTAAAGGTTTTAATTTCTCCATTGAATCTGAATGAGATCCTTTCTGGGTAGAGTAATCTTGGCTGTAGATTTTTCTCTTTCATCAATTTAAATACGTCCTGCTGCTCCCTTCTGGCTTGCAGGGTTCTGCTGAAAGATCAGCTGTTTACCTTATGGGGATTCCCTTGTCTGTTATTTGTTGCTTTTCCCTTGCTGCTTTTAATATTTTTTCTTTGTATTTAATTTTTGGTAGTTTGATTAATATGTGTCTTGGCATATTTCTCCTTGGATTTATCCTGTATGGGACTCTGCGCTTCCTGGACTTGATTGACTATTTCCTTTCCCATAGTAGGGAAGTTTTCAACTATAATCTCTTCAAATATTTTCTCAGTCCCTTTCTTTTTCTCTTCTCCTTCTGGGACCGCTATAATTCAAATGTTGGTGTGTTTAATGTTTTCCCAGAGGTCTCTGAGACTGTCCTCAATTCTTTTAATTCTTTTTTCTTTATTCTGCTCTGCGGTAGTTAGTTCCACTATTTTATCTTCCAGGTCACTTATCCGCTCTTCTGCCTCAGTTATTCTGCTCTTGATTCCTTCTAGAGAATTTTAAATTTCATTTATTGTGTTGTTCATCATTGTTTGTTTGCTCATTAGTTCTTCTAGGTCCTTATTAAACGTTTCTTGTATTTTCTCCATTCTATTTCCAAGATTTTGGATCATCTTCACTATCATTCCTCTGAATTCTTTTTCAGGTAGACTGCTTTTTCCTCTTCCCCTGTTTGGTTTGGTGGGTTTTTACCTTGCTCCTTCATCTGCTGTGTGTTTCTCAGTCTTCTTATTTTGCTTAACTTACTGTGTTTGCGGTCTCCTTTTTGCAGGCTGCAGGTTTGTAGTCCCCATTGTTTTTGGTGTCTGTCCCCAGTGGGTAAGGTTGGTTCAGTGAGTTGTGTAGGCTTCCTAGTGGAGGGGACTGGTGCCTGTGTTCTGGTGGATGAGGCTGGATCTTGTCTTTCTGCTGGGCAGGACAGTGTCTGTTGGTGTGTTTTGGGGTGTCTGTGGCCTTATTATGATTTTAGGCAGCCTCTCTTGTGTTCCTGTCTCACTAGTTGTTTGGCATAGGGTGTCCAGCACTGTAGGTTGCTGATCATTGAGTGGAGCCGGGTCTTAGCGTTGAGATGAAGATCTATGGGAGCGCTTTCACCATTTGATATTACATGGAGCCGGGAGGTCTCTTGTGGACCAACGTCCTGAACTTGGCACTGCCACCTCAGAGGCACAGGCCTGACATCTGGCCGGAGCACCAAGACCCTGTCAGCCACATGTCTCAGAAGAAAAGGGAGAAAAAAAAAGGAAATAAAATAAAATAAAATAAAATAAAGTTATTAAATAAATTTTTTTTTTAAATTATTAAAAATAAATTAAAATTAAAAAGTAATTAAAAAAAGAAAGAAAGAAGAGAGCAACCAAACCAAAAAACAAATCCACCAATGATAACAAGCGCTAAAAACTATACAAAAAGGAAAAGGAAAAAGGAGAGTCAGAACCCTAGGACAAATGGTAAAAGCAAAGCTATACAGACAAAATCACACAAAGAAGCATACACATACACACTCACAAAAAGAGAAAAAGAAAAATATATGTATATCTATATATAAAAAAAAAAGGAAGAGAGCAACCAAATCAATAAACAAATCTACCAATGATAATAAACTCTAAATACTAAACTCAGATAAACATAAAACCAGAAACAAATTAGATGCAGAAAGCATACCCCAAGTCTACAGTTGCTCCCAAAGTCCACTGCCTCAATTTTGGGATGATTCGTTGTCTATTCAGGTATTCCAGAGATGCAGGTACATCAAGTTGATTGTGCAGAATTAATCCGCTGCTCCTGAGGCTGCTGGAAGAGATTTCCCTTTCTCTTCTTTGTTCGCACAGCTCCTGGGGTTCAGCTTTGGATCTGGCCCTGCCTCTGCGTCTATGTCACCTGAGGGCATCTGTTCTTCGCTCAGACAGGACAGGGTTAAAGTAGCAGCTGATTAGGGGGCTCTGGCTCACTCAGCCCAGGGGGAGAGAGGGGTAAGGAATGCGGGGTGAGCCTGTGGTGGCAGAGGCCAGCATGACGTTGCAACAGCCTGAGGCGTGCCATGTGTTCTCCTGGGGAAGTTGTCCCTGGATCACGGGACCCTGGCAGTGGTGGGCTGCACAGGCTCCCAGGAGGGGAGGTGTGGATAGTGACTTGTGCTTGCACACAGGCTTCTTGGTGGTTGCAGTAGCAGCCTTAGCATTTCATGCCCATCTCTGGTGTCCGCTCTGGTAGCCGTGGCTTGTGCCTATCTCTGGAGCTGGTTTAGGCGGTGCTCTGAATCCCCTTTCCTTGTGCATCCCGAAACAATGTACTCTTGCCTCTTCGGCAGGTCCAGAGTTTTTCCCAGACTCCCTCCCAGCTAGCTGTGGCACACTAGCCCCCCTTCAGGCTGTGTTCACGCAGCCAACCCCCGTCCTCTCCCTGGGATCTGACCTCCGAAGCCCGAGCCTCAGCTCCCAGCCCCTGCCCGCCCCAGTGGGTGAGCAGACAAGCCTCTCGGGCTGGTGAGTGCTGGTCGACACTGATCCTCTGTGCGGGAATCTCTCTGCTTTGCCCTCTGCACCCCTGTTGCTGCGGTCTCTTCTGTGGCTCCAAAGCTTCCCCCGGCCAGCCCCCGTCTCCACCAGTGAAGGGGCTTCCTACTATGTGGAAACTTTTCCTCCTTCACAGCTCCCTCCCAGAGGTGCAGATCCCATCCCTATTCTTTTGTCTCTGTTTTTTCTTTTTTCTTTTGCCCTACCCAGGTACGTGGGGAGTTTCTTGCCTTTTGGGAAGTCTGCGGTCTTCTGCCAGCGTTCAGTAGGTGTTCTGTAGGAGTTGTTCCACATGTAGATGTATTTCTGATGTATTTGTGGGGAGGAAGGTGATCTCCATGTCTTACTCCTCCACCATCTTGAAGGTCTCAATAAGCACTCTTAAATGATAGTAGCCTATCTCCAGCTCCTGAATTTAAACACAGTATGGTGAAAGATTCCTCAACAATGTGCTAATTAGTTTGGCTCGTGTCTTTAAGGAAATCTATTTAATCTTTATTATCTTCTGCAAAAGTTTTGTATATTCACTGGGTGAACCAGAAATGTTGGCAACAATATCACTAAGATCCACAGTTTCATTGTTAGGCCGTTGGCCAGAAGTATCTGACCATTACCCCAATTTTGTCCATAAACATATTTTAGATGAAATGATGGGAGCTGTCTTTTTTAAAAACTGGGATTATGTTTTCTGCTCTACATTTTAGATTTAGTTGCCTAATATGAAATCTTAATAAAAATACTATTATTATATAATACCCAATCATCAGATTGTGTATTCCTTCATTACATGATTTATTAACTCCCCATACATCATTAAGTATCATCTTTATATAACTGTAAAAATTGTAAAATCTTGTAACCCAAACCTATATTGCTTGAACAAAACTCTATGACTCATCAAATAGTACATCTTTCTTCAACTGTATATTAGGTTGTCTTCTCTAAATTATCTATCACTTTTATTATGGCTAATGTGATTATTGGGGATAATAGAAAATAGGAATAACAGATATGTGAAATCCACAAATAAGCCAAACTGCACTTGAGTAAGTAGTTTCTGCCTTCCCTCGCAAGATCCTTAGTCCATTTATATCCTTTCATTCTCCTATTCATCCTCTCGTAGGATTCTGAATAAGCAGTGGAAATGAAGATAGAGAGGCTAAAACTATAGAGAAAGAAAGATTAGAGGGTCCAAATTGCCACAAAGCTGAATGATTCGTGGAACACTTGGGAGTTGAAGGTACCATTATCAAGAGGATATTTTTGTGAATGTTACTTATTTGTGACTATTTACAATCTTTGTATTTATTAGATGAGGTATGTGGAGAATAAAATGACATGGCAGCTAATAAAATAACATTTTTAAGATTCCAGCTTAAACACAGTCATCATTTCAAAAGACTTTCTGGAATGACAGACTCTGAAATGTATCCTAAATCCTACTGGAGAGCTAAAAGGCTCGTCCCAGGATTTATAGTCAGTTGAAGATCTCTAACTTTATTTTCAAGTTCCAAGTTTGGTTTAGTCACTGTTGATTTGTATACTGGTAATCATCAGGAATATTCTAGAAATACACAATTTGGCACCTCACTTTATAATCCAAAGAGAGCATCACTGATGTTTTATAAAAAGTTTGAGCAAAAGAAAACCATCATTTGCAGTTCACTTCAACCCGTCTTTTTTCTTCAGCCTAATATGGATATAAAATGTATCTGGCATTAGTGTTTCCTAGCATTGCTGCAGCTTGCCAGAATATTTGGATCTTTGCACAATGAATCCTTTATTACACTAAATATAAAAAGACATAAGCTTCAAAACAGGTCATCACATTCTTTCTAATGTTCCTTGTACTCATTAAAAGAACATATTTTAATATATACTAAGTATTTGAATTTATTTTCAAAATGGTAAATTGATTCTTTTAATTGTTGCCCTTTAGGAGTTCTTAGTGCATACCGGGGAGGTTGTGAACTGGATGTTTTAATTATGATCACTTTCACCCTGGATGAAAACTCAGTCTTTCCCTGAGTTTCTCAAGCTTATTTATTACATGGGTTTTTGACATAATGTAGGAGTTATCTTAGAAATAGAGATTATCATGAAGCCCAGGCTCTAGTCTGTAGATATTGATTCTGGAAGACCTTTGAAGATTTTCACATTGTGTGAAGGACTTAGTTAAATGAATGGTGTGATTTTCAATGTGTTTATTACCCTCAATATTAAGCACTTAGAAGAAACCCTGCATATACCTGCTAGGGTAGTCCTCTTTATTGTTAATAAGATTTACATATAGTTTTTGAGCCTATTCAGAAAACTGACAAAGGTTGAGAGTGTTATTAATCCCATTCTGCAATGTGGGCAGGTAATTGAGAATTACTGTTGAGTGCAGCAGGAAGAAAATTACTTTAGGCCTTGTTAAAGGGATATTAACTTTAGGAATACAGCAGACCCTCTCCATTCTAGCTACCTCTGCTCATAGAATAATCTACACATATGTATCTCTATATGCAGAAGTTAAAGAATAGACCTCAGTAAGGGATCAGCTCATATGGATGGCATGTGTCTACACTAGACTCAGGTGCATAGAGAAGTTGCATCAACACCGACAACAAAGAAAGGTTCCTAGCCCAGGTCTTTGAGCAAGCACATGGGTCAGTGTTACTGGAGCAAATGGAGAGTCCCTTCATTTTCCTACAGTGTCTTTTCTGGAAGACTGGAAAAGAGGAAAAAACAAATAATTTGGATGCTTCCCCAGCTGTATTGACTTTAGATGCTGGCTAACATCATTTTCCACTCTTGAGCCCATTTCCTAGTCTTGTACCTGTTTTGTGAAAAACTGGGTCTCGTTTATTAATATTTCCTCTAAGCATATCTTCATCACCTAGTCCCTTAATCTAATCCAGAGATCAAGAAACAGAGGTGGAGATATCATATATCCCAGACACCCCACCCCTTCCTGGTGATGTTTTTAACTGCATAGGATGTGATTATTTTAAATTGCCTTGACTGGATATGTATTTGCTCAGTTGGCTTTTGTTTCCTTAGTTGAGTATTTTGAGGAATGTTTGATTGTGCTTTCTGATTTTTCAACAACACTTACCCTTTCAAGAAATATTTTAAAAGGGTATTGTATCAATTACTTCAGAATGACCTAAATAACAATAAAACATTCCTCATTAGATGATGAAAAGTCACAGTAAAAACACAAAAAACAAAAAACTGGGCACATTACTTAAATTTCTGTTTCTTATTTGTCCAGACTAAACTCAAAAATTATATATGCTTAAGATTACCAGTAATATTGGTAATCTTATTTTTGATCTAAGAATTTTCAACTGAATAGATTTAAAATTAGAAGGATGCAGCTTATATGAAAAATAACATATATGTCATATTTTGTAGTTTATTGTGAAAAAAATTGTGTTTTATGTGCAAAGTAGTTTCTATCTATATAATGTCTAAAAGTCAGTTTGAAGTAATAAGCAAATGACAAATTTACTAGAACAATAATCACCAGTTTTCACTTTTAACCACTTGATTTGCCATGAGTCAATGTCTGGGATAAACTGGCCATTTTAGATTACTTTTTTTTTTTTTGGCCACACTGCATGGTTTGCAGGATCTTAGTTCCCCGACCAGGGATTGAACCTGGGCCCTGGCTGTGAAAGCGCCAAGTCCTAACCACTGGACTGCCAGGCAGCTCCCCTAGATTACTTTTATTTTAACAGGCAACATGACATCAGAAGTGTCCAATTTTGTTCCAGAAAATGTTTAAAAACATAAACCACATATTCAAATTATTTATTATCTTTACGAATCTCTGTTTGATGGTGATGATTTTTATGTTCAAGAGGTTCACAGAATTCTGAGAGGAATTAAGATGAGCCTATGATCTTCATTTGACCAAATACAGGAGGAACTGTCTGATGGCGTTCTCTAGGAAATACACACAGTATTCAAAATGTGGATAATGCACTGTAGCCACTTTGGCTAATATCCCTATATTCTAATGTTTTTAGAAAGGTCACATGTATAACAAATTAGTTAGTAGTAATACTTGCCATTATTACAAATAAAGCCCCCAATTTCTCCTTCATGTACTTCAGTTTCAGGTAGGTGTTCTTGGACAGCAGGTGGCTTTCCTCCATGTGGTGATTCAGGGAACCAGGCCTATTTCATCTTATGACTCTACCATCCTCTAAAACTAGAGTCCTCTGTTTCCAGCCAACAGGAGGGCAAAAAAAGCATCGATGAGAACACTAAGCCTTACAGGGAGAGGCCTTCACTTTTGTTCACATTCCACTGGCTAAAACTTAATCACATGACTTTAACTGAAAGGAAACCTGGGAACTAGAGTATGGCTGTGTTCCCAGGAGGAAGAGAACACTAGTGGTCTTTGCCACACCTACAATTTCATATGCTCCTAAAAATGAGGAAAAGCACCAACCTACTAGGGGCAGGCTTCTAGGGCTAGCTTTGTCACTAAGGAATTGTGGAAAATTTAACAGGAACCTCTTTACCTTTTTGTATTATTTGGTCTCATAGAGGTCACGGTGTAAAAGAAAAGACAGATATCAAATAAACACATTAATAAATATACAATTACAAAGTAATGTAGGCTCCATGAGAGCATGGACCATGCCTCTATGGCACCTAAAACAGTGCTTGGTGCATAGTAGGTGCTCAGCAATAATTGTGGAATGAATGCATGCCTAAAGGCATGAATGAATGAATGAATGAAAATATATGACAGAAATGAATAGGTGCTATGAAAGAAAGCAGTAGGGGAAACTGAATTCTTTGGGGCGATCAGGGAAGGTCTTTCTGAGGAAATAATATTGACATTGAAACCTGAAGAATGAGTACAATTTAACAAAGAGAAGAGTTGGGTGGTAGACAGAATTTTGCAGGCAGGGAGAGCATCAGGTTCAAAGGATCCAAGTTGGGAAGAGATTGAGACATTCAAGAGGCTAGTGTAACAGAAACCCAGAGGGACCAGAGGGTAATGCTGCAAGACAGGCTAGAAAAGTAGGCAAGGAGTCTGATATGTTCAGCCTTTTGGTGTTTCCTGCAGGCACAGTGGAGAGCCACTGAAAAGGATAATGAAGGAAAAGGTGTGATGTGATCCTATTTTCATTTTAAAAGATCATTGCAGCTTTCTGGGAAGAATGGATTGAAGTAGAGTAAGAGTAGAAGTAGAGAGACTAGTTATGAGGCTATTTCATTTTTTTAAAGTCTTATTGAAGTATAGTTGATTTACAATGTTGTGTTAGTTTCAGGTGCACAGCAAAGTGATTCAGTTATACATATGTTTTATATATATATATATATATATATATATATATATATATATATTCTTTTTTTGATTCTTTTCCATTATAGGTTATTATAAGATATTGGGTATAGTTCCCTGTGCTATACAGTAGGTCCTTGATGGTTATCTCTTTTTATATAGTAGTGTGTATATTTTAATCCCAAACTCTTAATTAATCCCTCCCCCTCCTTTCCCCTTTTATATACATGAATATTACTTACCCATAAAAAAGAATGAAACAATGCCATTTGCAGCAACATGGATGGACCTAGAGATTATTATGCTAAGTGAAGTTAGTCAGAAAGAGAAAGACAAATTTCATATGATATTGCTTATATGTGGAATCTAAAAAAAATGATACAAATGAACTTATTTACAAAACAGAAAGAGTCTCACAGACATAGAAAACAAACTTATGGTTACCAAAGGAGGCTGTTTCAAATAATCCAAATAAGATGACCAAACCAGGGCAGTGTTTTAGAACAAGGTAGAGGCAGAGCAGAGGAGGGACTTGAAATACATGTTGTGGGTAAAGGGAAATTGGAGCCAAAGGACATATGCAGTAGTAGAGTTCTCTGGTTCTATACTGCATGCTTATTCTCTTTGAAATGTCCTTTCAATGACTGTGCTACCACTCAAAGCAGACCTCTCAATATATTTAGTTTTGCTTCCTTCAGATTCTTTTAGAAGCTTTGTCCCAACTCTGAAGATTTGCCTAAAGATCAGTCAAATAACAGGCATTTAAAGTTTGGCTAAATTCTTGAGGTTCTTCAAAACTCACTCTAGATTATGTTGTATTTCTGCTTCTCTTTGTCTTCAAGAAATTAGGCAAATTGCATAATTAAAGTGTAGGGTTTTGTGTGCGTGTGTGTGTGTGGATGTGTAAATCTTTAGGGTCCAAATATTTTACCCATAACATTTGTTTTAAAAGGTAAATTTTGGGCCACCTTTAGTATCTTCTTAATGTGGTACTATTCGAATTTTTCGATTTAATGTCTTAGGAAGTAATCCAAATATTGTAATCGTGTTAAAACTTTATCCTTGAAGCTAGTGTTCTCCTATTTTAGAGTTAGTTGTAATGGCTCAGGCCTTTATTAGAATTTCTTTGGAGATAAGAACGCTCTGTACTGAGGACTGGAAATTTGATGCTCATGAATTCCATTCTGCTCTCCTCCATTTCGCATTCGTTCTTGGCTTACAAATTTATCTCTGTCTGTATTTATCATCTTGAAAACGCACATCATACTGATTTCCCAGAGGTGTTAGGAGGGCTATTTTAGTGTTTATCCATCAGCTTTTAAGACAATCTGAGCAAAGGAATGTTATGACTTAGGAATTGATATGTCCGCAAAAGGGCTTCTTCGAACAAGTAAGAATGGCTGTGAATCCCTGGCAAATTTCCTTTACGGACATTATACCCACAATCAGTGAAATACATCCAGTAGGTTCCCTGCCTCATTCTAAAGACAGAGCCTCATTTCTGGGGTTCTTCTGGCAACAACATTTACACGTGTGAAATGTTTCCACTTGAAATAATGTGAATAATTTTCACCCAAATGTGCCATTTGTGCTACAAATCAGTGGATGAAATTCTTTGATGGCCTGTTGATCTCTGGAGGGAAAAAACTGGGGTGGGGCGGGGAGTGTGATTTTTACAAAGAAATTTTTGCTTGTTTCTGCCAAACACATCAATGTTTATAATCTTATGTTTTCATATTGTGTCTAGTGTGATAGTCTTTACTTTCTCTTTGATATATGCCCCATTCCGTATAAAAACACTTTTCCAAAAATCTTTAAAGACATTTCTTTTGTTTTTCCCCTGCTTTTTCCTGTCATGTAGCCACCTCACTCCAAGATTATGCTATATGTGATCCAAAGCAACCATAGGAAATTGAAAAATCTTGTAAAGTCACTTTGTTGTTCTGACATTAGTTTGTATGTGGTGGTAGGCTAGGAATATAAAAATGGCATAAAGTTTGCTTTCAGATTCCAAGGTGTTCCTTATAAATCCAGTCAGGTATTTGAAAACTTCACTTATCTCAAAACTGGTACTTCTCACTCCACCAAAAAAAAAAAAAATAGAGTCCAGGGCTCAAAGTTTTAGATAAAGTTAATTACACGGGAGAATTTGAGAGTCAAAGGAGTCTTACATTTTTTTAAAGATTCCCCACTTCAAGCAAATCTCAGATTACACTGCATTCTGGCACCTGGCACAGAAAATGAAAATCCTCACATCCTAAAAGCGAAGTGTTTGAAGAGAATAAGTTGACCTTCCGAGCACCTGAATTTACTGCCAAAGCACTAAAAACGAACTATAAGCAGGAAAAGTATGAGTCAGGTGAACTCTTCATTCTACTTCAAGGGTGAAGTTCCAGTTATATGAATCAACAGAAAACGGTGAAAGAGGTGTGTGGGTGTGGGTGTGGGTGTGAGTGTGTGTTGTTTTCCCTACTTGTACACACCTGCTTTGCTTCTATGTTGCCCTTGGGACATCGTCTTTTTATAGTAATGATGGTAATTAGATCCTTTCCTTTTTAGATGCTCTTAATCATCTTTTGGATTTGGAGCCAGTGTCTCTACCTCAAAATAGAATGAAAATTCAGATTCTTACTTAGTCTGTGGCACCCGTGGTCACTCCTAGTAGTCAATGAATATTTTCTGAGTTTGGAGACAGACACTATACCAGGTCTGTATGAAAAAGCTGCCACAATTGAGTATTTATGAATATCCGTTCTAATGTCAGTAAAGAATATAAAATTAGTGCATTGAATCAGACTCTTGGTCCTGTTAAAAACGTTTTTTTCTGTTACAGTGGCACCAGGAGATGTATTATGAAAGAATGTAGTTATTCTTCTTACTGTCAGATTAAGAATTTGCCTCTAAATCCTAATGTTCATTAGTAATTTATTACAGCTCCATGACTCATGAGTCATATGAATGTTTAAAAATTACTTTCCATTTCCAACCTACTCCTAGTAATATTAAGAGTACATTCTTATGGGTCTTAAACTTACCTCTTTGAAGTTTCAGTGAATTTCCAGTGGATACGTTTGTTGTCATCTTTTCCAGATCATTCAAAGCTTTATACACTTCAGATCTTCTTTTTAATACCCTACATTTTTTAGCCTGTCTTTATACAGCTACCTCCCTATTCCCTTTAGATATTTCATATATATCTTGTGAGCTGTGGTAACAAGAACTACAAGTGGTACTTAAGGGATAGACACAGTGTTTTTGTAAGGTGGTCAGATTTTATTTCCATATAATTGTATCTGTGCTTTCATTTCCTTATTACCTTCCTCATAAGACACTCTGAGGAGTCAATGAAGTAATGCTTGCAAAGTAACTAGCGCAGTGCTTGGTATGGTAAGCACTCAATCGATGTTAATTGTTACTATTGAATTTTATGATATTTTAATGGCCATATACCATGGCCAGCCACTTTTAGTTTTTAAAACCTGGGTTCCCCTCATTCAATAATATGGGATATGCTCCAGTCAGATGAACATTCCTAATACTCATGTCTGAACTTGTCTGTTTCATTCATGCAACAAATCATTTAATGAGTATTATAGGAATTGAACTAGGTCCTGGGAATACAGCTCCCAGATAGGTAAGGTCTCTGCATTTGAAGAGCCCACAAACAGGGAAGACTAACAATAGAAAGGTAATTACAATAAGGTGCCAGGAGACGTACAGGATCAATGGGACAGCATAAAAGGGGGAGCCAACCTAGTCCAAGGGGCAGGTAGGTTTCCTGGAAGAAGTGATGGTAAAGCTGAGACCTGGGGGTAAGTAAGAGTTAGCCAAACAGAGGGGGCAGAAGAAGGACAAAAGTGGAAAGATTACCAGAAGGAAAAGTATGTGTAATACTAGGAGGGGAAAGAAAATGCTGTTTACTGAGGAAATGAACAAAGTCCAGCATGAATGGAGAGGCGAGTAATAGAGAAGGCTGGAGATGTGGGCAGGCACCAGATCTCAGAAAGCCTTGGGATTCATGTCAAGGAGTTTAGACTGTTTCCTGCAGTAGCTACGAAACTGTCAGTGGCATATCTTCATCCATCTAATACCATTCACCCTCCTTAACTACATTCTATACGGTTCAGCCCCATGCTTTTTTTGTTGTTGTTTTGGTTTTTTTAATTTTTTTCTCTCTTTTTTTAAATTGAAGTGTAGTTGATTTACAATGTTGTGTTTCAGGTGTACAGCAAAGTGATTCACACACACACACACACATACATGCATATATATATTCTTTTTCAGATTCTTTTCCATTATAGTTTATTACAAGATATTGAATATAGTTCCCTATACTGTAGGTCCTTGCTGTCATCTATTTTACATATAGTAGTGTGTATATGTTAATCCCAAACTTCTAATTTATCCCTCCCCTACTCCTTTCCCCTTTGGTAACTGTAAGTTTGTTTTCTGTGTCTGTGAGTCTATTTCTGTTTTGTAAATAATTTCATTTGTGTCATTTTTTAGATTCCACATATAAGCGATATCATATGATATTTGTCTTTCTCTGTCTGGCTTACATCACTTAGTATGATAATCTCTAGGTCTAGCCCCATGATTTTGAAGCCCCTTTCCCATTAGTTCCCCAACATAACCCTGCCCACTGTCCACATGCCCATGTGTTTGCTTATTTCCTTGACTGAAATGTCCTTCCTCAAATTCTGTCCTTCCTCAAATTTTGCAGAATTTTTTCAAGTTTCAATTCAGGAAGCATTTGCTGAGTAACTGGTGTGTGCCAGGCACTGTGCTCCTTCATCCCTCCAATGTCTTTTCATCCATCCATTCATTTATTTATTCTATAAATATTTATTAAGCACCAACATATAGAGGGAGCCATGCTACGTTTAAATGACACTTCTTCGGTGAAGGCCCCCAGATGCCCCAGCTGGACTAATCTCTTCCACTTTTCTTCATCCTCTGAAATCCTAATACCGTAAATGCATCTCTCCTCTGGCTCTTGTTACTTTTGATACCACATTACAGCTAATTACCCCATGAGTCTGAGTAATGAGTAGTGAGTCTTCATTACTCTACAAGATCTCCGTGCTATAGGGCAGGGGTCCCCAACCCCCAGGCAGTGGACCGGTAGCGGTCCACAGCCTGTTAGGAACCGGGCTGCACAGAAGGAGGTGAGCGGCGGGCGAGCGAGCCAAGCTTCATCTGCCGCTCCCCATCGCTCGCATTACCGCCTCAACCATCCCCCTTCCCACCCCCGGTCTGTGGAAAAATTGTCTTCCACGAAACCGGTTCCTGGTGCCAAAAAGGTTGGGGACCACGGCTATAGGGGACAGAATTCAGGTCCAATTTATCATCGTATTTTCCAGAGCTCATAACTTCACACTATGAGCTGCAATGTTCATAATAAATACATAAATGAGTGAATACATTTTCTGGAAATGGATAAGAATAACCTTATTTTGGTACTTTCTAATGGCCCACATTGTCAAGCAGAGCAATTAAATTATTTGTTTCAAAGTGATTAAGCCTAAATCTAGTACAATTCCTCTAAAAAATTAGTTTCTTACAAGAGTCCAAGATTTACATAAATACCTCATAGGTGGATAATATTTTATTAAGGCTTACACGTCTCAAGTATTCAATACTTGAAACTGTATCACCTCTATGATCAGCGCTTATGCTTTTTGTATATTCTTATAATTACATTCAATCAGAAAAGAGGAAAACTAGAGTGGGCTTCTACCTGTTGATTGCTAAAAATAACATTCTTCCTCGCCTTAGCTTTTCAGTTTTACAGCTCTCTGCATGGATTTACCGCTAGCATTTTTAGTGATTACTGCTGCATTTCCTAAGCACACCCGTAGTACTTCTGGCAGGGTCTGTTATTCACAGTGAATACTGGAGTTGAATCCTTGATTGTCTCCCCGGTGAATGCTATAGTTGAGACTTGATTCTCTCCAGTGTGTTAGTGGTCAGTTTGAATAAAAGGACAAGGAAAAAACACTTAGCCCTAAGGAATTTTAAAGTATAACTGTGGAATCTGTGCTGAAATTCCAAACAGTTTTGAACTAGAGGCCCACGATACAGATCTTCAGATACATGGGCCATTTCAGCCAGTTTGTACTTATGAAGACTTGCTAATGCTGTCTGAGCTTTATTTGAAACTGTGTAAAAGGGTTTGAGGACTTTCCTTGCCAGCTGTCAGAGGACATTTCAGATAATCTGCTAAAGCCAACATTCAGAGTGTTCTTCAGAGAGGAAGTCTGGGTTACGGTGGTGGCTCAGCAAGGAACTGTGGACTTAGTTATGGGCTTGGGTGGCCTCAGTCATTCACCTGGTTGCCATACTCCATTTTCTGTGATTGGACGACGTTCTTCCAGCTTGAGTAGTGATATCTCAAATAGCTGATATAACAGAGCTGTTGTGAATTGACAGGGAGGAGATTTTCACTTAGGAAATGAGTCTTTGTGGGAATGTAAATTGGTGCAGCCACTATGGAGAATAGTATGGAGGTTCCTTGGAAAACTGAAAGTAGAGTTACCGTATGATCCAGCAACCCCACTCCTGGGCATATATGTAGGAAAGACGAAAACTCTAGTTCAAAAAGATACATCTGCACCAGCAGCACTATTTACAATAGCCACAGCACAGGGAGATCAGCTCAGTGCTTTGTGACCACCTAGAGGGGTGGGATAGGGAGGGTGGGAGGGAGACGCAAGAGGGGGGGGCTATGGGGATATATGTATACATATAGCTGATTCACTTTGTTATACAGCAGAAACTTAACACACCATTGTAAAGCAATTATACTCCAATAAAGATGTTAAAAAAAAAAAAAAAAGACTAGCTGGAACAGAGCTCAGTTGTGAAAGTTAATCTCTTGGGCACATTCTGGAAGGAAACCTCATACTGTGAGCCCCAAATGCAGAAGATTTTGGAACTCATCTTCCATGTAGGATAATTTTCCACGATGTATGTATTTAGGAAGTTGGGTAGAATTATATATATAATAGAATTATATTATATACATAATATAACGTTATATTCTATATAGAGAGAGAGAGTATTAAAGAATTCTTTTAGTAATATATGTAATTTTTTTCAGAACCCTGTAGCATGCTGACAACATATGGTATTCTCTTATTCAGCTGGGCAAAATCTGGTAGTCAGGCAAGTAAACTGCTGGGTTCAAGAAATGACCTTCCCAAACTACAGCCACCTACCCTCAGCCTTCTCTGGGTCACTTATTGGAAATCACTGCCTCCCTTTCTCTCACACAATTGGTGGTACTTTGGGGTAAGAGGAAGATGAACATCAGCCTGGCATAAGCCAGGGCCTCCTCTCCCCTCCCCCACACCATCGTTCCCCTGCTTAAAGATGCTCAGAATCCTACTTGCTTAACTTTATCTGGTAAAGGCAACAGTGGTTAAAAGCATAGCTATGCGGGTAAGTGTTTTTGAGTATTCTGTTCGTCATTATTAACTATTATTAGATGAGAAGGAAAAACTCTTAGATATGTTAAGCAGACTGTTGTGCATTTTGCCAATTCAACTGTTGATTTTCTTTTGTGTTTTCATCTTTTATCACAGAAACTTTATTGGTTTAATTTCTAATATTTTCTAAAAATATTCAAAGGGTCACTACTCTGGTTAAATTATGTTCTCTTTCCTGTAAGTACTTACGTTTACTGTTAGTACTGCTAGATACATTTTTCTGGAAGTTAGATTGCCTGAGTATTTTTCTAAGAACTTGATGCATTTGAGTACAATAAAACTCTTATTTTGGTGGAGTGTGAAAGGGCCAGTCTTTCCAGGAGTCTTATAATTGGGCCATGGAGTAGATAGACTCTCTGGGGAAAAAAGTCAATATTCATACACACAAAGAAATTCAGTTGTCAATTTGCCTTATTCTTAAACCTATCAACTTTCCATTCTACCCTTAAATGAGCAGACAAGGGGTGCTTCACATACACTCCCGCCCCCAACACACACACACGCACGTATGCTTATACGCACGCTCACAGTAATATTTAATTGTTGACTGTTTCTCTTGCTGCAGATGAAAGAATTAAGTTATACAAATGGACTTTATGTTCTTGACCACCATTCTGTGCTTTGAGGAATCCCATTACAGGATGGCTTTATATCATTGTCAAATTTTAACACAGTTGATAAGTTCCTTTTAGAAAGCTACAGTTATAAGTTCCTTTTATTTCTTTAATTAGACATATCTCAGTCATGAGTTCATTTCCAATTTTAATGTTGCTAAACACTAAGCACAGACTGTCAATCCTAGAAAAGGTGAAGTAAGCCATTCATTAAAGCAATTCATCATGGTGAAGCCAGTGAAAGCTATATACTTTGTTTTTGTTTATTTTTAATTGAAGTATAGTTGATTTATCATGTTTCAGGTGTACAGCAAAGTGATTCAGTTTTAGATATATATTCTTTTTCAGATCCTTTTCCATTATAGGTTATTACAAGATATTGAATATAGTTCCCTGTGCTATATAGTAGGTCCTTGTTGTTCATCTTTTTTATATATAGTAGTGTGTACCTGTTAATCCGTACTTTATCCCCCCCCCCTTTGCCCTTTGGTAACCATAAGTTTGTTTTCTACATCTGTGAGTCTATTTCTGTTTTGTAAATAAGTTTCTTTGTATCATTGTTTTAGATTCCACAAATAAGTGATATCATATGATATTTGTCTTTCTCTGTCTGACTTACTTCACTTAGTATGATAATCTCTAGGTTCATCCATGTTGCTGCAAATGGCAATATTTCATTGTTTGTTTATGGCTGAGTAATATTCCATTGTGTATATATGTACCACATCTTCTTTGAAAGATCTATGCTTTTGAGTTTTATCTCCTGCCAGGAATCACATTCAAGAGAACAGAGGGGCTCCTCTTACCTTTAATGTCTGAGAATCGTGTCATTTTTCTTCTTCTGTTAATGGTGAAGCCATGCTAAAAGGACTTGAGATGAACTGTCAATCACCATTAACCCCTTTCTTCCTGAACTTCCAGGTCAGGGAGCAATCAGAAGTTGCTTTTTACTCTCATGTCGAAGCCTTCCAAGCCCTGTCAGTTTTCCCAAACCATATTTTACAGTTGTCACAGCTGCCATCAATGGTGTGGCTTTTCTTTGTTTGGTTTCTCTGAAAGAGTAAACCCGTAAAATCTTAGAATATGTAGGGGTCCTTATTTTTTTTATATTTCTTGGTAATAAATCTAGGATAAAGACAAGAGAAAATTCTAACTATTAGATGGTGAAATGTTTTGTTTAACACTGTAATGCAATTATCTAAAATTTTGTGCAATTAAGTCAGTCTGCTTTACATAATCTTTCCATATTTGTAGTCTTACTCAACATCTTTTAAATTGCAACCATTGGAATCAGATAATATAAGATTGCTATGCTACAAATGCTGGAAGCTTCTGCTAGGTTGCCTAAATTTTTCTTGCTTTGTATGTTTTCCAAATATAGTCACTTTCTTTTATGTTGCTCAGAAACACTTGTCCAGAATTTAGATGAAAAAAATAAACTTGTCAAAAAGTTAAATGTGGTATAAATCAATTTCCTTTCACTGTCCAAACTGAAAAGATTTTTTTAAAATTACCCAAAGTGGTGGTAAAAGTGCTTATCTAGTTTTGATCCCTTATGAAAATGTTCATATTGTACCACTTAATGTAACATTCAAATTTATTAAATAAGAAAGCATGCATATGAAAAATATCTGAAAAATTATTAAAATATGAACCAGTTAATTTTCTTTAAAACATTTCTGTAACTTTACATGAATGCACTAAATTTTGTATATATCAATTTAAGGAAAGAAGAATACTAGAAAGAGATTTTATGGGTGTATAATGAGCCATTCTCCAATAGAAATCCCCCTTGCATAGCTTTAAATGAAGAAACATTTGAGGAACTTCACCCTTTCTTCCAACTAGTTCAGGAGCCAAGAACACCACTACCATTTTATTGCTAGAATACACCATTGGACAATCGTTCAGACTGGCCCAGCCACCATCAGTGAGCCCTCTGCCCAGCTCTTTGTTTTCCAGCTGTACTCATAAAAAGTAAAGTCAATAGTTAAAGCTAAAATGGATGAAAGAGAAATTTAAGGGTAAGAGGTGAATGACTTTGGAGCCCCAAATTGGCATCTGTTTAACTCCAGGCCTCCACAGTCCTCAAAGTAGTTGATGGCTAAGATGAAGAAGAAAAGAAGCTGGGTGACATATCTGATTCATGGACTAAAGCTAAAAAGGATGGAGCAGCAAGGTACAGGAGAAAGTCTGCTAGGAACCTGTCAACACTAGCCAGAATTTAGGGGGATAATTTAATAGCACTGAGAAATCACACTCAAAACACAAAACACGCATTCAGGCAAATCTGGAAAGTATGAGTTTTCGTTGGTTGATTTTAAAAAGCCAAATCAGTGTCTGGATTTTGCTTTTATCAAAATCCTCATTAAGTCGAAGTTTTAGCCCAGTGTGTTATGATCCAGTTGGTACCACCACAGTCAAATCATTCTTGAGAGCATCTATATCTAAAACAGATTGAAAAGTTCAGGAAGCTACACCAATTCATTTCTACAGAGCTCATTTTGTTCTTCTATAAGAGTGATGAGAGGAAAACATTTTCAGCATCTTTGGCAGTCCCTTTCATTCTTAGTAAAGTGGCCAGAATTAAATGAACTATGACAAATGCCCTTTCACCCCTGGACCTAAAGTTGAGGCCAGCTGGACATTTAAGGTAGGATGTCTTCCAGGGCTTTGGCTTATGTTGTACCCATTCTTTGGTGTAGATCTCCAAGTCAGCACCTTGAATGGAACTTTGAAGCCTGTAATTTTTCAGTGACCCACTACCATGGCCCCCTTCCTATCCCTTGTGTGTGTGTGTGTGTGTGTGTGTGTGTGTGTGTGCGTGTGTGTGAGAGAGAGAGAGAGAGAGAGACTGGAAGGAGATGAAATCAAATATCTTCTAAAGCAGCATTGTCCAATTGAAATATAATGCGAGTCACATATGTAATTTTAAATTGTCTAGTAGCCACATTTAAAAATAGAAAGAAACAGGTGAAATTAATATAAATATATTTCACGTAACCCAATATATCAAAAATATTATCATTTCAACATGTAAGCAATAGAAAAAGTTATCAAAAAGATATGATCCATTATTTCCTGTTCTGTATCTTTGGAATCCAGTGTGTATCTTATACTTCCGACGCACCTTAATTTGGATGAGGCACATGTGAACTGCTCAATAGCCACAAGTAGCCGGTGGCTATTGGATCGGACAGCCCGGATCTAAAACATGATTCCCTCTTAGCTCAACAGTATCCCCTTTGAAATGCCTAGCTTCTGACATTTCAGCTCTCAATCTGAGTATGTTTTTCTTCACAGAAGAAATCCAAATGGATAATATCATAATCCAGGTTCCAATACAGACACGCACACATGAACACACACAGGAACTCACATCCGGGCTTTAATGACCTATGCGGATTTCCTTCTAAATAAACCTGAAAAATGAAATATTTCCTCTCTCTAGGGCTTTCTGAAGCAGCATGGGTACCTGTTATCTTGCACATTAATGGGTTACCATATTTAGTGTTGTCAGAGCTGCTGACTCACGGCCCATGCCGCCGCGCTGCCCATGGTGCTTGTTTGACAGCATGCCAATGACAGCTGCCTCCAGCTTCT
This sequence comes from Balaenoptera musculus, assembly GCF_009873245.2. NCBI lineage: Eukaryota > Metazoa > Chordata > Mammalia > Artiodactyla > Balaenopteridae > Balaenoptera > Balaenoptera musculus. The sequence goes on from NC_045798.1 coordinate 50,210,770, forward strand.
GAAAGGCTGACCTTGTAACAGCATTCACATTCTTTTGGGTGGTTTTGCTGACATACTCTCAACTCAAAAACTGTTTTTGAAACAAAAGTATAATGAACTATTGAGCTTCTAAAAGCAATTGTATTTCAGTTCATTACATTATCTGAGTGCGTCAAGCAGGGCAAACCAGCGAGGAAATGAATACACAGAGGGAACCATCCTTGAAAGTAGACATTTGAGCTAGAGGCATATAATACTTGGGGACAGTGTTTTAAGATAACATGGGCATCCAAGTGAAACAAGGCTGTCACAAGATCTATTTTTCAACTTTCTCAAGAGCCTTTATTAGCTCTATATTACTGAGCTATTTGAAACTCTCTTTAATTTTGTTCAAAATTAACTAATTTATCTCATTTCCCACCCTAAAAATTTTTTCCTCAAGTTCAGCTTCTACACAAGAGGATATAATATGTTCTCCATTAATTAATAAATGCTAAGCTACTATCAAATTCTTAAAACGGGGATCAAATTAGCCAGTAACTACTAGATACAACTCTAGCCAGTGGATAAGATGATCCTTCACACTGTACTCTTCTCTACATGTAAAACAAAATATACACCTTTCAGCCAGCAGCCTGTACTGCTGGCCCTGCCTTCTGTTGGAGCAGAACTTTTGATTCTTTCCCTGGTGGCTAGGTCTGGAACTCCTGTTCATTCTAAATCTCAAGTCTCTCCTCGAACTGATTTCCCTGTTCCTTCTTTCTGTTGCCTATTATCCCAGAGTCTAATCTGAACTAACAGTAAAATTACCATGTGGTTCACATCTCACACAAAATAGCGAAAGTCTGCTTTACTGATTTTAGTGAGTTTCCAGTAAATAAACAGCATGTTCAGTTAATTGTTTTGGCACTTTGTAGCCACTAGAGGGCGATCAATGCTCCTCTCTATCCTCCCTTCCCACCCTTGTAAACCCAATGAGTGGTGACAGAGATGAGTCAAGGGCACAGTACATTGATCCATGAAATGGAGGGGAAATGAAATTGAATCTTTGGAGAAATGCAAAATATGGTAGCCTGCAAACGCTGCCAACATGTTTTGTTTGATCTATCCATTTGTAAATTTGAAGATTTCTTGTAAAGATATGGATTTCCACCCTGACCATGAAAATAGGAATATATGGCCATCCTGGGTCCATGCTTGTACTTGGGACAACCAGAAGGAGCTGCTGTCTTTCAACAGGGCACACACTCTTCATTTCAATTCCACCTCTAACTCGCTCTATTATTTTTCCAATATTGAGACCAAATGGCATGTGCCACTTATAATCAAGCTTGCATCATTGATTTCTTGTTGTTAAGAGCTGTTTGGTTTTGGATGTTTTCTGTTCTACTCAGGTCAATATCAAAAGTAATAAAAAGAAAAATAGACCAAGTGAACCTCTTATAATTACAAGGAAAATAAGAGAGAGCATACATCTTTGAAGAAGTAAAAAACATTTGTAGGGATAAAATATGCATGCAGAATGTGCCTGGGTCTCCTTGACTTATACCCACCTATTTCCCCCATTTACATCAGTTTAATGGGCATATGAGCTTAGACTTTTCCAACACTCAGAATCTCTGCCAAATTCCTGTTGGTGAGAGTGCAACATACATGTATGCACGTGTGTGTGCATACACACCTCACCCTTTACTGAGGCAGATACCCTCATTCCCACTTTTTTCCTTAGACACCATTTCCCTGAATTCAGTTTTCTCCACAAAGTGGTAAAATCTGGAGGACTGAGATTTGGGCAAGAGTAAATGTTGTAGGAGAGACATTTCTCAAGCGTTTGTTCTAGGCCTTAGGCAAATGGCGCCCCTGTGACTCCTTGTAATCTGGCTTTTTGATCAGTGTAACCCACTGGTAATATGTGCTTCCCTCACACAACTGTGGCAGGTGGCAGATCAGGGATTGAGAGATCATGGGTCCCCGTCAAAATCCCATCTCTCATTTGTCATCACCAACTCTAACTACCAAGAAATCTCTCTCATGATTGACTACATAAGGATTTGCAAAATCAGCCTACAAAGGGCAAACTATCTATCTCTTTACTCAACTTAGTTGGAAAATATATATATCTGCATGTAGCTTGTACTCACAGAAGAAATGTAGAACTAAATTTAGATTGCTGTAGCATAAACAGATTCCAACAAACACAGTTGATATTCTGATTTACTCACATCATTGTTTCTTGATCTCAAAAAGAAGTGATAATATAAATGTGAGTAACCATAGTTAATACTTGTTGAGTTTACTGTGGGTCAGGCACTATGCTAAGGGATCGCCTTTAATCCTTGGAACAGCTCTGGGCGCTAAGATCTGTTATTATTCCTATTTTAGAGGTGTGGAAAATGGGGCTTGGAGTGGGTAGGTAACTCAATCACTATTACATGAACATTAAATCAAAAGTGGGGTGAGATTTACCACCCCGTTTACCACCACTCTGTCCAACCTCAGAGCCTTCACTCAACCACCTTCCTGTATTCCCTTCCTTTTAGGCCAATGGTTCTCAAAGTGAAGTCTCAAAGACACTTTCATGGGGCCCTTGAGGCCAAAACTATTTTAATAATAACCCTAACATATTATTTGCCATTTTGATTGTGCGAACATTTGCACTGATGATGAAAAAGTAACGGTGGATAAAATTGGTGTAACTGTAATCAAGTACATTGTACATTGTAACATTGTACATCAAGTACATTGTACATTGATTGTACAATCAATCATTTGTAATCAAGGCAGTGGCACCAGACTGTACTGGTTAGTAATTATCTTCTTCACTGTCGTGCAAAACAGTAAAAAACAAAGCAGGCAACGATAACAACAACAAAAATCTTATTCCGTCTTGAAAGTCTGATGCACATCTTTGTAATATCCTGTGTGAGGCAATGGAAAGCGTAAAGTGCTCTTGAAATATATCGAGGGACGATGGGTGTCTGAGAGTAAGACTGTTTGCTGTGCAAACTGAACTAGCCACATCTTTCACAGAACAACCTGTTTTCTTGAAAGAACAGCTGGCAGGCACACTATGGTTACTCAGATGCGGTATTTGGTGACGATTTCCTTGAAAATGAATGAAGGGAGCCTGTCACAGCAGAGAAAACCAACAGTATTCTCTGACAATGATAAAATTCAAACTTTGAAGTAAAAATTAGAGTTTTGGAAAGCTTACATCTGTCACTGTGAGCCTGACAGCTTCCCAATACCTAAAAGACTTTTCTGATAAGATTAATGGTGACATTAACGAATATGACTCTTTGTTATTGAGAGTGAAATGGCTCAACATTTGGAAGATCTGCATAACTCAGTGAACCAATACTTCTCAAATGGCCAACTCATGATGTTGGAAAATCATGCATAAGTTAAAAAATCAACACAAATAGGAGACAGATCATGAATTTTGGTGTAATGGACTATGCCAGGTTCATTGATGTGGTTTCAGACTCCACATGGCAACTCACCTTTAAGAAACAACACTTGTTGAGTTTCAGAGGCAAATCAAAGAAAAATATCCACAATCATCTGAAAGGCTATGGAATACTCTACCTTTCTGAACTGCATATCTGTGTAAGTTTGGAGTTTCTTCATATTCTTCAACCAAAACAACATATTGCAATAGGTTAAGTGCAGAAGCAGAAATGAAAACCCAGCTATCTTCTTTCTATGAAGCCAGAAATTAAAGAGTTTTCCAAAAATGTAAAAGCATGCCCTACTTCTCACTACATTTTTTGTTTTGGAAAACATTGCTATTTTATTTTTAAAAAGATATCATTTATGTTACATTTAAAAGGTTTACCATTGTTATGTAAATACATTTATAAGTAAATATTTTTTTTGAATTTCTAAGTCAATTTCTAATAAGGTAAATATTGATAGATATAACACACATAATCACAAGCTCTATGGGGCCTTCAGAACAAAAGATTTGCGTACCTATGATGTAGGGTATAATATTTTTTTTTAACTCCAAAATGGCATGGAAATTACTGATACCAAATTAAATGTATATCTTTTATCTCCATTTTTTTAAAAGACACTCCTCTTCTCTGAGTCAGATGAAAATAAGTCAGGCTCTCAGCTGTCCTCAGGGGGCTACTAGGGCATGTGGTATATTCAAGGCCACCAGTCAAGGTCATAGTGCACCACTGAAGGGCAAGGCCCGAATTGGCTCCCAGAATCAGATCCTTCTGTCTCTTTATGACTTCCAGAAGAAGCACGTCTTTGTCTAAGAAAACACTCTCCATATTTTGCACATAAATATTTTTTTCTGGGGAAACAAGATACATGAGATGTATTACAAACAAAAAAACAAAGTTTGTCACTGAAATTGTGTCCAAATAACTGCTATTATGCAGACATGTTTTTTAACGACAGTGAGCTTTCTGGTTAGGTTTTCTGTAATGTATTAGAGAAGAGTAATGTTTAAAAATGCGGAATTCTATCTGCTTAGTACAAAAATTTAATTCAGGATATTTGGAGGAGGTATGGTACTCTGCATGGAAACATTTACTCCCGTATTTACCCATCACTTCATTAATGTTAAGAATGTAACTGGTAAAGGTCCAGAAAATCTTTTTTTAATGTGGCTCCCCGACCCCATATCCAGTTTCATGACTTCTTTCCTTCCTTCCTCCTTCACTCCCTCTTTCCTTCCTTTCTTCTCTCCTTCCTTCCTTTCTTCTTTTCTATTTGTTTGATCTTTACATCATGGTAAAATCAAATAGACACATATCAAATCACAAGGCATGATTAATCTCTAAGAAGTGTGCAGGACTTTAGCAAATGAATGAACATAAATTTGAAGTAGATATTGATGGTCACATATCACCAGGGAAATTTCAGTAGAATCTATGATATACCTGCCTGCGGCTAATTAAAATTTTGTCTTTTTAAAAATTAATTGGATAAATCTTTGACACATTCTGATTTAACACTCAAAGTTCAATTTAATTCTCTTTTTGATCAATTTGGCAGGTGTACTGAGATGCAAGAGACAAAAGGCTGAGCTTGGGTAAATCCTTTTTCTCCTGGTCAGCAAAAAATCTGTTCATCTTTCCGCCTTTCTTGGAATTAAGTTCAACATGCAGAGCTTAAAGTTTTAAATGAGGTCATCACTAGGGGATAGTTTTTGTATGTACTCAGTGTAGGTTCATATTGTTCATAAAAGGAGATTTTCGTTTAAGAAAACTTTTGAGACAATTCAGTTTAGTGATTGTGTAAGTTAATGAGACACTCACTGGTCTCACAGTTGTATTTTTTTAAGCTACAAAATGAGGTAATCACTCTCTCTAAAAGCATATTCTGAAAAAAAAATGGCTTCTGTTTTTCTGATATTTTGGGATACATGGGTTTTGTACAGGAGAGGTTTCTGTAGCAAAATAAGCACTACTATAAAATAAAATGATCTACTGCCTTCTTCTGAAATATAACAGAAATGTGTTCTGTGTGGATGTGAGTGTATATAAAGCACATGAGTAAACTAAAGAAGGATTTGGTGACTTTGGATGCCCCATACCTTCATATGTCATATCCTTTAATTAGCAAGTTTGATAAAATAATTTCATAGCCAGAAAAGAGGAAGTATTCATGCTGAATATGTGTGGATCACTAATAATAAAAAGGATACAAAAAGCAAAAAATAAAACTTGAAATAAAATTATATATAGTTTATAATCCCTCAATTTCATTAAAAATTATGTGTGTATGCATATATATGTATAGATAATGAGATATAATGTATAGATAATATAGTAAATGTAGAATACCTTCATAGGGATTGCCTCTGGGTAGTGGAATGTGGATGACATTAGTTTTCTTTATAATTTATTATATTTTCCACACTTCTTAAAAGTACTTTATTTTTTTAAAAAACTCTGTAAGTTTCCAGCCATCTCTGATTCATTTTTTATTAAACTTGCTTCTTCATATATAGTGGCATATAGCTAATTACTTTTACATTTTTTTTAAATTAATTTATGTATTTATTTATTTTTGGCTGTGTTGGGTCTTCGTTTCTGTGCGAGGGCTCTCTCCAGTTGCGGCAAGCGGGGGCCACTCTTCATCGCGGTGCGCGGGCCTCTCACTATCGCGGCCTCTCTTGTTGCGGAGCACAGGTTCCAGACGCGCAGGCTCAGTAGTTGTGGCTCACGGGCCCAGTTGCTCCGTGGCATGTGGGATCTTCCCAGACCAGGGCTCGAACCCGTGTCCCCTGCATTGGCAGGCGCATTCTCAACCACTGCACCACCAGGGAAGCCCTACATTTATTATTTTAAAAAAGAAAAAATGACGGACACTCAAGTGAGTTCTCCATGCTCGAGCTCCTCTGTGAGGGACACTGCCCAGGTGCAGTGCGAATCATTAAACATATGGGGAGGATGTTCTTTTAAAAAGCAAATATCATCTGTGTAAGCACCTGCCTTAGCCTACAGTGAGATGCAGCAGATAGAAACACAAAGGCATTCCCTCTGAAAAACATGCTGTGCAAGGAACAGAGCTGAAAAATCCTTTATAAACCACCTTCTTCCTTCTCAACACCTTTAAAACAGTTGACTGAATACCCGCCTGAACTGATGCTGACAAGCATATTTTTTTTTCTTATGGGTCCCTGAATGTCAGCAGGCCTCTGGCTTAATGCTGGGAAAAACTTCCACATTCACTGCAGGTGTATATGTCCATTCCTCTGACAGCTATTTCATCCAAATAGTGTTGTTCTCTCCACTTTATCTTACTTTAACCTGAGTGATGAAGCATAATTTTTTTATCCCTGTCTGTTGGTGAAATATCAAGAGGAAAACAGAACACTCTACTACTATCTTCCACTTGCTCAAATATCCTCTTGTGGTCTTGTTATATGTCCTAGCGGGTAGTAAAGTAGGTGACTGAGAGGTGAGGCAGGCAGTGACTCTACTTTCCCTGTGTAGGTATCAATCCGATGGGCAGGGATTACAGATGCACGACTCCCTCTGAGATTAGATTCATTTCCCTGATTATTTGGCCAAAGACTTTAAAACCTCACAGAAATGAGGTGTCTGCACAGCAAGAATCAGATGCAGCCGGTCTCAACAGTAATTCCCTTGGCGCCCAGAATTTCTGCTGGGATTCTGGTGATTCTGCCCTTCTGTGATTGGGCGGATCACACTGGATCGGAGCAACTAGGCTGTCCCAGTGCTACAGCCTCTTCATCCTCGGAGGCTGAAGCAACAATCTATGCCCTTAATAGGAAATATGTGCAGATATCCAAGACCTTCCTGGTTCTCAGGCTGAACTCTGTGTCAACAAGAACAAATCTTTGGAACAAGGAGGGTGCCCAGTTATCCATCCCTGTGCACTAATTCTGTCTCCAGCTTTAAAGCATCCAGAAAGGCCCATCTCCACAGTCTCCTCCCTGACTCTGACCTAATAACCTTGTGTCTGGAGTGATTCTGATTTTAGTCCAAGGGCCATGATCCCAAATCCACTTTACTGTAGCTTCCTGAGCCACTTTAATGTTCTTAGGCCAGTAACTAATAATCTGGTGAAATGATCTAATAAGTTTATACCACAGCTCTGTGTAGGGAAGAGTGAGAAAACACTGACCTTCATGTTTGCTAATTGTTCCACCATCAATTGAACAAACATTTAGTGAGGAGAATTAGTCATCATTAAAGATGATGTGCTAAAGACGATGAAGAAATAAACAAGACAGTCCCTGCCAAGTTGCATATATTCTTATACAGAGAAGAAAATTCATAGCAATTGTACGTAGTAACATGTGCTACAGAGAAGGAACACAAAGCATGGTGTGCAGACACCAAGGTCCAGGTACGGAGGGGCTAAGAGTAGAGGTGGGAGATGTGGGAGGAGTTTGATGCAGTAGATAGAGTTGGAGGAGCTTCCAGAGAGGAATTAGGCTTAACTTGTGCGGCGTCAGAGGTCTGGAGGAGACCAGTGGTAAAATTAGAGAATACTATTAGGACTGAGGGGACTTGAACCATCTAACCAGTGTTTCTTAGCCTCGGCATTGCTGTCACTTAGGACTGCTAATTATTTTCTGACGGGAGCTGTCCTGTGCCTGTAGGATGTCCAGCAGCATCCCTGGCCTCTACCTACTAGATGCCAGTCTCACTTACCCTCCCTCCACCATCAGAAATGTCTCAATACATTGCCAACTGTCCCTGGGAGGTGGGGGCGAAATCATCCCTCGTTGAGAAGCACCGGTCTCAACCAATACCCTCATTTTACTAATGTGAAAACGGCAACCCAGTTAAGTATAAATGATTTGCCCAGCTAGTTAGTGGGAAGGACAAAAATAAAACCCAGGCTTCTGATCCTATTCAGCCTCCTTTCTATAACATCAGAAGGTGCTTCAAGGACCTTTCAGATCCAAGTGTTTCCTCTTCCTCCAGCCTCATTGTTGTTAGGGGTCTGACTGATGCTGTGTGTGTGAACAGGGGTAGCCAGTGTCCTGAGCTCGGCCTCAGCACTGGCATGACACCCTAGCATGCCACTGGGTTTTGGTTTTTTAAATTTTATTGAAGTATAGTTGATTTACAACGTTGTGTTAATTTCTCCTATATAGCAAAGTGATTCAGTTATACATATATATTCTTTTTCATATTCTTTTCCATTATGGTTTATCACAGGATATTGAATATAGTCCCCTGTGCTATACAGTAGGACCTTATTGTTTATCCATGCTATATATACTAGTTCCTAGCATGCCATTTGTGACTATGGCAGCAAAGAGTCACTCGTAAAAAGCAGGACCTATTTAAGTTGTTGGGAAATTATCTGAACAAGTAGTTATTGTTTCCCAAGTGACTTTGACCATTCGTAGCCGCATCCCTTAATAACTGCTACAACTTAAGCCAACTGACAGTGTAAAATACCAGAAAAGCCCCACATGCATGTTTATGAGTGCAGTGCAATGCTCCATCTTTGCATTTTTCTGGGGCGCCCTTTGCAGATCTCTGGTCTTCATCATCTGTAACTGGTCCTCAAAACACTGAACCTGCCCCCTATGACTACAGTGATCTGAAAGTGGTCTCCATCCTAACCTCTGAAGTCTAGAAAGCTGGACTCATAACACTATAGTCTCCCAAGCATAACTAAAAGAGAAGAAAAGGCTACAGAAGAGGTACTAGACAACATCGTCTTCAATCCTCCTTTTCACAGTTAGGCAATCCTAGTTCTTCCTAACAAGGAAAGTAGACATAATGCTCACTTGGGTTCTTCATTTTTTCGGAGTGAATAAAGGCCTTTGAATTTTTCCCATTGTGAGGAAATTATTTTCAGTATGGTGCAAACTCATAGGGATAAGAAAGAGGAAACTGGATTAAATGTTTATAAGAAAAGAGGACCACAAGGTACATTCATTCATTCATGCAATAAATATTACTGCCTATTTGTTAGGCATTGTTCCAAGCCTCAGGAGTACAATAGTGAACAAAGTTCCTGCCTTCATCGAGCTTATATCCTAGCGTCAAGTGACAAACAATGAATAAATAATAAATAGTAGCAGTGCTATGTGGGTGAATATTTATCAAGGTAAGCAATAGAGAATGAGGGAGCAGTACTATTTTAGGTGGGAAGATCAGTAAGGACATGAATGTGAATAAAAATGTGAATATTCACTTCAGTGTAATATTTGCTTTGCTCCCACATAACCTCGTTTGGGAGTGTATGTGCTGGATCAAGTCCCACTACCACCAATGATTATCAAGCCTTTATTTAAATTGATACCATTAGTGTAAAGATTACTATCTTTTTTTGGTGGTCCATTCTGTTTCTGTGTGCTCTACATTGAGGAGATTATCTTAATTAGAAAAAATCCGCCCCCAGCAACTTCCATCCAAACTATAGGACTAAAATTTGACACCCCAAATGAACCAAATACTTGTTTCTCTTGTGGTGCTCAGTGGTAAGATATTGACTCCTAACTCCAATCTGGACACTGACCAAAAGCTCTTCAGGGAGCCAGATGAAAGGAGACAGAGTTTTATTTTATCCCATGACGCTAAATTTTAACTTCAAGTCACACAGTCAAACTAGAATTTGATAGCTGATGTAGAATTAAATAAGTTAAAGAGAGAAAAGTATCATTTTCTCTTCCTAATCAATGTTCACATGAGAATTTTGCTTTGCAAGTGTCCACCGGGCTGCTGGGAGAATAGAGGGGAGGATGGATGCCTTGAATTTAGTGACAGTTTGGGAGGCGGCCACCCTCAGGCTCAAGACTAGAAAGAATTATGGATAATCAGTCTGCATCCTCTGAAGTGGTCTCAGGGGACAGAAGCCAAGGGGGGTAGGGATGGAGCTGCCTACCAGACAGCTGGTTTCGATCACTGCCTATGAGATACAGGCTGAGATAGGGGCCACTTCCTGGTCGAGAAGGAATAGCAAAAACGAAAGCTGGCTCATAATCAAGATATCATCCAAATGGCAACTTTCACTGCAGTCACAGATCCCAGTTAAGGCGTGAAACCTGAACCTCCCTGTGGGTCCTTTCACACAGCATCTCTATCTGAGCTCATCGCCCTCCTAGTCTATTGCAATCTGGGATGACCCAGGGACCTGGGCAAAAACCAAAAATGCAAAACATGCTTCCCAAAATTGCCAGGCAGATGAACACAACCAGCAGCATGATCCTAAGAGGTGCCCAGGCCTAAGGGATTTCTTGAGTGACTCTACATTGCCAGATATAGCTGGATGTAAGTTTACCTGTATGTGTAAGATTTATCATATACATATATATAGTCATATAAAATTATATAAGATGGTGTAAGATTTCCATTTATTTCCTGTTGCTCTGACTTGGAGAGCTGCATTCATGAGGGAGGGATAATATTTTTAACATATAACTTATTCCCAGATGCATAGGTCTAATTTACCCAAACCCCAATTTTTAAAAAATTAGTAGCATGTATGTTCAGAAAACAAAAAATATCTGAAAGTGCTACTGTTGTAATAATACATTTAATTCAAAGAATGCCAGTTGTATGCATGTCCCTAGAATCTAAGTACAGTGAAAGACTATTGGGTTCTAATGTGAGAGAACAAGTGTTAATTGTGTCGTGAAAATTTCTTTATGTCCTGTTAAATAAATATAATGCAATCATGAATATATCTGAGAACTTGGATTAGAGGCCGGGGGGAGTTATTGTATAGAATTTTCTCTATGAACCCAAAAGCATAGGAGGTCTGAAGCCATGAAAGTTAAAAATAATTATGCCATTGTTTTAGATAACCTGGGCCGAAGAAGACAGTTGGGAGAGGAAAGCTAAGGGTGGGTCTGGAGACAGAGGCCACCTCCCACCAGCCAGAGTACAGAGCTAGGCTCCTCTGTCCCTTCCTTTTCTGGCTTTACTGCCATCAGACATCTTCTCCGCTTTATTTGCTCTGATCCCCCTTCTCCCCATTCTTTTCCTTCTTCTGAACATGGGATTTCCTGACTTCAAATTTCTGCTGCTTCAAGCCATCTAGCACGTGGGATAGTAACATCCAGCCTGTGTGTTGGTGAAAAGAAGAAAGGGGGGAAGGGAAGGGGAAGAAAGAAAGGTGGGAAAGACTAGCTGATGAGAGATGGTGGGTAAAGCATCTGGTCACTTTCATGCAGCAGGACTCTTGGGCAAATTGCCGCGTGCGCCCAGGAGCCTCTCCTTCCATTCTCATCTGTGAGTTTTCTCAGAAGGCAAAAGATTATAAAATCATTCCCCCTTGTTAAGAAACACCAACAGACCATATTCTGAACTATTTACTATCTATGCCATTGCTCTACAACATCATAAAGCGTGTGGATTATTCAATCATGTCAGGGTGCCTCTGTGGTAGCCTACGCCTGCATCTACCATTGGAGGGGATGCTGGTCTGAGGATTCTGCCTTCAACTGTAGTTTCCCTGGCTTTAGGAGAAATTATGGTGACGCAATATTCCAGAAAATTACCAACTTGGAATACAGAAGATTCCAGGTTTTCCCATTTCTGAGTTTTTAATCAACCAAAAACAAGAGGCAGTGTTAGCAGCCCAAGGTTCAAGGCTACTCTGTTACTAACCAGCTGCTTAATCTTGGACAGTCACTTTACCTCTCTGGTCCTCACCATCCTCCTCTGTAAAACAACTTCTGGCACAAATGTCTATTTTTTCAACATTTCTTATAGTAAATGAAAACCAAAGTTCTGAGTTGAGTATTACAAATTGTTCTTAGTGGATGAACGGATTTGTAAAACACCATATGTTCTAGATCTGCCCATTCTGTTTCTGTAATAAACATGTAAGTGTGAGTTGCTTAGTTAAATAAAAGTGTATTTTCTCATTGCAGATAAGTGAGATTTACCAGTCCCTGGATGAAACGCTTGGAAAGTCTTTAAATGCCAGAGTTGACTGCCATTTCAAAGAAAAGAAAATAGATGGTTTTGAAAAGTTCATGCTGTTTCTTCATTGAATTTTAGGTGAGTGAGTCTGAGACAAGAAATTTAAGATGGACATTAAACTATTTCCCTTTAAAGTGTTTCTCTTCCTTGCATGAAAAGAAAATGGGGTTCAATATAACCAGCATTTTATACTTTTAACGAGGTGCCACATAGTGAAAGACTTAGTTTCTGTGCCTTTTGTTTATTTTTTTTAATTATCAGAAACCATCTTGAATGATGAGGTGTAAGATACAGAGATGACCTTGACATCTCTTGCTGATTTCTATTAAGCAGATGCGGTAATGCTTCATTCTATTCTACAGGTCATCAAGTTTTTAAATATATAACAGTATTTAGTATCAAAGTAATAAGCCAAAATGAGCTAAGATCATGTTTTAATGACATAAATGAGAGAAAAATTTAATGGTGATAATGACAGTTTAATCATTATGGGTCTGGGTGTGAGATAAGGCTAACATTTCAGAGGCTGCCCACCGGGAGATCTCATATTGCTTAATTTAAGGTAGGGCATGCTTTATGTTAGGTGTGGTTTTCAAACTGCTGTGCACAATTAAGCACGCACATGTGCTCACACACTAAGCTTTGTTTTCCTGATCATGAGATAGATGGATATATATTTTTTTACATCACCATACATAATTACCCTTCCATGCTACCAAAGACATGAGTGTACAAATAGGTGCTTTACTATTAGTCTGCAATATGGCACTGTCATTTCTCAGCAGAACAGAGAGGAATAGAGGAATTGAGTGGTGGTCTTATTGAGGACATTGTGTGGCTTTTTCCACCTCCTCCTGAGTCCTGTTTTCAAAGTGTGGCTTTATTATCTACTTTAAAGAATGGTGATTTCCAGAACATCAGAATGTACCTCTGTTTACAATTCTGAATAAAACAATGCAACTGACAGAGCATTGGCCACTGTCTAAATCTAATCCAAAAAGACAGTGATGACTCCTTTCTACCTTTTATTAACTTCAAAGTGAAGGTGGATTATGTCTCATCATCTTAAGGGTGTGTAAATTTGGTTTATTGAGGTCATATGTGGAACTAAAATGGTGATTTCATTTATTTACAAGATATTTGTTGAATGTAATTCCCAGGAGCTAAACTTAATGCCCTTTAAAAATATCAGTAAATCAATTTGCCTAGTGTAACATTGCTCCGGAGGAGAAAATGAAAATGGAAAACTTATTTTCTTAACTTACTTAACTCTCAGCTTTCCACTGTGCCAGTCTGTGCCTGTTTTCAACTTCACGTCCACTCCTTGCCCTGCTTCTATTCTGCTGATTCCTTGGGGGCTGACCCCTAGAGGCTGGGTTTTCCAGCCCCCAGACCCACCCGCTGTTGCCTCTAGCTTCCCCCAGTGACCTTGAACTCTGAGCTCCAGTAATGTCACCTCTTCCCTCTGTCCCTTGAGACTTGTGGGTAGTGGTGTCTGTGGCTTCCTGCTGGTACTAACCTCCAGGTTGATTTGCTATCCTCAGTTTAGCTTCTCAATTCTTCCATCATCTGTATAACCATTTTCCTGTATTAAATTCCATCTGTTTTAAATATTTAGACTGTTTTCTCTTTTCTTGGTTAGATCCTAACCGACCCATCAGTGCTTCATTAATTTCTCCCAAAATTATTGGAAGAAAAGTGAACAGGGATTACTTGCTTCTCCCAAGGAAAATAAATGATTCTCAGGAAAGGAAATTTTAAGTTAAATGTAAACCTGGATATTTTTACACTGAAAAAAACTAACCTAATATATTTAAAGCCATATTCTAAGCTATACAATATTGCAGCATTAACTTGTTAGTGTTAACAGAGTCTTTGTCAATATTCCCATTTTGCGTATCAAATTAATGGGAAGATTTTTTAAATTCTCAGATATGCACCAAATATGAGTTTTACTTTTCTAATATTCACATTTCACAACCTTCTGTACGCCCAATATGAGAACTTCACAGGGTATCAGTCTCATTCCTACATTCACATTTAAATCTCAGGCTTCAGATTTATTTTATTATGGATCTGATCACTGTCTTTCAGTAATGGTTGTTTGCTATTTGAAGATCCCTTATGGTCTGAACATTTCCCATGTCCCTTAATAAAAACTGAATATATTGGAAAGCAAAGTGATAAGGATGCCAAAGCCTGCCTTTTTTGACAGGTAAACAATTCACCGCTGCCCCACAATCGCACTCACTCTAAAGGACTTCCTGGATATTAAAGAGGCTTTGTACTTAATCATTTTGGCACTTCACTTGCTTATTTTAAACGCGAGTGCCTCGCTATTTTCATTTCCTTCTCATTTATTTATGTAGACATTTTCCTTTTCAATCTTTTCTCAGAGGTCATGATGACTGCTCATCTGTCCATTTTAATGTATTGTGGGTACACTCACAAGGACATGGTGTCCCTCCTACCAACAAATTTTCATCTGTTCAACCAATGTCAATGTTAAACCTGCAATGCCTAACTGAGAATCCTTTTAGACAATGTGAAAATGCGGCCATGAGCAGAATTTCTTGGACCCCTTCATAACCTAAAATTGGGAGACACAGGGATGTGTAGCTTAATGGTATGGTTTAAAATGCAGTATATAACTGGTGTTCTCACATCCTCCTTAGTTTGGTACAACACCGAAAATTCTAATCATTCACATTTCTCTCTAGTTTATGGAAATGAGGCTTTATAAAGTCATATTCAGAAAAAATAGTCTTGGGAAGAGAAATACACCCATTAATAATGCATACTACATTACACATAAGTCGAATGAATTAGCAAGGAAGAAACTCCTGAGACAATGATGCAAACACTCAGCTTCTGAGAGTTTGGTACACATAAGTGGGCAGAGACTACTGAAATCATCTCACTAACTTCGTAATACTGCCTGGTGGGTCAAGGGGAACACCCATCATAAGAGATAACTCAGGCTGAACATACCTTAATGTCATATTGGAGGAGGGGGTAGGAGAAGTGGAATTATTAGTCCTGAAACTAATGAGCAACATTATGAATAGATATTTTAAATCACTGGTGCCCAAAGAGTTGTAGAAAGTGCTTTAACCAAGATATAGTCGTAGTACTTCTGCTGAACCACAGAATATGATGTTGGAAAAATCAAGTGCTATCCATCTGTTAAGAGAAATCATCTGTTATCCTCATCTTTGTGTTACCAAGTCCAAGCTTTTACTGCTCACTGCACAACAGGCCAATAAATTGAAAGACAAGTGATTGGGACAAGGAATAATGACTTTATTTGGAGAGCTGGCAGACCAAGAAAATGGTGGACTCGTGTCCCAAAGAACTATCTTGCCTGAGTTAGAATTCAGGCTTCTTTTATACTAAAAGGGGAGGCAGGAAAGTCAAACATTTCCTGGTTCTGGTCAGCCAGATGTGTTAATTTCTTCCTCCCTGCAGTCATTCACAGGTGGGCCTAGTCAGGATGTTTCCTGTGAGCTAAACAAAGGTATCTTAGCTTAACACTCATTACCTGGGAAGAAGGGTTCCCAGAAATGGGCCATTATGTATAATTTAAGCTTATAGACAGCATCCTTTTAGTGATTAACTTGTAATAGTATACAAAAGTTCTTCCCTATTATATTTGCATCCCTGGAAACAAGCGCAGTGCTTGGCACACTGTACGTAATTTCTAAACAAACAATTGGTGAATAAGGACATAGGCACAAAGCAATTGCTGGTTAATGCTTACTGAGTTCCTACTTTATACCAAACACTGTTTTGTATGAACATATACTTCATTTCATGTTTAAAGAAATCTATAAGTAATATTATCATCTCCTTTTTTAAAGATGAGGAAACTAGGGCCCAGGAAGGTTAAATCACCTGCCTGAGGTTCAGTAGGTTGGGGTGAAAATTCAAATCCAGGCAGTCTGGCTTAGAGCCTGAGCACTTAATTATTATGCTGCACTGTCTCTTGTGTAAT
Organism: Balaenoptera musculus; assembly: GCF_009873245.2. Classification (NCBI taxonomy): domain Eukaryota; kingdom Metazoa; phylum Chordata; class Mammalia; order Artiodactyla; family Balaenopteridae; genus Balaenoptera; species Balaenoptera musculus. The sequence goes on from NC_045798.1 coordinate 50,227,132, forward strand.
ATAGTCATCAAGTTACTTTAAAACACAGAAGCAACATTGTTTATTATCTTAAAATGCATGTCATTCTAGAATAAACCTGTATTAAGAAATCTTGCTCAAATCTCTAACAGCCTCACTTTGAACACAAATTCCCTCTTTTCAGTGTTCCTAATCTCCTTTCCTTTTAAAACATGACTGCCTAAATCAACTTCCTAATTGACATTCAGATCTCATCATTTCCATTCTTTAATGGTTTGTCCTGATGTTAATATTTTAAAACCCTATTGCTCTTTCATGCCATTTGCTTAATGGAAGAATGTATAATCTTGAGCAGCAAGTTACTTAAGCTCTCTGAGCTTCACATTCCCCACCTGAAAAGATATATCTAATTTGTTGTGAAGACTAGAAAATAATATCCATAAAACAACAAAGTACAGTTCCTGGTATGTAATAGGTAGCCAGCAGAACAGCAGCTGATCTAGTTAACTTCACCCACTTCAATCTCGAAGCCAGTGTTGGCTGCCCCATCAACTGCAGAGTAAAATCTGCCTCCTGTATTCCTTAGCATGTCATAATAGAAGCACAGCAGACCCCTTGAGTCTCATCACCTGCCTTTGTTCCTCATCAGTTGACCTTTGCTAACATGGGGATGATCTGCCTTCTCTGAGCCATGCTCTTTGTGCCTTCACTTTTGCTCATGCTGGTTCTTCTGCCTAGATGTTCCTTGCATCCATACCCCCCTCCAAATCCCCCCTCACCCACAAGCACACATGCACTCTTCAGAGAATTGGAATATCTTAGTCATCTTTCAAGATCCACCACCTCTATTGCTATTATGGGTTCAGTGAAGTCATTGATGAACTCCTCCTGGCTCAGCAGTTATCAGTCCTATCTCTGAATTCACATAGCCCTTTGGGCATTTCTAGATCAGCTCCTATTGTAGACAAGAGAAAGAAAAGCCATCTCATTCAGTCACTCACAGTCTCATGTAATTCCTCATGTTATCTGTCCATCTTCCCTTTGAAATTTTCGTCAAGGACAAGTACCAAGTTTTTTGGTTAGTATTTGAATCTTCTTTACTAAGCTCAGAGTAGTCCTTTTTGGTTTTGAATGAAGCATGAAGGGTCATAGTTTGAGAAAAGTTTGAGTGTTTTTAGTGTGGTGAAGATTCTAATACTTCGCCCAGCCATTACAACAAAAGGGGAGCTCTCCATCAGGGGAAAGGGGACCTTATAGGGAGGACCTGTACCATTCTGTGCCAAGCACCAAAACAGATGCTCCACAAACATTATCTTATTTAATTTTCATAACAACCCTTCAAATTGCCTATTATTTCCCTTCTTATTTAGACAAAAACTAGGATTCCAAGAGTTAAGGTAAATTGCTAATGTCATATTTCTGGTAAGTGGCAGGACAAGAATGTTAAGTCATATCTTTCTACTGCAGCAAACTGCCATTCTAAAAGAGCTTTCCAGTTTAATCCTATAAGAAGAATATGTTTGTAACATAATGCTAGAATTTTCCATTTAAAATATTCCCTGAGGGTAAGCTGTTTATAAGTCCACAAATCTTTTTTTCATGGCAAATAAGTTTATGTTTAGGTTGATGCTAAAAATAGCACTATTTCTGTTCAACAAGAGTTTAAAAGATATAGCACCTTGTGGTTCTGACACCTATTTGTGCAAAAACCTCATTTATTAATGTGAGCGTAAGCCTGGAAATGATGTCTAAAGCTGTAGACTGATAGAATTTGGGTGCTAAATGTTATGTCGAATCACCACTAGAACTGGGGACTCTTTAAGGCAAGGATTTCTCTTCCTTTTTTCTCCTTAAGAATATTTATGATATGAATATTTATAACTAATTATGAAAGGATTTGTATTGGATGCGAAATAAAAATTTCTCTAGACATAATGACACTATTAGCACTTCTTAAGAGAGTACATAAACTTGTACTGAATTTTTTTAATCATATGATTCAAATACCATGTATAATATAAGAATAATAACTGATATGAAATAAAACTCCAAGTTTTCAAAAAAGGAAAGACAAATATGATATCACTTATATGTGGAATCTAAAAAATGATACAAATGAACTTATTTACAAAACAGAAATAGATTCACAGACATAGAAAACAAACTTATGGTTACCAAAGGGCAGAGGTGGGTAGGGATAAATTAGGAGTTTGGGATTAACATATACACACTACCATATATAAAATAGGTAAAGAACAAGGACGTACAGTATAGCACAGGGAACTATATTCAGTATCTTATAATAACCTATAATGGAAAAGAATCTGAAAAAGAATATATACCTACACATATATATATATGTATATAACTGAATCACTTTGTTGTACATCTGAAACTAGCACAACATTGTAAATCAACTATACTTCAACCAAAAAAAAAAAACAATCCTCTGACTTCATTTTAATTGCAAAAATCAGTATCCAGAGAAGGGTTCCTTCTTTTTGTGAAAAATCCTAATGATTCTTATGCCACATTTATACCTATAATGATCATTCATTTATTCATTTGTTCTTTAAATATATATTACACATCTCTTATGTTCCCTGACCCTGCACTAGGAACCTGGTAGCCTGAGACAAATAAGGTATAATTCTTCTGAGTAATATTCTAGTTAGACTTGCCACAGATTATGTCTTAGCACTGTAGAATTTCAGCATCATAGGGGATATTTTAGATTGTCTAACCTAGACCCCTGTTCTTGTCCATTCAGGCTACAATAACATAATACCAGAGACTATGTAGTTTATAAAAGATGGAAATTTATTTCTCACAGTTCTGCAGTCTGAGAACTACAAGATCAAGACACCAGCATGGTCAAGTTCTGGTGAGGGCCTATTTCCTGCTTCATAGCAGGTGCTTTGTCTCCTGTCCTTATATGCAAAAGGGGCTTAGGAGCTCTGTTAGGCCTTTTTTATAAAAGCACTGATCTCATTCACGAGTGCCCCACCCTCATGACCTAATCACCTCCTGAAGTCCCCACATCTAATACCATCACATTGGGCATTAGGATTTCAACATATGAATTTTGGGGGGGACACAAACATTCAGACCACAGCAACCCCTTAATTTTACATTGAGGAAGTTGAGACCCAGAAAAGTTAAGTAATACCCCCAATATCAGCAGCAAAGCCACACCTGGGACCTATCTGAGTCTCTTACCACCTAGCTGCTCTCCTCCATGAAACAAACAGGCCAATATTCCTATATTCTTGATTTTATTTTCCCCCAAGAGAAGTTTCCACATGTAAGGAGAGGACTGAGGAAATAAGCTTGATTTGGGTTTTATTTATAACACATAGAAGTAGGGTTACTATTCATCAAGGACTTACTGAGAATTAACTAAATATCAGGAGCTTTGCTAGGTGCTGGACATCTGGCTAAGCAAAACCAGAAATGTCTTCCTGGCCCACATCTTGCTTACTGTCTTGTGTGCATGTGTGTGAAACCGCAGCATAAAAACCCTAAATTGCCCTTCAATGGGAATCTCAAAACAGTCCAACTGATGGCAGGCATAATGTGATGCCAAAAAATGGCAACTAAAGTGATTGTAACATATTCACTGTAAAATAATGCAGTCCATAAGTACATTATATATAAAAACAAAAAGATACTTGTCTGTGTCTTTGGCTTACTGCTGTTATATGGATAACTTAACATTCCAGAAGTGAAAAATAAGTTTTTAAAAATACGAGCATATGTGCTGTGCTGATCTTTGAATAATATAAATATGTAATATCTTAGAAAAAATAAGAATTCTATTCACATTTCCAGATTATGTCCCTGCCTATTGGGTTATCTTTTGTTGGCTGATTTTCCCAGAAGTTTGCAGAATGCTATTTATCTTTACATCAGTATGACTTGAAAAATTGTGATCATCACAAGAATGGATGGAACAATGTTTTCCTGTCAAAAAACTAAGGATTATGATGTTTACAAAAGTTAGTAACAATGTGCTTTAATGCTAGTATATTCTTATGAGTGACTGTTTATTGTTTTAGCTTGCATTTTAATCATCAATTGATTTTTTTGTAACTTTCAAAATCTGACTTTTAAATCTGTACAGCGTTTATTTTAGCAAAATCTTAAACTGTGAATCTGATAGTTCCAAATCATCAAAGCAGTTGAATAAAGTAGTTCTCTATTCTGTCAATTCCTAACAATTCTGTAACCATGAGCTAGAAATTTTACTGTTTATGTATCTAATATGCTTTCAGACTCAGATAAACACTTGCCATAATCTTTCTTCCAATTCTAGGTGCATAGATAAGTAAGGTGGCTGTCTTTTTCTAAAAGCATGTTTTTATCATTATACCATTCCTTCCTAATATATATGGACAACTCCTAGAACCACATGGTTTCCTTTCTGAAGTTGAATTTCTTCCCAGAGTAGTAGCAGCCACAAAAGGCACATAGGGGGAGAAAAAAGCCTACCACTATCCAGATAAGACTACATTTTTTTTTTTTTTTATAGAAGTGTAGTTGATTTACAATGTGTTACTCGCTGCTGTACTGCAAAGTGTATACATAGATCCATTCTTTCTTATGTTCTTTTCCATTATGTTTTATCCCAGGATATTGAATATAGTTCCCTGTGCTATACAGTAGGATCTTGTTGTTTATCCTAAATGTAATACTTTGCATCTACTAACCCCAAACTCCCAGTCCATCCCTCTCCCTTGACAACCACAAGTCTGTTCTCTAGGTCTGTGAGTCTGTCTCTGTTTCATAGATAGGTTCATTTGTGCCATATTTTAGATGCCACACATAAGTGATATCATATGGTATTTGCAGACAAGACTACATTCTTACCATTCAGCCATAGCAAATGAGCCTCTCATGACCTCAGTTCAATAGGCCCCCTGATTTAGCGACCCCCCCCAATTCATATACCTCCTACACAGCCGACAATGCCACCTTGAGTAATACAAAGCATGCCACCACCTCAAACCCTGCCACATTGCCACAATACTTTGAATTCTCTCTTGGCAAGAAACTTTTGCAGACATTAGGCACAATGATAAGATAACCCTAATAAAAACCTTCCTAGTTTCTCCTGGAGTCTACCTTCCTACAGTACAAGGAGTGAAAGGGCCTGAGAAGCAGGGTTTGTAAACCCCTGTCCTAAACTCAGTTCTTAACCGGAATTCCTCCAGCCGATAAAAAGGACTCTTGAGATTTTCCATATCATCCAGCTCTGAGGCTGTGCTGTGTAGGGCTGTCCCCTTGTAAGCACGAAGGCTTTTCAGGAAAATAGTATTAATCCACTTTCTGAAAGATAGTAAAGGCCCTCCTCGTATTTTGTCTTACATAATAACAAAGATAATCGTCTAGTTCAGCTCATGAGTGCCTTCTCATTAAAATACTCAGATCCCTTTCATACTCACACGTAGAGGCCATGCTTAATGTATACTTACTGCAATGAGCTGCGGTTGCCTGGTAACCAGTGGAGGTGTATCCGAGAGTCTGAAGAACATGAATGAATAACTGAACCATTGACATTAGTTTCAGCTGGGTGACCCACACCTTAATTCTACACTAGCCGTCCCAGACATTTCTGATGGGCTGGTGGAACAGGAGCTTTCTCAGAAGTAGCTCATTAAATCATGAAAGTGAGAATTAGCATTTAATGTAACGTTCCTTTCTGTGGTCTGATAGGGGTTCAGAGAATGACCATAGAAGCAAAGAGACTGGATCCCAACATCTTTGATATAGTTTTTACAGGATACAGAATGAAATGTCTACTAGGGCGCACGCTCTCAAACAGCTTTTTCTGAATGCTTGTGATTCTGTTTGATCAGTTTTGGGAGGAAATTATTTCAGCATTTATTCCACTCTTTGATAATATTACCTTTTCCAAGTTGAATTTTTTTTCTTATAGTTTTTATTTTTTCACCAGCTTTCCTGAGATATGATTGACAAATAAAAATTGTATATATTTAATATACAATATGATTTTTTAAAGAGGTACAATATGCTGGTTTAATATACATATGCATTGGGAAATGCTTACCACAATCTAGTTAGTTAATACATCCATCACCTCACAGAGTTACTGTCTTTTTGTGTGTGTGGTGAGAACATTTAAGATCTACACTGTTGGAAACAGACTCACAGACATAGAGAACAGACTTATGGTTGCCAAGGGGGAGGGGGGATGAGAGAGGGGTGGGCTGGGAGTTTGGGATTAGCAGATGCAAACTATTATATATAGAACGGATAAACAACAAGATCCTACTGTATAGCACAGGGAACTACATTCAATATTCTTTGATAAACCATAATGGAAAAGAATATGAAAAAGAATGTATATATATGTATAACTGAATCACTTTGCTGAACAGCAAAAACCAACACAACATTGTAAATCAACTATATGTCAATAAAATAAATTTTTTAAAAAAGATCTACTCTGTTGGCAAATTTCAAGTATACAATACAGTATTATTAAATGCACATTAGATCTCCAGGACTTATTCATCTTATAACTGAAAGTCCAAGTTGAATTTTTAAGGATTCATTTCTCCCCCTGTTGAAAGTCCATTGTTTTAAAAAGCAGCACGGAAGCAAGGGGAAAGTGGACTTTTGGCTGTTGGTGAAATTAACCCATAAAATAAAAAATACCTGATAGATTTTGAAGAAAACACCACCACCAACTCAAAGGTCATCCACATAACACCATTCTGTTCTAACTGGGCTGCTTGCTTGTATGCCTGGGGACCCAAACCCCAGGGTAAAATACTGCCCCTTGAGTATTTTACTCAAGTAAACAGGAGAGGGGACATTCCATTTTTATGAAGACAGCAATTACTAAACAATTGAGTTGAAAGCAAAATTAGCATGAATTTTTAAGGGGAAAAATCAGACATCAAGGAAATGCTAGTGTTGGAAAGCGATTCGGCCATCAGACCCCACCCTCACATCCTGCTATTCCTTCACGTTCCCGTGCCCATGGAGAGGGAAATCTGAAGTACACCAGACAAGATACACACTTCAGTGCTTAGAAAGAAGGATGATTTTTTACTCAAATAGGAAAAATGTCACTAGTCATAACAAGGCCATTTGTGTGGACTGTGTCCTATATATAGACAGGACAGAAAATCATCTACCTCTGTTTCTGAAGAGGTGTACAAAGCCCTGCCCACCTGACTCTAAAGCAATGGTTCTCAGCCAGGGGCCTGAGGGTGTGGAGGGCTATTAGCATCTAGTGAGTGGAAGCCAGGATGCAGCCAAATGTGCTACAATGCTCAGTCTCTTAAAGGAAAGAATTTATCTGCCCCCAAATGTCAATAGTGCCAAGATTGAGAAATATTAAGAGCCACGGTTACAGTGTACCAGGCTCCACATTAGGTACTTTCCGTATGTTATCTATTTAACATTCACCACCATTCCACTAGCTAGGTACTAGTATCATCCTCACTTTTAGATGGTGAAATTGAGGCTCAGAAGGTTAAGAAAGTTGCCATGCAGTCAGCAAGGAGTGCACCCTGAATTCAAAGTAGACGAGATTCCAAAGATCTGCTCCTCTCAGCCCACTATGCTCCTCTGTTCAGAGTACCTATATCAGCCGCCTTCTGTGCTCTGTGAAACTATGTGTCCAGAGGGTCCCTATTAAAATGCATGTGTGTCATCTGGGCAGGCTGACAAGATGGTGAATCATGGCTATTCGTCCATCCCCACGGTCTAGAGTGAATTGCCTGGGTGCTGGGGATGTGGACTGGACCAGAGAAGGTGATGATGTTAAAAGGGGAGACAAAAAGTTCCTGAAAAAGGAAATTTCACTTTAAAAAGTCTCTCTTTGGAAGATAACTTTGGTGGGGAAGATGGGATCCCAGGACAGAACTTGGGGTATAGAAAAGGCCAACTGTGCAACGTAGATCTGACGGTATGAAATAGAGTATCTGAGGAAGCAAGCATCTCGTTCTAAAGGAGATGACAGGCTAATTTCTCCTGTTGCAGAAGCCCCCTGGCCTCCCCCTCAGTGAATCTGAGCTACCAGAAGAGGAAGGGCAGCCGTTAGGCCGGGGCAGGGCAGCACCCCCAGGAAATGTCAATAATCACCAGACAGGAAGCAAACAATTCACTTTAGCCAACACTTGGAGAAGAAAGCTACATCTGTAGCAAGTGAAAAGAAAACACAGTTGTGATTCACAATTCCCTCAACCTAGTCCTTCACACAATCTAGCATCTGCTGCTTTTCAGGACTTCTGGGATGGCCGGCTGAGTCCTGTACTTTTTCAGGCTCTTCTTGGGCCTTAACTCACCACTCACTCAGCCTGTGCACCAGCCAGACAGAATCATTCGCTGTTTCCTCATCCACCAAGTTTTTCTTTTCTCCCTGAGTCTCTCTTTTGAGTGAAGAGACCTTTCCCAGAAACTCCCTTTATTAGTTTCCTAAGGCTGCTCTAACAAATGACCACCAATGAGGTGGCTTAAAACAACAGAACCTTATTCTCTCGTAGTTCTGGAGGAGAGAACACTGAAGCCGAGGTGCTGGCAGAGCCATGCTCCCTCCGGTCTCTAGGGAAGAATCCTTCCGGGCCTCTTCCTAGCTTCTGGTGGCTCCAGCAATCACTGGAATTCCTTGGCTTGTAGTTGTGAGACTCCAACCTCTGCTTCTGTCTTCACATGGTTTTCTGTGTCTGTGTGTGTCTCCATCCTTTCCTCTTCTTCTTTTTTTTTTTTTTTTCCAAGAGACAGAGATTGATCATTCATTTATTCAACAAGTATTTATTGAGCATTTACTATATGACAGCACTCATATAGGAACTTGGGATAAATCATTGAACAAAACAGACGCATATCCCTGATTTTGTTGAGTATTCCTTCTAGTGCTGTGTGTTGAAGACAAGATCAAATCTTACTTCAAGACAATCCTGGGCTTTCCAGTCTTGTGTTGATAAATTATTAATTTTGTTTAAATGAGTTTGTATTGTGTTTTATCATTTGGACCTAAAATGACCCTGCCTAACACAGGCAGTAATAGACTTAAAAAATATCTGTGTTGCATGACACGGTACTCTTCCTCCTTTACTAATTGTGCCTAGCTGAAATTTAAGAATATCCATCAATTTCCAAATTCAGAAAGGTACCCAATTATTTATCCTTTGTTCCTTCAAAAAATATTTACTGAATAGCTACTGGAGCTGGGATGAAATTGGTGCACAGTTGACTAACTTCTCTGCAGAGCTTACAGTGTGTCAGATGACAGATATTAAACTAATGAATACCAAAATTTATTTATGTGTATATAACATTTCAAATCATGATATTGCCATGAGAAAAGTGTCATGAATGAAAAGAATAGTACGTCACAGAATGCCAGTGGAGAGATTAGCATAGGCATGCTGATCAAGTAAGAACAGGTTAAGGAATACTTAAACCTGTTTTAGTGAACTTGACAGATGATTTTTTTTTTTCACAACTCACACACACACACTGTATTTTATTTTTACAAGAGATAAATAAACTGACACCAAGCATTGTAAATGGATGACCACAACAAAAGCAACAATGATTGCAATTACCAAACACGAAACACACACATACTATGTCATAATATTGACATTCAGGCCAGTAATCCTCCACTGTAACAGCTCCTTTACTTTGCAGTGAGAATTGATTTGTATATTTTTTGCCTCTGAGTCCTTGTGGAATTTTTTTTTTTTATTCAAACAGAAAGTCACAAAAATTATAATCATCCTCATCAGTTCACTCAGTCCCATGTAATTAATTTTCTTTTTTCATCTTGATCTTTTGTTAGCACTTTTATGAATTCATCAGTTTTCCATTAGAGTTCTCAAAATGCTTATTCATTCAGTTCAGCAGTGTAGTCAGTTACCAGAAACCTATACTTGTCAGAGTCTTTTCCATGAATTCCTTGAAGATGAAACCCTTTTATGGGAACATTTTTGGAAAGCATCAGAGTACACCCAGAACTGCCTGTAAATGACAAAAGACTTAAAAATGACCACGGTTAAAGACTTGATGAAAGTTCGTAATAATGCAATTGTCAAGGAAATTTAGTTATTTCTGAGATATACATTTTAAAGTAATAACTGGAATTATGACTTATAACATTATACCAGAACATACAAGATTTTTAGAAATTTCATGTAATGTCTGAAACATTTATATTAACATATTTCCATACAAATAACCCAAAGAAAGTTTAGTATTAGTTGTTTTTTTGTTTGTTTATACTGCAGGTTCTTGTTAGTCATCAATATTATACACATCAATGTATACATGTCAATCCCAATCGCCCAATTCAGCACACCACCATCCCCACCCCACCGTGGTTTTCCCCCTTTGGTGTCCATACGTTTGTTCTCTACATCTGTGTCTCAACTTTTGCCCTGCAGACCAGTTCATCTGTACCATTTTTCTAGGTTCCACATACATGCGTTTACATACGATATTTGTTTTTCTCTTTCTGACTTACTTCACTATGTATGACAGCCTCTAGATCCATCCACATCTCAACAAATGACTCAATTTCGTTCCTTTTTATGGCTGAGTAATTTTCCATTGTATATATGTACCACATCTTATTTATCCACTCGTCTGTCGATGGGAATTTAGGTTTCTTCCATGACCTAGCTATTGTAAATAGTGCTGCAATGAACATTGGGGTGCATGTGTCTTTTTTTTTTTTTTTTTTTTAAAGTTTAAGTTTTTTTTTTTTTTAATTTTTATTTATTTATTTATTTATTATTTTTGGCTGTGTTGGGTCTTCGTTTCTGTGCGAGGGCTTTCTCTACTTGCGGCAAGTGGGGGCCACTCTTCATCGCAGTGCGCGGGCCTCTCACTATCGCGGCCTCTCTTGTTGCGGAGCACAGGCTCCAGATGCGCAGGCTCAGTAATTGTGGCTCACGGGCCTAGTTGCTCTGCGGCATGTGGGATTTTCCCAGACCAGGGCTCGAACCCGTGTCCCCTGCATTGGCAGGCAGACTCTCAACCACTGCGGCACCAGGGAAGCCCGCATGTGTCTTTTTGAATTATAGTTTTCTCTGGGTATATGCCCAGTAGTGGGATTGCTGGATCATATGGTAATTCTATTTTTAGTTCTTTAAGGAACCTCCATACTGTTCTCCATAGTGGCTGTATCAATTTACATTCCCACCAACAGTGCAAGAGGGTTCCCTTTTCTCCACACCCTCTCCAGCATTTGTTGTTTGTAGATTTTCTGAGGATGCCCATTCTAACTGGTGTGAGGTGATACCTCATTGTAGTTTTGATTTGCATTTCTCTAATAATTAGTGATGTTGAGCAGCTTTTCATGTGCTTCTTGGCCATCTGTATGTCTTCTTTGGAGAAACGTCTATTTACATTTTCTGCCCATTTTTGGATTGGGTTGTTTGTTTCTTTAATATTGAGCTGCATGAGCTGTTTATATATTTTGGAGATTAATCCTTTATCTGTTGATTCGTTTGTGAATATCTTCTCCCATTCTGAGGGTTGTCCTTTGGTCTTGTTTATGGTTTCATTTGCTGTGCAAAAGCTTTGAAGTTTCATTAGGTCCCATTTGTTTATTTTTGTTTTTCTTTCCATTTCTCTAGGAGGTGGGTCAAAAAAGATCTTGCTGTGATTTATGTCAAAGAGTGTTCTTCCTATGTTGTCCTCTAAGAGTTTTAGAGTGTCTGATCTTACATTTAGGTCTCTAATCCATTTTGAGTTTATTTTTGTGTATGGTGTTAAGGAGTGTTCTAATTTCATTCTTTTACATGTAGCTGTCCAGTTTTCCCAGCACCACTTATTAAAGAGGCTGTCTTTTCTCCATTGTATATCCTTGCCTCCTTTGCCATAGATTAGCTGACCATAGGTGTGTGGGTTTATCTCTGGGCTTTCTATCTTGTTCCATTGATCTATGTTTCTGTTTTTGTGCCAGTACCATATTGTCTTGATTACAGTAGCTTTGTAATATAGTCTGAAGTCAGGGAGTCTGATTCCTTCAGCTCCGTTTTTTTCCCTCAAGACTGCTTTGCTTCTTCGGAGTCTTTTGTGTCTCCATACAAATTTTGAGATGATTTGTTCTAGTTCCGTAAAAAATGCCATTGGTAATTTGATAGGGATTGCATTGAATCTGTAGATTGCTTTGGGTAGTATAGTCATTTTCACAATATTGATTCTTCCAATCCAAGAACATGGTATATCTCTCCATCTGTTGGTATCATCTTTAATTTCTTTCATCAGTGTCTTATAGTTTTCTGCATACAGGTCTTTTGTTTCCCTAGGTAGGTTTATTCCTAGGTATTTTATTCTTTTTGTTGCAATGGTAAATGGGAGTGTTTCCATAATTTCTTTTTCAGATTTTTCATCATTAGTGTATAGGAATGCAAGAGATTTCTGTGCATTAATTTTGTATCCTGCAACTTTACCAAATTCATTGATTAGCTCTAATAGTTTTCTGGTGGCATCTTTAGGATTCTCTATGTATAGTATCATGTCATCTGCAAACAGTGACAGTTTTACTTCTTCTTTTCCAATTTGGATTCCTTTTATTTCTTTTTCTTCTCTGGTTGCCGTGGCTAGGACTTCCAGAACTATGTTGAATAATAGTGGTGAGAGTGGACATCCTTGTCTCGTTCCTGATCTTAGAGGAAATGCTTTCAGTTTTTCACCATTGAGAATGATGTTTGCTGTGGGTTTGTCATATATGGCCTTTATTATGTTGAGGTAGGTTCCCTCTATGCCCACTTTCTGGAGAGTTTTTATCAGAAATGGGTGTTGAATTTTGTCAAAAGCTTTTTCTGCATCTATTGAGATGATCATATGGTTTTTATTCTTCAATTTGTTAATATGGTGTATCACATTGATTGATTTGTGTATATTGAAGAATCCTTGCATCCCTGGGATAAATCCCACTTGATCATGGTGTATGATCCTTTTACTGTGTTATTGGATTCTGTTTGCTAGTATTTTGTTGAGGATTTTTGCATCTATATTCATCAGTGATATTGGTCTGTAATTTTCTTTTTTTGTAGTATCTTTGGTTTTGGTATCAGGGTGATGGTGGCCTCATGGAATGAGTTTGGGAGTGTTCCTTCCTCTGCAATTTTTTGGAAGAGTTTGAGAAGGATGGGTGTCAGCTCTGTCTAAATAGAAGTCACCTGTGAAGCCATCTGTTCCTGGACTTTTGTTTGTTGGATGATTTTTAATCACAGTTTCAATTTCATTACTTGTGATTGGTCTGTTCATATTTTGTTTCTTCCTGGTTCAATCTTGGAAGGTTATACCTTTCTAAAAATGTGTCCATTTCTTCCAGGTTGTCCCTTTTATTGGCATAGTGTTGCTTGTAGTAGTCTCTTAGGATGCTTTGTATTTCTGCAGTGTCTTTTGTAACTTCTCCTTTTTCATTTCTGATTTTATTGATTTGAGTCCTCTCCCTCTTTTTCTTGATGAGTCTGGCTAATGGCTTATCAATTTTGTTTATCTTCTCAAAGAACCAGCTTTTAGTTTTATTGATCTTTGCTATTGTTTTCTTTGTTTCTATTTCATTTATTTCTGCTCTGATCTTTATGATTTCTTTCCTTCTGCTAACTTTGGGTTTTGTTTGTTCTTCTTTCTCTAGTTCCTTTAGGTGTAAGGTTAGATTGTTTACTTGAGATTTTTCTTGTTTCTTTAGGTAGGCTTGTATAGCTATAAACTTCCCTCTTAGAACTGCTTTTGCTGCATCCCATAGGTTTTGGGTCGTCGTGTTTTCATTGTCATTTGTCTCTAGGTATTTTTTGATTTCTTCTTTGATTTCTTCAGTGATCTCTTGGTTATTTAGTAAAGTATTGTTTAGCCTCCATGTGTTTGTGTTTTTTCCTTTTTTTTCTCTGTAATTCATTTCTGATCTCATAGAGTTGTGGGCAGAAAAGATGCTTGATATGATTTCAATTTTCTTAAATTTACAGAGGTTTGATTTGTGACCCAAGATGTGATCTACCCTGGAGAATGTTCCGTGCGCACTTGAGAAGAAAGTGTAATCTGCTGGTTTTGGATGGAATGTCCTATAAATATCAATTAAATCTATCTGGTCTATTGTGTCATTTAAAGCTTCTGTTTCCTTATTTATTTTCATTTTGGATGACCTGTCCATTGGTGTAAGTGAGGTGTTAAAGTCCCCCACTATTACTGTGTTACTGTCAATTTCCTCTTTTATAGCTGTTAGCAGTTGCCTTATGTATTGTGGTGCTCCTATGTTGGGTCCATATATATTTATAGTTGTTATATCTTCTTCTTGGATCTATCCCTTTATCATTATGTAGTGTCCTTCCTTGTCTCTTGTAACATTATTTATTTTAAAGTCTATTTTATCTGATATTAGTATAGGTACTCCAGCTTTCTTTTGATTTACATTTGCATGGAATATCTTTTTCCATCCCCTCACTTTCAGTCTGTACGTGTCCCTAGGTCTGAAGTGGGTCTCTTGTAGACAGCATATATATGGATCTTGTTTTTGTATCCATTCAGCAAGCCTGTGTCTTTTGGTTGGAGCTTTTAATCCATTCACACTTAAGGTAATTATCGATATGTATGTTCCTATGACCATTTTCTGAATTGTTTTGGGTTTGTTTTTGTAGGTCCTTTTCTTCTCTTGTGTTTCCCACTTAGAGAAGTTCCTTTAGAATTTTTTGTAGAGCTGCTTTGGTGGTGCTGAATTCTCTTAGCCTCTGCTTGTCTGTAAAACTTTTGATTTCTCCATTGAATTTGAATGAGATCCTTGCTGGGTAGAGTAATCTTGGTTGTAGGTTCTTCCCTTTCCTCACTTTAAATATATCATGCCTCTCCCTTCTGGCTTGTAGAGTTTCTGCTGAGAAATCAGCTGTTAACCTTATGGGAGTTCCCTTGTATGTTATTTGTCAATTTTCTCTTGTTTCTTTCAATAATTTTTCTTTGTCTTTAATTTTTGTCAGTTTGATTACTATGTGTCTCAGCGTGTTTCTCCTTGGGTTTATCCTGCCTGGGGCTCTCTGTGCTTCCTGGACTTGGGTGGCTATTTCTTTTCCCATGTTAGGGAAGTTTTCGACTATAATCTCTTCAAATATTTTCTCTCGTCCTTTCTCTCTCCCTTTTCCTTCTGGGATCTCTATAATGCGAATGTTGTTGTGTTTAATGTTGTCCCAGAGGTCTTTTAGGCTGTCTTCATTTCTTTTCATTCTTTTTTCTTTAGTCTGTTCTGCAGCAGTGAATTCCACCATTCTGTCTTCCAGGTCACTTATCCATTCTTCTGCCTCAGTTATTCTGCTCTTGATTCCTTCTAGTGTAGTTTTCATTTCAGTTATTGTATTGTTCATCTGTGTTTGTTTGTTCTTTAATTCTTCCAGGTCTTCGTTAAACATTTCTTGCATCTTCTCGATCTTTGCCTCCATTCTTTTTCCCAGGTCCTGGATCATCTTCACTATCATTATTCTGAATTCTTTTTCTGGAATGTTGCCTATCTCCACTTCATTTAGTTGTTTTTCTGGGGTTTTTTCTTGTTCCTTCATCTGGTATATAGCCCTCTGCCTTTTCATCTTGTCTGTCTTTCTGTGAATGTGGTTTTTGTTCCACAGGGTACAGGATTGTAGTTCTTCTTGCTTCTGCTGTCTGCCCTCTGGTGGATGAGGCTATTTAAGAGGCTTGATGGGAGGGACTGGTGGTGGGTAGAGCTGACTCTTACTGTGGTGGTCAGAGCTCAGTAAAACTTTAATCCACTTGACCGTTGATGGGTGGGGCTGGGTTCCTTCCCTCTTGGTTGTTTGGCCTGAGGCAACCCAACACTGGAGCCTACCTGGGCTCTTTGGTGGGGCTAATGACAGACTCTGGGAGGGCTCACGCCAAGGAGTACTTCCCAGAACTTCTGCTGCCAGTGTCCTTGTCCCCACGGTGAAACAGAGCTACCCCCCGCCTCTGCAGGAGACCCTCCAACACTAGCAGGTAGGTCAGGTTCAGTCTCCCCTGGGGTCACTGCTCCTTCGCCTGGGTCCTCATGCACACACTATTTTGTGTGCACCCTCCAAGAGTGGGGTCTCTGTTTCCCACAGTCCTGTCAAAGCCCTGCAATCAATTCCCACTAGGCTTCAAAGTCTGATTCTCTAGGAATTCCTCCTCCCCTTGCCAGACCCCCAGGTTGGGAAGCCTGACGTGGGGCTCAGAACCTTCACTCCAGTGGGTGGACTTCTGTGGTATAAGTGTTCTCCAGTCTGTGAGTCACCCACCCAGCAGTTATGGGATTTGATTTTACTGTGATTGCACCCCTCCTACCGTCTCATTGTTGCTTCTCCTTTGTCTTTGGATGTGGGGTACCTTTTCTGGTGAGTTCCAGTGTCTTCCTGTTGATGATTGTCCAGCAGCTAGTTGTGATTCTGGTGTTTTCTCAAGAGGGAGTGAGAGCACGTCCTTCTACTCCTCCATCTTTGTTCCTATCGACAGATCCCTTTCCTCTTCTTATAAGGATACCAGTCATTGTATTTCAGGCCCACCCACTCTGGTATAACCTCACCTTGGTCCTTAACTCATTACATCTGCAAAGACTCTATTTCCATATAAGGTCACATTCTCAGTTTCTGGGTAAATGTGATATTTTGAGAGACACCACTTGTATAAGTCAGAGTTCTCCCAGAGAAACAGAACCAACAGGATATATAAAGAGATTTATTATAAGGAATTGGCTGACACATTTATGGAGGCTAAGTCCCCAGGTCTGTAGTCCAAAGGCCTGAAAACCAGGAAAGCCGATGGAGTAAGTTTTGTGTCCCAGCTTGAAGACCATCAGGCAGAGAGAGAAGATTCTCTTTCCTTCTATTTAGGCCTCCAGCAGATTGCATGAGCCTCACCCACACTGAGTAGGGCAATCCGCTTCACTAAATCTACCCACTCAAATGTTAATCTCATCTAGAAACACCCTCACAGACACACCCAAAATAATGTTGAGTGAAATAGCTGAGCACTTCATGGCGCAGTCAAGTTGGCACACAAAATTAACCATCACACTACTCAGTCCACTACTGGCACACCTTGGAGATATTGTGGGTTCAGTTCCAGACCACCACTCTAAAGCGAATAGCCCAATAAAGTGAGTCACATTAAGTTTTTGGTTTCCCAGTGCATATAAAAGTTATGTTTACACTGTACTATAGTCTATTAAGTGTGCAATAGCATGATGCCTTTTAAAACCGTGTATAAATCTTAATTGAAAAATACTTCACTGCTAAATAATGCCAACCATCCTCTGAACCTTCGTCAATTCATAGTAGTAACATCCAAGATCACTGATCATGCACCACCATGGCAAATATAATAATAATGAAAAAGTTTGAAATATTGCAAGAATTACCAAAATGTGACACAGAGACACAAAGTGAGCAAATGCTGTTGGAAAAATAGCACCTCTAGACTTGTTCAGTGTAGGGTTGCCACACATTGAACAACTTGTGAAGACACAATAAAACGAGGTATGCCTGTACACTCCCCCCTGCAGATTTTCCTTCATATTTTGCTGGCATCACTGGCAAGAGGATTGCAATAACAGTGATTGACTTAGACCTTTCTGTGAGACCTACAGTGTAGCCGTGGATAACAGTCCTGCTAGCAAATAAAAATAGAAGAATTAATATTGTAACAACAAATCTGTTACATTTCCACATACTTCCTTTTTGTGAAACAGATCCATCCCTATTAGTTTATTGCAGGTGACCAAAAAAAAAAAAAATCTCTCAGGCTAGCTTGACATACAGGGGCAGTCAGACTTCAGAAAGGGTAGATTCAGGGGTTCAGAGGTTATGCACAGGACTCTGTCTCTTTCCCCTTTCTCAGCTCTGTTTTCCTCTAGTGTTGGATTAATATTTAAGCAGGCTTTACCCATGCAATGATGAAGAAGGCCACTGGCACCTTCCAGCATATACGATCTACCCAACCATAGATCACAGAGAAAAGAGCTGAATTCTGTTTCTCACATGACTTTGATTGGCTCTGCCTAGTTCATATAAATATCCCTACTATACCTCATCTCCATTCGTGATTACTTCAGTGTACCTGTGGATAATCCAATCAATACCTTCCTTATTTATATCCAGGAAAAATCCCTCCATTTGACCTCAGCCATCCACTTCTTAGATGACCACTGGAGCTAGTCACTCAGAAACTGAATCACTTCCACAATCAGAAAGTAAGATATCCCACTCCCTCTGAACACCATCTCCTACCCTTCTAGCTCTTTTGCTCTGATCTCCACATTTGCAATTCTTTGTGTTCATTGCAGGGTCTTTTGGTCCTAGTTCTTTCTCACTAGCAAAAAAATTTCCTCCTGTCTTTACTTCCATCCTTTCTTGCCTAGATTCCGTGGTCCAGCCCTTGTACCAACTGCACTTTTATGTACCTTCAACACCGTTGTACATATTCTCTCCCATCACATCCACCAGACAATAGCAGAGCCATGGATGAACCCACTCCCCTGACTTCCCAGACTTTCACCTATTGGTTGAGCCACACAACTGATCACACTGGTGTCATTCTAGACTCATGATCATCCCCTCACATGTGCTTGTAGCCCTCCATGACTATCCTACTATTTCTACAGACAGCTCACTCTCCTACTCTCAAGGACCAGCTCTTTTATCTCCACTTGCATCAAACCCTTTTCCCAGTCTTCATTCTGAGCAGGCAACCTTGCTTCTTAGAAGCATTAAGATAGAAGCCATGAGACAGGAACTTCCTCTTTCTCTTCCCAAACTTACAAACGTACCTCCATCTGCACCTTCAGTTCCTTCTTCCCTCACATCACGTGGCCGTTTCTCTCCACGTGTCCTCTGAACTTCACCCCCTTTTACCTTCTTTAGGACTGAGTACATTAAATCAGTCATTTTCTCTCCCATATCATCAGTCTCTGCCTTTAGTGGACCACTTTCCTCAGCCTGTAAATATTTTCTACAGTCTCCTATATTTGAAATATTCTCTTGATTTTATTTGTTTCGGTTGCTACCCTACTTCTGCTTCCCAACAAATCCAACTTTCTCCCCAAAAAAAATGTTTAGAGAGGCTGACTTCACTTCTTCATCCTCACCTTCCCCGAAAAATTTTTTTATTAAGATCATTATTATCTTCATATTCCAAAGCTAATGAATGGTTTTTCCATTCTCATCTTAACCTCTCAGAAGCTTTCAACTCAAAGACCACCCCTTCCTTCCTGGAAAACCCCTGTCTTAAACTCCATTGAAACATAGTCACAAGGTTTCCCCTCTACCTCTCTGACCCACCCCTCTGTCTGTGGGAGGAATCTTGGGCCTGCTTCTCCAGGTATGGTCTCCTTTAACCAGGGCCTTAAAAAAATTCCTTTGTGCCTACAGCTCCCACCTGTATATCTCCATCCAAGCCCTATCTTCAGGGTTCCAGGTGTATAGAGACACAGCGTATGTGACACCACTGCTTCACTGTCTCAGAGGCGCCTCACATTCAACACTTCCCCTCACACATGCGTTGCCCCACTCTGCATTCCGTCCCCTTGCTCCTGCATCTTAGTCAATGACACCTCCTTTTATTTCAGAATGTGGGGAGTTTCCCTTTACACTCTATTCTCACTCATCCTCCCACATTCAGTCTATGGATGATTCCCATCAGTTCTGCCTCCAGAATATACATATTTCAAATGTGTCCATGTCTCAGTGTCCCCATTGTCAGCGTTTTAGTCCAGAATCATCAGTCGGTGCCCAGACTGGTTTCCCTCTCCAATCCCTTCTCCACATCCTAGCCAGGGTGTTCTTTTAAAAATAAAATTATATTATGTGACTCTCATGTTTGGAGTCCTCCCAAAGCTTCCCACTGCACTGAGAATAAATTACAGAATCCCTGACGTGGCCCACAAAGCCCTGGTCCCTGCCAACCTTTTCACGCCCTGACCTTCCACCCCTTCCTTGAGAGCTCCAGCCATGCTGGTCTTCGGGTATTCCTGGAACATGTCAGGCTCTCTCTACCTTGGGGACCTCACCTATGCCTGAAAAGCCTCCTTCTCATTCTTCACAGGCTTTGTCTCAAATGTTACTTGCCCAGAGAGGTCTGAGATAACATGGGATCACCACAGAGAAGACATTCTTTCCTCTTACCTGATTGCAAGCATGGACACAGACTTAATCCTGTGGGACTTAATCACTCACTGTGAAGCTGAGAACCATTCTCAAAGCTTTCCTAAAGTCCTGATGATAACAGAGAGATATTATAAGCCCAATATTAGAATGAATCATCAGCACGGTTATTCCTTAGACTATGGTCACATCCTTCAAAAGGGGTCCCATCTTGCCTCCATCCTCCTGGGTCACCATGTTTTAGAACCTGCTTCCCCTTCAGCTAGGAGTTCCCTTTGACCTAGACCTTGATCCCCAAGTCCAGAACTCCAACACTCATTTCTCCCTGGATCTAGTTCCAAGACCTTTCCCCATTCCAGTTAATAACTCATCATTTTCTAGTTATACCACCCATAATGAACACACCATTTTTGAGCAGCTTAGTTTCTTTTTCTTTGCCATTGTCTTCCAGGCTAGGCTATATATATCCAATAGGCCCAGAAAAAAGAGCAGTCTCAGATAGTCATGAAGGCTGTATGTGGAATATGGCTATATAGTTTAAAAAGTAAAAATCCATTTTAAAATCAAGCTGTATATTGTATAACTGAATCACTTTGCTGTATAGCAGAAATTAACACAACATTGTAAATCAACTATATGTCAATAAAATAATTTTTTTAAAAAATCAAGCTGTATAGAGATAGATACGAATAGGTAAATACAAAAATGTTAACTGTGGTTGGTGAGATTGTAAGGGATTAGAAAATGTTTTTGCTTACTTTTATTTTTTTAATTGGTCTACAGTATTTACCAAAGATGTCATAAAGCCTGCAATGGATAAAACAAATGTGTTTGTGTTTAATTCTTTGGATATTATTGCTACAAGTATGACAATATGGGTGGGTAATCCAAACCACCAGAGCTAATATATAACTTAGGGTTTCTCTCTGCTTGATATGTGTGTATAGGAGAATATAAACACGTAATTGTGTTTTCACTGGGATGTCAAGGGTCTTCACATGGGTAACGAATGTGAGTGGCTAATATTCTCCAAACACATTCGTCTCTGATGCACAATGTAGAATGCTAGTGCCTTTCTGCTTCATATTACTTATAAGCCATAATTTTGATATTATGTCAGGAGGTCCTTCCTGAAGTCTCACCTGGCAAAAGCAGACTGTGGTGGCTTCCGTAAAAAAGGGAGAACACCTGCTCACAATTATTTACATGCAGATATGCTTTCAAACGCTTAAGTGCCTCCCTCATGGGCTTTTATGCCACCTCACTTCCTGTGCATTGTTCACCGTTGCGAAATGAATGGTTTCTCCAGTTTTTCCATCTCACGTGTCACTGTGAGGCTCTAAAGGGAATGCAGTGTCCTGATGAAGAACTAACCAGTGTGAAGTATGGGCTGTGGATAATCCCTCCCAGAGATGGGCTCCAGTGAATCCCTGGGTATCATATATGAAAACCTCTGAAATGTCAGGTGGATAGCCCCTGCCGATGAGGTATTTGCCACCACAGTCACCCAGAAGGGTCCAAAGTGCCCGATATCTTTATGTTATGGGTCGATTTATATAACATGTGTTTAACAACCAAATGAACCTTTTTCATTCATTCCAATCATGGAGTTCATTCAAGTCTTTCTTTTTTTTTTAAATTTTTAAATCTTATTTTATTTATTTTTTTATACAGCAGGTTCTTGTTAGTCATCCATTTTATACACATCAGTGTATACATGTCAATCCCAATCTCCCAATTCATCCCACCACCACCCCCACCCCCTGCCGCTTTCCCCCCTTCGTGTCCATACGTTTGTTCTGTACAGCTGTGTCTCTATTTCTGCCCTGCAAACTGGTACATCTGTACCATTTTTCTAGGTTCCACATATATGTGTTAATATACGATATTTGTTTTTCTCTTTCTGACTTACTTCACTCTGTATGACAGTCTCTAGGTCCATCCACATCTCTGCAAATGACCCCATTTCATTCCTTTTTATGGATGAGTAATATTCCATTATATATATGTACCACAACTTCTTTATCCACGTCTGTCAATGGGCATTTAGGTTGCTTCCATGACCTGGCTATTGTAAATAGTGCTGCAATGAACACTGGGGTGCATGTGTCTTTTTGAATTATGGTTTTCTCTGGGTATATGCCCAGTAGTGGGATTGCTGGATCATATGGTAATTCTATTTTTAGTTCTTTAAGGAACCTCCATACTGTTCTGCATAGTGGCTGTATCAATTTACATTCCCACCAACAGTGCAAGAGGGTTCCCTTTTCTCCACACCCTCTCCAGCATTTGTTGTTTGTAGATTTTCTGAGGATGCCCATTCTAACTGGTGTGAGGTGATACCTCATTGTAGTTTTGATTTGCGTTTCTCTAATAATTAGTGATGTTGAACAGCTTTTCATGTGCTTCTTGGCCATCTGTATACCTTCTTTGGAGAAATGTCTATTTAGGTCTTCTGCCCATTTTTTGATTGGGTTGTTTCTTTTTTTAATATTGAGCTGCATGAGCTGTTTATATATTTTGGAGATTAATCCTTTGTCCGTTGATTCGTTTGCGAATATTTTCTCCCATTCTGAGGGTTCTCTTTTGGTCTTGTTTATGGTTTCCTTTGCTGTGCAAAAGCTTTGAAGTTTCATTAGGTCCCGTTTGTTTATTTTCGTTTTTATTTCTATTACTCTAGGAGGTGGATCAAAAAGGATCTTGCTGTGATTTATGTCATAGAGTGTTCTTCCTATGTTTTCTTCTAAGAGTTTTATAGTGTCCAGTCTTACATTTAGATCTCTAATCCATTTTGAGTTTATTTTTGTGTATGGTGTTAGGGAGTGTTCTAATTTCATTCTTTTACATGTAGCTGTCCAGTTTTCCCAGCACCACTTATTGAAGAGACTGTCTTTTCTCCATTGTATATCCTTGCCTCCTTTGCCATAGATTAGTTGACCATAGGTGTGTGGGTTTATCTCTGGGTTTTCTATCCTGTTCCATTGATCTGTATTTCTGTTTTTGTGCCAGTACCATATTGTCTTGATTACTGTAGCTTTGTAGTATAGTCTGAAGTCAGGGAGCCTGATTCCTCCAGCTCTGTTTTTTTCCATCAAGACTGCTTTGGCTATTTGGGGTCTTGTGTGTCTCCATTAAAATTTTCAGATATTTTGTTTATGTTCTGTAAAAAATGCCACTGGTAACTTGATAGGGATTGCATTGAATCTGTAGATTACTTTGGGTAGTATAGGCATTTTCACAATATTGATTCTTCCAATCCAAGAACATAGTATATCTCTCCATCTGTTTGTGTCATCTTTGATTTCTTTAATCAGTGTCTAATAGTTTTCTGAGTACAGGTCTTTTACCTCCTTAGGTAGGTTTATTCCTAGGTATTTTATTCTTTTTGTTGCAATGGTGAATGGGATTGTTTCCTTAATTTCTCTTTCTGATCTTTCGTTGTTAATATATAGGAGTGCAAGAGATTTCTGTGCCTTAATTTTGTATTCTGCAACTTTACCAAATTCATTGATTAGATCTAGTAGTTTTCTGGTGGCATCTTTAGGATTCTCTGTGTATAGTATCATGTCATCTGCAAACAGTGACAGTTTTACTTCTTCTTTTCTGATTTGGATTCCTTTTATTTCTTTTTCTTCTCTGGTTGCCGTGGCTAGGACTTCCAAAACTATGTTGAATAATTGTGGCGAGAGTGGACATCCTTGTCTTGTTCCTGATCTTAGAGGAAATGCTTTCAGTTTTTCACCAGTGAGCATGATGTTTGCTGTGGGTTTGTCATATATGGCCTTTATTATGTTGAGGTAGGTTCCCTCTATGCCCACTTTCTGGAGAGTTTTATCATAAATGGGTGTTGAATTTTGTGAAAAGCTTTTTCTGCATCTACTGAGATGATCATATGGTTTTTCTCCTTCAATTTGTTAATATGGTGTATCACATTGATTGTTTTGCATATATTGAAGAATCTTTGCATCCCTGGGATAAATCCCAGTTGATCATGGTGTATGATCCTTTTAATGTGTTGTTGGATTCTGTTTGCTAGTATTTTGTTGAGGATTTTTGCATCTATATTCATCAGTGATATTGGTCTGTAATTTTCTTTTTTTGTAGTATCTTTGTCTGGTTTTGGTATCAGGGTGATGGTGGCCTCATAGAATGAGTTTGGGAGTGTTCCTTCCTCTGCAATTGTTTGGAAGAGTTTGAGAAGAATGGGTGTTAGCTCTTCTCTAAATGTTTGATAGAAGTCACCTGTGAAGCCATCTGGTCCTGGAGTTTTGTGTGTTGGAAGATTTTTAATCACAGTTTCAATTTCGTTACTTGTGATTGGTCTGTTCATTTTTTCTGTTTCTTCCTGGTTCAGTCTTGAAAGGTTATACCTTTCTAAGAATTTGTCCATTTCTTCCAGGTTATTCATTTTATTTGCATAGAGTTGCTTGTAGTAGTCTCTTAGGATGCTCTGTATTTCTGCAGTGTCCTTTGTAACTTCTCCTTTTGCATTTCTAATTTTATTGATATGAGTCCTCTCCCTCTTTTTCTTGATGAGTCTGGCTAAAGGTTTATCAATTTTGTTTATCTTCTCAAGGAACCAGCTTTTAGTTTTATTGATCTTTGCTAATGTTTTCTTTGTTTCTATCATTTATTTCTGCTCTGATCTTTATGATTTCTTTCCTTCCGCTAAATTTTGGTTTTGTTTGTTCTTCTCTCTCTAGTTCTTTAGGTGTAAGTTTAGATTGTTTGTTTAAGATTTTTCTTGTTTCTTGAGGTAGACTTGTATTGCTATAAACGTCCCTCTTAGAACTGCTTTTGCTGCATCCCATAGGTTTTGGATCATCGTGTTTTCATTGTAATTTGTCTCTAGGTATTTTTGATTTCCTCTTTCATTTCTTCAGTGATCTCTTGGTTATTTAGTAACGTATTGTTTAGCCTCCATGTGTTTGTGTTTTTTACGTTTTTTTCCCTGTAATTGTTTTCTGATCTCATAGCCTTGTGGTCAGAAAAGATCGTTGATATGATTTCAGTTTTCTTCAATTTATTGAGGCTTGATATGTGACCCAAGATGTGATCTATCCTGGAGAATGTTCTATGTCCACTTGAGAAGAAAGTGTAATCTGCTGTTTTTGGATGAAATGTCCTATAAATATCAATTAAATCTATCTGGTCTACTGTGTCATTTAAAGCTTGTGTTTCCTTATTACTTTTCTTTTTGGATGATCTGTCCATTGGTGTAAGTGAGGTGTTAAAGTCCCCCACTATTATCGTGTTGCTGTTGATTTCCTCTTTTATAGCTGTTAGGAGTTGCCTTATGTATTGAGGTGCTCCTGTGTTGGGTGCATATATATTTATAATTGTTATATCTTCTTCTTGGATTGATCCCTTGATCATTATGTAGACTCCTTCCTTGTCTCTTGTAACATTCTTTATTTTAAAGCCTGTTTTGTCTCATATGAGAATTGCTACCCCAGCTTTCTTTTGATTTCCATTTGCATAGAATATCTTTTTCCATCCCCTCACTTTCAGTCTGTATGTCCCTAGGCCTGAAGTGGGTCTCTTGTAGACAGCATATATGTGGGTCTTGTTTTTGTATCCATTCAACGAACTTATGTCTTTTGGTTGGAGCATTTAATCCATTCACGCTTAAGGTAATTATCGATATGTATGCTCCCATGACCATTTTCTTAATTGTTCTGGGTTTGTTTTTGTAGGTCCTTTACTTCTCTTGTGTTTCCCACTTAGAGAAGTTCCTGTAGCATTTGCTGTAGAGCTGGTTTGGTCGTGCTGAATTCTCTTAGCTTTTGCTTGTCTGTAAAGCTTTTGGTTTCTCCGTCGAATCTGAATGAGATCCTTGCCGGGTAGAGTAATCTTGGTTGTAGGTTCTTCCCTTTCCTCACTTTAAATATATCATGCCACTCTCTTCTGGCTTGTAGAGTTTCTGCTGAGAAATCAGCTGTTAACCTTATGGGAGTTCCCTTGTATGTTATTTGGCAATTTTCTCTTGTTTCTTTCAATAATTTTTCTTTGTCTTTAATTTTTGTCAGTTTGATTACTATGTGTCTCAGCGTGTTTCTCCTTGGGTTTATCCTGCCTGGGACTCTCTGTGCTTCCTGGACTTGGGTGGCTATTTCCTTTCCCATGTTAGGGAAGTTTTCGACTATAATCTCTTCAAATATTTTCTCTGGTCCTTTCTCTCTCTCTTCTCCTTCTGGGATCCCTATAATGCAAATGTTGTTGCGTTTAATGTTGTCCCAGAGGTCTCTTAGGCTGTCTTCATTTCTTTTCTTTCTTTTTTCTTTAGTCTATTCCACAGCAGTGAATTCCACCATTCTGTCTTCCAGGTCACTTCTCTGTTCTTCTGCCTCAGTTTTTCTGCTATTAATTCCTTCTAGTGTATTTTTCATTTCAGTTATTTTATTGTCCATCTCTGTTTGTTCTTTAATTCTTCTAGGTCTTTGTTAAACATTTCTTGCATCTTCTCCGTCTTTGCCTCCATTCTTTTTCACCATCCTGGATCATCTTCACTTTCATTATTCTGAATTCTTTTTCTGGAAGGTTTCCTATCTCCACTTCATTTAGTTGTTTTTCTGGGGTTTTATCTTGTTCCTTCATCTGGTACAAAGTCCTCTGCCTTTTCATTTTGTCTATCTTTCTGTGAATGTGGTTTTCCTTCCACAGGCTGCAGGATTGTAGTTCTTCTTGTTTCTGCTGTCTGCCCTCTGGTGGATGAGGCTATCCTCAAGTACTTTTATAGCATGGAGTTTCAAGTTAGTTTGTTACTCATCTCAGTTTATTCAATATTCTCTATAGTGGTGTTTCTCTTGTATTCTTTTTCTCTTACTTCCTAAGTAACTTCGCTATGTGTTCTCTTGAACATTTGCTTCTCTTTTTATCGTTCCCTGCCAATCACCTTATATCCCTTTCCAACTGTTTCTGTGTTTTTCCAAAATAATTTACTCGCTATAGTCTTGCCATAATTTTCCCCCCCTAACTTGCTTCATTTTCTCATCCCCTTTATTTGTATCATGGTGGTTATCAATAATTAACTTTTCCTCAGTGCCCACAAGGTACAGGACATTGCATTTACTTCCTGGTCTCTCCATCTCATTACCTATGATATACAGAAACACATGCTACTTGAGAGACAGTTCCTGTCTGCCCTCTCCCTGCACCTCTCCACCTATCACTTAATTACTTGTCCTTTTCCAGGGGCACATTACAAGGGAAGGGAGAAACTCAGTAGCTTCTATCACTCCTACATCTAATCTCTGTCACTGAATATGCTCTTCAAGTACATATGGCATCCCTCCATAGAGCTTTAGAATGTCTGTGGGCTGATGTATTCCAAGTCCTAGGCAAAAAGTAGAAGAATCTGGGAAAACACACCTAATATTCCAACAACGAATGCTGTCCAAGCTTATGGCACCCTGAATGGGTGATTTTTGCCCCTAAATGTTCTGCTTAAACTGACCTAATTAAATTATCTGTGTACTCTCAAGTCTGTTAATTATATTTTTTCTCATATATTATATCAACAGCTATATTTTCCTTATCCATATTCTTCTCTGCCCTTCTAGGTTGTAGGCCATTTATATTTCTTTGCCTACATCTAGTACCCTATGTGCTCTTAAAAGGCACTGAATATTTATTAAATTAGAATAAGTCATCTAATTTTATAATAAGTCACATGGAAGAGATAGAGAAACTATAATCTCTGTGTAAAGTGTATTCAGAATAAGAAAATGAATTCTTTTAAGAGTGAGGTCTCAGGAATCTGTTTCCTTGACTTCACAAGTAGACTTGGTTTTCAGAAATGTCCTTCCCTTTTGACTCTAGCCAGGAAATAAAATATCCTGTCAAATGGAAACCTCATCATGGCTGTGCAAGCACACCTGAACTTACAGCATATAGGATTGTCAAGGAGGGTGACCAAACACATATTTATTCCCCTTCCCCTGTGAGCCTCCTGACAATCTGCCACTCACACAATCACACAGCTCTTCTGCTCTCCAAGCAGAATACAAGACCGTAAAAGAACTCAATCCCCATCAAAGAGCACTGCCGAATTTTATATCAATTTGAATTCACAAACTTTATGAGTCCTCACAACTCTCTTGGAATCCTTTTCCAATTTGTTCTCCTCAGGACAGATTTTGGTCTGGGAGACTGTTTGCTTCTTCTCGGTATCCCCTCTGTTTTGCTCTCAGTAGAAGGTGGCTTTAGAGATACTGCCATGTGGCTTGGCCCTGACAAAAAAAACAGCATCACCTACCTCCAAATAACTCCCATTCCTGCCTTGGGCTCAGAGCACATTCATGGGGTTTCACAGATAATACCTGGGAGGGAGCACCCCAGAGATGAAGTTCCATTTGGGTCAGCTTGGTGAAATTACAGAAAGCAAAGTGGACTTACAGAGAACCCCAGTTTCTCTTCTAGCACCAGAAGAATTCATGGTAGGACTTTGAACCAGCCCTTGCACCTTATTGAGCCTCAGTTTTCTCTCCTGTAAAAGGAAGTATTATACTTAATTATATGTATGGATCCTGTCAACTCTAAAATTCTATGCTTAGACTTTCTAACTTAAACCCAATAATCTCTCCTCCCCAACAGGAATCTATTCTAAGGAAGTAACCCAAGATATAACCGAAAGTTTATACGCAAAGGTATATTGCTTATAATAGGAAACCTGGAAAAGACTAAAAATATATTTAACAATAAGGGATGGCTAAATAAATTCTGATACATCCAAATAGTAGGATTTTATGCAACTATTAAAAAATATTTTCAAAGAATATATAATACCATAGTGTGCTTATTTTACATCTTTCATTAAGCAAAAGAAAGCAATATTCAAAATTATCCAAGATTTTTAACATATAAAGAAGTACAATACATCAAAATGTCAGTATTTGTTACCTCAGATAGTTGAATTATATGTGTTTTAAGGTTGTTTCATAGATCACATTTTTCAACTTCTCTACATAAGACCTGTGATATTACCTTTTAGTGAGAAAATGGACAAGTATGGGTTTTTACTATGAAGTTTAAAAACCAAGGATGTTTTTCCCTAAGGAAAAATCCAGAATATAACTATATAATTATGGATTTTAGAGAGATGAAAAACAAACAAACAGAAATTTGGGAGTAAATTTCCATAAGTAAGTAGGGCAAAATGATCCCAGGTTTACAAATAAGTTATCTGGTGACTATGTAGCCATCAATTTCACAGTGCTATTTAAAAACAGGTAATTTCTGTGATGTGTCAACAGTAGAAAACACAAAGAAATCCTTATTATTTATAGCAACATTATTACAATTCAAAAGAGGAGTGCATGTTTTGAAAACATCTTAAGGGTAAAATAGAATATCTTGATATTGAGCTATATAAATTGAAATGGCTTTCAATAGCCTTGTTCTTTCATAAGAAATTTTCATGAATAGAATAGATACTAATCCGATTAATATTTTTTAGGTCAGCTGCTCAAAGCAGCCCAGGAAACTCTGTGCTTGCAAGAACTGTTCAGTAGATCACAATCTTTTTTTTTGTTGCCGTTAACAAGTTTTCTTATTTGATTTAAACCAGTGCCCTAACAATAAAGCACTTTGTGGTATTATAAAATAAATAACAGTTTTAAAATATGACCTGAAAAAGATCACCTTTGCAGGGGTTCAAATTGTTTTGTCTTGTTTTAATTTCATTGACATTAGCAGCCAGTTTTTTGTAGCCATGCTGTTTAATTCAAGCTCATGACCTCTGAGCCTATGTTGTTACCTTGAGTTTGTTGGAAATTAGGTGCCCTCCCGTCTGAGGAGAGAGCAGTGAAGCAAGTAACCTTGTAAGCTCCCTCCCATGTCTCTGGGTCCAGGGCTTGGCAAATCAACTTCCTGGTGGACAGTATTCTGAAGCATGATGTCACAAAAACTGTTTCTCCCTAGGTGATTAAATTCTTCATATGAAATTAAGTGGGTCACACCAGCACAGGTTATGTTACAAATTTTGTTCACACTGAGCGAGAAGTTAATCTTAACATTTGCAAAAGGGGATTTAAAACTTTGTGAAACCAAATATACTGACATCTTTTTTTTTTTTTAATTTTATTTATTTATGGCTGTGTTGGATCTTCATTTCTGTGCGAGGGCTTTCTCTAGTTGCGGCAAGTGGAGGCCACTCTTCATCGCGGTGCGTGGGCTTCTCACTATCGCGGCCTCTCTTGTTGCGGAACACAGGCTACAGACGCGCAGGGTCAGTAATTGTGGCTCATGGGTCTAGTTGCTCCGCGGCATGTGGGATCCCCCCAGACCAGGACTCGAACCCATGTCCCCTGCATTGGCAGGCAGATTCTCAACCACTGCACCACCAGGGAAGCCCCTGATATCTTAAGAGACAATCAAACCAGCCGCTTTAGCCCCTGACAAAGGATGTTTGCTAATCATATTAAATGCTCTAGTAGCAGTCTACATTAACTACATAAACGATATGCTCTTAAATTTACAGAATGAAGAACAATCAGATACATAACCAGTCCGTAGGAGAAAAAAAGGCACACGGTTAAGACTCCCAAAGAAATGAATGCAAGCAGTTAGTTTCTGTTCAGCCAGCCACACATGAGAATAGTTATGAATTATTCAAATTGTAGTCCTATTAACCTTTCCTTCATCAACTGTCCTGAAGAGGATTAGGGGGTGCTGATTTTCCAATGTAGGTGTTTCTTGCCTCTTTGCATGTTCTGCCTCACTTATGTGCTTTACAGAATTGTGTCATCATGAGTCACAACACTGAAGGATTTTTCAGAGTTGTAGCAGTGCCAAAGCTATTTTAATAATCTCTACGGATTCATTGTAGGGCTTTTTTTTTTTTTAAATAATGTTAGAGAAATCTTGCAGTGTGCAACATTCATTTTATTCTTTCTGGCAACTTCCTGTGATGAAAGTTTTTTCTCTCCCACGGGTCTTTCTTAACCCCTGGCTGCTTCTTTGCACTATAAGTCTTCAAAGGGATTTTGATGCTAATTTTCCAGTGCAGTTGGCTTTGGCGTCAGGTAATTTCCTGAGTTAGATGACTGTGGAGAAATACAGCTAAAAGGCTGTATTGGTGAGCAGTTTACAGCCCTTGTTACAGATCAAGGTGATCTTTTTTTTTTTTTAATTGAAGTATAGTTGATTTACAATGTTGTGTTAATTACTGCTGTAAGGGTGATCTTTTGAAGGCTACTGTCAATCCAACATTGGTAAATTGTTTAAAATGCAATCTATGTATGTAGTTTCTAATCTGAAGCTCTTTATGATAAAAGTTCTTTATACCCCATTTTAATTTGAAAAAAAATCACTAATAAATAACATATAGACCATTTCTTGAGAATCCAAGTAACAAAATGAACTGCTTTCCTTAATGTGTTTTTCTTTAATATTTAAAAGAAAATTTTAATTGACTACCAAGTTTAACACTCTTCCCACAGTCCGTTTTGCACTGAGAGTATGTATAACCTTTTTTTTTTTTAACATCTTTATTGGAGTATAATTGCTTTACAGTAACAACCTTTTGACTGGTTATCCCCCGCTAGCTGGTTTGGAGGTGGGAGCAAGCAACCCTAGATATTTGCCTGAAATGGTCGCTGTATTCATGCTGTGTCCTTACTCAAACTTATACTATGAAGCAAATGATTGATAATGTGTATCTGATTGAAAATGACAGTTTAATCAGCAAGAAAAAGTCAGGTGTCAAAGCACTTTCTCGTTGTCCCTCTTGTTAAAAAATCATAAACATTTTTACCAAATAGTTCAAACGATGATTTATTGAGCATTTAGTTTGTTTCCAAGCTCACTGCTTGGTGCTTCCCTTGAACTATCTTATTTAATCTTTCTTCGTGTAACTCTTTAAAGTAGGAAGTTTACAGAAGAGTAATCCACGTTTAGAGAGGTTAAATAATCTCTCCAAGATCCCAAACTAGCACGGGTGGGCGGGAGCCGGGTTTCACACCCACATCCGGGTAAGTCCACGATTGATCTTCTTAAGAGCTCTGAGCTCCTACTGTCCACGTCCTTTTGTGGTACAGAATATTAAGGAAAAACCTGTGCAGACCTCTTAAGGGTTTAACCGCAAGAGGGAAAGCTTTGAACACAGTTCTGGAGGAGCTGAGGTTTCCTCCACGGCACTAAGATTAAACGTTCATTTCCTGCTGTATCCATTTAAGAAATAGCAACTGAACAAAATGAAAAGACAACCTACGGACTGGGAGAAAATATTTGCAAACAATGCGACCGACAAGGGATTGATTTCCAAAATATGTAAACAGCTCATACAACTCAATAACAACAAAAACAACAAAAGCCAATCAAAAAATGGGCAGAAAACCTAAATAGACATTTCTCCAAAGAAGACATACAGACACGGGTGGCTAATAGGCATATGAAAAGATGCTCAACATTGCTAATTATTAGAGAAATGAAAATCAAAACTACAATGAGGTACCACCTCACAACAGTCAGAATGGCCATCATCAAAAAGTCTACAAATAATAAATGCTGGAGAGGATGTGGAGAAAAGGGAACCCTCCTGCACTGTTGGTGGGAATGTAAATTGGTGCAGCCACTATGGAGAACAGGATGGAGGTTCCTTTAAAAACTAAAAATAGAGCTACCATATGATCCAGCAATCACACTCCTGGGCATATATCTGAAGAAAACTCTACTTCAAAAAGATACAAAAAGTATCTTGAAGTAGAAAAAACTCTACTTCAAAAAGATATGAACCCCAATGTTCATAGCAGCACTGTTTACAATAGCCAAGACATGGGAACAAACTAAATGTCCATAGACAGATGAATGGATAAGGAAGATGTGGTATATATACAATGGAACATTACTAAGCCATAAAAAAAAGAATGAAATAATGCCATTTGCAGCAACATGGATGGACCTAGAGATTATCATACTAAGTGAAATAAGTCAGAAAAAGAAAGACAGATACCATACGATATCACTTATATGTGGAATCTAAAATATAACACAAATGAACTTATTGACAAAACGGAAACAGACTCACAGACACAGAAAACAAACTTATGGTTCCAAAGAGGAAAGGGTGTGGGGGAGGGATAAATTAGGAGTTTGGAATTAGCAACTACAAACTACTATATTTAAAATAGATAAACATAGATAAACAACAAAGTCCTACTGTATAGCCCAGGGAAGTATATTCAGTATCCTGCAATAACCCATAATGGAAAAGAATATGAAAAAGAATATATATATATTTATATAGATATATTTATTATTTATGCATATTAAAAACTGAATCACCTTGCTGTACACCAGAAACTAACACAACATTGTAAATCAACTATAATTAAAAAAAAAAAAAAAAAAGAAAATAAGAAATAGCCCCTGAGCCCTCCGTTGGGCCAAAACTGTTGCTGATTACTTGGTGTAGAAAGATGAGTAAGATATCTCCCTTCCTAGGAGAGTCCATATCTAAAGAGAGAAGTTAGGTATATAAACACATTATTATGAAATATGAGCTAAATTTGGGAAGTAAGCAAGACTGTGGAAGCAGCAGGGTGGCAGTGCAAGGCCTGAGGGACAAAGCAGTCGCTGGCTGGAGGACAGAGCCCCATGGTGGGAGGGAGGAACAGCGGCTGAAATAAGGTGAAGCCCTAGTCACCCAAGACTCCTCCCATCAGCCTTCCTAAAGTACTGGGAAGAAAATGGAGGTGATTCCTTAAATCTTAATTATGTAGCCATTGGTTTGGGGATCCCAGGATTGTTCAGAGTTGATATTGTCCCAACACCTAGATCTCTACTTTTAATATAGAGCCCCCAGATATAGTTTGGTTGATTCTAGTAGGCGGATTAGGCTCATAGATTCAAATCTACGAGCATTTTAAATACAACTGAAATCTAATCTGTTTAAGTAACAGTTAAACACAGGGTTTTGATGAAAAGAAAATGAAGAATTTTACCTCCCACCTCTGAGATGTGATTAGAAGTTTGCCCTAGAAAAATACTTTGAGACTAGCCCTTCATATAATGATGTAGTGTTTTTCAGTGTCTGTGTTTATTGAGTCATTTCATGTATTTTTTAAAATATTTTTAAAGATGCAGTGAGATTAATGCTGCATTTCCAGTGAGTTAGTAACTGGCACTTCAAAATATTTGGTCAGCAGAAGTAGTAGATAATGATCAGTATTTCAAGGGATTAGTGGCAACTTAAAAGTGCGTATAGGTATTTCACTAGTTGGTTTAAATGTCCTGGGAGCCCGTTTATTCTTAATCTCTGTTATTCATTTTTCTTTTTCTTTTTTCCTTGTTCATGAAGTTGAGTCAGCAACTGAAACATATTC
This sequence comes from Balaenoptera musculus, assembly GCF_009873245.2. Taxonomy (NCBI): domain Eukaryota; kingdom Metazoa; phylum Chordata; class Mammalia; order Artiodactyla; family Balaenopteridae; genus Balaenoptera; species Balaenoptera musculus. Next base: position 50,261,516 of record NC_045798.1, read on the forward strand.
AAATTAGACTTGTCATACAGGAAAAAAAAAACCTTACTTTGTCAGGGTGGGTGGAGGGGAAAAAAGCAACTTTTTGTCAGTCTTTTGTATTTCAGCAGCTGGATTCATTGCTACCATGGTAACGGACCACATGATGAGGTGTATTAGATTGCTGTGTGTTGAGCACAAGGGGAAGAATGAACACAGCGTTTTATTGAAGTTAAAGGTTACTTTGGAGTTTCTTCTGTGGAAATGTGTAAGGTCAAATACTCTAGCTTTCAGCATATGTAGTACTTTAGAGGAAGAATTAGGGGCATGTTGCTGCATTTAACTACAAAACCAGGTAAGGTTCAGTTGAATCTATGAAACTGACCTCCTCTTACTTCTTCTGTTGCAGTGGCATAACTTGCCGGGTGGAATTTCACTGTCACCCGCCCCCCACATGGGCACAGGACAAATTTCTCCTGTCTCCATACCCCAACTCCCCCACCTCCGATTTCATCTGTTTTTAATTTGAAAGTCTGAAACATTGTGAATTTGTATAGTTCTGTGGTATTACGGGTGAGGGTGTGCACGCAAGTCAAAGAAAGAAAACTGGAAAGGAAGTCATAAGAATGCAATAATTAGCATCTTTGGATCAATGTAAACCTGAGAAAAGTGTTTCCTTGTTTTCTTCTTTGAAAACGGTCCACTTTTCTTAGAGGACACCTCATTAGTGGCATAAACCCAAAGCTGCTTGTCTCTTATATTAAATGAAGACGTAGGACCAAGTTCTCCAGCATGTTATTCAGTGTATTTATTCTATCTGGGCTTCCATTCCTCTTTCTTTCTATTACTACCAACCTTACCCAACACGAAGTGTTCGGTTTTATCTGTAATTTTTACAACATATTTTATTTCCATTAATATTCCATTCTTTCAGACCCTGTGGTCGTATGTGTCTTAGGGGATTTGAAAATAGAAGTAAATACAATACGGGGTAGTAGAAAATGAACTCTTTTGCTTAGAGGCTGGTAAGAGCCGAATGTAAACAATTCAGTGTGGCTCCGTGAAGCATCAATTCCCAGAGCACAGGCGACTCCTCATTGCGTTGTTTACGTATCACCCTAGCAGCTTGCTTCAAAAGGGGAGGCTTTGGTATGTGCGGAGCAAGTTAAAGAAGAAGAAAATTTATGAATAACTTGTTTTGATTTCTTGTTCCTGCTTTCTACTGATGTTTGATGTTTAGCTTTCTCATAAGACATTAGGATTTACTTTCATTTTTTAGTTAAGGGCTAACCTAGGCAACTTTTCTCCTCCTTGAACAAAGTTGTCTTGGCAGCATCAGAGACAAAACCTAACTAAACACTAGCAGAACCCACTGTTATTCAAGGGTATTCACTGCCCAGTATTCACTGGAGTGTTTTCTTATAGGAGAGGCTTTGAAAAGTACTTTTGAAAAATACTTTCTTAGCTAAAAGCAATTTATTTGCCACTAATTGGCACCTGTTAGGATAAAAGCCAATAAATTACCCCAAGGTTAGTCCTATACCACTCTTTCTTCAAAAAGGGACACTTAGATTTTTTAAAATTCGTTTATGCTCTGTGATTTTCATTGCTATTTTCTTAGTCTCTCTAGTTTTCATACATTCAGGCCATCTTCTAAATTTGAGCAAGGAGTCGTAATTATTCAAAACAATTTTTTGCCATGATTGCAAATAAGGGGAAGTATTTCCATGGTAACAAATATCAGAAGCATTATAATAGCACATTTGTAACATTTGTAAAATGTCCATGCTTGTATCCAAATTCATTCTTTCTTTTTTCCCTTTGTTGGTTTGAATACAGAAGAAGCTATGAGCATGTCCTCCAAAATATTTTCACAAGCCTAAGTTGTTATTACTTAAAAATAGGAAATTACCAAGAATTGCTGAAAGATGGTACCTGGTAAAATATTTTAAATTTTTATTTATTTATTTTGTTGGCTGTGTTGGGTCTTTGTTTCTGTGCCAGGGCTTTCTCTAGTTGCGGCAAGTGGGGGCCACTCTTCATCGCGGTGCACGGGCCTCTCACTATCGCGGCCTCTCTTGTTGCGGAGCATAGGCTCCAGACGCGCAGGCTCAGTAGTTGTGGCTCACGGGCCTAGTTGCTCCGCGGCATGTGGGATCTTCCCAGACCAGGGCTCGAACCCCTGTCCCCTGCATTGGCAGGCAGATTCTCAACCACTGCACCACCAGGGAAGCCCCATACCTGGTAAAATATTTTAAATTGTGAAATTCTCACAAGGTATTGGCAGTACCTGAGGTAGAAAGAGGGAGAGAGAGAGAAAGGCAGAGAGAAGACACAAGAAAAGAAAAATAGACAAAAGGTAAAGCTAAAAGTGTGAATGATCTCTTAACCAAGCTTTCTTCTTTCTCTCAGTATTAGAATGGGTTAAACCTCTATATACAAAAAAAGAGAGACGGTATAGTGTGGATGAGGTGAAATTAGAAAAAAATACTAGCATTCCACTTTTCCATGTTTCAAGTATGTGGTAAGGCATGAATAGTTCCTTTCTATTAATTGAAATTAAAACAAATTCCTATAGCTGAATATGTTTCAGTCCTTCCTGTTTTGGGCTAAGATATCAGCTAGCTTAGGCATTAGAGCTAGAAGTGTATAAAAATCAGTATATACCCAATTTTTGTGATTTTTATACACTTGACACTAGGCCATATGCACATGTCCATTTTTAAGGTTATCATAACTGAGAGGTCCATAAGATGGAAGCTCCTTTTAAATTTTATTTTTTAATAAGAATTGTATGTATTTAAGGTATACAACATGATTTGATATACATGTATGTAGTGAAGTGATTACTACAGTCAAGCTAATTAACATATCTTCTGCTCAAATAGTTACCATTTTGTGTGTGTGATGAGAGCACCTGAAATCTATTAGCAAATTTGTGTTATACAATATACAGAATTATTAACTCTAGTCACCAGGCTGTACATTAGATCTCCAGACTAGTTCATCCTACATAAGTGCAACTTCATACCCTTTGACCAACATCTCCCTGTTTCCCTCACCCCATATCCCCTGGTAGCCATCATTCTAACCTCTGCTTCTATGTATTGACCTTGTTTAGATTCCACATATAAGTGAGATCATACAGTAGTTTTCTTTCTGTGTCTGCCTTATTTCATTAGTATAGTGTCTTCCAGGTTCATCTGTTTTGTTGCAAATGGCAGGATCTTACTCTTTTTTAAGGCTGAAGAGTATTCCATTGTATGTATATGCCACAATTTCTTTATCTATTCATCTGCTGACAGACACTTAGATTGTTTCCATATCTTGGTTATCGCGATTAATGCTACAGTGAACGTGGGAGCACAGGTATCTCTTCCGGTACTGATTTAATTTCCTTTGGGTGTATACTCAGAAGAGGGATTGCTGGATTATACGATAGCTCTATTTTGAGTTTTTATAGAAACCTCCACACTGTTTTCCATAATGGCTGTATGGAATACTTTATAGTCTTAAGAAGCAAAATGACTTTTGATGTTCTTGCTTTAAATTAGAAATTTTGAAAAGATGTTTTGATTGAATCATTTTTGTCAACTCTTGTTTAAATCATGCTTTATTGTTAATTTTGAATGATTGGGAGTATTTCTTAACATTTTAACTCTAATTTCTAGAGTTCCCTAACCTCTCAGACAAATAGCTAATTATCTGCAAACATTTACCTCTATTAAGGAGATAGATGTTCAACAGAGTCATGATAAAGAAGAATCGTATTGACTATTATAGCCTCTTCAACAAAATTAATGATAATTTTTCCACCCCAAGGCAATGTTTCTGAAATAGATGAAGATCAAGCCAATGAATGATGACTCAATATCAGCTAGATATTCTACTTTTAGGTGTTGCTATTTTTAAACCTATGATTTCATTAAAGTGGATTTTATTATTGACAACCATGTGGTTTTTTATATGAAAAAATTGGACTCTTTTAAAATATTCTTAAATATTTCAAATGAAAAAAAGAGTAATTGTATCACGATCATGATCATGATGGTGATTATAATGTCAATAATGGTTAATTCAGAGAGAAAGACAGACTTCATTAGAAAGCTCTAAGCTCTGTATGTAGTCAAAGGCCAATGTTTTTTAGAAAGAAATGGAAAATTTCTAATAGGTGGTATGATTTTCAGATATTTCCTCCCAACTTTCATTAATTCCATTAATAGCATTTACAAATCACTAACAATAGTGTTATGTTCTTCTCAGAGTTTATTATAAAAGATGTTGACTTTGTTCAATAAGCAATAGAGGCTTCCATCAATAAAGATTAAACTTACCGGCTTCCCTGGTGGCGCAGTGGTTGAGAATCTGCCTGCTAATGCGGGGGACACGGGTTCGAGCCCTGGTCTGGGAAGATCCCACATGCCGTGGAGCAGCTGGGCCCGTGAGCCACAATTACTGAGCCTGCGTGTCTGGAGCCTGTGCTCTGCAACAAGAGAGGCCACGATAGTGAGAGGCCCGCGCACAGCGATGAAGAGTGGCCCCCACTTGCCACAACTAGAGAAAGCCCTCGCACAGAAAACGAAGACCCAACATAGCCATAAATTAAAAATAAATTAATTAATTAAAAAAATTAAAAAAAAAAAAAAAAGATCCAGCACCAAAAAAAAGAAAAAAAGATTAAACTTACCAATAATTGTATAATGTGTGGGCCAGTATCTGATAGGAAAAGAGTAAGTGCATTGCTAGGAATGAACAATTTGTTACATTTTTAATATATAAAATGGTACAATCAACTGGTTTCACTTTCATGATAATATTAGCTTGATACATTTTAGAGTGATATTATTATTATTATTCCCCTCTACCTGGCACTTACATTATAAAATGTTCGCTCTTGACACCATATAAATATCTTAATTATCTTTTAATTTTTTAATTATTTGTTTTAAATAACAATGATATTTCATGTCTGAAACTTACTAATTTGGGTTTGTTTGGGGAAAAATTATACTTAGAAAAACCACTTGCCTCTACCTACTCTCACATGAAAAAAAAAAATAGCAGATGGATTAGTAATTCCAATATAAAATGTGGATCCATCAAAGTAGTAGAAGAAAATATAGAACTTGAGATAGAGCAGTATGCCTTCAAAGGCAGAAACCATAAAAGAATGGTTATATGAAAACTTATTACTTCTGGAAAGTGCTATAAGCAAAACTAAAAGTCAAATAGCAAACTAGAATCAATATTTGCAACATACATGAAAGAGAAAAGGTGAGTATCTGTAACATATAATGAAATCTCATAAATCAATAAGAAAGAGAACAGCACTAATTTTTTAAGACCCTTTTTTTAGTACAGTTTTAGGTTTGCAACAAAATTGAGGGGAGTGGTACAGAGATTTCCCATATACTCCTGTCCCCACACCTGCATGACCTCCCTCATTATCAACACCAATCACCAGAATGGTACAAAATTTTTCACCAAAGATGAACCTACATTGACATATAATAATCACCCAAAGTTCATAGTTTACCTTAGGGTTCACTCTTGGTGATGTACATTATATGGGTTTGGATAAAGGTGTAATGATATATATATATATATATCCATTGTTATAATATCATATAGAGTATTTTCACTGCTCTAAAAATCCTCTGTGCTCTGCCTAGTTATCTCTTCTTCCCCCCCACACAAACCCCTCCCCCATCTCATCATGGAAACAACTTATCTTTTTACTGTTGCTATAGTTTTGCCTTTTCCAGTATGTCAGGTGGTTAGAATCATACAGTATATAGCCTTTTCATATTGGTTTCTTTCACTTTATAATATGCATTTAAGTTTCCTCCATGTCTTCATGGCTTGATAGCTCATTTTTTTTTAGCACTGAATAATATTCCATTGTCTGGATGTACCACAGTTTATCCATTCACCTACTGAAGGACATTTTGGTTGCTTCCAAGTTTTGGTAATTGTAAATAAAACTGCTCTAAACATCTATGTGCAGGTTTTCGTGTGGAAATGAGTTTTCAGCTTTTTTGGGGTAAATAACGAGGAGTGCAGTTACTAGAACATATGGTAAGAGTATGTTTAGTTTTGTAAGAAAACACCAAATTGTCTTTCAAAGTGGCTATACCATTCTGAATTCCTACCAGCAATGAATGAGAGTTCCTGTTGCTCCACATCTCACCAGCATTTAGTGTTGTCAGTATTCTGGACTTTGGCCATTCTAATAGGTGTGTAGTGATATCTCATTGTTTTAATTTGCATTTCCCTAATGACATATGATGTAGACATTTTCCATATGCCTGTTTGCCATCTGTATACCTTTTTTGGTGAGGTGTCTGTTTAGGTCATTGGCTCATATTTTAACCAGATTGTTTTCTTATTGTTAAGTTTTAAGAGTTATTTGTATATTTTGAATAACAGTCCTTTATCAGATGTGTCTTTTGCAAATATTGTCTTCCAGTCTCTGGCTTGGTCTTCTCATTCTCTTGATATTGTCTTTCATGGAGCAGCATTTTTAACTTTAATGAAGTTCAGCTTATCAATTATTTCTTTCATGGATCATGTCTTTGGTGTTTTATTCACTATTATTTTTAAAATACCTACAAATTAAACAAACAAATACCATTTTAATCTTTAGCAAATATTTTTAAAAGAGAGAAGCAAGAGGAGGAGAGAGGGTGATAACACCCAGTGTTAGGAAGGGGTGGAAAACGCTGCTATTGAAAGTATAAACTGACACATTGGGGAGGGGGTCAGCCTCTAAATGTGTAGCAAAGGCTTTAAAAATTACACACCCTTGGACACAACAATTCTACTACTAGGAAAATATCCTAACAAAATAAATGGTCAAGCATATATACAGGGTTTTTCATTGTTGTGATGTTTATGAGCATAAACAAGGGCAGTCATTATGAAAAAAAAATATCTGAGAAATGTAACAAACATGCCAGCTTATGTTTCTGCTCTGATAGCTCTAAAGCTGTAAGAAGTCATAGACATGACTCTGTGCTTACCTAGAGCCAAACCTGCTCCACTGCTCCTCTTTTTAGTTAGAACATGTATAAGGCAGCATGTTGTAGAGAAAAGGGTCTTGACTTAAGAGTCAGAATGCCTGGGTCCTGCTGTGGACTAGCTGAGATAATCTAAGTATACAAATATAAGGCATTATTCAAATGCTAATGTTAGAGAGTAGAAAAGTTTATGAATCCCTTTATCCACATATATGCATTTATCTTCACAACTGATGTTTTAAGTTAAAAGTCCCCTATCAAATTGGGGGAGAGAGGGTACATTTTTATAATTGCACTGAAAGAAAGTGCCAGATGGTGAAATCTGGAATGGCTTGACTTTGATAGAAAACAGCATAATATTTTGAATAAGATATACTTCCCAATTGTTACTGTTTGAATTTCATTTAAAAGAAATTTCTGCTTATATAAGGATGGCAGAGGATAATTGATGTCAACTGTAGCCTAGCATTTAGGTGTAGTGGAGATGGCAGAAATCTAGAGGAGTGTTGTTCAATGGAAACTTCTGTGGTGTTAGAAATGTTCTGTGTCTACACTGTCCAGTACGGTAACTACTAGCCACATGTGGCTGCTGATCACTCAAAATAACACTAGCATGACTAAGGAACTATATTTCTAATTTATTCAATGCTAAGTAATTTAAATTAAATAGCCACATTTTTTTTAAAGAAGGATATTTATTTTACTTTTTTTTTTAAAGGAATTCCTTTATTTTTATTATTTATTTATTTATTCATTTATTTTTGGCTGTGTTGGGTCTTCGCTTCTGTGCGAGGGCTTTCTCTAGTTGTGTCAAGCAGGGACCACTCTTCATCGCGGTGCGCGGGCCTGTCACTATCGCGGCCTCTCTTGTTGCAGAGCACACGCTCCAGACACGCAGGCTCAGTAACTGTGGCTCACGGGCCTAGTTGCTCCGCGGCATGTGGGATCTTCCCAGACCAGGGCTCGAACCCGTGTCCCCTGCATTGGCAGGCAGATTCTCAACCACTGCGCCACCAGGGAAGCCCAATAGCCACATTTGACAAGTGCTTTCCTCTTGGACAGTGCAGCTCTAGAATTAAGCACAACAAATCTGTGAGGATTTTTAATGTAATTATTTAATTTTTTATTTAATTTAATGTATGGATTCATTTCAAGCATCTATGATGCATTAGGGTGACATAGGATGAAAAAGTGAATATTCTTTATGAAATTTCCCTTCCATTCAAAGAAATGCTGATCAGAGAGATACTTTGATTCTGGAGCCTGTTAAGTCCAAGGTTTCCCATAGAAGTCTTGGTCTCAAATATCCCTTAGCCTTGCTCACTCAAGAATTCTAATGTTCATTCATTTTCTCATTGATTAAAAAAAACCACTTAGGTTGAATTTATATGTGTCAGTGTGTAAGAATAAATGCACTATTTTCCCTTATTCTCACACTACTACCACACTCACAACACTTCTTACCAATGACACGTCTTACCTCATGTGCCCGATGCACAGTGAGGCCAAACAAATCGAAACGTTGGAGTTTGGAGCAGAGAAAGGTTTATTGCAGGGCCATGCAAGGAGATGGCTGGCTTGTGCCCAAAAGAAAACCCAAACTCTTGAAAGGGTGTCAGCAAAGCACTTTTAAAGGCAAAGGAGGGGCGAGGTTGGTTGTTGCAGACTTCCTGATGCAGGAATCCTTTGTTCTTGCAGCTGTCCATGTAGGTCAGGTCATGATGTTCCTGTAAACGTCCAACAAAACAAATGTTATTCTCTGCTCTGCAACTTTTTATCTGTATATGAATGGACTCTTAAAGGTCAGAGCCATGAGAATAGGCTATCCTGTGTATTTCAGGCTGTAGGCAACATTCTTTTACAAAAGGTGCAGAGCCAGCATGACTAAGCACAGGTCAACAAAGCACAAAAGCTAAAGCAAAAGGAACAGATCTAATATGGAGTCAGATTTGTTCTTCGCTATTACATGCTGACACCAGATGTATGGATTTTCCACACCAAGCAATTATGACTAACTTCCTGGAGTCAGTGTCAGATCCCTCAGGGTAAGGGCTCAGTTGCACAGACTGCCCCCACTCCCCACTTCATATGCCAGTTGCAAGTCCAGGTTGTCACCTGTGCTTCTCACAGACTGGCTACAAATTGGGAGGTTCCCACAACCACATCCTCAATTTCAATCGTTTACTAGATCAGCTCACAGAACTCAGGGAAATACTTATGTTTACTGGTTTATTGTATAATATTATTGTATAGTAAGAATATGATAAAGGATACAGATGACCAGCAGATTAAGAGATACATGGGTGAGCTCCAAAAGGGTCCCAAGCACAGGCACTTCTGTTCTTGTGGAGTTGGGATACAGCACCTTCCCAGCACATGGATGTGTTCACCAACCTAGAAGTTCTCCAAACCCCATACTTTTCGGATTTTTATGGAAGCTTCATCATGCAGGCATGATCATTCATTAACTCAATCTCCAGTTCCTCTCCTGGAGGATGGGGGTGGGGCTAAAAGTTCCAAGCTTCTAATCATGGCTTGGTCTTTCTGGTGACCAGCCTCCATCCCAAAGCTACCCAGGAACCCACCAAGAGTCACCTCATTAAAACAAAACTATCATCTAGAAAATTCCAAAGGACTTAGGAGTTTGACATCAGGAACCAGGAACAAAAAACAAATATTAGCACAAAAGTTGCTCCTAGTGTTCTTGTCACTTAGGAAATTACAAGGATTTTAGGAACTCTGTGCCAGCAACTGAGGGCAGAGACCAAAATATTTTTTTTCTATTATTTTAAAATCAGACACTGTACTTGACATTGAAAAGATAATGTCTCTCCAGAGTCCCTAGATGAAGAGTTTCCTTGGAATATGATTAAGAGTCATATGATACAGAACAGATATTATGGAGGAGGGGTGAGAAAATGCTTTGTGAAGAAGGAAGAACTGGGATAAACTTTTAAAGTAATATGCATTAAATAGGAGGCTGGGGAAAGGAGAATTTATAGAGAGGGAACAGTATAGAAAACTCAGGGAGAAATGAGAATCAGAAATATCTGGAAATGTAAGCTAGTCATGAAGATGTAACGAGGATAGAATTCAGAAAGATGTTCAGGTACCAGATCATCATCATCATCACCACCACCATCACCACCATCATCACCACCGCCACCACTATCACCACCAGCACCATCATCACCACTACCGCCACCATCACCACCACCATCATCACCACCACCATCACCACCACCATCACCATCACCACCACCATTATCATCATCACCACCATCATCATCACATCATCTTCACAATCACAATAACCACGTACTGGACACTTAGCATTAGGCCAAGCACTTTTCATGCATTATTTTATTTGATTCTCACCACAACCTATGAAGCAAATATCATCCTCATTTATTGATAAGAAAACTGCATCACCAGTAAGTAGCAAGCTGGGACCTCAGGCCAGAGGCAGCCCTGTTAAGCCATGCTGAGTCTCCACCTCTGCTGAGTGTTATCTCTCTTCTATGGAATTTAAACTGCTTTATCCTGAATAATCTGGTTAGCCGTATACATTTAAGGAAATTCATACTGGCAACAGCACAGAAAATAGACTAGAGGGAAGACATACCTGATGGATGGAAATAAGTGAAGAAGTTGTTAATGCTACAATCCAGAACAAGGATAAGAGAGGTTCTGAGCTAAGGAAGTAGAAGTGGAACTTGAAAAGGAGATTGTTTGACTCCTTTGTCAGGTGTTGTGTCAGGTGTCTGTCTTTACAGTAAGTCAGGTAGAGAACATATGACTTATTTCTTTAAGCCTCCCTGAAAAGTGTCAATTCCTGTATACAGCACTAGAGCAAGATTATTGTGGCCAAGGAAACAGCATATTTTATAATATGCAAGTTGTCCTAACAAGATTAGCCTGCATAAATCATACTGTTGGAAGCAAGTGTCACTACATCATCTATGTTGTTGAATGTGTGGCTCATCACAATATTATGTGAGGATGTAAGATAACTAAGGTGGGAACTTTATATTCATGAAATTTTCCCTTTCATAAAAATCTTATTGTTTTTTGATATTGACGAATAGTGATTTTTTTTCTTTCCAACATCCACGAATTTTTAAAATACATAATTAAAGCTCATTTAGAAAAGTCAAAAGACAGTTCCGTTTACATTGTGAAAGCAGTCTTCAACTTGAATTTCTGATTTGGGTACATTATTAGTCTCCTGCCTTTGCCCTATTTGGGTGGATTTTTTTTTTTCTTTTGGCAGCGTATCCAAGTTCATCTATGGGTGGAAGATAGTAGAAGCTGGTACTTCCAGCATCAGAGATCCACGTTTCCCAAGAAATTAATTTTGATTTCTTCCAAAGTCTTATGATTCAGGTAAAATGCAGAAAAAGAAGGTGGAGGAAATGGAGTGTTGTCTTGTAGATAAAGAGCTGGGGGGAGGAGGAGAGGGTATTGCTGAAGGGGATGCACAGTAGCCTGACATTAAGGAGGACTTTGGTGGTAACTGCCGGCCAGAGGAGGTAAGGAGGGAATAGCAACCATTTGGCCAATGGGCTGACCATGGAATTCTTTCCAGTATTTTGGATGACAGTGGGAAACCCAAACACACTAGAAGACACACAGAAGCACATTATATGAGAGTTCTGTGAGTTCTCTGATATAATAAAATAGAATACTTTCTAAGCACCAGATACTGTTCTAAATGTTTTTTGTTTAACTCATTTAATTTTAATTTATCCTCATTTAGAGAACAATACCTAGCACATAGAAATCACCAAATATATATAAGTACTTATTATCTTTCCTTTAATCCTCATAATAACCCCATGAATCAGGTACTTTAATCATCTTTATTTTACAGATGAAGAAATTAAGTCTGAGAGGCTAACTAATCTCTCCAAGGGCGTACAGTTGATGAGAGAGAGCGCTATAGTTAGTGCGGTTCAACCACTATGCCATCTTGCCTTAATCTATGTAAAAGCTATCATATGTAAAGAGATAATACTTGTAAAGTGCTTACAAAGTATCTGACATTTGGTAAATTCCTAAAGATGTGAGCAATTATTATTATGTAATAAGATTTAGAAAATGTTTTGGTATTTATATTGTTCTATACAACATTGCTCAGAAATAGTAACATTTTTAGGGCAGCTTTGGATTTTTCTTATGTAAGTTTAAGTAAAGCTTTATTTATGAGCATGCCCATTATAAATTGGAGGAATCCTCTTTCTACCCAAATACTATCCATCTGTTTGACTGGCACAGTTGAAGTTTTCACCTCAAAGAATGTGCCTCATAGAAATGTTCCATATACACATCTATGTAGCTCTGACCTTTTGACAGAGAGTGATTGCTACTAATGGTATTAATGAGAGCAAGTGAAATCCCCTTCCACGCTTGGTATTTCAATAATATGTCAATTTGTTCATTGCCATCGTGTTAGGAATTAAATGCTCTGACATTTGCATAACCTAAGGGAGCTAGTGAGCCGTTGACAGCCAGGAAGAGGAATCAGGCCAGAGGCTGGAAAGACGTAGTCACGGGGGATGGATTGGTAACAGAGTCCTCAAGGTCGCGCAGTGGTTCCAGGCAGAACCCAACCAGCCCCTAGAACAATGTCAGGTGCAAACTTGGGTTCTGATCTCTTTTCCCAATAATAGGGGTTAGTTGGGGGTAGGTGGATTGTCATCCTCTGTACCGAAAGAATGTTACGGAAAATTAGGTGGTGTGAAATCTATCTGAAGTAGAATGTCAGCAGATGCAGAATTACAGATACTTATACATCATAGACACAGGTGGTGCAGGAACAGCCCTGTTGTGCTGGAATTCCTGGAGAGAATGATGCAGCTCTGGCTGGTACATGAGAAATGAGCAGCAGACGAGGCAAAGGAGGCTTGAGGACACCACAGCTCAGGACGGTAGACGTGTGGGGACCTTAGAGGGATTCAGGAGACTGCAGAAGAGAGAGGGCAAGGTGGAGCCTCAAGCTGGGTGACCTTATCTTTACCTGTGACCTCAGAGTGTTGGTGCTAATGATGTCATTGGGCGAGTGTGCCAGGCTGCCGACCCCAATAAGAGGATGACAAAGGAGACCAGCAGACCTCCCACCTCTCTGCTACTAGGGAAGGGTGGCCTGGGGGGATGGGGTGGGAAAATCTCTCTCTGGATGTTTGTCTTCTACTTTGGCACCCCCATCCCAGTTGACTACTTCTCCATGAGCTTAAATGGCAGTAGTTTCTTTCAACTATGGAGGAGTATATTGATAATGCTAGTGATACACAGGGTCTCCAAAACAATCTTCGTGAATGTTACATGTCGTTTCTTATCTGGAGAGGTAACAGGCTCTTATTAACCATAATAACTACTATTTTGTATTGTGATTTACTGTTTGCAAAGTATTTTGACTGCATTGTATTTGAATCTCCTAACAATCCTGCAAGGAAGATGATGTCATCATTTCTTTTTGAAAGAGGAGGAGAATCAAGCTCAGTGTATGTCTCGCAGGCACTGAGTTAGCAAGCAAAGCATAGATCTTTTTTTTTAATTTTATTGAATTATAGTTGATTTACAATGTTGTTAGTTTCAAGTGTACAGCAAAGTGATTCAGTTATACACACACACGCATGTATATATATTCTTTTTCAGATTCTCTTCCATTATAGGTTATTACAAGGTATTGACTATAGTTCCCTGGGCTATACAGTTGGTCCTTGTTGTTTATCTCTTTTATATACAGTAATGTCTATCTGTTAATCCCAAACTCCTAATTTATCCCTCCCCCCTTCCCCTTTGTTAACCATAAGATTGTTTTCTATGTCTGTGAGTCTGTTTCTGTTTTATAAACAAGTTCGTTTGTATTATTTTTTTAGATTCCACATATAAGTGATATCATATATTTGTCTTTCTCTGTCTGACTTACTTCACTTAGTATGATAAACCCTAAGTCCATCCATGTTGCTGCAAATGGCATTATTTCATTCTTTTTTATGGATGAGTAACGTTCCACTGTGTATGTGTATGTGTGTGTGTGTGTGTGTGTGTGTGTGTGTGTGTATGTCACATCTTATGTACCCATCCGTCAGTGGACACTTAGGTTGCTTCCATATCTTGGCTATTGTAAATAGTGCTGCTATGAACATTGGGGTGCATGTATCTTTTTGAATTAGAGTTTTTGTCTTTTCCAGATATATGCCCAGGATTGGGATTTCTGGACCATATGGCAACTCTATTTTTAGTTTTTTAAGGAACCTCCATACTGTTCTCCATAGGGGCAGCACCAATTTACATTCCCACCAACAGTATAGGAGGGGTCCCTTTTCTTCACACCCTCTCAGCATTTATTATTTGTAGACTTTTTGACAATGGCCACTCTGACCATGGTGAGGTGATACCTCATAGTAGTTTTGATTTGCATTTCTCTAATAATTAGCTGTCTGAGCATAGTTTCATGTGCAAAGAAAGCATAGGATCTTAATTTACTGATTTAGTAAGTCATGCTGCTTGGCTCAGAACCCGTCTCATCTTTAAAAGTAAAAATTTCCTCAGCTATTTGCTTTTAGAAACTTGCTATTATAAATGAAGAGTTCTTGCATTTGTTCAGATTATTCAGATTAAATCCTCTTTTTCATCAATACTTTCAAGTTTATGTACACAGTAGGTATTTAATAAGTGTTAACTGCCTGATTAATGTCTCTTTGAACTCCTCAAAAGTAATCATTCTGATTCTCACACGTCTGATGAAAAGATTATTTGGGAATGGAAGAGAGTAGTCAGCAATTACAATTCCCAATATGGGAAACTAATATGAAAAAAAAATATGTAAAGCAGTTCTTTTGAATTTAAGAAAATGATCTAACCTCTAACATCTAAATGAGAAGATTTAAAATAACTCAAATGACCCAAACCAAAAGGCAACAAGGCAGATACTTTATGCCTATGTAAAACCTACAAAAGAACATTATTGTAAGACCCCTAAACTACTCTCGCTCATATTCATGCAACAGCCAAACAGCATACAATTTTATCTTCCTGATGCAACATCCTTCTGTATTCCTAGGTATGTGTTTTGTCTTCATGTTACTCACCATCTGTCTTCTTTACAGCCCTCATTTACCCAACATTGCCCATGAGTTTAACCATCTTTCTTGTCTACCAGAGATATCAAAAATACTCTTTCCCTAACTAATTCTCTGTGGGAACCAATGATAAATGTCTGGGCAGGAGAAATGAAGCCAGAGTGTATGATTGTCAGTAACAGTTTTTTTCAATTTGGCTAAACTGAAGTTATTTAGTGAATATTGCTGCTTTTTAGGTTTCCTTCTGCTTGTACTTTTCCTTAAAATGTAAAAGACAGCCATTCTAAATTGCAACATTTATCACCTTTGGTATTTAAAATTGTATTAAAATAATCCTTTGGGTTTAAATGTTCTCTTCTGATAGTAATGCTAGGATCTGAGACTCTTGTTTAGGATTAAGGTGAGGCAAGAAAAGAATATTAAAATGAAGGATGGCTTTTCTTACCAGCTATTAAATATATTATAAAGCTATAATTATAATTAAGTTGAACTATAATTAAAGAGGGTGTTGATATAGACAAAATCCTGGAGTATAAACAAATACTAACATATGTATTAATATATGCTAGATGAGGCAGCACATAGCAATAGGGAAGATGATTATTTTTATTATGCAGTAAATCTTATGGAGAAGGAAAAGGTCTTCATTCATACTGCAAAATAAATTCCAAACAGATTAGACTTAATACTTATAATAATAATTCAAATTAAAGAAATTAGAAGAAAATATTGAAGAATATTAAAGAGAGCTTTATTGAGATATAATTGATAATAAACTACACTGTTCAAAGTATACAAATTAAGTTTTGGCATAATGTGTATCTCTTTTAAGCCATCTCCAGAATCAAGATGGTAAACATTTCTATCATCCCCAAAAGTTTCTTCATACCCTCTTGGTAATGCCACCCTCCCAGCCCTCTCCCATTTTTAAGCAACCACAGATCTGCTTTTGGTGACTATAGATTAGTTTGCATTTTGTAGAGTTTTATATGTGGAATCATACAGTGCATACTATTTTCTTCTGGTTTCTTTCACTCACCATAATTATTTTCAGGTTCAACCATGTTGCTGAATATACCAATAATGTATTCATTTTTATTGCTTTGTTTATTTACTGTTTATCCATTCACCTGTTGATGGACGTTGGGGTTGTTTCCAGATTTTTTTAACATATAGTTGATATACAATATTAGTTTCACATGTACAACATAGTGATTCAATAATTTGCTAGATTATACTCCATTTAAAGTTATAAAATATTGGCTATATTCCCTGTGCTGTACAATACATCCTTGTATCTTATTTATCTTATACATAGTAGTTTGTACTTCTTAATCCTCTACCCCTATAATGACCCTTCCCCCATCCCTCTCCCCACCGATAACCACTGGTTTGTTCTCTATCTCTTGTGAGTCTGTTTCTGTTTTGTTATATTCATCCAGTTTTTGACTATTGCAAATAAAGCCACTATGAACATCCTTAAAATGGATATCTATTTTCTTTCCTTTTGAGTAAGTACCTAGAGGAATTTTAAATGATCTGTAAAAGGGAAAGGTTTTATAAGTATAAAAGTGAAGATTCATAATAGAAAAAAGTTACATTTGACAATAACATTTTAAATTTCTGCATATCAAAAAATGTCATTAAAATGCCAGGTTAAGTGATAGTCAAGGAAAATATACAAGTAATTCTAACCTAAAATATAAGATCCCTTTCTATAGGCAAGGCATGGAAAATTGTATATCTGATGTATCGGTTAATCCTCACAACAGTCCTAAGAGGTAGACACCGTTATCCCAGTTTAAGGCAGCCCAGAATTGCCTCCCTGTGTAGAAATGGGGCATATATTATATGCAGACGGTATACCTGTCAGGGAAAGTTCAGTGTCCTAATGTAGAAGAGTATATATAAAACATATCTGATATTCATATGTGAGATAATAGGTCAATAACCTTAATCTGTAAAGAACTTGTGTAAAATATGTATGAAAACACTAAGACAGAAGTAAAATGGGAAAGGGACATAAATAGGTAGTTTGCAACCAAGTGAAAGTAAAAATATATGAAAAATACTAAACTTCACTTTTGATCGAAGAGATTAAAAATAAGGTAAGGCTGTAACCCCTTTCAAATTAGCAAATATTTTTAGATATTTTGTTGTTGGGTCGTTTTGCTTTACTTTGAAAGTGGTAATATGTAATGTTAGTGAAGTTGGAAGCCCTTCTCATATTTTACTGGTAGAAGTACAAATTAATACAATCATTCTGGAAAAATTTGACAGTATCAGTAAGTATGAATGACTTTGAAAATAATTACACCCTTTGATAAAAATTTCATTCTTGGAATCACCCAAAGAAATAATCTGAAAGGGATACAAAGATTTATGTGCAGACATCTTCCTTTTTAGAATTATTTATAGCAGTGAAAAAATTGGAAACAACCAAAAGTCTTATAACAGGAAAATGAATAGCTAAAGTCATTCCATAGTTAGGAAATCCTATGCAAATCCTATAGTATAAACTACTGGTAGGAGTGGAAATTACTACAAATTTTCTGGAAAGCAGTTCAATAATATTTTTAATTGACTTCTAAGCATTGACCTGGTAATTGTACTTTTAGAGAATTTGAAGTGGAAATGCTTTTGCACAAAAATTTATAAACAAGGATATTAATCACTGAATTATTTAAAATAATGAAATTTTTAAAAACTAAATGCCCAACAATGGATAAATTAAATTAATTATTTAATAAATTTAAGAAGTTATTTAATAAATTAAATTATGGTACATCCATATGATGGAAACCATTTAAAATGTGTTATAGGGCTTCCCTAGTAGCACAGTGGTTAAGAAGCCACCTGCCAATGCAAGGGACACGGGTTCGAGCCCTGGTCCAGGAAGATCCCACATGCCGTGGAGCAACTAAGCCCGTGTGCCACAACTACTGAGCCTGCTCTCTAGAACCTGTGAGCCACAACTACTGAACCCATGTGCCACAACTACTGAAGCCCATGCACCGCAGCAAAGAGCAACCCCCACTCGCTGCAAGTAGAGAAAGCCCACGCGCAGCAACGAAGACCCAACACAGCCAAATCAATAAATAAATAAGTAATAAAATATATTAAAAATAAAATAAAATGTGTTATAGAAGTGTTTAGTAAGAGAGAATTTAGTTTTTATAGAACACCATCTACCATCTAATCCTGATACTGAAATTAAAAAGGAAAGAAAGAAAAAGAGAGAGAAGGAGGAAGGGAGGGAGGAAGAAAGAAATCAAAATGTTAGTAATGATTAATCTATGGGTAATAGATTAATTTTTCTTCTTTACTTTCTCGTATCTTCTAAATTTCCTTCAGTGGATATGTACTACTTTTGCAATGCTGTGATATAAATTGGATTATAAAGGCAGAATTTGAAATTGAATACTCAATGTGAATGCAACTTTGTCTAGGAAAGAGGCAAGAAGGATATCAACAAAGCATTAATAGGATGGTTTTTATTTTCTTTTGTATAATTTTTGGAATTTTTCTAAATAGTAAGGATTCAGGGAAAAAAATATTTTGAGAGGGAGAGGGAAAAACAAGGCCCTCCCTAATTTGTGAAAAGTAATGCAAAAACACAGAAGGGAATTATAATAGACTCCTCCTGCTGCAGGAGCGAGAAATACCAACCACTCCAACCAGGTTAAACGGAGGAATAGGCAGATGTAAGTAAAAAGAGTCCAAGTACACTTAGCTTCAGACTTGTTTAGAGCCAAAGACACAGAGGATATCCCCAAAGCTCCAGCTTTTCCTGTTTCCAGGCTCTGCTTGTTTCTGCTTAGCTCTATTCCCCATGAGTCCTACTCAAACATTATAACCAGCTCGTGTGGCTCCACTAGCTCTTGGACAAGGGCTTTCCAAGCAGCACGTAGGATGGCTGCTGGGCCAGCAGCCCCAAATCACGTACCACCCTCTTTGTATCCCCAGCAGGGAATTTTTGTCAGTAACGCAACCAAGGTCCCAGCAAGTAAGTGGCCGAGGCTGGCTTGGGTTGTGCTCATGGTCCTGAATGGTCACCCTGTCCGGGGTTGTGGGGTATTCTGACCTGGTTCAGTCAAGTCAGCCCCACAGCATCACATGGAATGATTCCAAGAGAGGTTACGGGAGAAAAGGAGGAAAGGAAATGTTGGAAGGACAGTCTGACAGATGTCAGTGACAGAAACAAATAGGTACCATACCAGACATTTGACAGAATTACCTCATTCAATCCTCACGGAATTAAATTATAAGGTAAATTTTCTTCTTGAGATTTCAAAGAAGGAAATTGAGAGTAAGGAAAACTTGTTATTTGCCCAAGAACATGCAGTGGAGAGATCTGAACTAAGATATGTCTCACACACAGCCAAACCTCCCCTCCAAAATGTTGTAAGCGCCTCTGGCTGCTTCATCTGCAATCAAGGGCCATAGAGAGACAATCTGTGTTTCATGTGTGAGCAATGGCAAAACAAAGGCTATAATCCCTTCCAAATTATACATCTAAGTAACCAGTTGTCCTATCTCCCCTGAGAGCACTGCTTTGAGAAAAGTATGTCAGATCATGTGCCTTCCGTAAAATGTTGGATATTTTCTGTACGTTAAATTTGTGTGTAGTATTCAAATCTATTAAAAGAATTACACACTCAAATTTCTAAACTTTTTTGAAAAAGCTTAGGCACATTCTGTGTTTGGCATTCAAAGAGTATTTTCAACAGCATACTAGGTACTCTCAAAGATATAAAAGTTAACACAACCTAAATGAGGACACAAAGAAAAGACAGGAGAAATTCAAGGTGGGGAGACATAAATAGCCACCTGGAATAAAGGTCTTTGCAGGTCTGGCAGTTCCCCAACCAAAGCAGACAATCTAAAAGGAACCTAAGTTTATTTATACCTGCTGAGGATTTACTCTACCTAGTGATTAAGCCTCCAGACACACTAGATAAGTTTAGTGAAGCTTTAAGGCCTCAAGGTTTGCATTTCCTTAACTTTCTTATTTCCTGTCCTTGGTTCTGCATGAAAAAACTCATCTCCCCACAGTTCCAAGAAACAATTCCAAAAATAAATGTAGTCATTTGCTTGAGCCAGGACGTTATGTCCCCATTTCTCTTTCCAAAGCCTACAGGACATACAAGTCACTCTTAAAGTCTGTCCACTAGCACAGCAGATGCAAGCTCCACATTTGCTCCCCAAGTAAAGTCTGTGTTTGGCAAAGCTGCACGTTGTAGATAATGCCCATGAGGAAACTACTAGAAGAGTAATTTATAGTAAAAAGCACTAAAAAAATCCTTAGGGTTTGTTTAGCACAGTTTATGTAGTACTCCATTCAGAAGAGGTAAAATTCCATTCATTAAGTAATGTATATAAAAGTGATTTGAACACTAAGCATTAAAGCAATACACAATTGCTGGGGATTCTGAAGTGAGTATGGCCAGCCTGTACCTTGCTCAGTCTGGAGCTAATTCCTTCCAGAGCCATATGTCAACTGAAAAAAAATGCACAACCTAAAAGTTGAGAATTATGTTTTATTTAGCAGACAAAACTGAGGACTTAAGAGGACTTATTTCTCAGATAGCTCTGAGGGACTGATCCGAAGAGGTAAGGGAGGATCCAAGATATGTAGGAGTTTTTACAACAAAAACCAGGGAGTCGGAACATCAAAAGATAACTGTAAATTAAAGAAAACCAGATATCTCAAGTTAAGGAATTTAGCGTGTTATATGTATGGGAAAATGCAAGAGTCTGAGCTCACTGAAATCCTTCCTTTGATACGCTGTCTAGGGCCGGTATCCTGTGCTTCTCACCCTGAGTCTCTTCAGGGTCGATCATTGGGGCTGGCTGCAGCTGCTGTTGGTGGGCATCCTGTTTCCACCCTCAGTTTCCTCAGAGCTTACCGTCGGGACAGCTGTAATGCGATGGCCTGATGGCTGCAACATCCTTTGTTTACTGAGATGGGAGGCAACATTTTTCACTGACACATAGAGGATGAGTAGTATTGCCTTGTGGCCCCTTCTTGACAAAACTAAGGAAGTGTGATGAAGTAGGAAGAGTAAAGACCTTGCAGTCAGATTTAGGTTCAAATGTAATGTTCACACAGTAACTAGCTCTGGGACCTCTCTGAGTCTACATGCCCTCATTTGGATAAGCCAGTTGTCAGCTGGGACTTCCTATCCTCTTGGGGGAATCAGATCAAGTTGGTGGGAACCAATGTGTAAGTCTAACCCCTACCCACCAGCTTTGGGGATTCTTGGGGGTTAGTACCCCCAAACCTGTTGTTTGTCTGGTTCCAACAGTAGGCTGCTGTGTTCTCTTTTCCCCCTTTATCAGATTGTGAGTGCCTCCTCACCAGTGTCCACCAGAGAATCCACTCACACTGAGTGTCTAGTAACTTCACTGCAGGTTTGGGGTTGGCAAGGACCGGTAGGCCTGGGCAGCGGGGCGGAAGCACACGGCCTTTTTCATCTCTGCAGCAACCTCTGTCTTACTTTTCCCTTGTTTCATCCCTCACATAGGCCTCCAGATTGTTTCCTAGAAACTGCAAATATTTTCCTTCCCACTATGCAGAAAGATTTAGCTCTCTTTTGTCCCTGTTCCAAACTTTCATTCTCAAATACATCAAGCTGCTTGCAGAACAAATGGCCTCCTCAGAAGACAGTCAAGGTTATACATAGAAAAAAGGGAGTTTTCCATTATCTTTTTAAAATAGTAATACCTACTTTGCTCCTTTCCAAGATTTGTTTGAATTTTAGATATAAGGGATGTAAAATACTTTGCACATAGTAAATGCATAATAAATGATGATGATGATGATGACGTTTCTGTATTAGGTAGCCAGTGTTTGTAGTAACTGTACTTCTCTGGATATCACGTATCACAATTATAATAATTATTTTTGCCATCATATTTTAATGTCTGTCTCCCCCATAAGACTATAAATTCCCTGAGGGCAGAAACGATTTCTGTCTTGTTTCCCACTGTGTCCCAATGCCTCACACAGGGCCTGGCCCACATAGTTAACTCTTCACTGCATTCATGGGTAGATGAATGAATAAATGGAAAGATGTTATGTGTGGAGGACTTTTCTCTTTCTTTAGAGTTAGTGACATTACAAGAAGTGACAGAGCAGGTGAGGGATGGAGAAGGCATGTAAGATGTTCTCAGAATGTTGTGAGCTGTCTAAGAGTTTTGAAAATTTAGCAGAGACTCCATTGTTTCTCTCTGCATTTTCTGCTCTCTCCACAGCATATTAGTCTCCTTCCTATTCTTATTGGGTTTATTAGTCTCCCTGAAGCTGAAAAACAGACAAAATATTTGTTTCTCAACCTCCATTTTGCCTCATTCACACAAACCATGATCATTAGGTTTTTCAGACTAGTCTGGGAAAACCTATCTTCCCCATAATTTATGTGAAATAGTTGGGGTTTTTTCCCTAATATTCTTCCGTGGCAGATCATTTGCTTTTTAGCTACCTTGTGGGATCACCTAATAATCTAACTTTAATGTTCCAGCATTTTCTGAACAGGAAAATGGGTTCTGTGCTGTAATGAAGCTTTTAAATTAACTTTAGGAACATAACTCATTCCTCTACTGCAAGGTTGCCTCTATCCGCAGTGACAGCACATTGCAGAGCAAAGACGCTGGATTTACAGTCACCCTCCTCTGTGGGCCTTCTTTTCTCATCCGAAAATGAGGAGTCTGGCCTAAGGAAATGGATTTCAAACAGTAGCACAGGATGGAGCCCGAGTGGGCTGGGATCTGCCCTCCTTCTCCTGCCAGAGCAACTCCCTATTATCTGCTTGAAATGCTTGGCTCCAGTTGAGGAATTAATTTGAAGAAAAGAGTCCATGGCAAAAATAAAAATCAGCAAGCTGGGAAAGAGGCTCTTCTATAATCCAAAGTGAAGAAAATTAAATCACCCACTAAATATTTTCTGAGTCTGAAGTGCTATGTTAGTAGGACTGTCAGATAAAAAAAAAAGGATATGCAGTTACATTTCAACTTCAGATAATAATAAATAATTTTTTCATATGTGTATGGCCTATGGAATATTTGAGACATATGTGTGTTTATATATGTATCTTTAAATTTTTTTGCTAAATCTGGCAACCTTATATACTAGGCTTATAACACCATTCGAGAATGGGGGGTGAGCATCATACACTAAGAACACAAAGGCTTTATAAATAGAGTTGAATATTTTCGCTGTTTATCTATTATTATTTTTTGTTGTTTTTTTTCTTTTTTTCTAATTTTTATTTTATATTGGAGTATAGCATTTACCTTCTAATTTATCCCTCCCCCACCCACCGCCTTTCCCCTTTGGTAACCATAAGTTTGTTTTCTAAGTCTGCGAGTCTGTTTCTGTTTTGTAAATATGTTCATTTGTATCATATTTTAGATTCCACATATAAGTGATATCATATGTTATTTGACTTTCTCTTTCTGACTTACTTCACTTAGTATGATAATCTCTAGGCCCATCCATGTTGCTGCAAATGGCATTATTTCATTCTTTTTCATGGCTGAGTGATATTCCATTGTATATATGTACCACATCTTCTTTATCCATTCCTCTGTTGATGGACACTTAGGTTGCTTCCATGTCTTGGCTATTGTAAATAGTGCTGCAATTATTATTATTATTATTATTAGTTAGTATGGCTCTTGAAAATTCATTGAATTACTTCATTGCCTCGCCTCATGCTGGAGCACACACTCTGGCAATTCCACTTGCCAGCCAGTTGGCCTGGCTCCTCCTAAGCCTAACTTTTAAAGTGTTCTGTTCACAAAAGGCTCTAAAGCAGTGCTTGAGAAACTAGCCACTTTCTCACCTTCATCTCTGCCTCATTTTATTATATCATACAGGGTCCTCACCTCACCCCACTCCCAAGACTACTTCCAATGACCTTACTACTTCTGGAATTTCTTTCTCATTTAAAAATTGAAATCAATGGGAAATAGTGTTCAATATACAGAATTAACTTAACAGCAAATATACCTAGGGGACATTTATGCCGTGGAGTTGGAAATTCTGGTTCAATGCCCTGCACGTGGACCTCACTCATAAGCTCTAATGGTGTAGTACTATAGTTGTACCTTCAGATTGGCTGTTAACACTGATAAAATTTATACTTACAAGAGAGCAAAACCACGTTAAATTCTAAAATGTTACTTTCCCTAATGAACATTTGCACACAGCACTTACATGCGTGTACACATGCGTGTTTCCATGTGTTAGAGACTTCATTTCTAAAAGCTGGAGGAGAATCTTTTCAAATAAATTGTATGTAAGCCATAATTAATGTGACTACATCCATCCAGGCAAAACATTGTAAGATATACATTTCCATTTGGTTTTATAGTAAGCAGTTGTCACCAAGTGGGGAATTGAATCGCGTTCCATAGCCATTGTGTCATGGATCTTCAAATGAAGTCACAGTTAAGGGGAGAAGAATGAAAGATTATATAGACAGAATTGAACTCCAGGTTCTAAAACCACTAGGCTGGACAGAGAAGATGGAGACAGCTTTATAAGGGTAAAAATCTGAGTATTCTGAAATTTAAGGCTTCATTTCAATGCCTTGAATTTCTTGGGATTAAAAAACATTTGCTGTATACCTGAAACTAACACAACATTGTAAATCAACTATACTTCAGTTAAAAAAAAAAAAAAAGATTTGCCCACATGCCCCTAAGCTATTCATTGCACATTTATAATAAGAATAATATTATGAACTTTCAAAAATATTCATAGTACATTTTTGCAAAAAACACAGCAGATCAACCACATTGCTTGAATATAGGTCTTGTTTGAAAGTAGTGGTAGAAAATTCAGTAGTAAATTTTGAAAAATTAAAAATAATCTGGTTTTAGAAATGACAAAATTTGGAAAAATGATTCTCTACTTGTTCCTCCTATAATTTGATCTTCCTACTTTGCCAAACATCCTCAGTTTTGTCAAGAATGGCATAAATTACTACAGGCGACACGTCTCACTTTCTTTGGCTTGGGAAGAAATTAGCTCTATTCAAAACTGGGGAGTAGAAAAAATTAATTTGTATTCATTTTAAACAGTTGTATAGTGAAAGTATTAGTATTTGAAGACTATTTGGCTTCTTTGAAAATATTAAGAGTTATCCAAAATTGACCATTTGGGGCTTAGCTGAAATAGGACTGTATGTTTTTTAAGACTATCTCACTCATCAAAGCGCTAGCATTTATTAGGGAGATTCAGATTGTACCTATGAAAGTTATCTAGGTTCACAACCACAAACAGCATACAGTTTAAAATTTTAAATGATCTATGTGTGCAAAATTATTTTGTGAAATAACCATGAAACTTCACTTACTTAGGTGAATTTTTAATTATTTCTTCTAAGATGGTCTCTTGTTCTTCACCCTGTCTCCCCGTCTCTTAAAAATATATTTGAAGCCATCAGAGCAGAAGTGAATGATTTTTTTCATTTTATTTCTAAGCAGTTTCTCTTAGCAACAACTGACCCATCAATGTCACTGTCCTCCCTCTTACAGAACATATACCAAAGGCTACTCAGAGAGGAAGCCTCCCAGTTCTTAGGAATAGCTCTCAGCTGTGAGTTCCACTGCCAGTGCTTCTAGGTCAAATCCTCCAAAGTTCTTTAGTCTTTCCCCATCCCCAATTCATCCTGTGTACTTACTTTCAGGTTAATATTCTGTAATCACTGCTTGCATTATTTAACTCCTGTGCACAAGAATCTTCCCACAGCTCCTTTTTTTCTCCTCTATGAAGTGTAAGCCCCCTGAATGGCCAGCAGTCAGTGTAACTCTCCCTGCTTTCATTTATTCTAGGCACTAGTGGTACTGTTACTGAACCAAACTCAGTCCGCTTGCCCATGAGCAGTAAAACCAATCTACTGTCACCGGGTTGTGGCGAAGGAAAGTGCAGCATTTATTGCAGGTGCCAAACAAGGAGTGTGGGCAGCTAGTGCTCAAAAAAAAAAAACCCAAACTCCCCGTTGGGTTTCAGGGAAGAATTTTTAAAGGCAAGGTGAGGAAGGGGAGTCACAGGATGTATGATCAACTCGTGCACAGTTCTCTGATTGGTTGATGTTGACGTAACAGTGTGGTGTTGTGTCATGCGCTAACATTATCAATTCTCAGGCTCTAGCCAGCCTGGGGGCTACGTGCTCATGGTCATCTTGTAGTTAACTTCTTCCATTTGATGAGGGTTTTAGTGTCTGTAAAACAACTCAGGAATATGCATCAGATACTGTTATCTTTGTACTTCAGGGAGGAACTAAAGATTCTGTGACTGCCATATGGCTGATTTACTGTTTAAATTGTTACCAATTCTCCTGGTCCTACTGGTCTCCTGGTCTCCAGGGCCTACCAAGAGGTCCTGGTCCTCTTTTTGTCACCACATGTTCACATCCTTTCAATCATTAATTCTTGAGCCAGGCTTCTGTGACTCAGGGGAGGCCTGGGACACTACAGCTTTTCTACAAACAAGAGACAGGCAGAGAACATGGTGGGAGGGGTCTGTCCTGGGAAGGTCCAATGGAGTACTAATGAACAGTTCTAATGAACATCACGTATATGGTGTATGCCTTCACAACACTGATCGTCTTATGAGTAATACAGACACCAAAAACAATTTCATAAAATATTTTATGACTATAATTGTGATAACTGTTACACAAGTAAATTAGGAGGGCATTATGAAAGAGTTAGCTAGGGTGTATTAGAGAAATTAGGAAAGGGTACCCTGGTATAGTGTTGCAAATGGGAGCTGGCCAGGATTGGGGCTGAGAGGGGTTGGGATATGCAAGGGGAAGAGAAGAGAGAATATTCCAGGGAAAGGAATAAGCAGAAAGGAAGGCCCAGAGGTCTGTGTGACTACAGTGCAGCGAGTGGGCAGAGTGACATGGGCTTAGGGTGAACCTAGGAGCCAGATTGCTCAGAACCTACAAAAGCCATTTAAAGGCTTTGGATTTAAACTGAAGTCAGTGGGAAGTCCATCCTGCATTTACTTGCCGTTTTCCAAAATGCATCTTAGTTTACTACAGAGGCCATTAGACACAACAGGTGTGTCTACTAGATTAGCTCATGTAATCCCGAGCTGTCATAATAGAAGCACAACATCTAAACCAAGGAAGGCGCACGGTACAGGCTCGGCTAGTGAGGAGGGTAACCCAGACCTCAGAAATGAAACAGCGCGGTGTGTCTGCTTCTTTCAAAACAAAGGTGTCCACATTGATTGTTTGCCATTCAAAACATATGGTTTACTAACAATCCAGACTACCAAGCGAACCACGCTAAGCCTGGGCACCTTTTTGATGTTGAGTCTGTCACCCTCCTTTAGCTCCTCTCTCTCCTGTTCCCTCTTTGTTCTCTCCTTCTAGCTGCTGTCCTGGTCTGCCGAATCCCTCCCCTCTACTGTTAGGGGTCTACTGTGTCTGTGGGGGGAAAACATTTGACAGTAAGAACTGCTGATCTAATAATAGTGCCCTTATATCTAGGGTTTTGTGCAGTGTTTACAGTCCTGGGAGGGTCCTGGTTCTGAGAGCCCAGAGCCGTGAGTGACACATTAATGAAGGATTAGTACAGGATGCTATGCCGGAGAAAGTTTTCCTGATCAAATTTCCAAATAACTCCTGACAAGTTTTGCAGAGAAAAGCTGCATAATTAGCTTGAACTTCTTGAACTAAAAAAACGCCTGCCTCTAATTCTGCAGGATTAGGATATAGCAGCCTCTATATTAAAAATAAACACGTTTTCATACTTCTAAGTGACAAATTTAAAAACTAAAAATGACCGTTAATTTTTTCCTTTCTGTTTGGAGGCGAGAGGTGCAGTTCTCTTTTTATTGGTCACCATCACAAAGAGTCTTCCCTCTACATGCCTCCATAAAATACTGGCATAATCCTAAAGTTTGGATGAATAAAGGCACATCAAACTTGAAAACGCTCTGTCATTTCAAGGTCTCATTAGCTTGGCTGCTTTGCAGACTATTAATGGACCTTAGGGAACAATAAATCAATTTCAAAACATTTTCAGACAAATGGAGCCACAGGGCAATGACTTGCTGGCTTGGAGGGACTTCTGTGACACTCACGTGTGAACTTTGAGGTTCTCATCCTTCATTCCCCCTCCCTTCCGTGACACCCCCTATTCATTTCTTGATAGGAGTTCTCTAGAGAGTTTTTACACTCAAGGGACTGGCTCAAAGAAGTATATCTGTAAAGCAGAAGAGAGAAAAAGTGTCATGACCTTGTGAAGGCAGTTGTCCTGAAACGTGTCTCTAACCAGGACCCAGGAATTTTACATTTTTGATTTTGCTACTTCACTGTGCAGCCTTGGACCACTATCATTTGACTTCTGACTGAGTGTCATTGTTCTCACCAAGTGACACCACAAAGTGGAGAAACAGTAGTACAGACACATGTTGCAAATGGGAAGGTCATGAGGAGGAACTTCTTGGTTTGAATCCTTGATTTACACACAGTTTTTGTTTGCCCCTGAAATGTTGTGCAGGCTCTGACTTCTTTTATTTGAAATGGTCTGACTTTATGTAACTGTCTAAGCGACAGAACTGATGCACTGCACGTTTCAAGCCTAATAATGTTACAGCTCACAGCTGGAAGGGAGCATCTCTGAGATGGATTTCTATGCTATGTGAGCTCAAAGGATACTGTTGGTCAAATGTAGTAAACTTCCTAAGTCCCAAAATCCCTTTCAAAAGCTTTTTTGGAGCTTTTTAAAAGGACAGTTTTTTAGTAGTTATTTCTCTCAGTGCCTAATCATTTCCAGGTAGTAGTTTAGCTTCATTAAGTCTTTGAAGTCACTAAGGTGCTTTTAAATGCATCACTGCTCCCGTGCATTGAATGACAGTGAAATGCTGGGGCCTGGTCTGTGTGCCCAGAACATCAGGAAATGGCTTGAGTGCCCTTCAGCAAAAGCCTTTGTTCAAAAAGAACTGCTTGTTCAGTCCAGGATACTGAGCCCGCTACTCATTACCCTTTGCTGCGTTCTCACAAGGGTCAGGGAGACTTGTTTCCATAAATGCAGACACTGAAGCGTGAATCTGGAACACTTGCTTTCAGTATTCACAGAGTCGCAGGGTGGACACAGTGATGCCTCACAAGAGTAACGTTTATAACCTCAAAAGTGTGTCCACCGTGGTGTTAATGCTATTTTGCTAAAAACGTTCTGTTCAGTTCTTACTTTTGCATCACTGACTGTTTCTAGTGCTGTGTCTGTGCAGTGGGGGGTACTTTGAAGTATGGGCATAGTGAGTCAGAGAAGCACGGTGTGTGTTTGTGTGTGTGTGTGTGTGTGTGTGTGTGTTTTATTTGTTCCTTTTACAAGCACTAACTTGGGGGATTATGATTCAAAAATTAACTGTGTTTTCTGGTTCTCTGGGCAGGTCCGTTTTCTACATAATTATATTGTATATCACTTTGTGCTTTATATTATCATAAGAATAACATAATGTAATAAAAGAATGTGTTCTTTTAATTAGGTTAATGTAATTCAGTGTGGTACTGACTTGGGGGTCATAAAGTTCCCAGTAGCAGGCATCTCATTTTCACAGCCTTTGGTTAACTAGCTACTTTCATGTTTCAGAATATTCTGTTATAAGCAGGGTATTCTCTCATCCAGATGAGTTTTGGTATGTGGTAGATTGGGGGTTCCAATGATTCTCCTATTGTGATAGTCTTATGTATGATTGTGTATTTTAATAATCTGAAAATATTCTTTATTTAGTAAAATATTTGACCATATTAATTAAGCAATCAGAGCTAATTCGATGTATTAATATAGATGGGATCAGAGTGTAACCTGTTTAATTACAATCAGGAAGCCCTTGAGATTGAAAGGGCTTGTGTCCATGGATTCCCCCACTAACCCTCTGGAGTGGACTATTCCTAGAACGAAGCTAATATAGTGACTCCTATGTAAGCCATCTAGATGCGTTCAAGAATTACTGAGGGCAAATTACTCAAATTTAAGTTTGTGTTTTATGATGGCATTTAGCAAATGCTCAATAAATCTTGGTCCAAAGGATGTGGAAGTAGGATGAAAAAACTAAAAGCTAGTAATGAAAGTCAATCAGATAAACCTAAGTTTAAATTTCAGCTCTTCAAAATCTCTAAGCCTCACTTTCCTCATCTGTAAAATGGGGATAATAATGCCTCCAGACTTGAGGATTAAAAAAGATCATGAAAATTAGGAATTAACACAAGTAGGGCTCAATAAATGCATAAATGATATTTCAGAGCTAGTGGAGTCTAGGGTGGAACAGGGAGGGAGAACAGCATGGTGTCTGGGTATATGGCCTCTAGAGAGATTCCTGAAGTACAAATCCTGGTTCTGCGGCTACCAGCAACGTGGCCTTGTGGAAGTTTTTTAATCTTTCTCAACTATGCTAGGTCCTTATGGCTGCTGTAACAAATTTCCACAAATTGAGTGGCTTAATTGAAACGACACAAATGTACTACCTTAAAGTTCTGGAGGCCCAGGAGTCCAAAACGGGTCTGACTGTCTAAAATCGAGATGTCAGCAGGTTACTTCCTGTCTGGAAAGGAAGAAACCATTTCCTTGCCTTTTCCAGCTTCTAGAGTCTGCCTACATTCCTTGGTTTGTGGGCCTTTCCTCTGTCTTCAAAGTGTCTCTCCTTTCCTTTAAAGGACTCATAATTCCATTGAGCTCACCCAGATACTGCCGGATAACCTCCCCATCTCAAGATCCTTAATCAAATCTGCAAAGTGCCTTTTGCCATAAAGTAACATATACACAAATTCTGGATATTAGGATGTGGGCATCCTTGAGGGGCCATTATTCTATCTATCTCATCAACCTTGCTTTTCCCATCTATAAAAAAGGGTAGGGACTTCCCTGATGGCTCAGTGGTAAAGAATCCGCCTGCCAATGCAGGAGACACGGGTTCAAGCCCTGGTCCGGGAAGATCCCACATGCCGCGGAGCAACTAAGCCCGTGCACCACAACTACTGAGCCTGTGCTCTAGCGCCCGCGAGCCACAACTACTGAGCCTATGTGCTGCAACTACTGAAGCCCACGTGCCTAAAGCCTGTGCTCCGCAACAAGAGAAGCCACCACAATGAGAAGCCTGCCACCGTAACAAAGAATAGCCCCCGCTCACTGCAACTAGAGAAAGCCCGCGCGCAGCAAAGAAGACACAATGCAGCCAAAAATAAATAAATAAATAAATAAAAAACAGGGTAATATAATATGACCTATCTCAGAGTTACGATAAAAAATAAATTGGATGATTCATGGAAAATGCTAAGTTCAGAGCTACCCACACATAGTAAGCACTTAATAAGTGTTGACTATTATTGTTATTATTATCAATGAATGAATCTCAGAGTCCCTTCCTGCTACATAACCCAGGCATTCATCTTCAACAAGATGATTCAGAGGCCCTGCCTGATTCCAGACAAAAAAAGAAGGCGCCTTCCCACCGGCTATTCTTCCCCACTGAGATTCTTGGCCAGTACCAGCTTAGAGCCATGGCTCTCTCAAGAAACAGAGATTTCTTGCAGACATTCCTTAATTTCAAATAAAATTCTCTTCAACAGAAGAGACATAACTAAGAGCATTATAATTCACAGAAACAGATCCTGAAGCAAGAAATAAGGGCTGCCTCTGTTTCTTCTCTCTCCATTCTGTACTCCTGTCGTACCAGTCAAGCCTTGTCTCAGGGAAAGGACCCTGGTTTTCAGAATGCCATTGTTTGCTCCTGGGGATCTTGCAGCCATAACTTTTGGCTGTTCCTACACTCTGTTTCTTCTCCATGTGGCCTATTTAATGTTGGCCTGCACTTTCATTAACCCCATACACTTGGCTGTGCTTTTATTGGCTAGCAATCATCAAAGTCCCTACAATGTCATTGCTGTTTTCTGAGTTGTTTTATATTATATCGGCCTGAGATAGTTTCCATTGAGAGAATTTGAGTGGGGAAAGGAAAAAAATAACATGATATTCATTAATTAAATCAATTAGTTAACAATGAACCCATAGTTAGCCTCTGTTCCACTTTTTACCGACACATTAAACTAGATTGAAAAGTTGTTGAATGTGGGTTCCCTTAAGTTCTCATTTTAAATGAAAACAAAATAGTTCTTCCTGCCATCTAGAATTCTTGAGACTTACCCTTTAAAAATACTTTGTTCTGCCACAAATAAGTTTTCAGAGACATCTAGAAGAATGAGTAGGGAGGAAAGGGATTTTTTTAAATTCAGTAAACATTCCCTATGATCTGTTCATACCCTTCATGGACTGTACTTGAAACTCCGTTTTCTTCTTATGCTTTGTTATTGATTCTGAATCCACATGTACATAGTGATGGTCAGATTGACATTCTCCCACCTATCTTAGCCCTCTTCTACCATTTTCCCTCCCACCTTCCTTATCTCAAAAGAAAGTTTTTTTCATGTGGCCTCTGAAGTATATCATCCAAACCTGACCTCCCCAGAAAGCATCCAAGAGCCATGGTTATTTCCTCTTCCCAGTCAATCAAAATTGCCATCCCCTCATTGTGTTTATCTTAATACACAACCAGGCATTAAGAAGAAAGCAATTAAATTAATTAAGGTGAATTTTCTGATTCTCCCAAGGAAATTTGCATTTTAAGGCCATAAAACTAATGTTTTTCTTTCTTTTCCCCCCCAACTTTATTGAGATATAATTGACAAATAAAATTATAATATATATAAAGTATACAGCATGATGATTTTTTTTAATAAATTTATTTACTCTATTTATTTACCTTTGGCTGCACTGGGTGTTCGTTGCTGCGCATGGGCTTTCTCTAGTTGCGGTGAGCGGGGGCTACTCTTCGTTGCAGTGTGCAGGCTTCTCATTGCGGTGGCTTGTCTTGTTGCGGAGCACGGGCTCTAGGCACGCAGGCTTCAGTAGTTGTGGCACACGGGCTCAGTAGTTGTGGCGTGCAGGCTCTAGAGTGCAGGCTCAGTACTTGTGGCTCACGGGCTTAGTTGCTCCGAGGCATGTGGGATCTTCCCAGACCAGGGCTCGAACCCATGTCCCCTGCATTGGTAGGCGGCTTCTTAACCACTGTGCCACCAGGGAAGTCCCACAGCATGATGATTTCACACTGTGAAATGACTCCCACAGTCAAGTTAATTAACACATCCATCACCTCACATATTTACTTTTTTTTGATGAAAACACTTAAGATCTGCTCTCTTAATAAATTTCAAGTTTAAAACACAGTATTATTAACTACAGTCACCATGCTGTACATTAGATCCTTAGAACTTATTCATCATATAACTTTGTTTTCTTTTCCCACTGTTCCTGCCTTGGTCTTTCTTTCTCAAGCTAAGAACTGTCTGTTTTGTTGGTGGGAATCATATTCCCTAATACACATAGAAATGCAGAAAGTGATTAAAGGAACAGAGTTAAGGAAAGGAAAAGAAAGGGCAAGAAGGGAAGTCTGGATCAGAGAAAGAGGGAATCAAATGAAAACAGGAAAGATGGAGGAAAACGATGGGGGGATGAAGAGGATACAGGCATTTTATGATGCGCAAGTCTCTTTCCTTAGCAAAACTGTGGCATCGCACAGCCCATTAACTCCATCCTGCCCAGCTCCCCTTGGCATCCACTAATGTATGTCTTCAGTTATGCTTTAGTCCATTTCAGTGTGTGTATGTGTGGGCAACGTCCCACCACCATTACCCGCAGGAAAAAATGAGCCGTTCCCTTGAATCTTATTTCATACAATTCCATTTTGGTCTTTCTTAAGAAGCCCAGTGTACTCTATAGTCAGACATGTCTGGTTTTAAGTCCTAAATTGATCACCTGGGCAATTACTTAATCTCTCTGAAGCTCAGTTTCCACATCAGTAAGATGGGAAGAGTAAATACACCAACATTATGGTGTCCTTCATAATGCTTGGTACCTAGTATGCATTTTTGTAAAATAGTTAATTGTTTTATATAGTATTGTGGAAATTATTATTATTATTACTACTATTACTATTTCTTCTCCCAGAAAAAGTCTGATTTTCTCATCCTCTTGCAGAAAACAATTTACTTACCTGCCTCTCCCTTTTCCACCTCTCCAAACTCAGCACTCCCCAACCCTAAAAAAATAAAAAATGGAAAATTTAAAGCACGCATGCCTCCCTGGCTTACATCTGGATGCTCAATGCTCTGCCCTACACTTTTATTCTCACTTTCCTTTTCCCAATTCTCCTCATGGAAATCGCACTCCTAGAAGTCCAGATAACAATTAGCCCATGGTTAGTGGCAGCCCCAGTTGCGTTTTGTTTCCTCAGCACATTAGACACGGACAAGAGAGGACCTATTTCTTTCTCCTACTCTTTTTAAGATCTTCCAAAACAAAAGGTGAGTTAGAATCCTTTCAAGCACCAGGAGTCATGCTGGTAATGTCCTAAAGCACTCTGCATTTCCAGATGCGAGTTTCTGCCTGACACTTGAGTACTGACTTTGTATATCTGGCACCTTGGTTTCTACCACTTGAGGAGCTCATCACTGTCTTCTCTGCATCATCATGGCTCCACCTCGATTTCTTTCATGTTTTCCTCGCCTGAGGAGGCCACCACGAGCCTCTTGCCCTCTCCCCTGGGCAGCTGCTCTGTGGATGCATCCATTGGCCGCTCCCTTTAACTAATGGTTAGTGTTTCCTATAAAATAAAGCTACCTTTGATTCTCATTAAATTCTGGCTTTCTTCCCCTAAACCAGACCATGCAAGCAATTATAATTCCTTTATTTATATATCCAGGGACATGAGCATTTTGGTGGAGTGAGGATCCGCATCTTTTATCAAATTATTGAAAGGGGCTAAAACTTAAAATAAATTATGGACTGGATAGCATTGCATTGCTTAATCAGCTAATACCTCTTCATTGAGAAGTTAAATTAACTCAGTCACTTGAAAAAATTTTGAATTGCATCTTTAAATTTTTCCAAACTATTTTCCTTACATAAATGTGTGTGTATATATATATATATATATATATATATATATATATATATATATATACACACATTTTTACATATGCAAGTAAAATAATATATACTATATATACTATTGTATATAATATATATATAATATACAGTATAATCCCACTATAATGAGATAAGTCAGGCTTAAAAATCCAAAACTCAAAAACTTGGGGTCTGGACTTCTCTGGTAGCACAGTAGTTGAGAATCCGCCTGCCAATGCAGAGGACACGGGTTCAAGCCCTGGTCCGGGAAGATCCCACAGGCCGCCGAGCAGCTAAGCCCATGCACCACAACTACTGAGCCTACGCTCTAGAGCCCGCGAGCCACAACTACTGAGCCCACGTGCCACAATTACTGAAGCCCGCACTACTAGAGCCCGTGCTCTGCAACAAGAGAAGCCACCACAGTGAGAAGCCCACGCACCTCAACAAAGGGTAGCCCCCGCTCGCAGCAACTAGAGAAAGCCCATGCGCAGCAATGAAGACCCAATGCAGCCAAAAATAAAAATTAATTAATTAATTAATTTTTTAAAAATACATTAAAAAAAACCCTTGGGATGGTATTATTGCGAAATTAATGAAAAATTATCTTGTAATTATGGGGAGAGGGGAGTTTTCATTTTTCACTTATTTGTTTTCATTTATTAGATACGTAGGGAAAAGAAACAGACCTATGTTTATGAACAGTGATTATCCCACACTGAATGGAGAAGGTTCCAAACTATCGGAAGGCAGTCATTTCCTAACAAACGCCTGACCCCCAAAAGTTAAGAATTTGGCAAACCCAGCAGGAGAACAGGGAAGACTCTTGCTGCGGTGTTAAGGTCAGCCACGGTTCCCCCGTGACCAAGTGGGCCTATACACGTAACACTATTGCTCTTGAGAAATACAGGTGCGCACACACAGCCATTGTCCCAAAGGCACATCATACTGGATAAAACATGGTTCTCTAAAAAAACTTAGGTCCTAGTGCAGTGCTAAAGGCAGCAGTACAGACGACCCCCTCCCTGTGGTTGTTTCCCCTAGGGATCTTTGAGGTCCTTTTGATGAAGCTCTTAGGCAGGGCTCCCGAGTCCTTCAGAGACTTTCTAATAACTTTGAACCTCACGTGACAGAGTCCAAATTTTTATCATCTTCCTTCCAAAAGGCTCCCTTTTCCCATACCAAGTTGCTCCCAGCCCTGTTCTGCAATCTTTAAACCCTGACTAATAGGAGGTGATGCCAGCTCCTCTTGACCAGAAGTCCTAGCCTCGTACCAAGCCAAATGAAGTCAAACAAAACCAAATGGCCTTAAATATCTTGTACCCTCTGACCCCAGAACAGCAGGTTCCTTCCTGACTTGAAAGTACCACTGATAGTAGTTCTTTCCAGCTAAAAATGGTTTTCTCACTTTTTAATGGCATTTTCTGTTTCTTAAAGTTTGCCTCATTATGTACCCATATCAATGTATGTATCTGTTTATGTCTATTTACGTTCCCTGAAGAATTAATTATCTTCTCCCTGGGCTCAAAGTACATTTTAAAGTGGGTCTTACAAGGTAGAGAAACACATTACAAAGCAACATAAGAATTCCAGCCTAGGGATTTCCCTGGTGGTGTAGTGGTTAAGAATCCGCCTGCCAATGCAGGGGACATGGGTTCGAGCCCTGGTCCGGGAAGATCCCACATGCCGCGGAGCAACTAAGCCCGTGCGCCACAACTACTGAGCCTGCGCTCTAGAGCCCACGAGCCACAACTACTGAGCCCACGCACCACAACTACTGAAGCCCGTGTGCCTAGAGCCCTTGCTCTGCAACAAGAGAAGCCACCACAATGAGAAGCCTGCGCACCACAGCGAAGAGTAGCCCCCGCTCACCGCAACTAGAGAAAGCCCGTGTGCAGCAACGAAGACCCAATGCAGCCAAAAATAAATAAATAAATAAATAAATTTATAAAAAATAAATTAAAAAAAAAAAAAAGAATTCCAGCCTAATGTTGTGCAAATACGTTCAATGATCAAACTCAACTGGCATCATATTTCTAGTTCAAATCTGGGTAGGTATCAGGAGCGCCTATGGTTCATTTTTAAAGCGCAAATGCTCCACCTCAGCCCCAGATTCGGTAGATCCGGGTAGTATTTGTATTTTTTTGTAAAGTCTCCAGGTTGGTGTGATGGGCAGCCACAGCTGAGAATCACTATGGTGGACACTTCTGAGGAAAGATCAAATCCCTGATAATAAGTCCAGCTGGTCGTGACACTAAAATAGTGAGCTCATGCCCCTCATCCCCCAAAAACAAAACTCAAGTTCCAAAAGCAGAAGACGATGTTCAAAGAAAAAGGCAAAGCCAGAAACCCATTATAGCCATTTATTTTAGTGACAGCATTTTCCTACTTTCAGGAGCTCATCTAGATAAAAGACTAAGAGATAAAAGCAAACGCAATTATATTTTGCCTCAGGAAAGAGCTCTGAATACTTCTTTATTATATTGCCAGAGATTAGGACAAGAATGTAAATCTGCGAAAGTCCTACTAGAGGCTTCTTTCATTAACAGAAATGGAAACAGGCATTTATACGCCACCAATAAATCAATTAAAGGAGGAAAGGAGCTTGAAATGGCCTTCATTGCACTTATTAACCTTGGGAATTACATCAGTTGGTGATGGCTAGACCCTGCATCTTCCTGTCATTCACCTGGAGCAAATGGAAGGAGATAAAGCCTGGGAAGAGTCTCATCACACTAACCATGAAATCTGCAAGTCTTGTGTTTGCTAAAGTGAAGCAGAAGCAAAGCAGAGCCAGACTTTTCTAAAAACATTGTCGGCTTTTGTGGATTTAAAATGTGAGAGTGTGAATCAGTGTGTGAGTTGGTGTGTTTATATGTGTCTGGGTTTACATAAATCCTGATGCGGGGAATTATTTTAATCTCTATGATAATTGCCAGTACGACGATGTTTTAAAATGGGAGGATTCTATTAAGAAGTAGCATTCAAAGGAATTTCTCAGTGACATTTGAGAGTGATGTGGACCCTTCCTTTCTAGGCTCCTTTCGGACTGTTAATCACCAACTTCTGTCAACTTCTTTTCAGTTTATCAGTTTCAGAAAATCTTCATTTGTGTTGAACAGTGGCAGCTGGAATAAGATTACTGGCAATTAGAATCCAAACTAGCCAAGGAATTTCAAAATTAAAGGCAAAAAAAAAAAATGGATTCAATTTCCTGCCCTGCCAGATAATACTTTGTTTTTGGGGCAACCACTTCACCTGCCTAGTCTCAAGTTCTTCAGCTAGAATTTGAGAGTAATAATATCTCTTCAACTTCCTCACCAGGTTATAGGGAAAAGCATTTTATAATCTTCAGAAAGTTATACAAATGGAAGGCACCATTAGTTTAAGCTTCTACCTTTAAAATGTCTTATATGTCATGTGTAATAGAAATGTCTGTTTATTACTAATGATGTTGGATTAAAGACGTGTCGTGAAGGATGTGATATTTCAGTGTGAACTTCTCACTATGCCAAAATAAAATGCACTTTTCTTCCAACACTCTGTGCCTCACATTTGGATTTTATTCTTTATTTCTTGCTGGTTCCCACACTGTTTTACTCTGTTATTTCATCCCTCCCCCCCTATATAGGGGCTAAGAGGTGGAGCCCTCCCTATCCAGCTTTTAGCCTCTTTTAATGACTGTGCTGGAAGCAGGGTGACTTGGTGACCTCACCTCCTACAAACTCACTGTGCCATGAGTTCAGCAGAATGTTTTCTAATATATGTGAAGTGCTGCGGGCAAGCGAAAGCTGAGGTCCTCTCCTCTGCTGTTCTCCACATGACCTGCCAATCACCAAGTCCTATCAGATGTGTCCTAAATCTCTCTCAAGTCAGTCCTTTAGCATAAGACATATTAGTTTCACTTCTGAATCATGGAAGTGTCCAGCTAACTGGACTCTTCCATTACTCATGGGTTTCTCTCCCCTACCCTCCTGCCTACCCAAATCTTTTCTCCACTCGACATGCTGGAGCAATCTTGCCAAAACCTAAATCTGTGTACATCAATTCCCTGCTAAAACCTTGGATGGTACCCAGCCTCCCGTAGGAAAGTCCTATACTGTCTAGGCTTGACAAATAAGGCTTTCTAGATCAGATGCCTGTTCGCCTCTCACTTGCACTCAGCAATACTGAACTATTCCCAGTTGCCAAATGCACCATATACCCTTTCTCAAGCTCCATGCTTTTTTTTTTAGTGATTCTTTCTAACTATAATTGCCCTCTCTCCACCCTTTTCTATCTGGAACATTCCTATTCATCCTTTAAAACTCTGCTCCAGAGTCACCCTTTCTTTGATGTCTCTTTCGAATCTTCCCATACATAAACTACTATATCTAGCAGTATATACTTTCATTATAGTACTTATTACACCAAATTATATTTATTTGTTAGAAAAATTTGTTTCCCCTTCTGGACTGTGAGCTTCTTCAGGGCAAGGATCAGGTCTTACTCATCTTTGGATCTCAAGAAGCTAACAGTGGTCTGACCAATTATAGCTACATTATAAATATTTCTTAAGTGAATGAAAGGATGGATTCTCATAAGTGAAAACAATACACACCCTGTGTATCCTGTGGGACTGAGTGCTAGTAAAAGAAACATCTGACGGGGCTCATCCCTTATTTATCATTGTTAGTTCTTGTTATACTTTTGACATTTCTGCAATCTTCTGGTAAAACTCTAAGGTAAGCATCTCATCTACATGAAGGAGCAACAGACACTGACCAAATCAGGCCTGTTGGTGAGCCATGCACCTTGTGATATTAGTATTGTCATAGATGGGTTATTTTCCCCTTCATCTCCTCCATATGACTCTGGGCAGCTGTCCTTATACTGAAATTCATGAAAAGTCAAGCTTCTTGACAATTTCAGAAGCAAAAAGCTCTGAAAAGCTCTTCCTCCTTCCTCTACTGAAATTTTTGCTCTTCTTTCTTTCTAAAACGATGAGAATATAGTCAGGCATTGTGTATCCCAAGACCCACTGATCAGAGTTAAATTGGAAACTAAGGAGCCCACAGTGGTGCTTTTTGCCTATTTGATTCATGAGCTCACTGTGTCCACGAGTCCCTCTGTGGAATCAGTGTAAGCTGGAAACTGGCATGCCTCGATTTTTACTATTATGACTGCAATCAATGGGGAATAAATGAATATTCTCCATTTTATCCAACTGCGCCGCTTCCCAGAAAACTCTGGGGGGAAAATGAGAGGTGTGCTATTTTTGCTTTTATATTCATAATTATTTTCCAGGCTTTCCATTATTTTACACCACTGAGTTTTTCTTTCTTTTCCTCATAAGGTACACATTTTACTTAGAAGTGAGAATTAATACCTATTGTGTAACTAATGATTATTCTTTTATGAGTTAATTAACCAAAATTGATGAATAGACCAAAAGGTGACATCAGTGTAGTTTGCATGTATTTCAACCTCTGTTTCATAAGACAAGATTTTACTGTAAAATGCATGGTTCAAGATTATTTTAAAAATATAAATTGGTTTCTCTTATTTCAAATAATTAATCTCTGAAACTAATACAATTGGAATTTCACTCTTCTATGAGTCAGTTTTTGAAAATATAATTGAAAGTCCATTTTGGAGAAAGAAAACTTATTTTTCTTTTCTCTCTCTTTCCTCTTTTTTTTCTGTTTTATTCTTTTGTTCAATAAATAGTAACTGGACATAGTATCTGTTGACTGGATTTGGCTAGACACTGTGAAGAATTTAAAATTTTCAGTTACTGCCCCTAAAAACCTTACAGAGACACACAAAAAGTTAACTAAAAGAAGAAATGTCACAGACAGTACCAAGTGAGTAGTAAGGGCAGTAACTCTGCAAGTTCACAAGCCAGTCTTTACCTCCCTGACATTTTCTTTTTTTTTTTTTTAACATCTTTATTGGAGTATAATTGCTTTACAATGGTGTGTTAGTTTTTGCTTTATAACAAAGTGAGTCAGTTATACATATACATATGTTCCCATTTCTCTTCCCTCTTGCCTCTCCCTCCCTCCCACCCTCCCCATCCCACGCCTCTAGGTGGTCACAAAGCACCGAGCTGATCTCCCTGTGCTATGCGGCTGCTTCCCACTAGCTATCTATTTTACATTTGGTAGTGTATATATGTCCATACCACTCTCTCACTTCGTCCCAGTTTACCCTTCCCCCTCCCCTGCTCCCTGACATTTTCAAACAGAGCTTTCCAGCCTGCCATCCTTTGTGATTTATTTTTAATGGTTCTTCTCATCTCAATCCAACATATAGACAGATGCAGGAACATATCCTGGTTCTATCCCCTATGTCTATACTGCTTCAGCTCTACTTCTGAGCTCTTGAAATAAAAATTGGAAGCTCTCCCCAGACTAGTCTGTGAATATCAGATTATTATCTGCCCACTTCCTCTGGAGGAAAGGAGATGGGTTACGTGATTCAGGAAGCGCGTGTTTTTCTCCTGATCTCTATATATCAACCATACCTGCACATTTAAAATCTCATAAAAAGAAAGTATTGGACTGTGTTCAGCACTGCATCGTTACCAACTTGAGGAAGCTTCATTAACAACTCTGTGCTTTTCCAGTTATTATTGAAGCCTGACCTTGGTTATATTATCACCCATTGTGAACGGATACACACTCTTAACTCTGTAAACTAAGGCTGTTCCATGCCCTTCTTTCCTTTCCTAGCAATAGGCAAATAATCCTTAACTCATAGAAGCAACTGGAGAGGCTGTTTGACCAGTTTGTCTGACATCACATTTTGTTTCTCCACCAATTTTCTTCTTTTAGTCCCCAGTGAGTCACCATCTTTTGAGCAGTCTTCTGCAAGCACAGCGGGCCCTCCATATCTGTGGGGTCCACACTGAGGACTCAACCAACTCCCCATCAAAGGCAGAGCCAGAGGACCAACCGTACAACACTGTTTTATATAAGGGACTTGAGCATGTGAGGATTTTGGTATTGGGGAAGCAGGGGAGAGGCTGGAACCAATCCCCTGTGGATACCAAGGGAGGATTGTAGTTCCCTTAAATTTACCCCCAGGTAGTCAACCTCTCTCGCATTCACATATCTTTCTTTACACTTCTACAACTATAGTTGCCTCATTGTGTTTTCATTGCTTTTATGCTTCTGTATCTCACTACTAGAGTGTAAGCACCTTGAGGGCAGGAACTGTGACTTCATCACTGTTGTATACCCAGAGCTTAGTTTGGTTCCTGGAGTATAGAAGGCACTCAATAAACATTTGTTAAGTGAATGCTCAGCATTGAGAAAGAGGCATAACAGACTATGGAGATTCAGAGGAGAGTAACCAAACCATCATAGAGAGTGCAGGAAAATTTCAGAGGAAGATACAGCTAAACTGAGACCTGAAGGATAACTGCAACTTATCCATTCATAGGCTGAGGGCAATCCAGACAAAAATAATAACAGTAACATGAGCAAAATTCATATTTGAAAATGAACAGGGTCCATTGAAAGCCAAAAAGATCAGCTGTGCCTTCTGTTTACCATGCCTGAATCCAAACATATATATATGTATATAAGTGTATGTATATATGTGTGTGTGAGAGAGAAAACCTTAGTTTTTAAAAGCTTAATTTGCTATAACAAAAAATCAACTCCATCAACCTATAAAACACATATACTTAGCCCCAAACCCTCTATCGGGCTAAACAACATTTCCATTAACTTTCTCATTATTTTCTTTTTCCTTAAGTCAAATTTTAATTTTTTAATTTTTTAAAAAATTCTCCATTTTAACTGTTGGTGTTTTCATAGTATTTTTTAAGTAGTTCTGTTGCAGACGATAGTATGGTTAAGTAGAGAGAGGTGAACCTAACCACTTTGCCTGAAATTATTATGTATAGAAAAACAGTTGCAGGTTCCAAACACTTAAATTAGAAATGAACATTTAGGAAATGACCTGCTTCTAAATTGAGATTTTGGGTGCACACAGGACAAGCTGTAACAGAATGTAGTGGAAAGCAGACTGGTCTTGGAGTCCACACATCTACGCCATTTCCTTTACTATGTCCATGAGACTCTCGATCTCATCATTTCTTGAATGGGATCTGTAATATCTGCTCTATATTATTCGTAGGTATTCCCAAAATTGAAAGAGGAACTCTATGTGAAATGCATCACCTAACAGATGGTAGAGGGTTGTATTCCATTATAGCACAAGGTGATCTGCTATTGTAGTTATTTGTACATTAGAAAATAAAAATTTTACACCCCTTCCACAACTACAACATTATATATGGAAAATATGTACAACCATTTAAGTTAGTCAAAGTAAAGCTATTCTTTTTACAGACACAGTTTTAAGTAGTTGGTGTCTACGTCTGTGGCATGACCACAGCAAGTGTGTTTACGTAGAAATGGCTGTTTGCCTTATTAACATGAGGCTAATACACATTGTAACTATTTTGTCTCATAGAATGATTGAAGATAGTGGGAAAAGAGGAAATACCATGGCAGAAAGAAGACAGCTGTTTGCAGAGATGAGTAAGTATGGAACTTTGAAGGAACACCCTTGAATACTCATGGAAGGCTGGAAACAACCACTTAATCCTTATGACATTTGTACTTTTCCCTAAAATTCTGAAGTCTTTACATAAAATGTATGTTTAGGCATTTTTGCCTCCTCTTGGGTAAGAATTAAATTAGACAGTGAATCATCATAATTTGTTACTAGGACTGTATATCTTATATGAAAGAAAAGGGTTCGTGGACCTGAATGTATATATACATACACGGATGCTTAATAAACACTATTTAGTGTTGGCATTAATACAATCCACTAAACTTCAAAGTCTGTGTTCATTTCCCTGTACTACCACAGGGTCTGGCACATTGCGGCAACAGATAAAAATTTTGAAATGAATCATTGAATGTCTTACCCACAAAACGATATCATATGTTCATATGGGAAAGAGGAGTCAGGCGTGATTACCAGATCAAGCTATAAGCTGTCATTTGAACTTCATGCAACGGGGGACAAGCTGTCCTACAAACTAGTTTCTAAAAAGTGAAAAGGAAAACAAAGGTTTAAAAGAGCTTGGAGGTGACCTGCTATGCAAGGAAAACCAAACCAAGACTATATTTACTGACTCCAATGGAGAACTC
This sequence comes from Balaenoptera musculus, assembly GCF_009873245.2. Taxonomy (NCBI): domain Eukaryota; kingdom Metazoa; phylum Chordata; class Mammalia; order Artiodactyla; family Balaenopteridae; genus Balaenoptera; species Balaenoptera musculus. Next base: position 50,305,736 of record NC_045798.1, read on the forward strand.
ATTAAATAAAGATTGTTGGTTTATGTAAATGCAAGGTTGCTGTGTAAGTAATTGGGTGGTAGTATCTCCTTCTAGACCATTTTTCCTATTCATAAGGAAGAAGAACTTGACATTGTGGGGGAAAGCACACATCTCAAATTAAATGTTATAAAGAAAAAAGTACGATTCTCTTATGGACTTTTTATCTCTCCTTCCCTGCAGAAGGAATGAGGATGAGCAGAAGTGAGTCATAAGCCTTTTACTCCAGGAAGGCAAGAGAAAAAATTAGGCTTCTACTGAAGACTGGAACTGATTGGCAAGAATGAGGGTCAGAGCAGATAAAGGAAAGCCCCAGATAATAAGATTCAGATTTTCCTTTATCATTTCCCAATAATCTGGAGGCACCAAGACAGCATTAGAACTAACAAAGAGGAAAGAAAATTAAAATTGATGTGGAGAATCTCAATCATGCTCCTTGCTTTTTCCACTTTTAGAAACGTGTCTAAAGTGCCTGTGACAGTTTCAGCCATGACCTTCCAATTTCCATGTCTGGTACTGTAGCTTCACTTCTGGCCTGACCAGTCATCTGGAACTCTGACCTTTGTTGATACAAATCTAACAGAGGAAGGAACCTAGTTACTGCCTGGCCATCTAAACAAAATCCAAAGCAGCACAGGTATCCTCTCGTATCATAGACTCTTAGACTGAAAAGGCAAGAGCTATGTATATCATGGGCCAGTGTTTTGTCAGAAAAAGAAAAAAACTAGTAATTTTTAACATAGAAAAGCAATGAAGTCTTAGAGGAAATCTTTAAATTTATCATTGTTACATTAAAGACCGTATTAGCCAACAGACTGTAAGAATTTTAAAAGTGTGCTTATGTCATGATTCTATAAAATTTATCTGAATTTAAGTACATAATCCCAGCTCCTTCTACACCTGGTGCAGTGCCTGACACAGACAAACACATATGTCACAAATGTCTTTTGAATTAAAGTTGTCCAACTCAAAGAAAGATCAACATGAGTTTTATAGCCATAGAAACAGAAAAGCTCTAAATTTTTCAAATGAGAGAGACTTAGGAAAATTGTGCATTCATTTCCCAAATTGTAACTTAACCTTTTCATAGAAGCTTCTCAGGGAGGTCATACAGTTTATTAAATCATTTTGAGTTCTCCTGATTAGTGATCAAAATAGTTAAGCAAGCCACACAGATATGTATCTTTCTTCCTTTCTTCCTCTCTTCAAAAGCAAGTAAACACATCTGACCTTAACAATTCATTAGTGAGCATCGTGTTCAGATTAACACTAAATAGGACACACGTCCACAGTAAGTGGGATTCTGCCAGATAAAGCAGTTGGCTGATTTCAACAGGAGAAATTGATTTTGATAGACTGTCAGACAAAAGAGAAATGTAATCTCATTGAGAATGTGTTAAATATTTGAAAAATATATGGGTTACCCCAGCTCTATCAGCAGGACACCAAAGAAACACAAGGAAACTATTATCAGAGAAGACTGACATTGAAACTTAGAAAGTAACTCCTTCCAGGAATCTATGATGTCTAGACAGGGAGCTGAAAAAGAAGGAAGAACTTGTAAATCTGGTCAGCTAAGTATTACCTAGAAGTAGTTCTTTTTAAACATGAAAGGAAAGTGCCAAAGAGCTTCTTGGTTTTGGAAATTGCAAATGTCACAGGAAAAAAAAAGGAGTTAAGAAGGCAGGGAAGACTTTTTTCAATACTATTGTGAGAGGGGAGAGAGACGGAACTCAGCTCTGCCGGAACCAAAGACAGGAGGGTTTCTAAGCACTGGGGTGAGCTAGAGCAGAAGCACTGGAGGATACCAGAGGGGAAGTTGGTCAACTGTGTTTACTCATTGTCACAATGAAGAAGTTAGGCTCCTACCCTCCCACAGACACTAGGAGATCTCCTTCAATGATTTCATTTCCAAGGAATGGCTCCCAGTCCTTGAGAAAGATATTCCTGGGTTGTAAAACTGGCAAAAGTCTGGGAGGTTTACATCTTTAAAGGGACAGAAAAAGAATTTACAAAGGAAAGTTTTGTAGAAAAGTAAGTGCTCCAAGAAAACAGAGATCAAAGACCTAGAGTCAGGAAGAAACCTGTCTAAAGTTTAGTCAAGCTGAGGGGAACCTTACAAAAGCAAAGAGCAGAGAACACAGAAAACAGGATAATAATTTTTTTTTAATTTAATTTAATTTTTTTTTATACTGCAGGTTCTTATTAGTCATCCATTTTATACACATCAGTGTATACATGTCAATCCCAATCTCCTAATTCAGCACACCACCACCCTACCCCCGCCGCTTTCCCCCCTTGGTGTCCATACGTTTTTTCTCTATTTCTGTGTCTCAATTTCTGCTCTGCCAACCAGTTCATCTGTACCATTTTCTAGGTTCCACATATATGCGTTAATATACGATATTTGTTTTTCTCTTTCTGACTTACTTCACTCTGTATGACAGTCTCTAGATGCATCCACTTCTCTACAAATAACCCAATTTCATTCCATTGTATATATGTACTACACCTTCTTTATCCATTTGTCTGCCGATGGGCATTTAGGTTGCTTCCATGACCTGGCTGTTGTAAATAGTGCTGCAATGAACATTGGGGTGCATATGTCTTTTTGAATTATGGTTTTCTCTGGGTATATGCCCAGTAGTGGGATTGCTGGGTCATATGGTAATTCTATTTTTAGTTCTTTAAAGAACCTCCATACTGTTCTCCATAGTGGCTGTATCAATTTACATTCCCACCAACAGTGCAAGAGGGTTCCCTTTTCTCCACACCCTCTCCAGCATTTGTTGTTTGTAGATTTTCTGAGGATGCCCATTCTAACTGGTGTGAGGTGATACCTCATTGTAGTTTTGATTTGCATTTCCCTAATAAATAATGATGTTGAGCAGCTTTTCATGTGCCTCTTGGCCATCTATATGTCTTCTTTGGAGAAATGTCTTTTTAGGTTTTCTGCCATTTTTGGATTGGGTTGTTTGTTTTTTTAATATTGAGCTGCATGAGCTGTTTATATATTTTGGAGATTAATCCTTTGTCCGTTCATTCATTTGCAAATATTTTCGCCCATTCTGAGGGTTGTCTTTTGGTCTTGTTTATGGTTTCCTTTGCTGTGCAAAAGCTTTTAAGTTTCATTAGGTCCCATTTGTTTATTTTTGTTTTTATTTCCATTACTCTAGGAAATGGATCAAAAAAGATCTTGCTGTGATTTATGTCAAAGAGTGTTCTTCCTATGTTTTCCTCTAAGAGTTTTATAGTGCCCGGTCTTACATTAGGTCTCAAATCCATTTTGAGTTTATTTTTGTGTATGGTGTTAGGGAGTGTTCTAATTTCATTCTTTTACATGTAGCTGTCCAGTTTTCCCAGCACCACTTATTGAAGAGACTATCTTTTCTCCATTGTATATCCTTGCCTCCTCTGTCATAGATTAGTTGACCATAAGAGCGTGGGTTTATCTCTGGGCTTTCTATCCTGTTCCATTGATCTATATTTCTGTTTTTGTGCCAGTACCATATTGTCTTGATTACTGTAGCTTTGTAATATATCCTAAAGTCAGGCAGTCTGATTCCTCCAGCTCCATTTTTTTCCCTCAACACTGCTTTGGCTATTCAGGGTCTTTTGTGTCTCCATACAAATTTTAAGATTTTCTGTTCTAGTTCTGTAAAAAATGCCATTGGTACTTTGATAGGGATTGCATTGAATCTGTAGATTGCTTTGGGTAGTATAGTCATTTTCACAATATTGATTCTTCCAATCCAAGAACATGGTATATCTCTCCATCTGTTGGTATCATCTTTAATTTCTTTCATCAGTGTCTTATCGTTTTTTGCATACAGGTCTTTTGTCTCCCTAGGTACGTTTATTCCTAGGTATTTTATTATTTTTGTTGCAGTGGTAAATGGGAGTGTTTCCTTAATTTCCCTTTCAGATTTTTCATCATTAGTGTATAGGAATGCAAGAGATTTCTGTGCATTAATTTTGTATCCTGCTACTTTACCAAATTCATTGATTAGCTCTAGTAGTTTTCTGGTGGCATCTTTAGGATTCTCTATGTATAGTATCATGTCATCTGCAAACAGTGACAGTTTTACTTCTTCTTTTCCAATTTAGATTCCTTTTATTTATTTTTTTTTCTTCTCTGATTGCTCTGGCTAGGACTTCCAAAACTATGTTGAATAATAGTGGTGAGAGTGGACATCCTTGTCTTGTTCCTGATCTTAGAGGAAATGCTTTCAGTTTTTCACCATTGAGCATGATTTTTGCTGTGGGTTTGTCATATATGGCCTTTTTTATGTTGAGGTAGTTTCCCTCTATGCCCACTTTCTGGAGAGTTTTTATCATAAATGGGTGTTGAATTTTGTCAAAAGCCTTTTCTGCATCTATCGAGGTGATCATATGGTTTTTATTCTTCAATTTGTTAATATGGTGTTTCACATTGATTGATTTGCATATATTGAAGTATCCTTGCATCCCTGGGATAAATCCCACTTGACCTGGTGTATGATCCTTTTAATGTGTATTTGGATTCTGTTTGCTGGTATTTTGTGGAGGATTTTTGCATGTATATTCATCAGTGATATTGGTCTGTAATTTTCTTTTTTTGTAGTATCTTTGTCAGGTTTTAGTAGCAGGGTGATGGTGACCTCATAGAATGAGTTTGGGAGTGTTCCTTCCTCTGCAGTTTTTTGGAAGAGTTTGAGAAGGATAGGTGTTAGCTATTCTTTAAGTGTTTGATAGAATTCACCTGTGAAGCCATCTGGTCCTGGACTTTTGTTTGTTGGAAGATTTTTAATCACAGTTTCAATTTCATTACTTGTGATTGGTCTGATCATATTTTCTATTTCTTCCTGGTTCAGTCATGGAAGGTTATACCTTTCTAAGAATTTGTCCATTTCTTCCAGGTTGTCCCTTTTATTGGCATAGTGTTGCTTGTAGTAGTCTCTTAAGATGCTTTGTATTTCTGCAGTGTCTGTTGTAACTTCTCCTTTTTCATTTCTAATTTTATTGATTTGAGTCCTCTCCCTCTTTTTCTTGATGAGTCTGGCTAATGGTTTATCAATTGTGTTTATCTTCTCAAAGAACCAGCTTTTAGTTTTACTGATCTTTGCTATTGTTTTCTTTGTTTCTATTTCATTTATTTCTGCTCTGATCTTTATGATTTCTTTCCTTCCGCTAACTTTGGGTTTTGTTTGTTCTTCTTTCTCTAGTTCCTTTAGGTGTAACGTTAGATTGTTTATTTGAGATTTTTCTTGTTTCTTGAGGTAGGCTTGTATAGCTATAAACTTCCCTCTTAGAACTGCTTTTGCTGCATCCCATAGGTTTTGGATCATCGTGTTTTCATTGTCATTTGTCTCTAGGTATTTTTTGATTTCCTCTTTGATTTCTTCTGTGATCTCTTGGTTATTTAGTAATGTATTGTTTAGCCTCCATGTGTTTGTCTTTTTTACTTTTTTTTCCCTGTAATTCATTTCTAATCTCATAGCGTTGTCAGAAAAGATGCTTGATATGATTTCAGTTTTCTTAAATTTACTGAGGCTTGATTTGTGACCCAAGATATGATCTATCCTGGAGAATGTTCTGTGTGTACTTGAGAAGAAAGTATAATCTGCTGTTTTGGGATGGATTATCCTACAAATATCAATTAAATCTACCTGGTCTATTGTGTCCTTTAAAGCTTGTGTTTCCTTATTAATTTTCTGTTAGATGATCTGTCCATTGGTGTAAGTGAGGTGTTAAAGTCCCCCACTGTTATTGTGATACTGTCGATTTCCTCTTTTATAGCTGTTAGCAGTTGCCTTATGTATTGAGGTGCTCCTATGTTGGGTGCATATATATTTATAATTGTTATATCTTCTTCTTGGATTGATCCCTTGATCATTATGTAGTGTCCTTCCTTATCTCTTGTAACATTCTTTATTTTAAAGTATATTTTATCTGATATGAGTAATGCTACTTCAGCTTTCTTTTTATTTCCACTTGCATGGAGTATCTTTTTCCATCCCCTCACTTTCAGTCTGTATGTGTCCCTAGGTCTGAAGTGGATCTCTTGTAGACAGCATATATATAGGTCTTGTTTTTGCATCCATTCAGCAAGCCTGTGTCTTTTGGTTGGAGCATTTAATCCATCCACGTTTAAGGTAATTATCCATATGTTTGTTCCTATTACCATTTTCTTAATTGTTTTGGGTTTGTTTTTGTAGGTCCTTTTCTTCTCTTGTGTTTCCCAGTTAGAGCAGTTCCTTTAGCATTTGTTGTAGAGCTGGTTTGGTGGTGCTGAATTCTCTTAGCCTTTGCTTGTCTGTAAAGCTTTTGATTTCTCCATCGAATCTGAATGAGATCCTTGTCGGGTAGAGTAATCTTGGTTGTACGTTCTTCTCTTTCATCACTTTAAGTATATCATGCCACTCCCTTCTGGCTTGTAGAGTTTCTGCTGAGAAATCAGCTGTTAACCTTATGGGAGTTCCCTTGTATGTTATTTGTCGTTTTTCCCTTGCTGCTTTCAATAATTTTTCTTTGTCTTTAATTTTTGCTCATTTGATTACTATGTGTCTCAGTGTGTTTCTCCTTGGGTTTATCCTGTATGCGACTCTGCGCTTCCTGGACTTGGGTGGCTATTTCCTTTCCCATGTTATGGAACTTTTCGACTCTAATCTCTTCAGATATTTTCTCTGGTCCTTTCTCTCTCTCTTCTCCTTCTGGGACCCCTATAACGTGAATGTTGTTGTGTTTGATGTTGTCCCAGAGGTCTCTTAGGCTGTCTTCATTTCTTTTCATTCTTTTTTCTTTATTCTGTTCCGCAGCAGTGAATTCCACCATTCTGTCTTCCAGGTCACTTATCCGTTCTTCTGCCTCAGTTATTCTGCTATCGATTCCTTCTAGTGCAGTTTTCATTTCGGTTATTGTATTGTTCATCTCTGTTTGTTTGTTCTTTAATTCTTCTAGATCTTTGTTAAACATTTCTTTCATCTTCTTGATCTTTGCCTCCATTCTTTTTCCGAGGTCCTGGATCATCTTCACTATCATTATTCTGAATTCTTTTTCTGGAAGATTACCTATCTCAGTTTCATGTAGTTGTTTTTCTGGAGTTTTATCTTGTTCCTTCATCTGGTACATAGCCCTCTGCCTTTTCATCTTGTCTATCTTTCTTTGAATGTGGTTTTTGTCCACAGGCTGCAGAATTGTAGTTCTTTGTGCTTCTGCTGTCTGCCCTCGGGTAACAATTGATAAGAAGAACAATTGATAAGAAATTTTGGCAAATTCAGGTGACTGCAGCACATACATGTGTTAAACATCTACTCGGAGCTCATAACCACAAGCAGGAGAAACAAAAATAAGAACAAAAAGGCAAAGAAATAAAATTAGGAGTAGCACAGACTCACAAATAAACCAAAAAATAAAACTAAACCAAAAAAAAGAAAAATGTGTGGCCACATACTTTGATTAAAGCAATTTTGGGCAAGTTGCCCTAAACCAAAATTTCCCCTCAGTATAGTGCCCTAATTATCAGTTTGCTTAGTACCTTAGATTAAAACTGAAAAGTAGTTTTCAGTTAAATGTAAATGTCATTCTCACCTTGGCCTTTTCAGCCATCAAGTAAGTTTATCAGGTCAAATAATTTCATCCAACTGGTTTTTAGCAGAATAAATTGTTTGTTCTCGGAGTCAAGCTCCCTTTCTTCTCTGTTCTTCTGCTCTGAGAGCACATTTACTCTGCTTTGTATGACACTTACTTACAAAGAATTTACAAAGGAAAGTTTTCTGTATCACTCATTCACATGAACTTCTCCTTAGGGATGGACGCTGGACCTTTCCCTTCAAACCCATCCAGCTTAGATGCTGAATCAGTGTTGGTTTAAAAGCGTCAGAGCACCGGATAAGTAGGTTTTAATGGGAGGGAAATGATTGGAAAACACTCTTTCAGAACATGGAAGGCTGCCTAACAAGATGAGGAACGTCCTGGGGAGAAAGCAGAGTGATACCAGTGGGCTCTGAGTGGAGGAGGGACCAGAAACCAAAGGGAGGCAAATGGAGGTTCTCAACAAACACTGTTGCATGGTTCAAAGGCAGACCGTCCTTCTTCAGAATGTTGACAGCAGTCAGCATGTGCATAGTTGGAATGGCACCTGAAGCATGATTTTGCAATGCACACTATGAGTTTTAGGAAAACTGATTTCAAAAATTCAAGGAAATGACGTGAATGATCCCACTCCCATGAGCCATTGTGGATACAGTGACTATTTTCACTTTCATCTTCATTTCTCATGCTCTTCAGCACTTTGGGGATGTCAACACCATGGGTCACCATCCTGGAAATTCTTCCTTATGTCACCACCGTAGTCTGGTCTCCTGTTTTTTCTGACCACTCTACTTCTCTTTTTCTGTCTCTTAGTAGCCTCCAGACCCCCTGAAGTCAGATTTTAACCAAAGTTTTGTTCTTGACCAATTCTCTCCCTATACAGTTTGACTTTCTTTCAAGGCTTCACAGTTATTGTTATGGTTCTCAAGTGTTCAAGGCGTCCTTCAAAACCGCATCCCATGTTCTCAAGAACCAGCTTATCCAGAATAGTCAGCATGTAAAGTCAGTGTCCCTTCCAGACTTGGCTTCTCGCTGTCAAATCTTCTGCTGATGAAGCACCTTGAGATAGGCTCACCATTAGCTACATTAACTCCCCATCATAACAAAGCAATGTCCCACCAAGGCTGCCACTTTACAGTATTTCCAAAGCCACACAGTCCTTGAACAACTACCAAGGGCGCTGTTCAGAAGTGGGGAGGAAGTTTCTAGCCCCAAATTTGTGCCTCATTTTGTTATCTAGAATGTGGAATAGCCCTACTTGTGCACACAGTCTCCTCTTGGGAAATATTCCCAGTCCTGGCTCAGTTAAGGCACTTTGGTACATTTTATATGTTTATTAATAATTCCTGGAATATAGTCCATATTAAGGAGTTCCATATCCATATATCCAACTGACACTGGATATCTCCACTCGGACATCCCACAAGCAACTCAAACTCTGTAAGCCCAAAACTAAACCCTTCATCTTCCCACACCTACAGACCTGTTCCCCCTTGTTGGTACCTTAGCTCAATGAGGGCCACCCCATCCCACTGAGTTGTCTAAGGTAGAAAGTTGAGCATTATCTTTGACCCCAAAACTCCTTTGCCTGCTCTCTCTCCCTCTCTTTCTCTCTTCTGTCTGTCTCTCTCACACACATGTACACACACACACACATCCAGTCAATCATCAAGCATGAAAAAGAGTTTAGACATGGAGTTCATAGGCTTCATCTTTATTCTATAAATATTTGTTGGGTGAGTTTGAAAAATGAGTAAGAAATTTAAGAATCTGAATGATTTTATGAAAGGTTTTATAAATGAGCTATGAAAACATATAAGGCAAAACATATATGAATTGTGTGAAACTGTTCAAAGTGTAATGAACGAAGCTAAAGCCAAAAATTAGATAAGACGGGTTGGTTGGTTGGCTGGCTGGCTGGCTGGCTGGATGAATGGATGGATGGATGGATGGATGGATGGGTGGAAGGAATGAAAGAAGGCAGGAGGAAGGAAGGGACAGAGGGGGGAGAAAAAATCTTGAAAAGAAGAGCTAAAGAAAGGAAAAACAGGATTTGCAGAAGGTAACAATGTGATCAATCAGAATTTCTGAACTTGCATCTTTGCTTTCCTCTTTATCATTTTTTTCCAGCTTTGAGGAGATGTTGCAAGAGCATCAACTTGCCTTAAGTTTTTCTTATGAAAAGTTTTAAATATATACAGAAGTAGAGAAAATACTATTCGTCTCTACCCTTAATTGTTTACCCCCCGCCCCCACCATATAATTATGAAACAAATCTAATCTAAGATATTATTTAGATGAGTCAAGTCTCCATGTTTTAAAGAATTATAGCCCAGTGATATAATAATAATGGAAAAAACACTATACATTTGAGAAATAATTAAGAGGACATTGCCAAAAAATATGGAAGTTCTGTACTATTTTTTTATTAAAAAGGAAGAATTAGTTTCTTGAGAGTATAGAGTGTGAATTTGATGTAGGTTTCAAGATAAAATGGGTTTTTTTCTTCAGAACATGGACAAAATGTAGTGGTAATCCTAGACATTTTAACATGCTAAGAATAAGGATTACTCTATTGACCTCATTTCCTTATTCATTTTTCCAAATTCCACCTTTTTTATAAATGAATTAAGTCAGCTAATTTCCCTTTTTAATAAGGTTACTGGACTGCTAGCTCAGGAAAATACCATAGGATAAAAATGAACCTTAATTTCAGCAAGATACTAACAAAAGTCTCTTAGGTTGTGCATGCATTGGAAAAACATGAACTGGATCTTCGTACAATTAGGTAGGGATTGTGCCCATGTTGTGACCAGGTCTAGAGGAATAAGTAATGGATCCATCAACTTGGAGGACAGCCTCCAGTTGTATTCTGGAAGACTCTGTGGCCCTGGTCAGGTCTTAGATTTTAGGCAATGACTTGGACACAGAAGACATGAGACTACTCTCAAGGTAGGCTATGAATTTATAGACTTTCAAGAAGAGACCACACATGTCAAACTGAACTAAGTTCATGGTTTATTGGGCCAGAGACAAAGAAATTTATTTTAAACAAGGTGGGTAAATGGAGCAAGAACCTGCCCAGCCTGTCTCAGTACAGCTTTTTTGGGTTCCAGAATCCATGATGGATCCCATGGTTGCCACTTACATGGTCCATGTGAGGCAATGGGCTGTTGTATCTGAAAAGCTAAACTTCACTGCTCACCACGTCCCTTTTAATATTCAGGGCTTACATCCTCAGCCAGGAAGAACTTTCACAAACTGGAGGCATTGACAGACCTCCAGACTCCTTCCTGAGGCTTGAACAAAACAGAGGGTCAGTTGAGTCCACATGGTGATGGGCAGAGGAGAGCATTCAGTACATTCCTGACCCTAAGCATCATCTCTATGTCCCTCTTTACTGCATCCTGGAGAGCGGCACCTTTGCCAAATGCCCCCTAGGACCTCTATGAGATGGAGGAGCAGAGGAACAAGGGTTTCTATTCTCAGAGGATGAGGTCTTGCTGGAACTAAGAAACTTAATCGTGTACTGCATCACAGTCGTTTTATACCCGGAGCTTAAATCATTATTTTTGAAGAACTTACATAAATCATCTATGTCCCTAATGTCTTCTTTTAAAGGATTATTTACAGATATTGAGATTCTCTTGATTATTGAGCCAAACTCAGCATCACTAAAAGTACATCTTCATCCAGGGGTAAAAGATTTAGCGTTCATGTATTTCTGATGGTCTCTGTGTCTCTGGTTATCCAGCATCCTAGAGAGTTCATTTCCCACATGAGCCTCTCAGATTTACAGAGGACATGAAACTGGGAAGACCCTTTGAAATGCCAGTGACAAAAATCAAAAATTTTTTAAATATCAGAAAGGTTAGAAGCATGAGCTAAAACGTAAAAGAAACTAAGATTAAATACGAAGTCCTACCTTTAGCCCCCAAATAAGCATTTAAATAGAAAATAGAAAAGACCTAACTTAATAAAAGTGCATATGATTTTTAAAAGCTAGCTTTTTTAATGAACTGCTAGCTTAATAAGAGCCAGAAGAATGAGCTCTCTATGAAAAAATTGCATCAGTAAATGTCCTCATCAATGATGGTAACTATTGTATTCTATACAGTCCATACAGGTGAGGCAATAGCTGTGGCATTTGGGTTAATTTTGTATATCTCATTTCAAGGAGGTATTAGCCAGCCATAGAACAGGATAACTTGAATGTTTAAGGGTCTGGTCTCCAACCCGTGTCTGATGATAATGAGAATAATAGCAACATCCATGTATTGAAGCCCATTATGTGCCATGCTCTGTGGTAGACATTGTGTTGATACTTGAAATGGCTTTGGACTTGGATATCTTCAACCTAAGAAGGTCAAGGATAAGCTACCTCCCCATCTAAACTTTAAACTCTGTGATGACAGAGACCTTTGTACATAATGTCCAGATGGTAATGAAGATGCTAATGATGATCATGATAGCTGCTTCCCAATCTTTGAGGAATAAATTAATCAAGTTTATAATAGACAGGGAGAAAATATTATATGGCTCCAGAAGGGAAACCAGATCAAACGGATTGAAGTTATAAGGAGGCAAATTAAAGCCCAAATATAAAAAAGAAATTTCTATCACGTATTGGTGCTCAGAAATGACACCTGCAACGTTATAAGGAGGTCTGTCTGCTATTAAGCGCTCACTAGGTACCAGCCACAGAGGTTACCAGCTGGTAAAGTTGATACTATTATCCTCATTTTATACATGAAGAAATCGGATGGCAAGTAAAAACTTGTCAAAGTTCACACAACAAGGAAGAGAAAGATTAAGAGTTACTGACTTTAAAGCTCATATATTTTCACTAAATTATAATCATCCCTATCATTGGAAATACTCTTACATGGACATTGGATAAATGTCCATCTACTGAGAACATGTTTAAGCAAATTCCTGCATTGGGTGAGGGTAAGTCCTACCTCTTTGATCCTTCGAGCACTCAGTATCAATGAGTCTGTTTGTCAAGTAATAAACTCTCATAAGAATGAATGTTTAATGATCTGCCTCATAACACCATAGAGTAATAGAATTATTGATAGTATTTTTTATGAATCTAAAGAGATCAGTTTGAGGTGAGGGAATGATAAATGCTCTCAGTGAGGGACACTTGCTAATTGTTCCCAAGTTTCATTAGGAAAGCACTTAATTGGCCTCCTAATATAATTGCTTCTAGGCCGGTTCATTTACTTGCTGCCCTAACTCTTCTATTCTAAAGCATTTCTGTAGCACATTTACTGGTAAAAAGAAGGTTCAATACATGTCAAAATATAGCCATGTGCCTTAATATCTGTTATGAACCATAAATGTGGGCTTGAAGAAAGCCAAATAGTTAGAAGTAGAGAAGAAGAAGAAATTATCCCATTCAGAGGAGGGTGGGAGGATGGCCAGGAACTCAGGTGTTGATTTAACAAGCAGCCCATCTGCAGGGGATGGTGAGGAGACCGGCCCAAGCCCGGCAGAGGTTCAGGGGGTAGAGAGCAGTGGGAAATATTGTGGGGTGGGGTACATAGGATAGAAAGAGCCTGCAGAGGGGCTTGGATTCTGAGCTGAACATTCAGCCCTGGTGCTGCAGGCATCAGAAGCCATGCTCGATTCTTGAGTAGAGGAGTGGATGAGGAAAGTAGTTCAAGAATGTGGGGAACACGCTATGTTAGGGAGGAACTGGAAGCCACAGTGTCAGAAATAGCAGGGGTTGTTTTTAGAAAGGAGTCTCCTCTGAGGTTGACAGGAAGCATTGCAAGATAGACAGGAGTAATAATGCTGCACTTACTGTGTGCCAGGCAGTGTTCGCAGCGCTGTAGGTTATAGGCACTCATTTATCCTTTTAACAATCCTATGAAATAAGTAGTAATATTATTATCAGTCCCATCTTCCAGGTGAGAAAATTGAGGCTTCTAAAAACAATTGGCCTAAAGTCACCAAGAAAAGATGACCAACATTCAGCCTGTGCTCACCTCACAACCATGCTCTAATGATCAATCACAGTGTACTTAAAATGATTATCTGATGATGTTACTATCTGGTATCATCTAACTGTTTTAAGTCACAGCTTGAGCAGATTGTTCTCAGAAGCAGCATACACCACAGGGCTGAGTTTGTGTTCCTTGGCCCACGAACATAGTCAATAACCTGATCTCCGTGCTGGATACACATGCTCCCTTCCCGCAGAACCTGAGGAATATGGGACAGACCTTTCCAAGTCTTAAAGTTAAACTTATATTCTAATAAAGATAAAAATCAAATTAAGTGTATAGTTTAGATCTGTAGTTGTTTTATTTATAAACATTATCACTTTCTTTCCACACGCATGGCACACCACATGTGTACGTTTTTCTCCCCTCAGGGGCTCAAGATCTGGATCGCATCCGACTCTCCACCTACAGAACAGCGTGCAAGCTGAGGTTTGTTCAGAAGAAATGCAATTGTAAGTATGCCAGTTGTTTGGACTAATTACCCTCATGAATCCTGTAGTTTACATTTGTTACTTAGTTTATTAAAAGTAGGCTTGCTTGCAAGTACTGATAAAAATATGTTTATACAACAATAAAAGGAGTATTATGATACACAAATGGTAGAAAGACTATTCCCAAGTAATTCTGAAGGCTTAATGACTCAACTGCTAAAGTATTGGAATGGATGAGCCTCTGGATATGTATATAATCCTGCCCTTGGAATGGTTTAAATCCGGATGGATGGTTTTCTTCTTTTCTCTAGCTTTGGTATTATAAATGCAGTGCCATCAAAATCGTTTCAAAGATTTTAGAAAATATCAGACATTAAGTCCTCCTTATATTTCCTTTACAAATATAGGAAAATGTCTACAAGCTCCTGGAAAACATTTAAGTTACTTTCTGAAACTACAAAAATTAGCCCTTTGTATCAGAGTATTAACTACTTTTGCCTACATCAGACAATAACAAGAGAAGAGGCAATACTTAAAGAAACAAAGAAACTTGCTTCAACTTTTTCCCAAACTTTAACATGTAAGCAGCAATCTAGCTCACCATTCACAGTGAGCAGGTTCGCATTCCTTGCCAGGTCAATGCTTCCATCAGATTATCACATCCATTTTCTCTTGGAAAATATATTGCTTCAAAGTTCATTTATATGAGCTTACTCTTTCCTTTTTTGAAAACTGACTGCTATAAAAAATTAATAACTCTTCTCATTCTCTAATTAGTATCAGGTGAATTTTAAAATTGAAAACCGTAAAGTTCTCCTGCATACATAGACATAGTTCTTGAATATGTGGCAGGGAGACTAGGCACTTGGTGAACGTAGAAACCAGCCATGTCCACATCTCTACCCTCCCAGAGTCTCCGGCAGATGCTGCTTGGGGCCCTGGGCAGACCCCACCCCCCAGCGGCAGGCTCCTGGGTTTACAGGTAATCATGACTATGGAGGTGGGCAGGGTCCGGCTGCTCCTCAAGTTACAGCTTATTCTCTAGCCCCAGTAGCTAGAAATGGGGCAGGACAAGAAGGGAGAAAAAACTTAGGTGGGGCAAATATCAAAGATGTGTGTTGACTCCTCACAGGAAGCTAAACCAGTCCCCCAAAATGCAGTGAGAAGAACACTACAGATGTGGGAAGGAATCTGGGGTTGTACTTGCAGTCCTGGGTGTTGATAAGTCATAAAAGCCCTTTCGGGGACTGGTGTTAAAGGACAAGGAAAATGCTCCCACAGAAGAAAATCTTTCCTTCTCCCCTCAACCCCATCACCCATATTTAAAAAAAAGAAAGAATGTCTGTGTTTCCAGCAATGAAAAAGTGATGGGATCCTCCCACTTTCCTTCCTCATTACCACTCCAGTGGCCCTCAATATAGAGGGAGTTCTGTCCCCTTAAAGCTTTGCCATGCAGAGCCTTCCTTAGACTACTTTCAGTAGAGATGGGGAATTTTAAAAAGACATTACAAAATGGTAAGGATGAACAAATTAATTAATTAAAAGGAAAAGAAAGGAAGGAAGGAAGTAAAGAAGGGAGGAAGGAAAGAAAGATCAAAGGAAGAAGGGGAAAGGAAAAGAAAAGAAAAAAACCCACATTGATTTGGCAACCCTGCAGCCAACATTACAAAGGGCTCACACTGTTTGCCCTAACTGGGTCCAGCAACCCACAGGCCATGTCCCATTCCTCCTACTCTCTGATAAAGCCCCTTTCTCATTCTTGGGCACCTCATTTTCCGTTACCTGTTCTTCTCTGGCCCTCATCCTTATTCTATATCCAGAATTATGTCATAGTCTCATTCACCCTCTTGGAAAACAGTGGAGAAAACAGTGACCTTCTTGAAAAGCAGCGTTCATCCATCCTTGTCTAGTTGCCCCTCACTGCATCCGTTCATTTACCCCTTAATTTAGGAAGCTTATAGTGAGTTCCTACTATAGGTTTGCTCTGCACTAGGTACCAAGGATAGAACAGTGGTGAGTAAGATGTGATCCCTGCCTTAACCTTGCCCGAAGTCTAATTAGATAGATGGATGTTTAAACAGACGTATAAAACAGTGTGGAAGTTTAATGCTAGGAATAAGGACGTAGAGTGTAGGACCACTAAGAAGGCAGTGCCCTGTCCTGGGTGTGAGGGCTGCTGACAGGAGTTTCCTGGAAAGAGCGGAGCCTTAAAGAATTAGTAGGCATGAGGGAAGTGTTATTTGCTTTACAGTGTACCTTATAAATATCATACGTTTTTAGAAGGAGGAAAGATATTACATTCTATACAAACTAGACAAAAGTAAGGCTCAAGGCAGAAAAACAAGCCTATGTTGAGTGCTCGGCTAAAATTAAGTTTCATTTTAAAGTTGTTTCTACCTTGATCAGAAGGCTTAAATGCAAGCACTATATGTGTTTGCTGAGTTTTCCTTCCTGACAAAAAATATAGCAGTTGTGATGTTGAGGTACTTGCAAAACGCTAACACAGTTGAGCCTGGTTTATCTTCATCACAGTTGAAGTCTTCCTTTTAGGAAGATAACCAGAAGCACTGATGGTTGTGACACATTAGTCAGCATTGAATATACACCCCTGTATTAGAGAAGGATAATTTCTGTCTGCAATAAAACCTAACCCACAATAAATTTTGGTACCTAATAATGGAGTTTTACTCTGCAATAAAAGAAGTAAGAAAAAAATCCAGAAAGTGTGCTTGTAAGTGCATTGTTTTATTGAAAACTCTTACATTGTATTTACTTCATGGAAATCAATAGACCTTAACTGAGAACAGGTTGTTTATTTTAAGGCCCAGACCTTATTTACAGGTAAAATTTATTTTGTATATTAACAAAAGTAAGCTTTAAAACTACATAATGGAAGAAAAAACATAAAAACTGACACTTGTAAAGTTATCACCTAGAAAAAATAAATATTGCCTGGGTATAACATGGAATGTATAGATTTTTAGGAGATTTCTTTTTTATCTAAATTTAAAGATCAAAAGAGTTAGTTAATTCCCCATATTTTCTTCCCCACAGTGCTTGCCTACTCTGTTTCTAGAATATTGATTCCTATCACTGACATTAATGTTCATTTTGTTTAATACAATTCCTGACGGATGCTGAGAATAACTCGTTGTCAGTGTTCTAAAAAACTCTAAAGGAGAGGCCAGAAAACCATGGCCATGGATTGAATGTGGCCCAGCATCTAATTGTGTATAGACTGTGAACTAAGAATAGTTTTCACAGATGAGTATTTGTAACCTATTTGATAATAGGGAACACTAACTTGTGACCCCAATTAAGCAAAATGCTATCTCCCCAAAATAATTCTATTCTTTTCATTGGTAGATGTGCATTTTTTTAAAATTGGGCTCAATTATTATATTTTTAATTCCATAAGTAAAAATGTTGTGGAAACTTATTTTCTCTACATAGTATCTACACAGTATTACTATATAA
This sequence comes from Balaenoptera musculus, assembly GCF_009873245.2. Taxonomy (NCBI): domain Eukaryota; kingdom Metazoa; phylum Chordata; class Mammalia; order Artiodactyla; family Balaenopteridae; genus Balaenoptera; species Balaenoptera musculus. The sequence continues at coordinate 50,323,248 of NC_045798.1, forward strand.
TATGGTGGTGTCTCTTGGTCCACAAAAAACATTTACCAACCTCTGCTAGAAAAGAAAAGTTGTAAGAAGCCCATCTTTAGCAGACTCACTGATACAGAGAACTAGTGGTTACCAGGGGGAGAGGGAAGTGGGGAGGGGCAATATAGGGCTGGGGGGTAAGAGGTACAAACTATTATGCATGAAACAAGCTACAAGGACATATTGTACAACATGGGGAATATAACCAATATTTTATAATAACTATAAATGGAATGTAACTTTTAAAAATTGTGAATCGCTATATTGTACACCTATAACTTATATAATATTGTCAGCAACTATACTTCAAGTTTTTTTTAAAAGCCCATCTTTTTTTTTTTCCTCAGACAAAAGATTCTTCATTTCTTCAATTTTTCTCCATAGGCTCTGTTTTCCGAATCAGCTTTTCCCTTTACCATTCATCTTGGTACCCTGTCTTGCCTTCCCTCCCCTGTCATGGCTAGCACATTCTCTAACAGAATAAAGGAATGAATGTGTCTGAAAACTAGGGGACAAAATTTGGCTATTCTATTTTCTAGGGGGAATGGGACAGAAGGGAGAATACAATAATATTCCCAATACTCCTTCCTAATCAGCACCCTTCTCTTTAGCTTCCAGGTGTCCTGGTGACTTTCCACAAAATAAAAACCCTATATACCGTTTATGAGCATGTATGAAAATGGCAGCATATCAGCCTTTATTTTGAACAAATAACCGTCTTCTACTAGAACATTATTTCCTCGGTCAGCATTGACATGGTAAATGACCCAGATACCCTGTGATGTCAGCAGATCTTTTTTCAGAAATTACTTTGGAGTCAACGAAACGCAGCCGTACGTTCGGGAACAACAAAAGGCAACAAGAGAAATCAATCAGAAATCTCTAATCCCTACTGTTTAACAGTGGGGACAAAATAGTAAGGAGGCAAGAGGATCCTCTCCTCCACACCCACAGCAGATGTTGCACCATCTTTCGTTCCTCTGGTTACAGTGTGAATTTTCTTTCTATCACTCATAGCAATTCAAATTGGATTCAAATTTTGTTTAAAAGAAAAAGAGGACAAAAGGTATACGTTTGCATCTGGCTTTCTCAAAATAACTTTCCTCTAGTAAATGAAACATTTTTTAAAAGTATCCTTCATTCAGATATCATTTAAAGTCAGAACACATGCTTTTGTCTGTAACATCTCTAAACTTCTTTCAGGATTTCTTGTGAACCAAAAAAAAATGCAGTTATCTATTTACCTAAATGTTTCTCTAACACTGCAAAATTAACCCAAGTGAATGCTCTCTATGTACTAGGTCCTGAATAAATTCTCTCCTATGAATGAATGAATATGCCCCACTAGATTCATTCTTCACCAGCCAAGTGACTAGTCTTATGCTGCAAAAGTAGCCTGCATTAACAAATGCTAATATCCCACTCATTTTTCTTCAAGCTAGTGTGCCAGCATATTCCTCATCTCTGCCTCACTTTTAAGTGTGTGGATTTCTGGCTGCCTGTGTCAGTTTTCTATCTTTGCATAACAAATGACCACACACTTAGCAGCTGAAAACAACACACGTTTATTATTACCCTGTTTCTGTAGGTAGAAACCCAAGCAGCATGGCTGGATTCTCAGCTCAGAGTCTCATGGACTGACATCAAAATGCTAGCTGGGTCTATGGTTCTTATCTGGGGCTCCAGGTCCTCCTCCAAGTGAACTCGCTGTTGGCAGAATTCATTTCCTTATGGTTGAAGGACTGAGGTCCTCATTTGCTGCTGACAGTCAGCTGGGCACAACTCTCAGTTCCTAGAGGCCACTCACATTCCTTGCCACATGTCTCCCCACAGGCCGTTCAGAGTTTAAATGTCTGCTTCTTCTTCCATGTGTTTCTCTGACTGCCTCCTCTGTGACCAGCCAGAAAAATACTCTCTGCTTTTAAAGGACTCATGTGATTAGGTCAGGCCCACCCAGATCCTCTCCCTGTCTTAAAGCCAACTGGTTTGGGACCTTAATTACATCTGTAAAATTCCCCACAGCAGTACCTGGATTAGTGTTTGATTGAATAACTGAGACAAGGTATGTGCACTCCGGGTGCCAGGAACCTTGGGGTGGGGCGAGGCGGGGCATCCTAGGATTTTGCCTGCCACAATGCCCAAAGTTTAAAGTAAAAACGCAGACAAGAGAAATAGCTCCCCCGCAAAGAGATGTGTTTAAAAGAGAAAGATAGAAGGACTCTCTCCACTCAAGGAGTCAGAAGGAAGAGCAGGAAGGTTCACAGTTAGGGAAATAAGTGACAGATGTCAAACCCTTGGAGCATAAGTATCTTTGTATTGTTCCAGATGTGTTGGACACACATTTTCATTCCTGATGTTGAATCATTCTAGACACTTGTTTAGAATAAAGACAAGTGGATCATGCTAGAATACAGTGTGCCCCAAAATTCCCTGTGGGGAATTTGGTGGTGGCAGCAGAACATAAACAAACCCATTAAAGATGCCCGTGCACCAGGCGATGGAAACACTGCTCCCCTCTGGGCACGCTGGGCCAACAGCAAAAATGTCTCCCCTTAATCAGGGCAAACTTCTGGTAGAGAAAAGCTATGATTTTAAAGCCCTGATGCTTGTGATATGAGTTTAATTAAAGCTACTTCTTCCCTTTAATTGCCTTTATTTTGAAGATCTTAAAGATCAGGGTTTTGTTTTCTTGTTAGAATTTTTTTTTTTAGAAGGTGCTTGAAGCTTTGTCTGCTCAAGCTGCTACCACTTCACGTACAACCTGTGAAGTAAGCCGACACCTGTAGTCTTGTTTCCAGGCGTCTGGATGTAACATGCGTCAGCTTCCTTCCCTCTCTCTTGCTTCTGCTTTATGCCAGGAAGCTGTGCTAACTAAGCACTTTTACTCTCACAATTTAGGAAAGAGCATCGTCTTAAGTGCTCCAGTCAGTTGGGAAAGAGTGGCGTGTAGAGAGGAGTGCCTTTCAACCTTCTCCAACCGCATCTAATGAGGGCCAGAGCAAGAAGCAATGAATGACCTTCCCTTAGCGTTCCGCTAAGCTCTGTTTCTGGGAGCCTGCGGGATAGGCCTAGGGCCAGTCAGCATAGCGATGAAGGGATACCCAGGGGGTTCTCTCGTGCAGTCTGGCTCCCAGGAACCCTGGGCTCTGGTGAACACTGAGAGAAAACAAAAGACAATAGGGAGGACAGGGATGGAAGAATGGTCTCTCCCACATAACCACACCTGTTATCCTGCTGGAAAGTCATTCCTGATGCCACCTTGATTTACTCTTCAGTGAAGCTTTGTTGGCATTTTGTCCTTGTTATTAACAATCACACATTTATTCATTCATTCAACAAATATGCACTGAGATGTGCTAGGTTCCAAGCATTATGCTTAGACCATGGTGGAGGGAAAGTATGGTAATATTCCTTAGTGTACAAATTTAGTATTAGTATAACCTCAAGTTTAGAATCTAATGATGTGTCCTATTTATTCAAAGCTTCTGATTTTGTTAATATCAAATAGTAGATACACCCAAAAACTTTGCTATAATAAACATATCTAGCCTGTCGGTCCCCTGAGAGAATTGTCATTTTTCTGAAGAAAAAAAATTACTTATATTGGTGGGTAAAAGAAACCAAGTATACCTATAGCTACTGAAATGGATTAAGTCTGTAGCTATTTTTATTCCTTCATGACGTTGGGCTAGGACTTTTGCTTTATCTCCTTTTCTATCAGGAATTGTAAAGTTGTTTGTTGCAGGTGAGGAGAGCATAGATGCCGAGTGGGTTCCCTTGGAAAAACACCAGATAAAATCATATAGCTGAGAACTCCACTTCTAACTTCCCAATATTAGCCAACTGCCGTGGTAAACAGTCAACTGCCCCACGATGCCTGTCAAGACTTGTCATCAAGAGGCAAGAATGTGGACCACTAGGCCTGCTGCAAAGCTAATAATAATGGCACCAGCCCTTAATTAACTTAGTTTCTCAGAAAAATAATGAACTTCAATGTAAGATCAAGTACGGTTCATTTTAACTTTCAAATTCAACACTGATGAATAAGATGGTGATGTTATATCATGGAGAAGACTGAGAAACATTTGTATAGCCTAATAGAATCAGAATCTACTTCAAACATGGTCATAATCATTTTCTTCTCGTTTATTATTCCGGGAGAGTTCAATCAGTGATAGGTGGGACTTGATGAGAATCAGTGCTTTAGCGTGTGTTTCCCCAGAAAGCAGACTTCACAACAAGACTTGTGTGGAAGTAGCTCATTTGGAGAGTGAACCCAGAGCAGAACAAGAAAGGAAAGCCAAAAGACAATTCTGGCGCTTCTAAGGAAGCTTGTGAAATGCACCCCAGAACTGTTCATCCAGGGCTGACAAGGAGGAGGCAGTAGTCAGCTGCTCTGTCCTGCACTGGCCAAGGGCAGCCTACAGGACTTAACGCCCCCGAGCTTCTGGGTTGCACATGTGCGCCTGGCAGGCAGTGTCTGGTATTTGTGCTGAAACGTCCTCGGGGGTTCGTGGCCGGAGCCTGAGGCCAAGTGATGTCTCATTGCAGCTACACTGAGCCGGTCTAAGTTGTGATGGTCACTCCCGCAGGGGCTGGAGAAAAAAAGTGCCCTTTTCCATCTGTCCTAACATTTCTTAGGAGAGATGGAAAAGGGCAGAAACTGGAGACTTGCTGTAAAAATCTAATTCAAAGTCAATAAAAGCCCAGAATAGGGCAGTAGAATGTAGGATAGAGTTAGGGCACTTTGAAGAAACCTATGCAAAGTTATCCAGTGAAATCTAAAATGACTACCCAGAGGGGAGATAAGATACTAGATTTTCTTGCTTCTAAGGCTATTAAATATATTCTGAACAAAGTTGAACACTGACAGTGAGAAATTAATCATTGTTCAGATATTTCTTTTCATTTACCTTCTCATTATTTTTACAATCCTTGGTACAATACTTTGAAAAATAATAAGCTTAATAAATGCTTATTCAATTGAACATAGTTAAATTTAATTTACAGTATGACATCTATTGAGCCAACAATTATTATACCTCATTTTGAATAATCATGCAAGTCTGCAAACACAATTTAAGGAAAACTGAATACTTTTTCCTGATAGGCAGTAGATGTACTGCCAGGACCTTTGAGGACCGGCATGATACTCAGTTTGATTTTACACCAAAAATATGTTGTAGGCCTTTTCCTGAAGCTCTATTATATCATCCACCTTAACCAGGAAATTAAAGTGAAAATAAAATGTTATGTTTGTAAGAAATGATGCTTCTCCCCAAAGATCCTTAACAAAGAGAACTATCTTGGTGATAAAGGCATATGTTGAGAGCAAGGAAGATGTTGAGTTTGGAACATAAAATAATTTGGTGAGCTACTCAGATGTTGTTTAGATTCATATTTTAGAAAGGTATATAGCTCATGGCTCACTAATGGAGATCAAGTCTGAAAACTGTCATTTGCTGACATTTTCTTTCTGAACTCAGTGTTTGGTTAATGTGAGTGATGACTAATATCTTCAATGTAAATCACATCAAAATGCATTTGTTAACCCTGGTGAAGCATACCACTTAACTGAGTACCTAACAGCTTTTTAAACACAATTTTGTCATGATCAAATATACTTGAAAAATCCTAACTGGCTACTTTGCACGAGGCTTTCTCCACCACAGTGTTCTTGGGATTCTCACGATATTTTTAAAATAAATTTGTCTGACTCAAATGAGCATCAATTTCCTCTTCTTCCTGTCTCTCATCTAACTCCATCCTTTAAGTCAAGGGTCCCCAACGCCCGGGGCCTGTTAGGAACCAGGCCGCACAGCAGGAGGTGAATGGTGGGCAAGCAAGGGAAGCTTCATCTGCCTCTCCCCATAGCTCCCTATCGCTCTCATTACCGCCTGAACTATCCCTCCCCACCCCCCGTCCGTGGAAGAATTGTTTTCCACAAAACCAGTCCCTGGTGCCAAAAAGGTTGGGGACCGCTACTTTAAGTCATGCTCCATAGCAGTGGCTCTCAGACTTCCTTCTCTTTCAAAATCACCTAAGGAGTTACTGAAACCTAGGGATGCCCTGGCTGAACTCCAGACCTATGGACTCAGAGGCCACGATCTGAGATCCACTCACTGCTCTAAAGATCACCTCTGATTTTCACTGCTGGACTGGTTGGCCGTAGCTGGGGATCTGAATTAGCTGACATGGGAGTTGGAAAATGAAATTAAGCATTAAACTTTGCAGGATGCAAATTCTCAATCTCTCTGTTTACTTACTGAAAAATTAGAGAAGTCTTATATAATGGGCAATAGGAAAGGTTTCAAAGGTATAGACCCTTCTTTGCAGTAAACCCAGCACAAACTCCACTGGCCCAGTCAGGTCAATACAAGATCCGATTACACCAGGATCACTCACTCCTCTCTGCCATTGGTCCCTCGACCCTCTTCCTGCTGGAGTATCCTCCCCGCCTCGTCTCTGTGTATTCATATCCTGCTGTGATTCAGGAACCATCTTGAGCTCTACCTCCTCCTCCTCTAAAACCTTTCCAAAGTCTCCAGCCCTCAATAGCATCCTTGTATGTTGAGCTCCAGTAGTTTTTTTTTTTTTTTAATCTGCTCTATGAATATGGACTTTTGATAACATAGTGTCTCGAACAGGGCTTCAGTTAGGCCTTCTGAATGTGTCTCTCCCATGGGAATCGTAAGCTCTTTTAGGGCCAGACTGTCCTATTGTGTTAAATCACCTACCACATCAGACATGTAGAATTGTAGAATCTTTAAAATTTCCAGTTGGATCTAACTTCTTTCAAAAACATTATGGAATCTCATTTCTTGCTTCCTTTCCCAACTCTGTCCACATCAAACATGTAGAATTGTAGAATCTTTAAAATTTCCAGTTGGATCTAACTTCTTTCAAAAATATTATGGAATCTCATTTCTTGCTTCCTTTCCCAACTCTGTATGTATAAGCATATGGCAGTCTTTCTCCATATGTTTATGCCCGTACGTGCAATAGATGTATGGTAAATAGTGATACGTTGAAATTTTTTCTCATGAGCTGATGCTCTCTGAATTTCAAGATAAGTATTTGATCTGAAAGTGAACTAAACTAGTCATCACTGTTACAATCTCTCATGGGTTTTTATAACATCACATCCGTTAAGAGGAAAACAAACCTGAAATTATAGAAGAAAAGCTTGTATTAAGGGACAAATATTTTTATAACTGACAGAGTGGAGCAAAGAATTGAAAGAATTTGGAGGGGATTTTTATAATTCTATCTGAATACGACAGTAAATTTTCTCTCAAAAATAAGAGTAATGCCTAAAATGTATACAGTGCTTTACATTTTTACTAAATGTTTTCCATTTTTGTTATTCCCAGGACACCTATAAGATAAGAAAGGTGGATATTATTATTTCTATTGTACAAATGAAGAAAGACTTGAGTCCAAATCTACTATCTTTAAGTCTATTTTTTTTCTGTATAAGAAAAAATAGATTGTTGTTGCATGCTCAAAGCACTTGTTTGCTAAATATCTCTGTTCTTCACCAGTTACAAGTTCTGTATGATCAGGGACCTGCCTGTCTTGTTCATGCTAATTCTAGAACCCAGAACAGTGCTGCCACATAATAAGGGCTGAAAAAGTACTTAATGTATGAATGAAGTTTTAGTCTCTGGAATGGAAGGCTAAGAAAGAAGGCTTGTTAGTGGCTTGGGGTAATGAGTTTGAAGAGGACTCTGAAGTCATTCCAGGCACTCACAAGGGGATACATTCCTCTCCCCACCTCCTCCCACCCCACCCCTGTGGCGGCCTGACCCACACGTGAAGCTCCTTAAAAGCATTTTTACTTAAAGTCTACTTGGCATTTAGAATACTGAATGAAATTTGCTATTTGAGAGCCGTCATAGGAAGAAGACAGTGCTTTAATGTGTGCTCATCTTTTAGTGCTAAGAGCATCAGAATTTACTGGACAACTAAAAGAATGAATCTCCATAATTAACTTTTCCACAAGCCTACAAACATATTTTCAGGATCTGCTATGTGAATGAACACAATTTGGCACTCCAAACCCACAGTATAAACTACTCAGAAATACCACCTGAACTTGGTTCTCATACTCTGAAGAGTGTGGTTACAAGGGAAAATTCATGCTGGGAATTTTCCTGAAGGTCAGGAAACTTTGGTCCAGGGAGGGGAGAGTTGGATGAGTTTTCAGGAGAAACAGCCTATCTCTTTTGCAGTGGGATTTGATGAGTAAATCAACAGCAGAACTCACCCTGCTCTTACCTGCATGTCTCAGAGGTGGAAAAACGAGTCATAACAAAGCCTCAGATAACGGTCACCATCACTTTAAGTATCGGTGGCAAGGGAGGGTGAGGGTTGAGAGGGCATGTGTGTGGGCGTGCACACACATATACACACACCCACACCATCTACACACTAGAGGGTATGCATATTCCCAGTGGTATATCGACAGATTTTGTTCAATTCCCAACCTAACCGACAGATTCTGTTCAATTCCCAGCCTAACTGCAGTTTTCTTTTCTCCTAATTAAGAAAGCACAGCAGAATGCAATGAGTGACCTTCTTGTAGATATAAATCTCTAACCTTTCTAAAACAGTGTATCAACTTAAAGAAAAACACACAACTAAGAGCTGTGAGTTTAAGTTTTATTCAGGGTCTTACAGAGGACTATAGTCTGGGAGATAGGTCTAAGGAGCTGCTCCAAAGAGGTAGCGGGGATATATGGGGTAGCGGGGATAAATTCATATATATATGAATTTTTTGGCTGGGAAATACATGATGTCAAACACACATCTTGGTAAAAGATTACTGCTAGGCACAAAGAACAGGTATCTCAAATTAATGATTTTAGTGTTTTTCTGTGTGTAGGAAGATGCAAGAATCTGGGGTCATTGAAATTCTTCCTGAGATATGCATCTTAACTATCTAGGTGCCCATTTCTACAAAGCACAGAATGCCTCATCCTGTTTTTTCATCTCTCAGGGTGCACTGTCAGTGGCTGATTGCAGTGGGTTGCAACTTAACCCTTGTAAAGCTGGATGACGAGTAATAAACATTCTTTGTTCTTTTTTTGTTCACAGATGTGTATAGACATAATTATATAAATCATTCTTAAACTGCATAAATTGATAGTGACCAGCTTCTTCTGATGTACCTCAGAACCTATTAGAACATAGGAGGCTGTCTTGACGCCGAAGGACTGAGAACTTCTGCCTTAGAGCAGTGCTTCTCATACTTTAGTGTGAATACAAGCTCCCTGGGGATGTTGTTAAAATGCAGATTCTGATTCTCTAGGTCTGGGGTGGGGACCTGAGAGTCTGCATCTCTAACAAGCCTAGTGTCTTGGGATTCCAAGTATGGTCCTGGACCAGCAGCTGCAGCATCTCCAGGGAGCTATTTTGCAGCCTTGTAGGTGAGTCCAGTGTGCGGCCACGGCTGAGAACCACCACTCTAAAGTGAATGAGATGAAGTCACTAGATGATGGTCATTGACCCTCCCCAGCGGCAAGCCCTCTGAGAGCCTTCTAAAGATTTATAAGTCAGTGATTGTCAAGAGTCACGTGGAGAGCTTTGTCAAAACCCTTTCCCACCCTGCTAGATTTTGGAATCAGTAAGTGGTAGAATCTGGAATTGGGGACTTTGAGGAGCCCTATTTCATGAAGTGTCTTTTGATTTTCCTATCCTATCTGTACCCTCTCTTCCAGATTTTACCTTACTTATATGATTCTCCTACTTCTCATAAAGTTTATGACCTCGGTCATTTCTATCTGGTATAAATGAGTTTGGCATTTTTGCACTTATCTCAGGGATACTTGGATTTAAGTCATCTGTATCTATGAAATAAAGAGTCCATCTCTTGTTAATAGAGTGTAAGACATCAGCAAACAGATAAGAAACATCGCTTGAGATCAACAAACTCTTCTCTACCCACATACAAACATTTCCTCCCACCCCCCATCCTGCCTCTGACCCAGCCATTTTCTTCCTGATATTGCCTGAATTTAAGGCAAACTATTGAAGCTTTGTCTATTTCCATTTATTTATAAAGACAGACCATGACGTGTTATTAATAAATGTCTGAAATTAACATATTATTTTTAAAATTCTGTGAAGTACTAAATATTGCTTTTAAGAATACATTTTGTCGGGACTTCCCTGGTGATTCAGTGGTTAAGACTTTGCCTTGCAATGCAGGGGGTGCAGGTTCAATCTCTGGTTGGGGAGCTAGGATCCCACATGCCTCGAGGCCAAAAAACCAAAACAAAAAGCAGAAACAATACTGTAACAAATTCAATAAAGACTTTAAAAATGGTCCACATCAAAAAAAAAATCTTTAAAAAAAAAGAATACGTTTTGTCTATTATTGATATGGTTAATGTTATCTGAATAATTTCATTATGCAAACTGATGTCTTATGTAATATATTAGTATAAAACGTATGCAGTTTTATAGATGAGGAAACCCTACTTCTTATCACCTGTGTGTAATAGTAGGTGCTCTGTGATGGACATTTAAAGCTTGATGGATATTTAGTAAAGTGTGCACAGTGCCATCTAGTGTTATACAGTCATCATTGCATGACCTAAATAAATTCCTCGTTTTCTAAAATGACTTGGTAGCTCAACAATAAGTAACATACTTATACAACTGTCAGACCTTTAAAACAGACCTCTTAATAACTTCCTAATGACTCTCAACTTAGCACATTTCTTAATGTTCCTATTTAATTAAGCAAAAGGCTTGTGATACTTACCTTTTTCAATAATAATTAATAGATATTGAATGCTTGTTATGCACTAAGCACTATGTGAAGTGCTTTACATGGATTATCTCATTTCCTTCCCACAATAACCCTGTAATGGAAAAGCTGTTATTGTCCACATTTTTCAGGTGAGAAAACTGAAACTTAAGGACATTAAGTGACTTGCTCAAGGTCATAATGGATAGCCAGTAGGGAAACCGGGTGGAAACCCAATCAACCGCCCAGGAACTTGTACTACTCTGTGCTGTGATCTGAACCTCTCAAAGTAGTTACCAGTGAAATAAAGCTTCCAAGAAATCTTTATGAAAGCAGGCCTTCCTTACCAGGTTTCTGTTAACAAATACAGTGAAATCAATTCAAACTCCACTAACGCAGAATATTTGACAACCAAACTGAATAGGTATCTGCTTTTGTGGCTGGGATGGTGTTTGTGCTTCTCTGATATCACCTACATAATATATGCTCAAAATTGTATGTTAATTAGTTTATTGAATTTGGAGGACTGGGCTAAAACTTAAGTTTGGATTCATAATAAATCTTGTAAAGTAATAATAGCATAGCATGGCTGCAGATCAGAGAGTGTTTAATTATTTTAACACTAAAATATTATGTGCCAAGCCCTGTGATCAGCACTTGTGTATACCTTTTCTCTTTTCTCTTCACTACAACTCCCTCTGGGCGGCATTAGCTTTCTCATTTCTAAAAAGGGAATGATAAACTGTATAGAGGTGAAATAACTTGCCCACAGTTTTACGGTTATTAGTGGAGCCAGGAGTGAAACCTCAGTCTTTGTGATGGCAAAATCTGTATCATTTCCACTCTGCCACTCCTCGAAAATAATGTGCATAATTATAGTTGTCTGCGTACTGCCACCCGCTATGTAAAAATGACACGGTCTCTCACTTGGACTAGAGCGATAGGCTCCAGCGATTTCTCCATGTGTGCCTGTCCATCTCTGTTCCTTTCTTCCCTCACTGTCAGAAATGATATTTTTAAGCTGCATTGCTGACCATGTCACTCTGCTGTTCAAAACCCATGTCTTAGCATAAAGACCAAAATCTTTGTAGCGGTTACAATGCTCCTCCGCCATATCTTGTTCTTCAGGCCCCTTCAAGACCATATCGTAATCCCGTTTTGTACCTGGCACCCTGTCTGTCACAGTAAGTCATGATTTCTGATCATCTGTTTGTGCGATAGTGAGGCATGCCTGTATCCCCACCAGACCATTAGTCCATGAGGCAGGAACCACACCTGTATGGTTTGCCATAGAGTCCCCAGGACCTACCACAGTGCCCAACACATAATTATGAAAACTCGTTTTTTTTAAGTCACTTATAACTATCTATTCTCACAGCCAGAATTAGTATTTTATTTTTCCTTATACTGAGACCTTAGATGTGTAAAGACACAAATACGGAACAGATTTATTTTTAATAACTTTCATATGATTTTCAGATGTTTTACTTGTCTATCATCATAGGCCATTATTATTTCCTATGGTACATGCCTTATTCCAAGCATTTTACCGGCATCATCCCATTTAACCTTCATAGTCACCATCGGAGGGTAAGGACTGTTATCAGCCCCACTTTTCTAAGATGAAGAGCCAGAGAAGTCAAGTAATTTGACTGTTGATATATCTAAGATTCAATCCAAGGCTTGTGTGATTCTTCATGACTACGCCTTGTTGTGTCTTTAGCAATTGAATGCCTCCTTAGAAGACCCTGTCTCACTGTTGTCATTTCCTTGTCATGCACTCACTTAGCCAACAAATATCCTTTAAGCTCCTATGATGTGTGAGGCCCTGTGACAGTGCTAAGGGTGTGAACAATTATCATGACAGGCAGTCTCTTTCTGTGGCATGTGCGATGCAGAGGCGGAAACAGTTGACCAGCTGGTCTGTACAGAGGCGGAAACAGATGACCAGCTGGTCTGTACAGAGAGTCCACAAATACTGTGATGGGGAGAAACAGGATTCTAAGGTGACACATAGGAGGGATACAAAACCTAGAGGCAGGGGATCCAGAAAGACACCCTTGAAGAAATGGTATTGACACTAAGTTACGGTGGATGAGACATAGATACAAAGTAAATGAGGCCAGATCAAAAAGAACTTTGCAAGACATGTTGAAGAGTTTGGATTTCAAATTAATGGGAAGTTATTAAAGGACTTTCAGCAGCATACAAGTGACATGTCAGATTTGCAGTTCAGAAATATCACTCTGACTACAGTATGTAGGACGAATTGGAATGGAGAAAGAATGAAGACAAAAGAACTGATTTCGTCAACCAATAAGAGATAATGAAGACAGCAATGGATGATGGAATTGGGTGATGCGAATAAGGGTCCATGGAAATGGAGGCATTAAAGTGACATTTAAGAGATATATTCATAGGACTTGGTCACTGAGAGCATGTGGGATGTGAGGACCAGGGATGAAATGCAGATTCTGGCTGGACCAAGGGGAGGAACAGGGGCTAGTGCCATTCACTAGAGAAGGGAACCCCAGAGAAAGTGGGTTTGGAAGAGAAGAGGTGAGTATAGGCTGGACAAGCAGAGGCTAAATTGCCTAAGGAACCTCCCTGTGGGTCTGTTGGCCACTCCCGTGGACCTGTGTTATTCCACTTGTGGGAATCCTGAGGGCCTCCCTGTGCTCTACAACGTCTCCTAGTCTAGCCATCCAGACTATCTCCCTCCACCAGCAGCCATTTCCTGCCTTGTAGCCATCTCCCTCCTGTGCTCAAGTTCATGGTCCATATTCCTCTTCTCCAGTGCCTGTTTCATGTGATCCATAGCCAGGATCCAGATCAGAATAGTTCAACAGCCCACTTCCTATGGTTACCTGGGCACAGATACCAGTCAGGACGATGGGGGAGATCTCATCATCACTGCTCTCTTTGTATCCTGTACCCAGACATCCCCAAGGACTAGATCCAGAGGATTTGTAGATCAAACATATAGGGAATAATTATAGGAATGCCAGCTATTTCCCTCCAGAAAATTTAATTAATAAATAAATTCAACTTGTAATGCCATCTCCCTTGGAGTATCTCACTTGCTAAATTGAAAAATTGGCTAAATAACATTAAGAAATACAAAGAACATCCTTGTTATGTGATATACAGAGAAGGTTGCAAAATTGGAATCACATCTGAATTCATCCAAATCTAATAAATATTTAAGTAATTCAGTGGGAAAGTGATTTGTATTCCTCTGCTCCAAACCAGAGATATGCCAAAAAGTTTTCTTTTGACATGACTCACATTATTCATTTGTTCATGTATAATGTATTGTACCCATGTACCTGGCACTACCACTTTTGATTTCATGCATTTTTCCATTTAATGAACACAATCCCCACTTTATAGATGAGGAAAGTGAGGCTCTAAGTCAAGGCTAAAAGGGTATGCACTTGTAGTAGAAGAGCTAGATGCGGACCTAGGTCTTTGGACTCCAAGTCCAGTGTTAATTTCAACTTCAAGTCCAGGATCTCAATAGATGTTAGTTTTGTTTTTCAAATATATTATCAGAAGTGAGCAAAGAGATAGGAGACTAAAACTTGAAAGTTGTTGGTGGAAAAACATATGTGGTGTGTATAGTTCTCAGGAATTAAAACCTAAGTATATACTTCATTGAGAAAATCAACATATTTATTTTCAAACACCAAAGTGTAATGAAAAGTGAACCTTAAACTTGGTGAAGATGTGGAGAATCTGGAACTCTCACACTCCTGATGGGAGTGTAAAACACTACCACTACTTTGAAAAACACTTAGGAAGTTTCATAATTAAACATACACCTACCATACAACCTAGCCACTTTGTTTCTAAGTATTTACCAAAAGAAATGGAAGTATATGTCTATACAGAGATTTGTACATGATTGTTCATAGCAGCTTTATTCATAATAAACAATAGCTGGAGCAGCACAAATGTCTGTCAACGGGTGAGTTGATAACCAAATTGCGGCATATCCATTTAACAGAATACCATTCAGCAGTAAAAAAAGGAACAAACTATTATCATGCAACAACATAGATGATTCTCGAAAGAGTTACACTACATAAAAGAATACAGACCAAAAAAAGAGGACATATGGTATGATTCCAGCCATATAGAATTCTAGAAAATCGTGATGGAAAGCAGATCTGTGGTTGCCTGGGGTGGGGAGCAGGATGGGTCAGAAGGTGCATGAGGTGACCTTTGGGGCTGATACACGTGTCCATCGTCTTGATTGCGGTGATGTCATCTGGGAATGTCATAACAAGACCTCGGGGTGAACAGGAAAGAAATAGAAAAGGATTTCTTGACTATCCTAGTGAAAGTAACCATGACTTAAGTTACACGAGCTTACTAACAATGGAACCAAGAAACACTGTTCTTGATCAGGTGAGTTAAGTGATCTGTGCCTTAGTTCTACTGCTGCATTGTAGAGATAACTTTTCCTTCTCCCCCGCCTGCCTTCCTGCTTACTTTAACTTTCCCTTTTTTCTTATTTCAAACCTCATACTACTAAAAATACGTAAATAAATGAAAATATTTTAAATGCTCAAATGCAGTTTTGATAGCCTTTCAAACACTAGAATTTCAGTGTTGGTTTTCTCTTTTCTTTGTAAGGGGTCAGTGTGTACAAGTGGGAAAATGCTTTAAAGCCACATAGACTTGTTAATTTTAATCACAAGTACTATATACTTCAGAGTTGCTAAGAAACTAGATCTTAAAAGTTCTCGCCACAAAAAAGAACTGATAATTATGGAACATGATGTGTTAGCTAACGCTATGTTGGTAGTCATACTGCAATATAGAAATGTATCAAATCAATATAGAAATGTATCAAATCAACACCTGAAACTTACACAGTGTTATATACCAATTATATCTCAATATTTTAAAAAGCCAACTAGCCCTGGATACAAATGCCAGGTGACTTCCCTTGGACCTTTGCGTTTGTCAGTTAACTTCCTTGATCCTCACATTCCTCACATGTAAGTATTTCAAGGGTCTATTATGAAGAATAGAAATAACTCTCTACTGTGATGTTCAGAAAATCATTTTGTTTGCTGTTACACATTGTACATCAGCTCTTTGAGATCCTGCACTATGTGCCTTTACTGATGTCAACTCCTATAGCAGTGGAACACATACCGAAGCCTATGAGGCACCTTGACAAAACAGGACAGATGGTACATGTGTAATAATGAATTTACCTTTCCATGCACTCTGGTCTGATGTGTCCACTCTGCTTTCATTGCATGTAGTGCACCTGGTGGACATTTGGAACGTCATAGAAGCTTTGAGGGAAAATGGTCTCAACAACGTGGACCCAAACATAGAACTCAACGTGGCCCGATTGGAGGCTGTGCTCTCCACCATTTTTTACCAGCTCAACAAAAGGATGCCGACCACTCACCAAATTCAGGTGGAGCAGTCCATCAGCCTCCTGCTAAACTTCCTGCTGGCAGCCTTTGATCCGTAAGCTCCCTCTGAATATCTGTGACTCACTACATGTCCGGTCTCCCCTTCCTCTTGGTCTTTATTCCAAAGAATTTTCTAGAGTAACCAACTGCTTCTTTTTTTCTTGGTCAGATACTTATCTCAATAAAGTTTCTATGTGTTTAATATAAATTTTAAATGCTTTGGAAATGACTTAGAGAGTAAAATAGCTCCATAGGAAGTGGAGGACAATTGTATTTTATGTGCTGACCTTTGTTTAACTCATCCCACGCTTCCTAGAAGCTATGGATGCTTGGAAGCGTTGCGTGATAGGCCTGTGGAGCGATTTAATGAACCATGATGTGGGAGGGTGTTTTTAACGCTCTCCTTTGCAAACTGTCTAAGACAGTGCTTCTGAGACGTCATAACAAGACCCTAGAGCAAACAGATGTTGAAAAGGGTTCCTTCCTTGACCAGCCTAGTAAAAGTAGCCGTGACTTGCATTAAATGGACTGGTCGATAATGTACCATGTAAAACAACGTGATGCCATCCACACGCCACGACTGAAACTCAGCCTCATTATCTTATAACTTCCCCTCGCAGACTCAGGGAATTTCAGAACTGTCTGAGATCTTAAAGACCATTCTTCCAAACCTCTCATTTTACAGATGAAGGCCCCGAAGCACAGAGAGATTGTCACTTGTCCAGTGACAATCGGCAGGTCCAGTGGCTCTCAGCATGAGAGCGGCAGAGTGGGAATTTAGAGATTCAGCTTCGATTTTTTTCCCAAGGCACATGCGGCAGCCCTGTGAAATGTAAAACCTCCCCTGAATCCCATTATCTGCCGAAAATTTCAAAGGGGCTTTTGCTGATGGCCCCTAGGCTAGATATAGGATCAGCACCTCCAATTTCACCCCTGGTTTTGAGTATTAAGAAGGAAAATATTAATATTTTATTATTGAATATTAAGAAGGAAAATTGCTAGCTTGACCTTTCAGCAATCCCATTTTAAGACTCTCAGAAGATTTTGCTTAGTCTCGTTGTCTAGCCAATGCTTGGGAATATTTAAACCCAGCACTGGAGATGTTCCAGCCAGACTAATGTTATTATGCCACTCACAAAAGTCACCAGCTGTCACTTTGCAACCTAGCGTGGTGACAGAATTGTACGTGCTCAGTTTGACCAGTATACATTATTGTCTCCGTGTTAATATTTTGAGAAATTCTCAAGTTGAAATAAACAAGCAGTCCAGCCTGATAGATTCCATGCTTAGTCTGTGCAGCCTTCAGAAGTGATGTACTGCTTTGGGCTGATCACTGTGGTAGCCAAGCGACGGGGCTGGGAGAGGAAGATGTGGTTCCACATGACAGGTGGCAGAGTGGAACCAAGCCGTGGAATTTTTATAACAGCATTTCTGTTGTGTCCCCTTAGCAAGAGCATGGCAGCTTTCAGACCTGCTACTGAAGTCTTCAGGAGCCTTATTTGTTATAACAATGGAAAATGTAAATAGAGAGAATTTCCTGCTACATCGTGGGGTATTTCTAGAGGATTCATAAGGAATCAAAGCTAAAAAATAATTTGGACCAACTCTGTAAATACAGAAATGGGGCCAAATTAACAATAAGGATGGGGTATTTTGTGAAACAGATGGGGCTTAACCTAATAGACTTTTCACTTTTGTTTGGAAATATTGGGAAGAGCATTTCAAGAAACAGAGCTGTAAATGTTCTCTAAATAGCTATGATAATGTAGCTGAATCATTGCAAGATTGTTGGATGCTAAGCTTAAGGATTATACCAAGGTAAAGAGTAGTTCACACAAATGTTCAGAAGAAATGTTTGATTCCTAATCTTCTTACACATAGGAAGGCCCCTGATGTATTCTTTCAGTAATCTCATTGTAGTAGATTTAGAAACACATCCACCCAGAGAAATCTCACTGTAGAGATTCACAGACACATCCACACAGAGACCCCAGTCTGCAGATACTTCTGCCTGCTCTCCTTTGGCAGAGCAAATGAATACAGGCAGTTCTACTGAAAAACAAATTTTCTGTCTGATGGATTTTGAAATTTTAGACAATGTAAGAGGTAAGCCATCAGGAAATCCCACTACCTGGAAATATAATTTAGAAGTGAATATAAGAATAGAAACAAGAATAAAATGATTGTTCAATTCTATCTCTTATAATAGTAAACTTCTAATTATCCAATCGAGATCCAGTATGGAAATCTGATGTCACTTCCTACTACCTGTCCCATAGTACCCAAATATTTATTTTTTATTTTTTATTGAAGTATAGTTGATTTACAATGTTGTGTTAATTTCTGCTGTATAGCAAAGTGATCCAGTTATACATATATATACATTCCTTTTTTATATTCTTTTCCATTATGGTTTATCATAGGATGCTGAACATAGTTCCCTGTGCTATACAGTAGGACCTTGTTGTTTATCCATTCTATATATAATAGCTTACATCTGCTAATCCCAACCTCCCACCCCATCCCTCTCCCACCCCCTCCCCCTTGGCAACCACAAGTCTGTTCTCTATGTCCATGAGTCTGTTTCTGTTTGTAGATAGGTTCATTTGTGTCATATTTTAGATTCCACATATAAATGATATCGTATGGTATTTGTCTTTCTCCTTCTGACTTACTTCACTTAGTATGATAATCTCTAGTTGTATCCATATTGCTGCAAATGGGATGAATTCACAGAACCCAAGTATTTAAGGGAGCCTTCTGTAGTTTGGTAGACATGAATGAGCCTGATACTGGTAGATCAATGCTGTGCTGTTGCTATTACAAAATCACTGAAACATTTAGGAGATTTTCCCCTCATCTGCTGTATTTTAAATGGACATACTAAAAGAAAAAGGGAGGAAAAATCCAAAATAAAAGAGTTAGAGATGCCTTAGCAACCTGGACTCTAAAGAGGTAATGTTAAAAAAAAAAAAAATTTAAAGGAAAGACAGTAATTTAAACCCATGAAGAATAAGAACTTGCATTCAAAGAAATGTGTTCATTATTCTGCTTGTGCCTTAAAGTTCACCAGCCCCAGCCAGTTGAACTCTGCCAAGAAATAGTGACCTGAAAGGATCAAGGTCCACTTGACTTGAATGCATCCCTGGGAACCAGACTCACTCTCCCACAACCATAGTTCCCCAAGAGTAGCACCCTTCTGTTCCTCTCCCCGCCAGAGTCACCTGGATCTCAGTTCTCACACAGGCATGCTTGCCGCAGGCTGTAGTCGGTTTCCAGGTTGTCAGGTTTCTCGGCTCTTTGGCCAAGTCAGCCTCAAGATACAGTACATCGCTACATACATAGGATGATTCGTAGGCTGTCAGGAGCTAGCATGTGCCTCCAATGGCCTATGCCGTGCTTGCCGTCCTGTCACTGAATAGGCAGTCCCTTCAGCCTAGAAGGTTTTTGTCTTGATCACTTTCCTTCTAAAAATGGATACTTGGGAGGGATATCACCCAGCGGGCTATTAACCAACCAATTTCTAAGCAGACCCTTTCTACAGCCAGAAGCTTTCTTCTCTAAGTGTCTCTAGGGAAATGGAGGGGTGTGCCTGAGAAGCATGGGAAAGGAGGTCTCAGAAGAAGGGGGCAGGGCTGAGAGGGAAGAAGAATACGAGGAAATGACCAGAGCCCTGAGTCAGTCTCCTCCTCTTCTGTCTTTCCTTCTGTGTCCCCCCAGGAACTGGCCTGCCTTGCCTCCTCCCCCGTTTGCTGGCAGAAGCCTTCCCCTGAGGCTCTCTCTTTCAGAACCCACTAACTCGGCAGCCCTTTTCCTCTCACTTGTCCATATCCCAATGGGGGAGGGAAATCCCTTTGAAGTGTTCTAAGGACTTTTTATGTTATTACTTTTTAGGGAATTGAAAGTAACAACAACAAAAAAATGGCGGAAAGGTACAAGATGGAAATAATTCTTTAAAAAAAACCACAAAAAACATATATACCTTTATTGAGGTATAATGGTTACCTAGAAGATAATTCTTCAAAGTTGATCACGTATGGCCTTTTGGAGAGGTGGGGTCATAGACGCTGATACACTGTGAAGCCCTTCAGCTCTCATGGCCAAGCTGCTCACCCTCTGCCAGGTCCCACTGTTCCTTGAACATGACTCTGATAGTCTCTTGAGATGCCTGTCTCTCTGCTTATCTGACTGACCCCCACAAGCTACTTTCAAGTGGGACCATGTCTTTTTCTTTATGTGTACAGCACCTGAGCCAATATCCAGCTCATAATGAATCAGTGAGTGAATGAATAAATGAATGAAAATCAAAGGTGGGCTTAGCTCTTATCACACTAATTTCTTTTCATTCTTTTTCTGAGATTAAGTCCTCCTTAATCTCCAATCTTTTACTAAATCTAGTGGGTCTAAGTTTGCTCGGTCATCTAGATTCATACCCTCTGTTTTCACTTCTCCTCCACAGAGAAGATCACTAGATGTCCCTGGTTACTAATGTGGGTGATCCCATTTTCACAGAAGACATTAACGTGCTTCTCGTTACCTTCTTCCTGCTTCCCCGGGAAACACTAACATCAACTTCCGTCAGTTGACTTAATCTCATTTCAATTCAGGAGCCTCCCTTCTTGGCACGGTTCCTCATAAAGTAGATTATATGACAGGGGCCTCACTTTTAGCAAATATTATTTCCACATATATTCGAAAACTCAAAGTAGGACAATGATATATATTAAACAGTGGTTCTTCTATTCTTGGAGGTCAATTCTTTCTTTCTTTTTTTTTTTAATGTAGAGTCAGATTTTTTTTTTTAATATCTTTACTGGAGTATAATTGCTTTACAATGGTGTGTTAGTTTCTGCTGTATAATAAAGTGAATCAGCTATACATATACATATATCCCCATATCTCCTCCCTCTTGCGTCTCCCTCCCACCCTCCCTATCCCACCCCTGTAGGTGGACACAAAGCACCAAGCTGATCTCCCTGTGCTATGCGGCTGCTTCCCACTAGCTATCTATTTTACGTTTGGTAGTGTATATATGTCCATGCCACTCTCTCACTTCGTCCCAGCTTACCCTTCCCCCTCCCCATGTCCTCAAGTCCATTCTCTACATCAGTTCTTAATGCGAATTCTCTAATGATGATAATAATATTATAATTATGCTAAGATGCACTCAGCATTTACTGTGTGCCAATAATCTTACTGG
This sequence comes from Balaenoptera musculus, assembly GCF_009873245.2. Taxonomy (NCBI): domain Eukaryota; kingdom Metazoa; phylum Chordata; class Mammalia; order Artiodactyla; family Balaenopteridae; genus Balaenoptera; species Balaenoptera musculus. The sequence goes on from NC_045798.1 coordinate 50,344,663, forward strand.
TTTGGTGTTACATTATTATAATTTTCCAGGTTGAGTAAGTGATGAAGCTGAGACATAAAGAGGTTAGATAATTTGCAGGTCATACAGCTTCCTACTAGGTGAGGTAAGTGGGGAAAAATCCTTTTGTTTCAGGCATCAGTTTAAATTCAGCTCTGCTCACGCTTTCTGTTTCGTCTTTTTATATGAGAATTAATGTGCTTTTTCTCCCCAGACTTACCCTGCTTATTACAGGATATTACTATTATGCTCACATTCCTAACCTTTCCAGTTTGTGATCTTTAGACATATTTGACAGAGTGTATGTGAAAGAGCTATTTGGACTTAACAAGTTTTACACTGTAGACTTACAGTTTTATGACAGCCATCCAGAGCTCCAAATCCATCGTATAATAGTCTTTCATAGAGAATACAAAATTCTGGAATTTTCCTCTTTGTTTGACATCTTGAACCTTGCTGAGCCATTTGAATATCCTTTCCCACTGCTGAGCCCCCGACATGATGAAAGGTACCACAGCACTATTTCAGATGCATGGATGTGAAATAATCCTGGAACTCTGCCAAAATCCTTCTGCCTTTTGAGTTGTAAAAATGATTCTGATGTTCAATGCAATATGCACTGCAAAATACACCAACAAAATGTGTTGTTTACATGTGAGGCTCTATGGATGGGTGAGAATGAAGGAAAAAGAGAAGAGTCACCCGAAACCAAATGTTCTTCTCTTGGCGTTTTATTATGTATGTGCCTCCATCTTTAAAATGTACTTGGCTTGGTGATTTTTTTTCTTAGCACATCTTAAATCCAAGATGTCCACATTCTCTACTCACTAAAATTTTGTGCTGGTGGGAAATACCTTGTTCCAAGATTCCTACATGTTGCTAAAATGGAAGCTCTTTCCAAAGAATTTTCATAGTTGTAGATAAATTGAACATCCGTAATGTCACTCGTCTTCCTGTCAGATGTACTTTGGATGAGTGGCAGGTGGGATTTCATGGGAGTGAGGGAGACATGTCAACAGATTTGGCCCCTTCCATTCTCCATTCTAGACAAACTGCTGGCAAACTCACCTGGCCCAGTGCTATGAGGAATTACTTTCCCGGATGTTTTGCTAACATTATGAGGAGCCCAAAGTGATGCCAGGGCCAAATAAGGGATTTATTTCTATGTGTTCACATGTTATCTTTAGACTCCCCAAAACAAGAGTAATTATGTCTGTGATCCCTTCTAAATTCAACATCTCACATGACTGCACCATCTAATATTAAGGGCCATTAAGTTAACCTTTGTAGTTTTCCTCAAAACTTAGTATTGCTCAATATAAAACTTAAGTGGTAAATCAGAACATTTCACTTTTGCATTCATTAATTTAACTAACATGTATTAAGAACTCGCTATGTTCTAGGTGCTACAATAGACTGGGGATGATAGTTGAGTAAGACATGGACTCTGCCCTTAAAATGTGTTGTATTAAAATTAACTAGTTTTGACTCCTTATCCCAAGTAGATGATGGGCAAATTTGGAGGGTAGGAGCCACATCTTATTCATCTTTTTATGCCCCACCTCTGAGGCATTGCTAATAAATATGTATTGAGTTAATAAATGTGTGTTCCATATGAACAAAATAATTCCCAGAGGAGAAACGTGTTATGACAGAGGCATGTTGTGGAAGACAGAGGAGGAAGCAATTCTCCCAGTGAATTAAGCCACCAAAGTGTGTGAGAAACCCAAGTGTGAGTGCTGGGACTTTGCTGATCATAAATGCTTTCCAAATGCTTTGGTAAAATATGTTGGTAAGAGAAGAACTCCTGGTTTTAGTATTAAATAGAGAAATAATTCCTTGAGCCTGTTCAAAAAAGAATCTGTCAGGATTCAATCTCACTTTCAGGGACTTGATATTTGTCCTGGGGTTCTGTAATTTCAAACAGGGAACTCTCTTGGGAACTTGGAGAAATTTTATTTTCTGTTTCTGTTGACCTAAAGCAAATAGGCTACCAGTTATTTCTCCAGAAAGGGGAGAATAAAGGGTTTATTCGGGATCAACAAGGAATTGCTATTTGGGGTCTGCAACCCTGGAGAGTCCCCACAGGGCAAGGCAAGGAGAGCACTTTTATAGAGGGGGAAAGGAAGTTGGGAGGGCTGTAGTAAACAGAGAGTCCATGGCTTTTCATTGGCTGAGTTCTTGCCAGGAAAGGAGTCTTTCTTCTTCTGGTTGGGCTCTGTTATCATCGCAGGGCAGGAGAGCGCCCCCTGCTGGCCTCCTGACTATTTAATTGAGGTTTCTGTTTATTAAATTTTTACAGTTCCAACTTCAGCCTACCATCCCAGACCTATCAGTATCTATTTGTTCTTTTTCCTTCTTGTCAAAAGTAGATTTTCCTTCCCAGACAACTTTTCCCTAAAAGTAGCATCTTAGTTAAAAGAAGTCAGTTTGTCTCTTTGTATAGTCATAGAAAAAGCCCAGCATAAAGCAGTTACTCATTTTCTGTGATGATGAGTCAAACTTTGAAGTAATGCATGTTTTTAAGACAGACACTCTACCAATCTCCATATATATATTTTAACCAAAGGGTAAGTGCTTTCCTTTTCCCATTTTCAATCAGGTATGCCGCAGGAAAATTTGAAATTTTTCAGAATGAGCAAACAAGGTATAAGGGGAAATAAACAATGTAAAGAAACATTGATTAGTCAAGCAATTTTAGTTTCTACCTTTGATAATTTGCTGGTTCTCTTAAATATCCTTTTAGGTGTTAATTAAATACCAAGATAACAGTTTAATTGGGTATTTTTGATGTCGAGCTAGAACAGGAAAGTAAAATTTGCAAAGGCAAAAGCTTCAGGATAATTGGCTTAAAAAAAATCTATTTCATGATGCCAAAAAACAAATAGTGAGGGGGAAGTGAGTAAAATATGTATATGCCTTTTGTTCTCTCTCTACATTGAAAGGGAAAACATTAAAATCAGTAAAATTTTGTTTTACTTTAAAAGTAAAATTATTCTTTCAATAAAAATGATAGGCTGGTAGTAAACTTATTTTTAAAGCTTTTACTGTACCTTTTACACTAGCAGCTTTCATTCACAAATAAAAGCTTATGTGGTCATGTCATTGCTCACTGATTCTAAGGCCCACTCTGGCCCTAAAAGTCAATGATTCTAATGGCTACACTGTAATGCTGTATCCAGTATACACTGTACACTGTAGACAGTACTCTCAAACACATTTGGCTCTGTTGCCACTTTCTTCTTTTTTTAATTTATTTTTTTATTGAAGTATAGTTGATTTACAATGTTGTGTTAGTTTCTGGTGTACAGCAAAGTGATTCAGTTTTATATATGTATTTCTTTTTCATATTCTTTTCCATATGTTTTATTACAAGATACTGAATATAGTTCCCTGTGCTATACAGTAGGTCCTTGTTGTTTATCTATTTTATATATAGTAGTTTGTATCTGCTAATCTCAAACTCCTAATGTACCCCTCCCCCACCTCCTTTCCCCTTTGGTAACCCTAAGTTTCTTTTCTATGTCTGTGAGTCTGTTTCCGCTTTGTAAACAAGTTCCTTTGTATCATTTTTTTTGGTTCCACATAAGAGTGATGTCATATGGTATTTGTCTTTCTCTTTCTGACTTACTTCACTTAGTATGATGATCTCTAGGTCTATCCATGTTGCTGCAAATGGCATTATTTCATTCTTTTTTGCAGCTGAGTAATATTCCATTGTATCTATGTACCATATCTTCTTTATCCATTCCTCTGTCAGCAGACATTTATGTTGACTCCATGTCTTGGCTACTGTGAATAGTGCTGCTATGAACATTGGGGTGCATGTATCTTTTCAAATTAGAGTTTTTCTGGATATATGTCCAGGAGTGGGATTGCTAGATCATATGGCGTCTGTTGTTTCTTGAGGTGGCAATCTGAACTACACATGAAACTGAAGGTGTGCTGCGGCCGTAGCTTTTCATAAAAGCAAGACAAGCGTGTAGACTTTGTCTAGTGCTCCTCTTGGAGCACCATTTGCCCTGCAGCATTAGGGACAATCTACGTTTTTCATCCTCAGCACACTCTGGTGGGTCTACGTCCTGAATTGTGGCCAACAGCCAACATTCCATATGTGGCATTTAACCACTTTACTCCTAGAGGCATTGCATGTACAGAACTCACTTTGGAACAATATGCCGCTTTCCTGCTCGTTTGCCCAAGACTCCTAGAAGCTTCCTGTTATCCATCCTCAAGAGCTTGACTTTTCACTTCTTAGCTACTTAAGAGATTTCACTGACTGTTCATGAGTCAAACTGTCCCAACTAAGGAAGATTCCTAATGAGAATAGCTCTTATGTTCTCCATTCAGGATGTACCAACTTCTCCCTAATTTTTGCTTCCAGTGTCAATGCCAATTCTTTTTTCACAACAAAATAGGGACACTGATCCCAAGGTGACTTTGTTTAAGTAATGGTCTTTGGTGTGGAACCTTGTCAAAGACCTTTAGAGAATCTTTCTCTTTCCACCCCTTTTCTTCATCCTGTTATATCTACTGAAAATGTTCTTTAAAAAGATCCCTTCGTATTTAACTCTTTGGTGCCTCCGTTCTCCATAGCCAAGTCCACCATCTCCACTCACTCATTCAACTCCTTAAAGGTTTATCCAGTGCCAGGGCTGAGCAAGGTCTGAACTCACCTGGTACTGGTGTGCTTCCCGCGGTGTACATTCCTGCATACCCCTGAATCCTTCTTTGTGACAGGGGTCACATTTGCAATCTGACATAGTAGCTTACATACCAATAAATTCCAGTGGCCTAATTTCACCCTTCAGTTCCTGCAAAACTCTCATTGAGCCGCCCTCCACTGGGTGATTTATCTAGATTGATTATGTCAATTTGGCAAAATAGCTCTGATACAACCACTCTTGGGTTTAATAGCAGTAATCTTGCATTTCCAGCAACAATACAGGACTGGTCATCTCCCTAGGACCTTCTGCATTAAAAGCTAAGGTTTAAGAATTCACCCATGAGCTATCATCATTTCATCCTCTGGAGAGCTCTCTGTCCCAACATCATCTGTGGTCTGTCCTCTTTCTTGAGTTAAATTGTCCTCTCTGAGTAACACTTACATATATACACTACCAAATGTAAAATGGATAGCTAGTGGGAAGCAGCTGCATAGCACAGGGAGATCAGCTCGGTGCTTTGTGACCACCTAGAAGGATGGGATAGGAAGGGTGGGAGGGAGATGCAAGAGAGAGGGGATATGGGGATATATGTATACATATGGCTGATTCACTTTGTTGTACAGCAGAAACTGACACAACATTGTAAAGCAATTAGGCTCCAATAAAGATGTGAAAAAAAATATGGAAATTAATCCTGAAATTAACCCCAGACCATTTCAAAGCACTGGGTTTTACAGATCTTGAACTACTCTAAAGTAAATGTTGAAAATGTGAACTGCATAAAAAATAAAAATAAAAAATATTGTTCTCTCTGACTCATTGAAAGAAACTTGCATTTGCTCTTGAGGTCTCACATATAATACTCTTCAATTTCTCTGCATTTTGAAGATTACTTTATCACTATATTACTCCTATTCTTCCACACTTTGTAGACTCTCCTGTTATTACTTGAACCATGTTTCAGCTTAGGAAGAGAAGCTAATTACTTCCTAAAGTAAAGTTATTGATACTTCCAGTTATCCATGCAATTGGGAATGCAGGGGATATGGAATAATTTTGAATGAGGTGGTTTTTACAAAATCATTGCATTTTTATTACAGCTACCTGCCCTAAAATTAGTGAACCACTTAATCAAAATTCTAGGGCACCTGTTATAATGATTAATAGTCATTAATTAATATAAGGAATTTATTGTTCACTAACGCTGTGTGAGACAAAGTGTGAGGCACTGGGAATTCAACTAATTGAGAGGACATAATTTCTGCCCCCAAGGATCTCACAGTGTGGAGTCGAAATACATGCAGACACGTAAATAAACAAATCAAGGTCATTCAGTGATAGGTGAGTGACAGATGCCAAATAATTGGTAAAAGTAAAGGGAAGAGTGATTGCTTCCACATCAGGGGAAGAACTGTTTTCCGAGCAGAGTGAATGATGATATTGAGCTGAGACTCCATGAATGGGTGGGAGAGTCCTGAGCAGAGCATAGCGGGAAGGGCATTGACAGGGCACTGTGGTGTGGAGTGCAACAGAAATGGTAGCAGATGAGCCTGGAGAAAACAGATAAGGTTAGAACTATATCCCGCGGGCAAACGGAGGCAACAGGGTTTTAAATAATGAAGTACCATCATCCCTCGGTATCTGCAGGGGTTTGGTTCCAGAACCTCCTACTGATACCAAAACCCGGGGATGTCTCTTACAAACAACCCCTATATCCACCCACGGTTGCTTAAATCCACAGATGCAGAACTGCGAATACAGGGCTCTGAGTGTAACATGGTCAGATCTGTGATATGAGTGTGCAAGCAGAGAGATCATTTAAGAAGTTATTACAGGGCTTCCCTGGTGGCGCGTTGGTTAAGGGTCTGCCTGCCAATGCAGGGGACACGGGTTCGAGCCCTGGTCCAGGAGGATCCCACATGCCTCAGAGCAACTGAGCCCGTGTGCCACAGCTGCTGAGCCTGCACTCTGGAGCCCGCGAGCCACAACTACTGAGCCCATGTGCCACAACTACTGAAGCCTGCACACCTGGAGCCCGTGCTCTGCAACAAGAGAAGCCACCGCAATAAGAAGCCCGCACACGGCAAGGAAGAGTAGCCCCCGCTCGCCGCAACTAGAGAAAGCTCCTGTGCAGCAATGAAGGCCCAGCACAGACAAAAATAAAATAAATACATTTATAAAAAAAAAAAAAAAGAAGTTATTACAGTGTTAAAGCAAGAGCTGATAGAAGCCATGGCAGTCGGAAGGGAAAGAATGAAGTGGGTTTAATATACAGTGAAGTGGGTATATCTAAACATTTATTTGGGTGGTAGTGAATTAAGGAAGAGCAAAAAATCAAGGGTGACCTCTTGCCCAGAATCCATTTCTGGGTAACTAGGTACATGGTGATTCTGACAACCCGAAGAGGGACTGTAGGAGGAAGAGCCGTTTAGTAGTTAAATTGGTCAGAGTATTATGAGAGGGCTTTGAAAGGTAATGAGTTCTACTTTGAACATACTTGGTTTGATGCAGGGTATCCAAGTGAAGATTTCTAATATGTAATTATGTAAGTCTGGTGCTTAGGCTTAGAAATATAAACAGGAGAGTCACTAGCATATAAGACTGGGTCAGTTTTGCATTCTGGCTAGCTGCCTTCCAGGTACTATGCTAAGAATGACAGCAACGAAGATGAATAACAAATGATTCCTCTCTGGAGTCTAGTAAGGAACAAAGACACAATAATTTATTATGTCTTATTCTTCTAATATGTCAGATATCTGAATCTTATTCGTATAAATTTCTTATTCTATATATTAAACCCTTGTCAATACAGACTCTACTTACCTTTCAGTTACATTATTATTTTAAATAACTCTTTTGATCATTCTTAAGGGTAGCAACCACCAAAGAAATGAATTACTAATATGATACGCTGTCTGGTTCCAAGGATATAATAAACAGTTTATTCCAGCTGGAAAAATCATTTAGCAGAAATATTCTACTTCTTATAGAATGACCTTTATATCACATTTTGTGAAGGACAAGTTAGTTATACCTCTTGAATCAACGAAGATTTGGCTGCTCTCATGTCATTTAGGTAGGAGAACTATTCAAAAGAGCTCTTACTTTTGCCCCTTTAAAATACCAACTCCCTTTGAAAAGTAAATGTGTCACTTTTAAGGACAGTTGGCTTGTGGGTAGGAAATGATTGTTGAAAAAAAAAGTGTGAGGAGACAGTCTCCATATTAACCCTAACCCTTTTAAAATTCAGGAATTACCTGACACACACGACTTAAGATTTTTCTGAAGCCTTGTTTAAATAAATTATAGAAACTGTGGCATCATCATACATAAAATTATTTTATGAAACCCAAAGTGAAAAGAATGTTCTGTAATTTTCATCCCCAGGTAAATAGCACATATTTCTTTGGCTACCAGTCTATGCTTTGAGCAAGGGGCATAGACAAAGAATAACTTAAAGATTCTGCAATCTCTTGAAAAAAGGAAACATCGAATAGAAGAGTTTTTCAGAAACGTGTTGAACTGTATTCATAACCTTTTTTAAAATGGATATGTTCAATAATGCATGCAGCTCTGTTGTCCTATGATTTCTACAGAACAGAAAATGTCAAACTGTGTTATTGGATGTTCTTCACATGACATCTCTTTTTTTCTATCATCATTAAACAGGGAAGGCCATGGTAAAATTTCAGTATTTGCTGTCAAAATGGCTTTAGCCACATTGTGTGGAGGGAAGATCATGGACAAATTAAGATGTAAGTTATTCTCTGCATCTCTGTTTGCTTACCCCTCCTGTATACCATGGTTTCCTCTACCCCATTCCTGCCAGGTCCCCCTGACCATTTGTGACTTTCCTCATTCTATGAGAGTTGTTTGAAATATCATCTTCATTGATCCTTGGATTTTGTCGTAGAAATGTTTTCATATTAGTTTAATGTCAATGAAATGAATGTTTTCCTTCTACGTATGGATTATTATTTTTTATAACCTGTTGAGGATCACCAGTTAGACTGTTCATGATACTAAAGTAAGATGTACATTCTTTCACATTCATTGTACTGTAGAACTGCCTCACAGGCATAAGTCCATCACCATAGGGAGATGAAGACCATGTTGGGCAACCTTCCGTTTCTCGATCATCTCAAGCCAAAGTTCCCGGCACGTTTCCTCATTCTTCTCCACCAATGCTGTTCAAATCACTGGGCACTCCAAAGTTTCCAAAGTAGACATTGCCAGGGTGTAGGCATAGGAATTATGTACAGAAACTATAAACTGAGAATTAACTGATGCCATAAAGACATGATAGCTGGAGTGTTGAGTGCTTATGGGCCTTTTGTGTACATTTTGTCACTAAATGGGGTCATTTTTTAACCAACAAAACAGTGAGAGTTTTCTGATTTGTTTGCATGTTTTAGGTAAAGAAGCTGAGACATAGAGAGTTAATCACAGATGGTACCAGGAATTGAACCCTGACTTTTTCCCCGTACACCAGTGGTTTTCAAATTTTAGTATGTATGGAGTCACCTGGAGGGCTTTTTAAAAAAATGGATTTCTGGGTCTCATTTCCAGAATTTCTGATTCAGTAGGCCTGGAGTGGGTGTATAGCAGGCAAGAATTTTCATTTCTAACTAGTTTAAAATCATGTATATGTGGCTGTTTTGAAGAAAAATTGCCATGTAACCCTCTCCCTTCCCCTAAATATTATGACTCTGAGTTATAATGCCGTATGACAAAGAGCACTGTCATGGGAATTGGGAGTCCCAGGTTGCAGACCCAGCTGTGTGACTAACTTGCTGATTATTCTGTGGAAGTCACTTCGCTTCTTTAGTCCTCAACTTCCTTCTCCATCCTAAATTTGGGGATTTTGTTAGGTACCTGTAGGGTCCCTGCTGGCTACAGGCCTCCATGACTCACGGCCTTTAGGCTCTTTTGTCACCTGCTGCCTGTCAGCTGCTGAATGTAATCTCTTGCTTCTTGATGCACCAACAGAGGAAAAATAAAGAAAGATACCGGGGTCAGGGTGGGGGGGACCTTTATTCCTTTGGAATTTCCCCAGACATGTTCCAAGAAGAGTTATGTCATTGGAGCAGTAGATAAGGGGAACCCCACATAACTACACATCTTCCCTCACTCCCAGGAACCTCCTTTCATGGACCAGCCAAGTGCAGTCAAGTTTCAGAGAAGCCCAAGCAGACCCTACAAGGTCCAGTTTAGTCTCTCTTCAGTTAGCCTGAAAGATGTAAAACTTTAAAAACATCTACCTCAGTACTTGATTGAGGATAACAGCTAAATTAGAAGGTGGCAGAAACAGTGTCCTTTTAAAAAAAATAACTTAGAGTAATCCCTAAGGCATTTCCTTCAGGGTTAGGCTAGGAAGAGAAAGTTTAGCAAAATGAACCAGGGCAGAAGAAGAAACTCCTGAGGGCCTTGCCTACTGACCTCATGTCACCATTGGCCACTTATGCTGAGGACAGTAGGTAAAGGTTTTTTTCAAAGTCTTAAGAAACATTTCCAAATACTTATTCAGTGTTAGGTACCTGGAGAAAAGGGTCCCTTAATAAAATAAGTTTGAGGAAAACTGAGAAAACCAGTTTTCTGCGCTTCAGAACTCCTCAGAGCCTTTCACGAACCAGGTTAATGTTATGCCATCAAGGACCCAGGTGCTTTCCATCTTTCTACTCAGCTCTCCTCTGTGTCAGATTTTATCCTTCTCCTGAAGGTAAAAGGGGGTACAGCAATTTCAGGAGTCACACCCACTCCAGAGGCCCCCCAGCCCTTACGTCTCATGGCCAGGGTGGCATCACAGACCAATTACTACATCAACCACTGCTGACAGGATAGGAATGCCAATGATGGTCAGGGAGTCTTCCAGCCATTCTCACCTCCTGGGCTGAGAAGGGCCACTGCTTTCCCATAGCCCAGGAAGAAATTTGGGGCCAATAAAGCTGAAGGGGATGGTTGTTAGGTAAGCAACAAACGACATCAGCACAGTTACAAAATTCAAGATTTAACTAAGTGTTCGAGCAGATCTTTACCACTTGTCAAATCCCTCAAAGTTCTCCCGCAAGTCTGGGATTTCAAAGCAAACAGTGTAACTGCTCCAGTGCTGTTTTCCCACCCCATCCCATCATTCACCAAATACCCACGATCAGTGAGCAAAGCATGCATGCATTCCAGTGGCCAAAGTCAATCCTCTGCAGCTCAGTGAAAGAAGTCACAAATGCACGAGTCCCATTGGAAAGAAACTGTTCTCCAGTGTGCAGAAATAAGCTTCAGAGAGTCACAAATTCTGTAGAGAAACAGACTGTGTGATCACGACATTTCATGGTACCTTCTGGCAGAGCAGCAGACCTGAACGTACCCCAGTTCTCTGAATGAGGAGTCACTCTTTATATAGTTAATCCCAGAAAGGTAGTTTTAATGGTTTCCAGGTAAGTCAGTTGAAAGCAATTTGGCCAAAAACAATTTAGCTAAAAGCCGTTTGGTTGGAAGAACCTCTCCAAAATGTTAATCAGAAATGAGTATCCTTAGTCACCAATATTTCAGTGATTGAATGAACAAATTGAATTGTTCAAACAGAATGAACAATGTTCATTGGCTGAATGAACAAATATGGGCAAATCCACCCACAGACAGCCATGGTTGACTCTTTTTTCTTTTTTTGACTTTTTTTTTAATAGATCTTTATTGGGGTATAATTGCTTCACAATACTGTGTTAGTTTCTGTTGTACAACAAAGTGAATCAGCCGTATGCATACATATATCCCCATATCCCCTCCCTCTTGCGTCTCCCTCCCACCCTCCCTATCCCACCCCTCTGGGTGGTCACAAAGCACCGAGCTGATCTCCCTGTGCTATGCTGCTGCTTCCCACTAGCTATCTATTTTACATTCAGTAGTGTATATATGTCCATGCCACTCTCTCACTTTGTCCCAGCTTACCCCTCCACAGCAAGCATCATACTCAATGGTGAAAAACTGAAAGCATTTCCACTAAGATCAGGAACAAGGCAAGGATGTCCACTCTTGCAACTCTTAGTCAACATAGTTTTGGAAGTCCTAGCCGTGTCAATCAGAAGAAAAAGAAATAAAAGGAATACAAATTTGAAGAAAAGTAAAACTGTCACTGTTTGCAGATGACATGATACTATACATAGAGAATCCTAAAGATGCCACCAGAAAACTACTAGAACTAATCAGTGAATTTGGTAAGGTTGCAGGATACCAAATTAATGCACAGAAATCTCTGGCTTTCCTATACATCAACAACGAAAAATCAGAAAGAGAAATTAAGGAAACACTCCCATTTGCCATGGTTGACTCTTGGTAAGTGGAATTGTGGGTTTTCTTTAGTCTTCTTTTGCTGGCTTGCATTTAATCATAAAACAGGCGGAGTAATGATTTTATAATAAGCATTGCTTTTATAATAAGAAAAATAAAATGAAAGGATATGGAACGTCTTGGGATTTTCCTTCTTTAAATTCTAATTCACTTTAACCCAATATGCCAACTGCGCTTGTTTGGCAGTTTTCCTATTTTTGTGGATAGGAATGAAAGAGATTTAGTTCATTCCAACTAGCCCCTTCATGTTGGAGAACACAGGGCAAGAATTGTTGGCTGAAAATAATTTAGAAATTTTAAAAAGCAGAAAAGTAGAAAACAGCAGAAATTTTAAAGCTGAGTTTTAAAAGCTGCTTTAAATGCATTAAAAGGAACAACAACCCCCATGTTGCATCCCAATTTCCAGTGCTCAGGTCCACCAGGAACCAGTATGCAGGGTGTTCATCAGGCACCCCAGGCAGCAGAGAGTGTGAGGGTGCTCCCTGCAGGCATGGGACATAGCTACCTATACATAAATGGACCTAATATAATACATTCTGTTTCTGTCAAAGTGGTTTTGGTCTGATTATAGGCTGTTAAGGATCTTAAGGAATTCTGAATCCAATGCAATAAGCCTGGAAAGTCAGGTGCTATTCTAAAGCTTCTGGGGAGGGCTTGTTTATGGCAAACACCTTGTTTTTCCTGAGTTTCTATTACTGAACAGGTTGTTCGGCCTCCAAGCTTACCTCCAGGGTGATATTTCTAACTTGCTGGCCTGCCTTTAATTCTTCAGTACCTCCTTCATTACTGATTGTTCTTTATACTTGGCCTAGAAGTCCCTTTTGTAAGGAAATCTTCCCTGACTCACTCCCCCCTCTAGGAACCCTCTCTCTGAGCTCCTGCTGCACCCTGTACACCCTACTGCCCCTGTACTCACACCACCTTGTCACCGTACATGATGTCGTGTCATCCAGGATGCAAGCACATCTCTGTCATCCCCAACAGACTGGGACCTCCCAGAGGGCAAGAACTATGTCCTGATTTTTCTGTATAACCATGGCTTAGCGCAATTTCATGTTTATTAGGTGCCAAGTTAATTTTAGTTTAATAAATCAATGAATGTAAGTTCTTCTGAAGTATCATTGTAAGGTGCTGCAGGAAACACAAAGGTAATTTAGGCTATGATTTGGAACCTTATAGAACAGTCCTATCGGGGAGGCAAAGTCTAAACATACAAGGTAAATGGCAGAAAAGTGTGATATAAAATTAATAATAAAAACAGATAACATTTCTGTACCATATACTAGGTGCCAAGCATGCATCCGTGTGCTTTACATCTAGTAACTAGCTTAATCCTTGAAACAGCCATCTATATTATATAGATACACATATATTTCATGTTATAAGCATATGACATATATATGTGTATATATATATGAGTGTATATATATATATATATATATATATATATATATATATATATATATATATTAAAAAAACAGAGGGCCCAAAATTAAGGTACAAACACATACCATGTTGAGAGCTTCCTCAGAGTCCCCTCATTTCTTTATAAAAACCTGAGTGGTCATGAACAGCCACTTGCCTTTAATCCCAGGGACTTAGCCCTAGTTTGGCTATTGCTTAGTAGAACTTTATCAGTACAAATGAATTTAATATTAGCTTCAAGTTTGTGAAAGGTCACTGTTGGTACCCCTTCTGCTTTTACTCTAGTTAGAGATGTTGTTTAAATTATTTCAGTGGGAGATTTGAAAAGCCTAAGCTACTTTTCAAAATGTGCCCTGGCCTAGAAAATCCAAATCTAAAAGTTCATCAGGATGACCAAATTATAGTTAACCGCCTGGCTCCCGAACAAACAACGTGGCAGCTTTAATGAGAACGTACACTTACTTCTTCAAGGTTTCTTCTTCCTCCTTTTGATTGGAATTCTTGAGTTTCTATATTTGGAATTATACAAGAGTTTTGTTTTTTGCTTTTTGGTTTTTTTTTGCTGTTGGCAACTTCTTTTTTTGACTAGTTATAATGAAACACGAGAGATGAAATTCACTAAGTAAACAATATTGTGAAAGTGAATGAGAACAACATTAATTTTTGTTGCTCATGTAGAATTTCTGTAGCTTCATAATTGATTAACTATTTTAAACACAATAGAAACCCTTTGTAAGTGGACTATTTAAAGAAAATGAGAGCCAATTCACATCCTCAAAACAAAATCCAATAAAAGCCTATAATATGCTTAACATCTGGCTGCGGTGTAAAACAATGTCCCCACATTACATTTTGACCTTGAAAAATTAAGTCCAAAATGAGTAGAGGTAGCATATTGACTTTACAACAGTTTATCCCAGCAGCTGTGCTGGCCTAGTTACAATCTAGCATGGTGACAAACCATATAATAGCCAACCCTTTCCTTCCAATAGTGATCTCCACAGAGGAATTATAGAGTACCTTGGGAAATTATGCCAGTAATATTCATTAAGTGCCCACAGTGGCAGAAACTGAAGAAAAGAGGTTCAGTGAAGCCAGTGGCTCTGCTGAGAATAATCTGGAACCCTGACTTTACCTCACTGATCGTCGGCAAGGCCAGGCTTCCTCTTGACTGCATGAGGCAAAAGACCCTTCCCCATAAATCAATTGCCTTCCACCCAGAACACTATGATTTATAGGAAGTTTTCTGCTTCTGTGGGAAGTTAATCAAGTGTTTTCATTGCATCCTTATCCCCATTATGTCTTTCATTTTTCAATATCTTAAACCAAAATCCAAACGTTTTAGTGACAATATAGACGGGTAAATAGCTAGCTTGCTAGATACACACACACCCTAACATTGTCGTAATATTTTCATTGTGTATTTCAAAAGAAGTCAGCATATTTCTCACACGTACAAAAATTCCTCCCGTTGAGTTATATATGAGTTGATAATTGACCTCAAGCTAAAAATGTGATGTTCTCTGTCTTATCAAAATATGCTAATTTTATCCAAGTTACTAGTTAATGCTGTATGCCAGAATCATCTACAGAAAGACACCAGAGAAAACACCATGCCAGGAATATCTCAGCATAAAAACTAGCTTTCATATTATTCTTTCATAATAAATTACATATTTAGTTTCTGCCACATTTTTTGTTATTTGCAGTAGATACGTTGAACTAAAACAGTGGGGAATCTTTATGTGATGAATAAAGATCTTTCCTTTTCCATCCATCAGATATTTTCTCAATGATTTCTGACTCCAGTGGGGTGATGGTTTATGGACGATACGATCAGTTCCTGCGGGAAGTTCTCAAACTACCCACAGCAGTGTTTGAAGGGCCTTCATTTGGTTACACAGAACAGTCAGCTAGATCCTGTTTCTCTCAACAGGTAGGAGAAAACTTGCTTAAGGAAGTGTCTCTCGGTGGCTGTTTTCCTGTGTGTCACTCCAAGTCACTACTTCTTCATGGTAACTTGCAACGTATCTTCCAGCTTCTGAGAAATGACCTCTGAGTCAGTAACTGAACTCAACACATTTGGATAATAATAATAGGTGGTGTTTCCTGACCATGAGCCAGGCATCATGCTAAATTCTTAATTTGCATTGTCTAATTTAATCCCTACAACAACGCTATACCCTCGGAAACATTATTACCACCACACTATCAAAAGGGCTGAATTGTTACTCAGCCTCACATGAAACACGAGTCTGACCCAGCACCGAGCTTCACCAATGTTTAGCAAAGGAGACAAGAAAGGAATCACAGCACATGCCCCATGCCATCTGGGAGGCCCTAAATCTTCCACTAAATTGGGGCTCAGAGCAACATGTTTTAACTGGGGGTGGTAAAAGTCAGCCAAGGGAAGCTGCTTAGTTTTGGGGGACTCTCTGTGTTTATATCTCTCCAGTCATGTGGAAAATCTACATGTCTAGAACTATTCTAAAGCACAGCATAGTGGAGATTTAGACATCCATAAACCGAAGATTTGTTTACAATTTTTAAAAATCCGAACTAACCAAGTATGTCCTCTAAAAGGATCCCTTAAATAAGAAATCAGTGCTTAGCAGCCACTGAAAAGCTGCATTTACCTCCAGCTAGTACACCTCATCTGTCTATCTATCTGTCTGTTTACTTGGTGATCTAAGAGGTCAAAGGTGGTGCCTCAGGCATCCCTGCAGGGCATGGGTTTATATAGAATTATAAATGTATCCATACACTCAATAAGAGAAGGGATGGCTTGATACTTTAAGTATCAAACTCTACTCCCCCTGGGGGGTCGGGGGGGGAGGGGGAGGATGGGGTCTCACCCAGGAAACCTGTCTGACCTTTCCCACGCCCTCACCCCCAGGCTGGCTTAGATACCTGGCCTCTGTCCCCAGCTAAAGCGTACTCCTCTTTGGAGTTCCCTTTCCCTTTCGAGTTGGTGACCTCAGAATGGACCCATTCACCTAAGCCTCCCTCTGTACAACTTCTTCACCCAGAACTTCTCATCAGTCACCAAGTCCTACTGATTTCACCTTCTAGAATTTTCTCAGATCTCTCCTCATCATCCTCGATTGCCTGGCCTCTTGCATTAAACCCCAAACTGATCTCTCTGCCCCTGGATTTACTTGTTTGTACCTTTGTTGATTTTAGGTAGTGCATTGTAGAATCCTCAGGAAATATACTAATGCCTCCGAATATTTCTCATTAAAAGTCAGCCAGAATAATAGGACTTTTTTAATCTAATAGGATTTATATATTCAAAAAAACTATATAGGATGTTGCATTGCTCAAAATTCCTTTTGAAATATCCTAGAGACTGCCCATTATATAATCTTTTATATACCCTCAATGATGAGAAATTTATATATGTGGAAATCATAGTAGCATTTTTTGACTTCCAGGAGTGATTTTTAGCCAGTATGATGAATGGTCAAAATGGATAAAATCATGTGAAGTACAAAAAGAGGCAACACTAATAAAAATAATAAGACCAGTTTATTTTTGTGCTTCATAAACTGGCTATAGCAGCAGTTCGAATGATGAAATTCCAAAATTGTTTTAATTGCTTCATTGCAAAGCCACCCCAAACGATTGTTTTGAAACACAGTATTATTTTAGACATATGAATTGTAGTAGCTTTTGAAAAAATACTGTCTCATTACTTACACTTTATATGATTTATCTTTTAATAATAATGCTAATAACAACCCTATAAAAAGCTTATTTAGTATTATGAGGTAAAGCTAAAACTGTAAATATCTGCCAATAAGAAAACATTAATAGAAGGGTACCAAAACAGTTGTTTTGTGAATTACAAGGACAAGTGTAAGGTTTAAGCCTTGAAAAGGCACTGTAGCTCTTCAGGGCTAATTTCTTATCTAAAAATATAAAACTATCCCATCCACCTTGATATTCTAATTCAAAAATTTAAATAAAATAGTGATTTTTGCATGTAAATTTTTTGTCATTCATACTATGAAAATATCATATATTAATATAACTTCTTATTTTTTCATTTTGAAAGAAGCTTATAGATAAAATACATTTCTTTTCTGCATCAGAAAAGCCCAGGATAATGACACAGAAGCCAACTGAATTGTAAGAAAAGATACATAAAGAAAGTAGAGAAGAGAATTTTTTTTTAATTTAGAGTGTTCTTTTCTAACAGGGAAGGATAGCTCCCTCCGAACAGGATTCACTCCTAATCTTGTATAGCAGAACCATTCACATTAACCACAAAATATTTAGTCCTTATGGAAGTTGAGGAGCTTTGAAAGGGAAGCTGTTCTACAAATTTAGAAGACTGATACGGGAATTGTCGAGTGTGCCGTGATGTACTATTGGGTAAAATTTTATGGAGAATGTCTACTCTCCATCTTTCCTCATCATTTTCATACTGTCCCTCATGTATGAAAATGATCCCCTCAGAATTGTTTTTCTCCTTGTGATAATATTGACTCAACCTCAGTGGAGATAATCCAGTCCTATGTAGGCTTAAATATAAAAAGCATTCAATGTTTTGAACTAGTTTCAAGCTCTGTTTCTTTATGTATTAGGGGTTAATTGAATGTCTTGTTTCTTCTATCTCAAATGATATTTACATAGCAGGTAAATTAAGATTATTCTTGGTTCTAAATTTTTATGGGTTTTTTGATGCAGAAAAAAGTCACCTTAAATGGTTTCTTGGACACGCTCATGTCAGATCCTCCCCCGCAGTGCCTGGTCTGGCTGCCTCTTCTGCATCGACTGGCAAATGTAGAAAACGGTGAGTAGTTCCTACCGAGGCAACTTTTTTAGCCTTTTTTTAAAATTGAAGTATAATTGATTTACAATGTTGCATTAGTTTCATGTGTACAACAAAGTGATTCAGGTATATATATACATATAAAACAAAATATATCTTCTTTTCCCTTATAGGTTATTACAAAATATTGAGTATAATTCCTGTGGTATACAGTAGGTCCTTGTTGGTTATCTATTTTAAATATGGGAATGTGTATATGTTAATGTACATATAAATAACCTATATGTATATGTTAATCCCAAACTCCTAAGGCAATTTTTTTAATTACCGAAATTAGGCCATCAAGTCTATAGTTATTAAGCCAAGGTCATTGTTTTAGGGAGGTCTATTTAGTACTGAATTTTAATAGAACTAACCTGTCTCCCTCATCAGTAAGGCCTTATAGGTGCACTGCAAAATTAGGACTGTCCGTTCTAAAAATTTATTAAATCTCACAGTCTACCTCTCAGTTACAAATCCGGTGTGGCTTAAAAACTTACTGTAATGGAAAGAGAACCTCAGTAAGGAATGTGACATTTTCTAGTATTTGTTTTAGGTATGAACTTCTACTGTTGGTATACCTGGCATTGACTATTTCTTCCTAGGCACTCCATCAGGAATAGGTGGAGGAGATAGAAAAAAATTGGATGGTTGCACCTTGCTAATCTTTAGTCATATGCTCCAAATTGTAAGCTTTCAATGGTTGTAGTTATGTAAAAGAAATGAGTAATGTAACGTTTGTCACATGCTTTTGTTTTTATAAAAGCAAGTATTTCTATGTTAAAAGTAATTACTCTTGGCATATCCAAACTTAAATATAAAATACAGTTCAGAACAAGGTTTAAAGAAATTTAAACATGGAACAATTCAGTGCCTCCATCTGATTTTTAGATGTTATTATTTACTGTTTAATTTAACTCTGGGAATTCTCTAGCCTTAAATAGAAAATAATTTATCTCCTATCTCTTACTAGAATCTTAACTTCTACACATCTCTTTAATATACATTGGGGTTAAAGTTAGCTTATTTTAGATTCCCATTTAGAACATCTGGCATCTGCAATAATTATCTCCCTTAGTTAAAGTTATAAATCTATCCTGTTCTGCTCATGGAGAAGATTTAAAGAATGAACTTACTAGTTTCTCTGTAAGCACTACCAATCGTAGATTTTTTTTTTTATGCTTCTTACTCATCTGCTAGAGCAAAGAGCAATCAAGGTCCAGATCATGCAGGATGAGTTCATATTACTGTTTTGCAGTTTAAGAACTAGTCATTTTCCAATTATAAAGTTGTCGTTTCATGCCTTCTCTCTCAGCATTTCCTGTTGCAGGAAATGAGTTCCTTAGGCCCTGTCCCAGAACAGTTGTCCCTAGATTCAAGTCTCACTTCAGCCTTTCCCAGGAGCCAGAAAAAGGGGATATGATACTGGTTCAGAAGACAATGTGTTCAAAACTGGTTATGTCTTTGTTTTTACAATTTACTTTTCATCTTTATTTATTTATTTATTTATTTATTTTTGCATTATGGTTCACTTTTTTTTTTTAACATCTTTATTGGAGTATAATTGCTTTACAATAGTGTGTTAGTTTCTGCTTTATAACAAAGTGAATCAGCCACACATACACACATATTCCCATATCTCTTCCCTCTTGCATCTCCCTCCCTCCCACCCTCCCCATCCCACCCCTCCAGGTGATCACAAAGCACCAAGCTGATCTCCCTGTGCTATGCAGCTGCTTCCCAGTAGCTATCTATTTTACGTTTGGTAGTGTATATATGTCCATGCCACTCTCTCACTTTGTCACATCTCACCCCACCCCCTCCCCATATCCTCAAGTCCATTCTCTAGTAGGTCTGTGTCTTTATTCCCGTCTTGCCACTAGGCTCTTCATGACCTTTTTTTTTTTCCCTTAGATTCCATATATATGTGTTAGCATACTGTATTTGTTTTTCTCTTTCTGACTTACTTCACTCTGTATGACAGACTCTAACTCCATCCACCTCACTACAAATAACTCCATTTCATTTCTTTTTATGGCTGAGTAATATTTCATTGTATATATGTGCCACATCTTCTTTATCCATTCATCCGATGATGGACACTTAGGTTGCTTCCATGTCCTGGCTATTGTAAATAGAACTGCAATGAACATTTTGGTACATGACTCTTTTTGAATTTTATTTGCATTATTTTCCCTGTCTGGTTAGCCAGAGTATAAGTTTACCAAAAGCATGAATTGTTCTTATTGTTGTTGATATCTTTAGCTCATAACATGCAGTTACTTGGATTCAAATCTCAAATATTTTACCTTGCCTGCTTTATAATTCAAATTTTCTGCCAAAGAAAGTTGTGTCTCTTGAACTATCTGACTTAGAACTGTATTCAGACAACTTACTCATCTCTTTGGGCCCTATCCATCTGCCTCTTGGGAAATTTAAAAAAAAAAATCTGTTAAATGAAAGCAGTGTCACTCATTAAATAAGCCCATTAGCTACTCCATTTTTTTAAAAAGTAACTCAATTCTCCCATCCAGTTTTTCTACTCTTCTTCCATTTGCCTTTCTTTCTTCTTCCTCTCATTTTCCATTTCTCTCATATTTGCTCTCAACCCACTGAACAATCAGCTGTGTTCATCCATTGTGCTTCTGAGTCTTCCGTGAGCTGTGCTGATCTCCTGGAGACAGAGAGCATTTGGCAGAAAGGCGAGCCAGTTTGGGTAATTTATAGTCTTATAGTATAAGGGACGGGAGTAAGAAGAGATTTGCCATTAAAAGAACCCCTATCCTCCATCCCCTTCTGTTTCTCCCACCTCCACACACATGCTGGAAAAGGGTAGTGAGAGTCTAGGAATAAACTAAATGCTCCTCTCGGTGAAAACTGACTATCATCGGAAATCATGGCGCACAGCAGAAAAATGCAATTTTTGTTGGACTGTATTTTTCCTTCTTCTGGCTCATACTTTTGTTTTCTTGCTTTTTTCTTCATTACCTTGCCCCTCAGTCTTCCATCCAGTTGAGTGTTCGTACTGCCACAGTGAGAGTATGATGGGATTTCGCTACCGATGCCAACAGTGTCACAATTACCAGCTCTGTCAGGACTGCTTCTGGAGGGGACATGCCGGTGGTTCCCATAGCAACCAGCACCAAATGAAAGAGTACACGTCCTGGGTAAGGCAAGGTCCAGGCAATACTTACAGTTGGATGTGTGAGTGTCGTCCAGAATGCAAGGGAACGGCAAGCATGGTGACTGAATCAAGCGACACACTTACCTTCTCCTCTCGCATTCCCTCCTTCCCCTCCCACTCCCCATCTTACTGGGACCTCTTACTTACTGTGTCTGAACCCAGTGTAGCTTCCTAAGGCTTAAAATATAGGAAGACTCAAATGATATTACTTCTTGGAATATAGATAATTCAGTATCGATTTAGGTAACAACCAAACAGCAAGCACCTTCTGGAACATAATCTCATTTTCACAGTAAGTTAAGGTTCTTTTCGAGTTTGGGGGTGGTTTGTGGGAATTGCCTAAAAAATATTGTTAGTTAGATTCTGGAGTTGTCTTAAGTGCATGACTGGAACATGAAGGAAAGACCTGTGAGCGTGTGGGCTTAAGGATGCTGTTTCATTCTACTTTTTTAGAGGAGGGGGAGATTTTAGAAAATCATCTTTTCATGAGTAGTGCAAGTGACTAACTTGCTGGAGGTGACCTGTGATACTAACCTGCTAAAGGTGACCTGTCCGTGTGATGAAAGTGTTCTCAGGAGCACGTGGCACTGAGTCTGTGGGAGGAATTTGACTCCGTGAGCTTGCTGTTCAGGTGGTTTACAGTTTGCTGACCTCTGCTTCAGTTAAACTCAAAGACCAGATCCAGTGATGTTGTTCTGATGCTTCTGTGAAAGTATTACTCTATGTACAGATGATTTTTCTTGGAGTGTGCCATCAGCCCTGCCAACTCCTCTTGGAATAGTTCTATCACAAGAAAATGCAGACATTTTTAAAGTATTTTTTCTATATTTTAATGTGTCTCAAATCAACCTATAGTCTTTACTTAAAGAGTAACTCATTTTGTTTTTAAAAAGGTCTTCAGATATGCATTTTAATTGAAGTATAGTTTATTTACAATGTTGTGTTAGTTTCAGGTATACAGCAAAGTGATTCAGTTATACATATATGTATAATACATATAATATATATATTCTCTTTCAGATTCTTTCCCATATAGGTTATTACAAAATATTGAGTATAGTTCCCTGTGCTATACAGTAGGTCTTTGTTGTTTATCTATTTTATATATAGTAATGTGTATATGTTAATCCCAAATTCCTAATTTATCCCTCCCTGCCCACCTTTCCCCTTTGGTAACCATAGTTTATTTTCTATGTCTGTGAGTGTGTTTCTGTTTTGTAAATAAGTTCATTTGTATCATTTTTTTTAGATTCCACATAGAATTAATATCATATGATATTTGTCTTTCTCTGTCTGACTTACTTCACTTAGTATGATAATCCCCAGGTCCATCCATGTTACTGCAAATGGCATTATTTCATTCTTCTTTATGGCTGAGTAGTGAGAATATACATTTTAAATCAGGATGTTCTTTCTAGGAATTATTATGGGGAACTGATATTCAGTGCAAATATATTAATTGTTTAGCACATGTCAGATTATGAGTTCAAGTAAGAGTTCTTCACTAAGGCATTGTATACTGAGGGCTTGATGCCAGTTCAAATGCCACCCATCACTACTGGCTATATCACATGCTGAGAATAGATATACTAGCACAGATCATGAAATACCATTTAGTACAGGACGCTGGAGGAAATACTTTCTATTTTCTTATTGTCAGCGTATTAGCAATTTTCAAATATGTTCTATTCCAAGTCCTAGAGGGTTGGTGATTGTAGACTAATTGTTTGTAATTGTTGTTTTATGTAAATGCTGAAGTCAGATAAGGAGCCTTTTCTTAGGGGTTGTGAACTCTGCAATTATATGGCAGGACAATGTCTTTACAGAGCAGGATCAGAATTCTCACTAGGACAAAGGAGCCCCAATGTTTATGGGGTGAAGAGCCATTGTTACTGCTGTTTTAAGTGTGCTAAGAATTACACCTCCTAGCAAAAGCCAAAGAGGGACTTCTTGGACAATGTCCCCATTGCTTAGCTTTTAAAAATGAGGACAGGGGCTTCCCTGGTGGCGCAGTGGTTGAGAATCTGCCTGCCAATGCAGGGGACACGGGTTCGAGCCCTGGTCTGGGAAGATCCCACACGCCGCGGAGCAACGAGGCCCGTGAGCCACAACTACTGAGCCTGCGCGTCTGGAGCCCGTGCTCCGCAACGAGAGAGGCCGCGATAGTGAGAGGCCCGTGCACCGCGATGAAGAGTGGCCCCCGCTCGCCGCAACTGGAGAAAGCCCTCGCACAGAAACGAAGACCCAACACAGCTAAAAATAAATAAATGAATAAATTTATTAAAAAAAAAAGTGAAAGGGAGATCAGGCATCTAGATAGTTCAAGAGCTAAGGAGGAACTGTTAGGATGTAGGATTCAAGGATAATTAAAAAAAAAAAAAAATGAGGACAAAAGTCACTTCGTTATATTGCCAGTTATGGACTCTATGTGTCAAAGAAAGTGACAAAATGATAAATCGCTTCTCACAGAAAGGAAAAATTGGGGTAAAGATTTATTATATGTGGTAGACTATTTTTGATAATCTTGGCTGTGAAATTTTAAAATAAACATTCCACTGGTCCAAATGAAAAAGAGGTAGCATGATGCTCTGGAAAGAACATAAACTTTAAATTCTACAGACTCAGATTGAAGTTCCACTTTTCCTTCTAACCGGATGTATCCAGCCACTCCTGAAACATCTTGTCCCTGGATTCCCGCAAAACCTCCTACCCATCTCCTTACCTCCATTCCCATCCCCTCTCAAACCTTTTTCTGTTCTTAAAGAGAAGCAATCCTTCTAGAATCAGGTCACCTCTGAGATTTAACCTGTTCATTGTCTCCCTCTGCATTTGAGGTAAAGACCACAGTCTTGGACGCGGCATATAAGACTTCAGTGGTCTCCCTCCTGCTTTCCTCTCCAGAACAGGGTCTCCTGTCTTCCTCCATCTGGAATTACCTTCCAGTCCCCTGAGTATTGTCAGAAGGACCCCTGCTGTTCATTAAGTCCCAGCTCAGACGTCCTGAGCACAATGACTGCTTCCAATTATCACAGCATTTGCTGACACTGTGCAGCCCGAGGCAGTTACCCTGATGGCTAATTCCAAGCATGCTGGTCCCAGCAATGAGCAAAATCCTTGACTTAGAGTAGATTATCAAAGAAGATTTCCTGAATGAATGAATGGATATCTACTATGAAAGCAAATCATCTGATGAAATGTTACATAAATGTTGATTGTTATCACTTGAACCTTTCTTCTTCCTTCCAGAAATCACCCGCTAAGAAGCTCACCAACGCGTTAAGCAAGTCTCTGAGCTGTGCTTCCAGCCGTGAACCTTTGCACCCCATGTTCCCTGACCAGCCTGAGAAACCACTCAACTTGGCCCACATCGTGTGAGTATCTCTACCCTCCAGGCTGAGAGACAGCTTTCTTCACTGCTGCGTGTGCAGATCCATACAAAGACAATTAATTTCCTATTAGTTGTCAGGGACCAAGTTTTAAATTTTATTGTCTTAAAAAAAAAAGAGTGAAAGTCATGTTATTATAATTTTTTTCGTGGAGAGGTATACAGTACTTCTGCCCAGATGTACAAGTATGCCACACTATATAATTTACCTTGAAGTGGAAAATATTCAAAAATTTTATAATTGTAAAATAAGGATGTTATTGGAGTTCGCACAATTGGACGTTAATAATCAACGGAATTACCGTAGTCAGGAAATTTTAAAGCACACCGTACCTTAACGTCATGTGTGCTTTGAGTCCCAAATAGAGAAGCCCTCTGTTTCCTTTCTCTGCACAGCCAGTCATCTTAAAGATGCCAGCAAACCTAGAAATCATTGCTGTTGTTGTTGTTTTATCCCAAGTTACATAACTTTAGAAGAATCATGGCCTGTGCAAGGGAGGGTTGAAGAGGGGGTATTGGAGGGGAAATTCATCCAAAGTATGTGTGAGTTTGGGGAGCAAAGGGAATTGGGCCAAGGAACAGTGCTACCACCCACCCCTTCCACCTCCCAAAAGCCTCATGTCGGGGGACCTCTCTCAAGCCTGGGTGGCTCAGAAAACAGAGGAGGCTTAGGTAGAAGAAAGTATTTCTTCCTTGGTGTTATCTTGGGCTCAGAAGAAGAAAGAAGTTCATTACCTACTTTGGGGCACAGTTAGGAGTTACGTAGTCACAAGTGCCTCAGGAAGCCTCTAGAACAGGCTTTTCCCCTCCTTCTGAACTGCCTTTCATCGTGCGCACTTCAGCACGACCACCTGCACTGCAGGGCCTGTGTTTGCCTGTTGACCTCGAGAGGTGGGCTGTTGGGACACATGGGTGTTAGGAATCCACCAAGGCAAGGTTCACGCTTCAGGCGGATGAGAACATAACCCATTAGAGGCACTGTGGTGCATCTCAGAGCCTTAGGAAAGCAACCACTCTTTTCCCTAATGGACATAAACAGATCCCATCAAACCACTGTGCTGCAGCATGTCTGTGGACTTTGTATAAATCCCACAGGGCTTTGTTTGGTTTACTCTGGGTGTGCGCTGAGGGTTCATTGCCCCCAGCAATCCACACAAGTCTGGAAGCATCCACAAACAAATGTAAACTGATTCTGTAGAATGTGGTTGACTTATTTTTGGAAATTCTGCTCCCCAAAATAAGCCTCAAAGTAAACCAGGGGTAAAGAAATCTGGGAAGTGTCCCAAAGGACCAATCACTTGCAGAAAGCGAGCTCATACGAGCTGTTCTCCTAAAGTCTTGACTTACTTCCCCATAGCCAGGGACGATCACTTAGTTGCTTGCGAATGAACAAAACGTAAGTGAGAGTAGGTCTGGGCTCTCTGAGCTTGGCCACGGAGTCACTGTCTACCAGCCCCCTTAGGGGTTCCCCCCCAAGAGAACAGCATTCAATCTGAGCTGATGGGTGTGGGGAAGGTAGGGAGAGGATGGGGGTAAACAGCCTGGCTCTAAGAGCTTTGCAGCAAAACAGAGTTAGGATGGGGCCTCCCACTTGGAGACAGAATTAAGAAGCAAGGCCAGGGACTTCCCTGGTGGCGCAGTGGTTAAGAATCCATCTGCCAATGCAGGGAACATGGGTTTGAGCCCTGGTCCGGGAAGATCCCATCTGCTGTGGAGCAAATAAACAGCCAAAAATTAATAAATTTAAAAAAAAAAAATGAGAAGGAAGTGAGACCATGCCACACAATTTGGGTTCCATGGAGAGTTTCAGGATTCCCCTAAAATTCTACATGAAATGTGCCTTTTTCTGCTAAAAGTTGCACGTTTAACCAGATTCTTAAAATAGTCCTTGAATCAGAACACTGATCTGTACTCACGGATAATATATTTTTCCAGGGTGAATGTCAGTTTTAAAAGACAAATTATACAAAACATTTAATTGTTGAAATAACACGCAAGAAATTCCAGATGCAGAGTGGCCAATCTCTATTAGAACAGATTTTTTACTATTTTTTAGCTTTAGACATTTTTCTATTTGTTATTCTGATGTTATTGCCCTGAACAGATATTTATGTTCCTTTTTTTTTTTTTTTTTTTTTGGATGGGAATATCTAAGACTTCTAATCTTAAAGTATGCTGTTCATTTAGCTCTTCTAAATTATCATAGGCACATAAAAGCCACTTAAGTAGTGGCATTTTGGTGTTTTGGCATTTGTTCTTAGCTCTTATATTGCTTGTAAATGTTACCATGATTAACTGTCTCTATTCTATTCAATTTTTTGCTGCCTAAAGAGATACTTGGTAAGTCAATAGTCTTTAGTGTGCTTATAAAGACTTATAAGTGGTTATGAGACACAAAACAGGTGAGAGATATGAGGCTAGTTTAAAACTAATTCTGCCTTTAAGCTGAGCACTTTGAGTTTATGAAAAGAATGCCAATTTTATAAAAATGTCCTTTGCAGACATCTTGTCCAGAAAGAAAACTTTGCACTAGGCCTCTGCGACTTTATCTTCTGGAGCTATTTCTTTTCCATAAGACTAAATATGTCTAAAATTCCCAATGTGACCTATTTATTAGATAAGGTAACTTGCCATTTGATTGTGGAGGAAATAGGTCCCTTGGAAAACTGCTCTTTGGTGCCAAGGTTAGCCATTCTGTGTCCCAAGTTCAACATTTTCGTGATGAACGTTAAATGTGAAGCCATTTACTAAGGAACTGCAATTTCGGCTTTGCGGTGACCAGGTTCAATAGAGTAAATTTACCAGACTAGTTAAAAAGCATTCCAAATCCACTTGTTTTCTCATTTCCTAGAGACACAGCAAGAGGGGAACATTAATAAAAAGACAAAAGAAAACCAGAAATGTTGTCAAGTTGATTTTTTTCCACTTTTTTCAAAGTTAAAATGAAGATATTTCATTCTGCCTACTGTTTTAAAATCTGATACACCTAACTTTTCAAAATTCACAGAGCACATTTGTTTGAAATTAACATCCTTCTTATAAAGTGAAAGTGTCCTGCTCAAAGCAGAATTAGCTTTAAACTAGTCTCATGTATCACACACATCCTAGATAAGTAATATAAAACACTAAGCTAGTTTTCAGAACTTCGGCTAATATGTTCAGAGTAGATTAAATACTGAACCTGCTATTTTGACCTCACTCAACAAAGAATGTGTCTTTAAAAAATCTGAGAACACAGTTTAACATCAGGTACTGAGAACCAAAAGTGTCAATGAATTTTTGCATGTAGTGCTGACATTTTATAACCTGCCTTGCATCATGTCCATTCCCATAAATACATTGGGACAAACAAGTCTACCTTTTTCACGGAATCTCTTCATTGTAGAATCCAAACTAACTCTGGTTTCCTAAGATAAAAATTAAACCTTTACAACTTTTGGCTCTTAGTCAAGTTGACACAAATAGATTCTATAGGCTACTGTATTCATGTTTCATCTTCAAAAAATTCTGTACTGTCAAACTCATATATAGAATTATAGTGAAACAAAAATTTCCTGACTCAGAATGCTGCCCTGCCCCATCATCCATCTTCTGAACTCTAAATTCCACCTCATTGTACCGCGGAACATCTTACAGTGAACCTAAAATAAGACTAAAAACAGCTTGGAGATGAGATGGGGATCTTAGCTCTATCATTTTACCTGAACTAAGACATCAGTTATAAGAATGAAAATTGAGACAGTGGAGGACAGACATGATGCAGTTGGTGTTTAAGGTCGTGGACAATTCCGGGGAATATTGAACCCTATTTTCCTTCTCTAATCATATGAAAAAAAAGTGAAGTTTTGGGGATGCCTTGCACTATATGTCCTATCATATAGATCATCCAGATAACAGAAAGTCAGTAAATCCCTGTGGTGCTTAATTGTGTCTTCACTTAGAGCAAAGAGCGAAGAAGGCATGATACGATTTTGCAGCTGGGTCCTTACAGGCCCGGGTATCCTGGAAGAGGGCCATCGTCATGGGGAACACAGGAAGTTTCCAAAGCCTCAGGAATCTTCCCCTTTCCAAGAGGATGTAGATTCTGATTATCATCAAGTTTTCTGAGCTTCTCTCTTTAGGCTGCCTCAAAATCCTCATTCTATCTGAGAATATGACTCAATGAAACACCAAGGCTCAAAGCTTACGAATAAATGTTCCTGTGGTTTCTGGAGATCTTCCCCGCAATGCTTAAACAGACACTCTGTCTTCTCAAGGAAATGTAACTTCCCAAAACACTTCAAGAATTGAATTGGAAAATATAAAATTCTGTGTTGATCCTGGGTAAGATAAGAACTCTGATCTTACCAGCTCCTTTCCTTGAGAGATCGGATAGTTTTCAACTTGTGACTTTTATTTGTTTTAACTTTCCATCCATTTTCCATTTAACTGTACTTCGTTTTAGGCCACCCAGACCTGTAACCAGCATGAATGACAGCATGTTCTCCCACTCTGTCCCCTCCTCAGGAAGTCCTTTTATTACCAGGAGGTAAGTTCCAACCCTATTATAAAATAAACCTTCTCTTTGGTAATGAGCCTTGATTTTGTGGCAAGAAAAATATTCTCATTTAAGCCAAATGTGGAAGATTACTGTTAGAAACTAGTTTGTAAATATCTGTCACAAGTTGTTAATTTCATTCATTTGGATGCGTTTGAAGAGGGCTAGGATGGCTTTGGGAACGAATGTCACTTCTGGAAACTTGCATTTACAATCTATCCACAGTAAGAATGCAGGGTATATTTAAGTTTTACTACTGACACACATGCATTCTGGCTCATTGAGAAAGTCACGTTTATAGCACTTGGAATGGCCCATTTAAGCCGGGGAATTGGAATTTCAAGATGCAACGGGGAATTACGATGGACATTCTGAAACATCTCATAATATAAAGCTCCAGATATAAAAGAATCTTCTTCTTAGTGAACTCTAGAGTTCCTGAGGCTAGAGGCTCAAGACCAAATTTGGAAATATAGTTTCTACATAAGTAATTCATGGATAAGAACAAGAACTTTAAAGAAAAGAGGGTGGATGCGTGTCTCATCTTTTTGCACAAAGATCCACTGCCCTGTAAGCAAACAGGTGAAGCAGATACTTCTCCTAAAACTAGCACAATGAATAGGCAGGGGTCAAGAGGTACTCCAAGTCATTTGATCAAATATCACAAATAAAGCACCAGAGAATTTTTTTAAGGAATACATGGAGAAGGCTCACAGGAAGGCAGAAACAAAGGTAAGGACAATTGGAGTGAGTAATTGAATGTAAGATTTCAAATGCCTTTCAGTAGGAAACAAATGGCCTCATGTTTCAAAAACAAACATAATCAATCTTTCCCCCAAAGAGTTGCTGAGGTACCAATTTCCCTGTAATATCCTGGTACGTTCTAGTGAAGATTTGCAGACAGTGAGACTCAGAACACTGCTGATTTTTTCTCCGAGTTCCTGGATTTGTCCATCAGCAGGAACCTGAGATGAAGGTGTTCCCCATAATTGTAATCAGCGGAATAAACAGAATGCGGTGTTTCCCACTATAAATTAAGCAAGTCTGTCGCAAATAGAAATGGGAAGGCAACTGAACTGCATAACACCCACAGTGAAATCCTATGGTTGAAGCCCAGTATATTCCTCTTAGCACTCCCTTTCAGAACCACCAGCAGATTAAACCACATTTTCCAAAACAAAATCATAAACTGTAAAGTCTATTAGAAACATGGGCCTGTGCCTCTATCTTGGGACGATCTGGCGTGATGTTAACAAAGATATGCTTTTATTAGGAAGCTCTGCATTCTGCAAATGTCAAGCAGAGATAGACCCCATCCTTACTGAAGGTCATTTTATATCATTTCAGCTTGGACGGTGCTTTATGATGGATGCGTCTAGATGGATAACATGGCTTCTTCTACTCTAAAATATTCCCATAATATTTTGAGCTGTTCTGGTTCCTCCAGGGGGCATGGTACCCCAAAATATGATCATTTCCCTTTCTTCCCATTTTCAGTCCTTCTAGAATGTTCCCTCTGAACCTCAAGCACGTTGTTTAAAGTTTGCAGTTCTTCCTGTCATCACGGAGGTTGGCCTCTGGTTTCTGTTTTAAGGGTGCCGTTCAATAAAGCTGTGTACACTGAACGTCTTTCCTCTCTGAGTGGGCCTTGCTCTGTCCATGGGAGGTTTTAACGGGGTCTCATTGTTTGCATCCCTCAGGTTACCTGAGGGGATGAGTGCGTCCAGCCCTGTGGCTGAGGAGCATTCGCTCATAAAGCTGTATGTAAGTCAGCTTGACCACAGCGCACGGTCAGTATCCCAGCCCTGAAGCACTAATCGTAGTAGCAGTTCCATAGCTAGACCGCTAGTCCTACTTCATCACTAAAATCCTCTTGTAGTACGCTTTGGTGGAGATACAGGTCTTCTGGGGTTTCATGAGATTCCATTGAGAATTTCCAACTTGAGCTGCACTGCTCAGCTCTTTTTCTCTTTTCCACTTTTCAACTTCTTTTATTGATTTTATGTCTTCATGCCAGTATGTATGAGATGAGTAAATGTGAAGAGTACCATGTTGGATCTCCTTCTCTGGATGATTCTCTGCTTTGGTACAGTTTGCAAGACCCCAGATGGTGATTCCTTAGACTCTTGTATTAAAGAGCCTCTTGGAATGATTTTAGCACTAACTGGGTGAGATCAGGACAACATCACATGGTTGGACCATATTACAGTAAAAGACTTGAGGACTTACATCTTTCTGTCCTCCTGGGCCTGGGCCATTTTCCCCCAGGTAAGGCAGTCTGATTCCTATTAAAGTAGCAATTTCAAAACCGATTTCATCCTCTTAGTGTTTAATTTCTACCGGTTGATAATGCTGGTGGTGATCCCCTGTTTATTTCTTAGCCATGTCCATACGCTAAGGTTGATGGAAACCATCGTGCCAAATGTAGGCATAAGTTAAAGGCCCTAATCTTCCTACAGTTGGAACTTAACCAAAGAAATAGGACCTAGAGCTCTGCCCTCACTCCTACCCCACCCCAACTGCCCCTGTTAAAATCGGATAAAAACTAAAACCTAAACAAGCCAAGAGTGGTGCTGGTCATTGTTGAGGCTGCATTAAAAAAGTAAGGAAGTTTGCCATGCAGATACTTTATTTAGCCTGAGTTTTTGGTCTTTGGTATTGTGACAGATCTTACAAAGATAAAGTAGAATGAGGATGAATTGAAATCACTACTCCAGGATCCTCGCTACAAACTCCTGGCATTCCTCACCTGGAGTCCTTTGCAGGCATACACTTTGATCTTCAAAAGGCACTAGGGCCTATCTTTGAAGTCTTTTGACATCCTGGTAACCTAACTCACACAGATTTATGAGGGTATACTACCACCATCTGCCCCATCCCCTGTTCTGATATCCGTTTCTAGCTATATCCTTGAGTCAATTTTCCCTTAACTTAAAAGAGGGAATTCTCAAAGGCACTCTCTCTTAACCCTTTGAAGTCTTCGTGTGTGTGTGTGTGTGTGTGTGTATGAGTGTGTGTGTGTGTGTGTGTGTGTGTGTATACTCAATGCTGATTAGCAGTTAGGCACAGTATGGGTCAAATGACACAATTCATGGACTAATTCACTTCATTCATTTTCTTGATCATAACTATATCCCTAAACCTAGATTGTTTTCTTATAATGCATGAATTTATAGGAAAAGAACAACTAGATCAACGGAAATTTATCATCACCACTAGGAAAAGAACGCCAATATATGATGTATGATTGGGCAGCCAACATTAAGCTTATGAAAGATAGCCTGCCATTACGGCAAATATTATTGCAAGAGCTGACCACAAAGCCCTTCTCCCCCTCACTGCCCACAGCATTATGCCTTTCAGTTTCTGCTGTTGGCATCAGTCCCCCTTTGTAAAATCTTAATTATCTTGCCAAAATCCTCACCTCGTTCATGTGAGAGAGCTAACCAGTCCTTTCCATTTGGAAAATGTTTCATTAGTTATGGCTATCATGGCCATTTCTTCATTAGCTACAATAAGGACATTCTAAAAATTTGAATGGCTAGATAATTTTACCTCCAGTTTTAGAAACTTCTCTTAAAGATTTTACAGATATTTTTATAAATGCAACCTCTAAAGTCTTAACCACTCACAAAAAGAATCACTTTGGCTATTATATCTAGCCAGAACTGATCACTCTCCCAAATATTAGAACATTGCTTATGATTCAAGAGTGTGTTGAACACAATCTAATATGCTATTTTCTGGTTTGTCTGAATAGCATTTGGTTAATTACTAATACTGTATTAGGTCCAGGAGTGCATGTGGGGAAGATACACTGCCTTCCCCACGCACTTTCCAAATCCTGATTCTTCCCAATGGAACAGCCTTTGTGAGTTATTTTTGTTGGTTGACTGGTTGGTCAGTTGGTTGATTTGTTTGGGTTTTCAACTACAGAAAGGCTAATTCATGTGTCTTTTTCAGTTTTTTCAAATACTTTGCTTTCCCAAAGAGTCTTTACCTAATAACCCAGATTTTTAATCTGACATATAATGTTCAAACTAAATTTTAAACATTTCTGTTTTAGTAATCAAAAGTGAATAGAAATAAAATTGAGGTACTGAATTCAGACTTTGCTTCTGAAAACCAGTTTTCTCCATGCTCAATATTTTCTAAGATTAAAGCCCATCCCTTTTCAGTCAAGAAGGAAGGTAAATTTATAAATCAGCATCATAAAATAGATGCATTTATAAATAAACCTCAACTGAAGATTTCTTCATTCTTTTCACACTTTCTGGGCATGTTGTATGAAATTTGAAATAAACACTCTCTGCAAGTAATTATTTATTCCATGTAGCCCCAGAGCTCCACTAATATGCTAGATTTTTTTCAATCCTGAATTAAACTGGTGTTCTCACTCAACTCTATTTCCTATACTAAAATGTTAGTGTATAATTAAATCTGCCGTCACCTCTTCTTCACTTTGATAACCTTTATTCTCTTACTAGAGTTGCTTTAGTTGCTGTCTGTGTGTGCTCTGTACCCAGCAAACTTTTCTAGAGCGTCTCTTGGCAAAAACACAATTGATACAGCTTGATACTGTCTGGGGGACAACACAGTAAATGTAGTGAATCAAATATGACCTAAGAATTATTATTTCTTCCACAGTACCTGCTTAAGAAGGTTTGACTTTCATGCCAGCCTGAATTGATGACAACTCATTTTCCCACTGAGACACTAAGCTATTTTTTAATGCTTGTTTGCTGATTTGCGTGTGGCAGATATTTTATGTTTCAGATCAAAGATGTTGAAAGCTAGAAAACGAAAGGGGCAAAAGATTTTTTCAAGAAATTATCACTTGGTAAAACTGACTTGTGGACTCTTTTTTATTTAAAACTAATTTATTTAAATTAGTTTGATGACCTTGGTATAGATTGTGTTAATTACAGTGAGAAGCAAAATGTTATTCCCAATCGACAGTCAGCTAAGGAGGGAGCCAAGTTTACAAGTCATTCTTCACAAGCCCAAACACCAACAAGTTTATCAATCATTTAAGAATCAATAAAAAAGTAAATATCTCTTCTTAATTTGCCATGGTTCAAATATCATTTTCCATTTAACCATTGTGATGATAATTATGCCACATTACATAATTTGTTTATATTACATTGTTGCTCTATGCAGGACTTTTATTTAAATCCTTTTATTTTCATGTTCAATAAAAGAAAAAAATATTTGGCCAGAGCTAATATAATAACACAGCATAAGCAGAAGTGGTTTTTAAAACTATATGGCAGGTTTAAGCAAAAATCCAGGGAGCATTTGTGTGTGATTTTGTTACCTTAGAGTACCCCCAAAATGCTTGCACTTAAGCAAAATCCTGGCATCCGTTGTCATCCTCCAAAGCTAAAGGGTGAATTTAAATAAATAAATATGAAATATTTTGAAATTGTTCTAATCTTCCAGAACACATTATGCCAGTGTGTGTGTGTGTGTGTGTGTGTGTGTTTATGAAAATTTTTGGAAGAAGGCCATTTATCTTTACATATGCTCTTTTCCAGAGTATAAAAAGGAATTGGTGAGAAAATAAGAGAATCTGTTTTTTAGAAAAGAATAATCTAAAGGAATATTTCCAGCCTCTTTTCTTTCAGCAGAACACATGAAATTCAAATTTCACCTTGTCATACCCTCCAGGGTATGATTGTCACCACACCCAATAATGAAAATATGTGTGCTGAAGGAGGTGTTTATACATTGGCAGGGCCTGGTGAAAAGGAAATAACGACAATAAGAAAAAGAGAGGTGTATACACACAATTTTAGGGATGGTAGCGTTGCTTCTCCTTGGGACTCAGATTAGAAAAGATTTATCACCCACAGTCAAGAGGAGCCCCAGGTAGTTACCAGTTTCCGAGGTAAAAAGGAGGAATGCATTTAAATTTGAAGAAGGGGCATGCAGAAGATGGAGAAGTTTCCAGAGCTAGGGTTGCAGGAAAGCCATTGGCACGTTTGGATGCACTGACATGCTGGAAGCAATCACTTCTTGATAAGACCCTAGGTTCCAGTGTTGCCTGATCCCAAAGCCCACAATGAATTGGAAATATCACCAAACTTCTCCAAGAAAACTGCCAGAGCTACAAAATGAAAGTTTAAACATCCAAATTATTCTATAAAATATCGTGAGTGTACCTTGCTTTGAAGAGATTATCATAAATTACCTGACGTCACTACCTTTGCAACAACTCAGGAGAAAATTTTTTTCACTTTGCTTCCCTTCTTCAAGCTCCTTGGGAGCTGCAGAAGAAATTCTGGTGAAGATACTTCATGTGAACAGTCTTTATAGACCCAAGTTTTAAGTGAAACCTGCCTCCTGGTCTGCTCTCTAAGTTCTTGATCCATTTCATTTAGAAAGAGTGCTTTTTTTTTTTTTTTTTCTTGTTTTCATCATGCACTTGGCTTCCTCTCTACGTGGTCATGTTTTCTGCTTCCCAGAAATAAATGATTAGGAGGAGAATTCAAGGCGAGTTCTAGGTAGTACAGAAACTATGTGGACACTGAGTACCAAAAGTCAGAAATGCTCTTGGCACTAGATGCTAACAGCTTTAGCAAAATGAGGTAAATGGTTTATTTCCACAAACTCATAAATGCAGAGAATATCATCCCCATATATTCCAAGAACTGGTTTTCCCAAGGATGCATATCGGAAAGGAAAGGAACATGAAAGGATTTAAATGATGCCTTCGAACCAGCACTGGCAAGGGCCAAGGCAAAGAAAATGACAACGAAAGGACAAGACGTGTATCTGGAGACATCTGCTCATCCCTTTGCGGAAAGAAGGGACTTGGAAAGAGCAGGGGAGACAGGCAAGTGGCGTAGAGGAAGGAGAGAGGGGCCCAGAGAACTGGAGAGAAAGAAAGAATGAGCCACCAAAGGAAAATCTGGGGAACTGCTCACTTCCTGCTACCAACCCTGCACCATGCTGATGTCAGCAGGGTTCCTCCAGTGCTCGTTAGCAAGTGGTGGGACACACTTCTGCAGCTTTACTGACACATCACCTTTCTCCCATAAGACATCACCAGAGTAACTTATAACAAGCATATCCTCGTGGTTGATCCTCCCATGTTTCTTTTTTTTTCTTCTTGCACATTCATCATCAGAGGTTGTAACTGTATAATTATTAGGCCTTTGATTTAAGGAAATGACACAATTTCTGGGATTCAAGGGGAATGGTAGCGTATGTAACAAGGCAGAGAAATGGTTTCATTTGGAGGGAAGAATTCTTAATATTTCACACAGTGTTTTGAGTGGTTTTACAGGGATCTGAAATCAATTATGTAGTGGGTAGGTCTATCTTGTATTATCAAAAAAAAAGTTGGGGGAGGTGATTGGGCAGCAGTGAGACCGTAGTTACTGGATAATGAGCTGTACTTCAGGAGACAAGGTTTGGAATGCTGTCTTGGAGGGATGGTGGGAAAACATCAACTCCAATGGCTTAAGATGCTTATTTGCTCCTGATGGGCAGGTTTCATAGTCTTTGAAGGTGCAGATCAATATGCTTTAAAAAAAAATTAACTTCATCAGGAAAGCAAATTCTCCTAGAACATTAATTTCATTTTTAAAGTCAGTTTTGTTTGTATGCAGTTGTACTTTTTGAGTAATAGGTGCATTCCTGAAAAGCTGAGTAAAGTCATAATATTCAACAAACATTAATGCCTACTCTATACTAGATGTTTTCTTTATAGATCAAATTTGATTTTAAATTTACCAGAAGCCTCACTATTTAAGGAATCTTGTAGTATATACTATTATAAAGTATATACTAAAACAAGAATTCCAATTATACTATGCATAATTATAAACAAGAATTATAAAACAAGAATTCCAATTATACTGTGCATAATTCTAATGTGATATTCATTTATAAGTTGCTATATTTTGTGCCTTGTGGTCTGAAAAAGTGGTACTTTGTAGTAAACCCTTAAAACTTTTAAAGTTTTTAAGATTTTTAACTGCTTTATTAACCATTCTTATATAGATTTATAACTTCTTGAAAAGTTATGGAAGTTGGTGGTAAAAATCTAATAATTTCAATGCAAGTAATTAAAAACTAGGTATTCAAACAAAGTCAGACACTTAATTTTTGTATTCTCCATGAAGGGAGAAAGGGATAGTTTTAAGTACACCAGTGCTGCAGGGCAAATTTTTAACCTACAAAAGAACAAACTTTCTTTAAGCACATTACAAGTACAGTTATAATACTAAGAATCAGTATCATATTTCCCAATGAACATGCCTATTCCTTATAGTTATAAATTCATTTATATTATATAAATTTGGGTGCCTTTGGCTTGGCCACACTTTATCATTATTTATATTTCTATTTTCCTTTAATAAAACTACGTTAAACTTTTTAAATTTTCATTAAAATTCCCAATTAAAGTGAGTATTCTTCCTAATAAATCTAAAATGATAAGAATTTACCCTATTGATTGGACTCTTCTTCACCAGTTATAGACACAAGGAGTATGAATATATGTTTATAAGGCTCAAAGGTTTATTTCTCTGTTTCTCTGAAAGTTTTTTTCGCAGCTTCACAGCCAAGGTCAGGTGACTTGTGCCTAAAGTAGCAAAACACTTTCAATATGACACCAATCTCTAGGTAATTTTCAATTCTCTGTTCAACACAGAAAGTCGGAGAATAGAGGGCAGGCTGGAGAAATAAGCTTCTTGTGTGGGATCTGCAGGCTGGCAGGACTTAGTGAACTATTGGACTGTGTACAGGATAGTCTGTCATGAATGCTGAATGAATTGTCATTGTGTCTGGGCATATGCAATCTATTTGTTTAGCAAGCAGCAGAGGTCAAATCTGGGATCATAGTGGCTTGTGTAATTGTAATTGTGGTTCTCAGGCCAGGTTGCTACTCCTAGTTCAACTATGTGGAAATCTGAAAACATCTTGAACATTTCAAAGTAATGAAAGAGCTGTCCAAATGGAGCTTGGAAGTAGTCTTGGGAGTTTCTGTTGCCAGTTTCTATTCTCGAATGCATTGCCGAGTTTACGCTCTTCTTGGCTTTCCCATCTTATTAACCAGCTCTCCTCCCAAGGACAGTGAAGTCGAGCAGAGCAAACTGCTGGCTAGGGCTGCTCCAGCTTTGCTGAAGGGCAAAGGGTAAGTTAAAGCCAGAGTGTGCTGGAACCCTGCATTAACTAAACTAAAAATGCTGATTTCTTGTGTCAAAGATGCTTTGTGTTTGAAAGACCATCTTTGATTTAGTCAAAGCAGCTCTGTTATAACCCCATTAACAGCATCAAGTAGTTATTTTGAGTAGACACATCTGTGTTGTTATTCGCTTTCCCTGATTCCCTTTTCTTTTTTTAAAATGACTAAGCTTCAGATTTGATTTTCCCAAGGATAATCTTTGCTTGCAACCTATTTCAGTGTATTTACTGTACAAATGAATTTCTTGCCCTTAGTGGTTTGAAGAATGCAATTCTGTTTTCTTAAAAGTTACTTGACCTAAGTGGAAATCTATTTTTAAAGAGAGTGAAATGGCATTGTGAATTTCATTGCTTGGATTTTGCTTGTGTTTTTTCATAGAACATCGCTTAGTTTTCCTTTACTTGCTTGGTTTTCTAGATGCCTTTTCTACCGCAAACTCACTCCTACCTGCCCTGCTTATTTCTGTCCACCTGTCCTAACAACACCTTTTCTTTCCTCCTGCCCTGTTTCAGGATACAGTACAGTCTGAATGTGGCAGACAGGCTAGCTGATGAACATGTTCTCATCGGGTTGTATGTCAACATGCTCCGGAACAACCCATCATGGTTAGTGCAGGTTTGGCTGCTTGACTGTCCTGCGAGAGGGGAACAGTCTGATCTCTTGACAAGCAGTCTCAGCAAGGGGCAAAGTCACTGGATGCCAGAGGTGTCCCTAAAGCATTTTTATAACTGATCCAATTAAAATGTCTTGTGATATTACTTTGGACACTGCCCATTAATGTACCATAGAATTCACATTTTTGTCTATATCTTAGCTAAAGGGACAACTCGTGTAAGCGGGTGCTGTGCTAAATATTAGCATCTAGGGAGATGCAAGACTCTGGGTCCCACCGGTCAGTTCTGTGTTACATGTGCCATGTCAAATTACTACATGACGGTGATGCAGGAATTTGTCTTATTCCAAGGACTTGTGTGTTTCTACTGATTTGGAGAACAATCCTCCATTCCCTTAAGATAGAAGTGAAGAAGAGGAAAAGTGATAGGATGGGATTATGCCATGGAAATCATTTCATCAACAATGATAAGAGCGGGAGAAATTGTCTTTCAACTCTTCTCTTACAAATATTTCAGGGTAGCCATCCTGATACAGCCTACTTTCAAGTCCCACAGTATTCAAAGCTTACTTTCCAATGTGTTAAATGCGTGAATTCAGATAGCCTTATGTAATAGAATAAAGGCATTCCTAGAGTTTTTCCCTTTCAATTTTAGTTGTGACACAGGAGATTCCTCCCATTGGTTCAAGTTAGTTAATAATAAATATACATTTTCAATTTGAATGAAAATAAATGCACAAACTGTATAATTATCATGTTTCATCCTAGTTTAGACAACTGTTTTACAAACATGTTTAGCAAACCAGTTCCTTAGAAATATTCGATTTTACTTAATAACCCTAATACATTTTCTCTGAACTAAGAGCCTATGGATTTTTTGCCTTTATAACTATTAAGTGAGCCAATGGGTTAAATTGCCTTTAAAATTGGTCCCCTTTCTTCTACTGTGTCACAGAAAGCATCCCTCAAACATTTGGCATTCATCACCCTCACCACTTGGTATTGTTAACCACTTCTTTGTTTCCAGAACTTTCCTCCCTTGATGCCTTAGAACTATTTTTTGCAAGATTAGTACATGAGATGACTTTAGGTGATACACTGATGAACATTTATTTGTTTTAATAGTTATATATTTATCTTAATTTGTATTTTTTTTAATATTTGTATATAACCAGTGTACTGGTTTAATTTTATACTATATGCTACTCTTTCAGGAGATAAAAATGCACTCTTCAGCTAAGCCCATCTCTTTGTTCAAATTTTCCCAGCTTGTAGATCGAACAGTTCCTCTTCTTTCTTACATCTCAGCCTCTCAAAACTACAAGTGGAGTGATGGTTTTCATCTTATTCCCAGTGAATTTGGTTCCCCAATGTTATATGGTAGCTGAAAAAATAGAACCAAATACTAAATTAACCCCCCCCCCAAAATTTGTGTTGGTAATCTTCAAAGCAGGGTATAGTCGATAAAGATTCAACCATGTCTGAATGCAATGATGTGATCTCACACCCTGTCCTCTCCTGTCCTTTGGAGTGTGTGTCCAAAATCTAGCACACTCTGGTTATTTCCACCACTCTTCTTTGACCTTTTCTTAATTAAAGTTGTAACAGAGAAATCTCCAAAGAGGAAAGTGCAGAGTTTGTCACTCCCAGCCTTTTTCCCACCTCAAGTGGTTAATCATATTGACTTGATGGTCACTTAAGACCATAAAACTGTCTCAGTAGAGACACCTTACATCGACTTGATGAAAGATAGATGTGACTTGTATTTTGAAAACAAAGCAGAATTTAAGACTGATCAATGAAGCTGACTCGGTTTTAAAACCTACTGCCCTCCATAATTCTCATCACTTTTTTCCATCCTTAAAAAATTCCAACTTCTCTTTTCTCATTTTGTTCCTTCCCTTTCCTTTCTGTTTAATTAGATCCTAACCATTCCCCACACCTGCCAGGATTCTGTAAGTGATGCAGTGATGTCTCCCCTCCTTTATCATCATTATAGCTCTGATGCTTAACCGTCATTCAACTGTGGTGAGATCTGTAATGGTAGTAATCACAAGAGCCACCATTTTTTAAAGCATTTGCCTCATGATAAGCACTGTGTTTAAAACTTTATTTACATAATTTCCCCTGGTCCTTAGATAAGCCGGTAAATACTCTCATCCCCATTTTATCGATCAGTAAAGGTATCAGTTTAGAGAGTTTACATGACTCTCCCACAGGCACATAGCTACTGCACAGTGGGGCCGGGCTTTCAACTTTTATCTACCTGATCCCAAGCTCATAACCACTGTGATACATTGCATCTTTTAAAACCTACATAAATGCATGCCCTCCAGAAAGCTCTTCTGGACATTCCACAACTGCATCCACCACACCTCTATTTACTGAAATTGCATAT
The DNA here is from genome assembly GCF_009873245.2 of Balaenoptera musculus. Taxonomy (NCBI): domain Eukaryota; kingdom Metazoa; phylum Chordata; class Mammalia; order Artiodactyla; family Balaenopteridae; genus Balaenoptera; species Balaenoptera musculus. Next base: position 50,386,225 of record NC_045798.1, read on the forward strand.
CCCATTATATTATTTGTATTTCATTTTAACAAATATTTTGAGCACATACTAGTAATAGAAATAGTGGTTGTTCATAAATTACCAATTATGTATTTAGTTCTGTGCCTTGTGATTTCTCGTTTTAGTTGTAAGCTTCAAAAAGACGAAAATTTTCTCCTCAGCCTCTTGGACCCCATCACAGCAGCCAGAATATGAATAATAAATTTTACATTTATGAAGTGCTTCAAAAATGACAAAGCCCTTTCCCACACATTATTTAATCTGCTTTTCAAAGCCCTGTAGGTTTGGATATTATTATTGCCATTTCACTGATAAGAAAATGCCGGTTACAAGACATTAAGTGACTTATCCAAGGTCGCCTGCCAGCAAGGTCTTCTGATATTGAGTCTCATCTGTTTTCCACCTCATACCTCGGCCTTCCTGTCTGTGCACCCTTCATGAGATGGTCTATAAAGAGGAATCTAATAGTTGTTCTTGCTTAAAAGGTGTGTTTTTGTGAGTATTCATATATTCTCCTAATTCACTCGGTGTGGGAGCCTTCTCCCCTATATCAACTGCTTAGCACAATGGGAAACTGACTCATCTGTAAATAGTCTGCTGCTAAATTAAAGATATTCTTATGTGCCCTTGCTGGTTCTGATGTCAGATAAGCCAAATAAATAAACTGTAGATCAAGGGAGAAGTCCTACTGTCTTCCTAATTCCTAAGTGAAGTTTTAAAAGCCTGAATGGTTTTCAAGCACCTTCTTCATTGGGGGAGGAGGGGTCTCAGAGTTATACAGTGAGGGCTTTTTCTGGCCTCTCCTAAAGCTTATCAGGTGCCCAGGCTTGCTAGTGGTTTATAGGACAGATGGTGGCAGGCAGACCAAAGGAGGTTGCAAACCAGCCCAGAACTTCCAACTCTAACCATAATTTTAAGCCTTGATACATACCAGTCAGAAGCTTCTGGCACGTTTCTCTCCACTCTGAAAAGGCCCCTTGTGTAAGGGAGGGAAGCAGTACAGTGAAAGGGTACAGTCTATACTTTGATGTCATGATCGATTGCTGTCACTTTGTTAGACCCCTGATCTCATATAATTAGGTTGATATCTGTCCTGCTTATGTTTTTCTCAAGTACTTTGTTAGACCCCTGATCTCATATAATTAGGTTGATATCTGTCCTGCTTATGTTTTTCTTAAGTACAAGAAATGGGACATTTTGACACCTATTTCCGGGTTTCACATATGAGGTCTAAGTTGTTACTTGCTCACTTGCTTCCTTTAATAGAGTCCTATGGCACTTAGTTCACAGCCCAGACCCATCACTGGGGCTGCAAGCTAGTGTGATCTAGCCCTCGCCTACCCCTCTCCCAGCCCCAGCTCTCATGGGGTTCTCCCACTCAACCACAATATTTAGTCACATCAGCTTTTCATCAGTTCCTAAAAAAAATGCCTAAAACTGCCTCAAAGACCATGATACTAGTTCTTCCCCTATGCCTAGAACATTCTTCCCCATTTTCCTCCTTCCCTTTCCTTCCACACACACATGAACTGGCTCCTTCTCTGGCTTCCAGACTCTGATTAAAGGCACCTACCTACTCAGGTAGGTCTCCCATATTAGTCTGATCATGGGATACTATTTATTTCATTCTTGTCATAACTGTTATCACTGGTTCCTTGGTTGGTTGGTTCACTCCTACCTTCCTCTTATGGTGCAGACCTTCTCAGACTTGTTTACCACCATCTCTCTGGCACCTAGCACAGTGCCTGGCACACAGTAAGTGTCCAATAAATGCCCATTGATGTTGGAGAATATTGATAGTGCTACAGATATAAAATTCCCTCTCACCCTAAACAAAATTGTTAGGAGTCCTCAGAAAATCTTTTTTACTAGAGAAATACTTTTTGCTATTAAAAGATCACCTATTATAAATTAGCCCCCATGGCATGTTATCAAGCTTAATTTTGAAATCCATAAAAAAAATAAAAAAATTAAAAAATGAATAAATTAGCCCTGAAATTGAACATTTAGTGTAAGAGTATAAAATAGGTGAAAAAGTAAAGTATTAAACTTGACGTAGGTAGAAGTGATAAATGTGGATAAAGACGAGAAGCAGCAATTCACTGATGTGACAAAAGCAACTAATAAGAGGCAAAAAAAAAAAAACTAAAAGTGATGTTGAGCAAAAAAATTTTTTTTTAATTTTTTAATGTTCTCTGACCTTTTCCACTTTGTATCAGTTCACTATGGCTACTGTAACAAAGTACAACAGACTGCGTGGCTTGAACAACAGACGTTTATTTTCTCACAGTTCTGGAGGCTAGAAGTCTAAGACCATGGAGCCTGCAGGGCTGTTTCTGCTGAGGCCTCTCTCCTTGGCCTGCAGATGGCTGCCTTCTTGCTACGTCCTCACATGGCCTTTTCTCTGTGCACATATATCCTTGGTGTCTCTTCCTCTTCTCATAAGGACACCAGTCATATTGGATTAGGCCCCCACCCTTATGACCTCATTTAACCTTAATTACCTCTTTAAATTCCCATCTCCAAACACAGCCACATTCTAAGGCACTGGGGATTAGGGCTTCAACACGTGAATGTGAGGAGAGACAATTCAGTCCATAGCATGCTTCTACACTGAATCCACTGAATTGTATGCCTTTAATATTTTTAATGTGTAGGCTAAGATTTGACTGACTCTTTTCAGTAAATGTTGTGATTTTGAAAAGTATAAGTTTGTTGCAACCTGCAGAGAGGAAAAAGAAATTATTATCCATACATATTGAAAAGTATCTTCTTTTATGAGTTTTCATTTCCTTGTTAACACTACTCCTTTTCTTCTGTAAAATGTTTAGGACCTTCAGTTATAGAACTAGACTTCTGAGAAAAACATTTCCTTAGAATCCTAAAAATGTAAACCTTCTGAAGAATGTCACACCACCAATGCACGTATTTGCATGAGCTGCACTGTACTCACAGAGGTTTTCTCAGCATGATCAATCAGATGATAAATTGATTGTAAGATGAGTTCGTTTCCCTGTTATAGATTCTAATATATTTTAAGTTCCCATGGAAAATGAGAGTTACACTACAATCTGATGAGGTTATTGACGTAAATTAACTAGCGTGGTACTGGGAACATGGGAATAATTCATTGTTAGTTCCTCACTTAATTTTGAATCGAGTGAAAGGCACATAATAAGTTAGATTTTAAATCCCATTTTGGAAAACCTGTCCGTTGTAATATGGTAGAAATAAACTGATAGCTCATGTATGTGCATCAATATTGAGTTGATGAACTTCAGAGTATGCTTTCTCCAAACATGCTAACATAAAGAATTCAGAATGGGACATGGTCTCATATGTTGCTTGATAAATTGTACAAAAGGGACATTTTGATTAAAAACTCATGGCGGTATGCAACTTTGTATGAGGAGCAAGGAGAAATAAGAGAAGACTATCACGGTTAAGCTAACTCCTTCCTTTGTTCAGGAAATCAGAGATACAAAGACCACCTATTGCTTCTGTAAAATCCTTCATTGATTCAACTAAACTGTTTTTCTTCTTTTTGATATAACCTAGAATACTGGCTGGTAACCAATCATATTTTCTTGAGCAAAAAGGTAATTTATAGATAAGGAAGTGATGGAGCAAAAATGGTCATACCAAACAATATTACCTGCTTTTTATAGGTAAGAGTGAAAAAGAATACTCCCATCGAGTCGTACCATGTACCCTGGCACTGCTGTAAACACTTCACATGGCAATCCTCCCAATAAGCCATGTAGTAAGTTACCACTGTATACCTGTTTTATAGGTGAGGAAATTGAGGCACAGAGAGGTTAAGTGATTTTCCCAGAGTCACACAGCTAGTGAGAGGGCTAGGGTTTGCATCCAGAAATGATCCAGCCAACCTCCCACCCACTCTTGCATCACACCGCTACCAGTGGGAGCTTACCTCTCTCAGACACCATCTGCTTTCCTAATCTTTAAAACAACAACAAAAGGTGAGCCAAAAGAGAATTTGCCATTACAGGGGGTGGAAAAGATCTACTGTTGATAAATATGAATGAGTATAATGACATTTCTATGAACTTTAACAACTATACAAAGCAGATAAGGAATCTGTATGCAGCCATAGAATGTATCTTGATTTGAACTCTGCCAAATGTAAAGAATTTGTTGGATTTTGGATGGTACGGCTAGTGTTAAAATACAGTATTTCATTGTATTCTTATGATTTTCCCAAAGTGCTGAGGATGCAGGCAGAGCCAAACAGGATATAGAAGAGTTGGGCCAAAGACCATGACATTGCAAGCTTAAGTGAGCCAACCTTTATTTGTTCTTTTGTCCAACTAATTCTTGGGTAGTTCCTGCTATGTTCTAAGCACTGTGCCAAACACTCAAGTTCCAAGGGTGAAGAGACTGAACCATTCTGTCCTCAAAGAAGTTACAGTTTAGTGAAGGATAAAGACAAGTGAAAAGGGCAATTAAAATGCAAGGAGAAGAATGCAACATCATTTATAAAGTAGTCTTGCTTTTTTTTTTTTTTTTTAGCAATAGAGACGCAGACATAGAGAATGGACTTGTGGACATGGGGGGAAGGGGAGGTGGGATGAACTGGGAGATTAGGATTGACATATATACACTGCCATGTGTAAAATAGAAAGCTAGTGGGAACCTGCTGTATAGCCCAGGGAGCTCAGCTCAGTGCTCTGTGGTGACCTAGATGGGTGGGAATTGGCGGGGGGAGAGGTCCAAGAGGGAGGCTATATATGTATACATATAGCTGATTCGTTTTGTTGTACAGCAGAAAAGTAACACAACATTGTAAAGCAACTATACCCCAATTTTAAAAAAAGCAAAGAGATAACAGCTATAACAAGGGCAGCAAAGTGCAGAGGGCTATAGAATATATAAGGAGCAATGGACCTGAATTTGGAGGTTGGACATGAGGGCAGGAAATGGAAGCCAAAGCCAATACCAGAATGAAGAGGAATTAGCCAAGCAGAAGTGGGTGGAGGAGACAGACCATTCAGGACAGAGAGAATATGGTTCATGTGAAGAACTTCAGTGTGTTAAGGACACGGGGGTAAAGGATGAAGCTAGACTATGCAGGACCTTATAAGTCTTATTTAGGAATTTGAAAAATGAGAACCTATTAAGAATTTTATGCATAAGAATGTTACAGCCAACTTCACTTTTAAAAGATCGATGACTTGAGGACAGGAAATGAATTGGAGGAAAGAATAACTCTCGAATCAGAGTGAACTATTGAGAGGACTTTACACTCATTCAGGATGAGATGACGGTGGCCTGGGCCACATTGGTGACAGCTGGAATGGAAGGAAATGGAGGAATTTGTGAATTTGTAGAGGTAGAAGGCATGGCCTTGGTGGACGATTATAACATAGTGGGTTATCAAAGTCAGGGTCTTGATAAAGGAGTTTGAAGGCACCTCTATAGAGAAGCCATTGTTATGGTAAGTTGCTTTATTATTATTATTATCCATGAAGATTCCTATGGCATTTTGCTCTCAACCAACTGTGAAAGACAGGAAATACCCTGAGAAAGTCATCTTCCGCTTAAGTAATAACTAATAATGCCTTCTCAGGCAGTAATCCTCCTAATAGCTATTTGCATTTTAATAAAAGAGTAGTGACACTTAATGACCTTAAAAAGTAACCTCTAAAGTTCCTGGCACCGTTCAGACAAATGGAAAAAATATTAAGGAAAAATGAAGAAGTATTTCTGGTGCCCTTTAGATCACATTATTATTTGTGTTTTTTTTTTTTTCGTTTTTTTTTAAACATAGGTGAATCTCTTCATGACTCAAGTGTAGACAAATATATATTTTTTTACATTTATTCTGATTTTTTTTTCTTTTTTTCTTTTTTTTTTTTGGCCACATAGCTTGTAGGATTTTAGTTCCCCAACCAGGGATTGAACCCGGGCCCTCGGCAGTAAGAGCAGGGAGTCCTAACCCCTGGACTGCCAGGGAAACAGGCCTGCAGAGAAACCAGAGAAATGTGAACAAACCTTGAGTTCCGAGAAATCCCTGCTAAATCACAATTTAGGAAGCCCTAGCTCAGCTGGGGCCACTTGAGTTTCCTAGATGCCATTTTGAAATCACTAGCAACAGACGCTGGCCGTGTATTAAGGCAGAAAGTGGAGAGCTTTCAGCGTAATAGATTTCCCCATTCTGAAATGCAGTCTACACAGCAGCCCCTTTTTAATTCCTCATGGTCTTGTAACAAGATTACTGATTATAAAGTCTGGAAATGAATAGGCAGGGATGGAGACAATGTTGGAATTGGTATTTCTTTAATGATTTAGGGAATTATTGGCCATTCATTTTCGACTATTTGTAATTGAAGTCTTGAAATAATGGAATTTATTAGGGGAACGCCTCATTCACCCTTGTATAATGCGAACGTACTGAAATGGCACATGTGGACTTATAAATCGTTTGTGTGCACAAAGGGGCAATACATCACTCCACCCCTCATTCACTCGGTGCTGGAGGAAGGAGAGGCAGGGGAAGTATGAGTTATAGCTTACTAGATGAAACCCCATAACTTCCCTTCTTTCATTTCCAGGAGGCTTTTTTTTTAATATAACCTTCATATTATTTATACTTGCTGGTCATTCATGATAAAAGGCACTTTTATCATGAGGTTTTTTATCAAGGTTTTTTGTTATTATTTATTTATCAAAACACTCACAAATGTTTTTGACAAAGTCACTTTCAGGCATTCAAACAGATCATCGTGCTGGGCTTGGAGTTTTGGGCCTTGTTGTCTACACAAACTGTGTTGAGTTAGGCCTATGGTCTCTAATACACCAGCCAGAAAATGACCAATGTGTTAAAATCAAATTGAATTATTTCTTTTGGGGTGGTTTTATGTTTAAAGTAAGGGCAGCGTAAACTTTCACTTTCTCATTGAAGCTGTAACAAGAAATTCACTTATTATTATTTTTTTATTTTTTATTTTTTGGCTGTGTTGGGTCTTCGTTTCTGTGCAAGGGCTTTCTCCAGCTGTGGCAAGCGGGGGCCACTCTTCATCGCGGTGCGCGGGCCTCTCACTATCACGGCCTCTCTTGTTGCGGAGCACAGGCTCCAGACGCGCAGGCTCAGTAGTTGTGGCTCACGGGCCTAGTTGCTCCGCGGCATGTGGGATCCTCCCAGACCAGGGCTTGAACCCGTGTCCTCTGCATTAGGAGGCAGATTCTCAACCACTGCGCCACCAGGGAAGCCCCTCAGTTACTATTTTTAACCACTGCAGAGGTCAGACGTGTTTTATAACACATCTGCTTTTCTTTTTATTTATGTATTTATTTATTTATTTATTTTTGGCTGTGTTGGGTCTTAATTGCTGCGCTCGGGCTCTCTCTGGTTGTGGTGAGCGGGGTCTACTCTTCGTTGCGGTGCGCGGGCTTCTCATTGCAGTGGCTTCTCGTTGCGGAGCTCGGGCTCTAGGTGCACGGGCTTCTCATTGCAGTGGCTTCTCGTTGCGGAGCACGGGCTCTAGGCGCGCAGGCTCAGTAGTTGTGGCTCACGGGCTCTAGAGCACAGGCTCAGTAGTTGTGGTGCACAGGCTTAGTTGTTCTGCGGCATATGGCATCTTCCCAGACCAAGGCTCGAACCCGTGTCCCCTGCATCAGCAAGCGGATTCTTAACCATTGCGCCACCAGGGAAGTCCCAATACATCTGCTTTAAACATCTGTTTTAAAGCATCCGTTGTCCAGAACTAATTTGGCCTTTTGCTAGTAAAAGTAGTTTCTTATTCCAACTTTAAATTTTTATGCTGGTTGAAATCTCAATCCACTGGGATTAATACTACACATAGGTGAGCCCTGAATCCTAGAATATCTGTCTTAAGGGAATTTGTGTGAAAATATCACAATGCTATATGGATATGAAAAATGATGTCTTTTATGGCTTACATTTGGGGTTCATTTCATGTGTTTAACTTTTCCATTTTATTTTCAAGATCTTCTAGAGCCTTGCTACTCAGAGTGTTGTCCTTGGACCAGCAATACCTACGTATCTTGAGAGCTTATTGGAAATGCAGATTCTGGGGTCCCATCCTACCCCACCATCCCCCACTCCAGAATCAGAGACTGCATTTTCACAAGATCCCTACGTGATATGTATACACACTAAAGTTTGAGAAGCCCTGCTCTAGATAGCTGTTGGATGGTAGATGACATTTTGAAGGAGCCAAGAATCATTAATGAATCCGAACAGGTTACTTAAGAGGCAAAATAATAATAAAATTGTATTACCTAATATTTTTGAGCATTTAATGTGTTCTAGGCATCATACCAGCTTGATGTTTTTTACATGCATTGTCTCATTTGGGCAGCAGGAAAGTGAAGACTCTTTTTCTGAGGATGAAGAAGTGACTTGGTAAATGGAGAAATTCAGGAATATTCTAGGTAGGATACGGTAACTTAGAGAAAAGGGCTAAATCTAGTGGAAGAATTCAGGATAAGAACAGGTATAGTTTACATATGTGAGGAATATAGACTAGCGCATAGATAAGGGAAACAGGAATATTCTTCCAAATGACCAGAAAAAAATGTTACAGTAACGGATTCCACCAAGCAGAGAAGAGCTACTTGGAAGTGACATAGCTAATATGCTGAAAGCGCATAATGATTTTCATTCATCTTCTCACTTTAGAACAAAGGTTGAAAGACTATGTTGCATGTTTACTGTTTATGTAAGTGTACAAATAAATAATATAAATGTATATTACTTTATATGGATCCAGGTCTTTTCGGTGGATAATTTTTACAACCTTAACACTGGCATAGAATTGTGTCATTTTTAATGTATAACCATGAGTATTAATTTTTTTCTTTAAGGAACAGGCTTAAATATAAGCCAGTGGAGAACATAAGCATATTTGGGGATTGAGAGGAACTGGTTTCTAATCTTGATCCTGGCCTGATACTCACCATAATAACTGATAAACTAAACTATGACCAACTAGTCTATTAACAGGATTAGTGTTACTGGTATGTTTCACAGAATTTTCTTTTTGGTGGCACCCAAAACTTAGTCTTACGTGAAGGGCTTTCTGAAATATCAACTCTCTAGGAGAGTTGAAAATGCTTCTATTTGCATGAGTGTTTTTAAGGGATCAGATTATTCTTATTCTAATAGGAAGAATTTTTATCAATTTATAGGAGACACTAAATGATTCCCATTCATGTCATTAGAATCCATTACCATAATTCTACTTCTCTGGAAGTAAATATAAAATGTCAAGTTACCTGGGTAGTAGTATTGTAGATGAGAATTATATTCATTATGTATTGCTGCATAACAAATTACCCAAAACCTCAGCAGCTTAAAACAACAAACACAGTGGGTGAGGAATCCATGTTTGGCTCAGGACTTTCTCGAGGTTGTAATCAAGCTGTGGGTGGGCTGTGATCTCATCTAAAGGCTCTACCGAAGGGGATCCAGTCACATGGTTACTGGCCGGCTTCAGTTCCTCCTCACATGGGCCTTTCCACAGAGCCACCTGTGACATGGCATCCAGCTTCCCACAGGGCAAGCAATCCAGAAGGGCTCGAGAGAGAGAAAACATGCCCAAGACAGAAGCCAGGGTCTTTTTATAACCTAATCTTGGAAGTTACCTTCCATTACTTCTGCCACATTCTATTCATTAGAATTAAGTCTGTAAGTCCAGCCATACTACAATAAATGAAGAGGATTACACACTTGAGTGTGAATACCAGGAGCGGGGGATGACTGGAGGCTGACCACAATTGGTTTCTTCTTCCTTCTTGATTTCATATTGTCTAACATGTTGGTTTCAGACATGTATTACTTTGTCATAAGGAAATTAAATTGTTAAAGGCAATACAACTAAATTAAAGAGAAAGTATCCTTTCATCAGAAATGTTGATCAGAAAAGTCACTCCTCTTTGGAGCTTTCTTTGTAAGACAGGATTTATTAAGGACGTTCCTGGCCACATATTAGATCGTATCATGAATCCAAGTCTGATGTCATTAACTTAACAGGATTTTGTATAGCTCTCAAATTTTTTGCGCTGAAAAATTGAAATAGCCAACCCACTCCAGGTGGTAGCATGAATATTTCCATCTTTCTCGGTTGCCTGACTGACTCCTTCTTGCTCTGTTCTCAATAGTATGCTTGAGAGCTCCACCCGGCTTGATGAAGAGCACCGGCTGATCGCCAGATACGCGGCGAGACTGGCAGCAGAGTCCACTTCGTCTGTAAGTACCCTGAATGAGAGGATGTCACGTCGATTGTTACCCTAACAGCTGATGCCACAACAGCAGAGCTGAGTAGTTGCTACTGTGCCGTCTGCAAGACCTGAAAACGATCTGGCCTTCCACAGCTTCCATTTTCACTTTCCAGCTATCATTCTGGTCTAGCATGAATCAGAGCTCGAGGTATTCCTGTTACAACAGTGCTGAACCAGACCAACACCCAATTTCTCTGGATAATTCCTAATCAATTAATATAAAGAGCAAGCAATGATTCAAATCCACAACTGGCTCAGATAAGTTTCTACTTTTATCAATATATCAAGAAATATATATCAAAAGTTGTTTCTACTTTTCTCAATATAGTAAGAAAGAGAAAATTATGGCATAAAATCAAAAGAAAACACTGCATCACATGTCAAAGTTCCCATATGCCAGACTTCGCTACAGAAGACCATTTAGGATATAAAATATAGGACCTCACACTTCTTCATTAGCAGCACAAATCGTTTCTTTGTTAAAAGAAATGCTAATTAAAAATGATAGAAAAGCTTTATGAAAGCCAGACCTTTACCAAGTTTAAACCTTTCCCTATGGTTAGTTTTCTAGAAATGAAAAATCAGGCTGAGTTTCACCATGTCTTTGGGCTTAGGCAATGGGTGTTATTTTTTAAAGCTTGGCATTCTTTGGTAGAAAGATTAGTTGTAATTTTTTAAAATTTGTTTTAAAAGCAATAAAAACTGACATTGAGGAATTTCTAAGATGTACGGTAGAGCAAAGAAAGCAAGGCACAGGGACGTCTACATAATCTGACCCTGCTTTTATAAAACAGTATCAAATAAGCCCTTGACTAAATACACATACACATAAATACATATATATAAATATGGTATATGAGGTATATATACATATATATTCTTATATAATCATATTTTTATATATATGTGATTATGTAAGAATGGAGAGGGACTTCCCTGGTGGCACAGTGGTTAAGAATCCGCCTGCCAATGCAGGGGACACGGGTTCGAGCCCTGATCCAGGAAGATCCCACATGCCGCAAAGCAACTAAGCCCGTGCGCCACAACTACTGAGCCTGTGCTCTAGAGCCCACGAGCCACAACTACTGAGCCCACACGCCACAACTACTGAAGTCCACGCGCCTAGAACCCGTGCTCCGCAACAAGAGAAGCCACCACAATGAGAAGCCCACGCACTGCAAGGAAGAGTAGCCTGCTTGCCTCAACTAGAGAAAGGCCGAGCGCAGCAACGATGACCCAACGCAGCCAAAAATAAATAAATAAATAACTTTATTAAAAAAAACAAAAGAATGGAGAAAGTTATGACTGCATATACACCAGTTGTTAAAGTTGGTTGCAATCCATCAGTGTAAAATTACATATATGAATAAAGAAATGCTAAAAGTATGTTGACCAAAAGAAGAAAAGAAAGTCATATTAACTATGACTTTAAAACTATACAATTTTTAATTGTATGTTACGGTGGTTAAACAGTAACTCTAGAGAAAGAGATACTTCAGCAGTGATATATTTTTTTAACCCCACCTTTACTGAAAGAATAGTTGTGATGGGAACAGCATGGCAAGAATGAACTAGTTCCCCAAAGACTTCAAGTCAGAAAGCTAAAAACCAATTTTTCCCATGTTTTGTATATTTGCCTGCCAAAGGATTCTATTCTGCTTTCCACTGCATAGATGTGCTCCAGAGCCCCAAAAAAGCTGGTCCTTAGGAGAGGAATGGCCATTTAATTTTACGTGTTTGCTTTTTTTGTTTTGATAGAAATAGTTTTTTCTTTCTTATGCATATCTCACGACTCCTGTCTTTTCAAACACAGGTCGGTTCCCCTTCCCAGTACTAAATAGTATAAACCACATATTTTCCAGCAGCCAGCACAGCAGAGGAGTGCCCCTGACATCTCCTTCACCATTGATGCAAATAAGCAACAAAGGCAGCTGATTGCAGAACTAGAAAACAAGAACAGGTAAGGTTTTTGGGACACACTGGCTTTTTCGATCAAAGCACACATTCATTAATAACCTGTAGTCATGCTTTTAAATATCCAGGTTTTTTCACCCTGTAGGCATATAAATATAAGGGAAGACATCTAGAGTCAATGATGCTGGCTTCTGAAAAGCTAATCTTTAAATTTTAGATCATCAGAAACTTCACGAGGGAAAAAATAATTTTATATATATATATATATTATTTCTGAGATGTCGATGCAATTAACGTAGTCTCCCTAGACAGTCTCATTTCCCTTTTTCTGACACACTTATTTTTGTTAAGGAGCTGTCTAAGGCAGAAGGGCGCTCCTGGGTGCTAGGAGGAAAGTATCTCAGCCCCCCAGAGACAAGCAGAAGGCCCGCCAGGGAGGGGTCCTGTGAGGATCCCCAGCTAAAGGGGCATCTGGGGTGACCACCCAGTTGTTCAAGCCAAACATTTCCATGCCCAACCCATCAGTAGGTTGTCTCTTTATTCAACACAGACTGATTCACAGTCTGGCCCCGTGGCAGTTCCCAAAACCCGTGCACTTCATGTCCTCCATTACCACTCAATCCAACCTGTCATTTCATATCATGTTCTTTCTTGTTCAGAACCCACTGGTGATTTTCCACCCACTTTGAATAAAACCCACCGCCCTTACCACAGTCTGCAGGTCCTACCTGACCTGATTCCAGCCTCTCTTGCCAGCCACAGCCCGCCTGGCTCATTACACTCCTGCTTCTTTCTTTCTTTACAGCCTTTAAAGTATCGGTTGTTCTCGCAGCTTAGAAAGCTCTTCCTCGGGGTCTCTGCAGAGATGGCTCCTTCGTATCACTCAGATCTCAGCTCAAATGCCACCTCCTAAAAGATCACCTCTCTAATCTCTCCCACTACCTCTTATTCCAGGAACCACTCTCTGTTACATCCGTGTGTGTGTGTGTATGACACCTCTCTCTGAAAAAAAGTCGCATTTAAGTGTTTGTTTCCTTTTTATTGTCTGTCTTCCCTGACTGATATAGAAGTTCTTTGAGAACAGAGGCCGTGACAAATGGCCCCTGAGTTCCAGAACCATGACTGGTACATTGTAACAGTGTAGAAACTCAGTCAATATATACTGAGTGAGAAAGTAATAAATATCTGAGTCAGATCTCAAACTCAGTGCTGAGTAAGCCTCATATAAGAACAACTTGTACATTCTGTATTTCTTAGAACAACACCAAGTTGTCTTAATACTTAATCTCATCTTGAAACACTGATGTCCCTTCTGAGATCAGACTGGTAAAGGAGGGGGTTGTGATCATTGTTGCATGCCTGTAGAGTTTGACCTGAAAATTTTGGGATAAATGGTCATGCTATTCTTTAAAATTCTATAGAAAAAAAAAAGTAAAAGGAAGATACAAACTCACTTGGCACATTTTCATATTCTTAGAAAGAAAAAAAGACTAAAGTGAAAATTTACAAGCCCACAAATATCTTGGTTGCAATTTTAATCTACTCTCCCACCTCTCCAAAGCACTTTGTTTTCCCTTCCGATTCTCTGCTTCCACTCAGCATGGGGATAGCACACTTGAGGGGAAATCGGGACTTCCTTTAAGGAAATACCCCAGGGGTATCTACCTCCATGTGGGATTCCAGAATCAGCAAGAAACCCCATGAATGTGCTGCCTGTACCACGCTACCACTCTTACTGCTTGTTTCTAGGGCATTTTGGGATTGCAATCTCTGAATACGTGTTTTTAGGACGAGAGGGAATAAAGGAATGGAAATGAGAAGAGATGGCAGAAAGAGAGCTTCATCCTTTCCCTGAGTTCTTTCCCCACCCCATGCCTGAAGAGCATCTAGTCCTTCCTGAACTCATCTCTCTAAGCCAACGGCCTCATGCCTTCCAAAGACCCCAGAACCACATCCCAGAAGCTTATCCAGGTCACAGTTCCTGCACCACCACGGAAATTCACCCAGGGATCCCGTGGTCTCCAAAGTGACAGTTAACCCAATAATCAGATCTCTGGGCTTCAAGGAAGGATAGAATTCCTCACTTTACCCCGTGACTACCCTAGGTAGTCATTTAGACATTTCAGAAATGATCTTTAGAAGATAATGCTTTCTTAGAGCATCCTTAGAGGAATCAGTTAGAGTTAGTATTAGGAGTAGCTGGACTCTTCAGATTACACTGTGGAAGTCACAGCCTGCCTAGGCTAGACCTGTCCAAGCAAGTACCAAAGACTGAGGGAGTCGAACATATATGGGCTTTGGGGCAAACCCCCCTGAGTTCAAATGACTGCTACCGCCTACTTATTGAAATTGGGCAAGACTTTTAACTGGTATGTGCTTGATTCCCTCATTCATAAAACAGATAATAACAGTACCAATAGAACTATTGGTACTCTACTAGTCTATATACAATAGAACTGTTATGAGGATTAAATAAGACTAAAGAAGACAGCAGAGTCCCTGGGTGTAGTCTAAGCACTTCATGCTCCTTACCTATCTTACCTTTATTCTCATCTGATCAGAGCTGCTTCTCTCTTTTTCTTCCTTGGGCTAAATGGCTGTGTCATGGTTCTGTCCTGAGAACCAACAAGGAAAACTAGTGGGAGTCACAGAATGTCAGGATGTTAGCCCTCAAGATCTTGGAAATCTCAGTTCACTGATTTTCAGGCTGAGCTCTCTGGGAGTTCAGGGGCCCTGTAGGGGTGTGTGAAGAGGAAGAAAAGCTAGTAGCACAGGGCACCCCCCCTTTCTTTAACCAGAGAAGTTCCTTCTTAACTGTGTGACATGTTGGGTTTCCATGGAAGATTTCTTTTAAAGAAAATTTTCCACTATAGAACACCAAGGGGGACAAAAAAAAAAGTTGAAAACCACTGAATTATGGTCCAAGCTCCTCACCATACCCATGAGAGGTGTAGTGACTCACTGGAAATTAGCTTCTTGATTCTGGCATGTTTGTGAAGCAGGAGGTTGTAAATCAGCCTCTCAGATGGAAAGCCACCCATCCCCCTTGCTCACCAAGTTCACCTTCCATTCTTGGTGCTTCGTTCTGTCTTATGGGCTCTTCTGCATTTTGCCGGATGGGAGACTGACCCCTCCCCCAAGAACCTGTGACTTCTAACCTTGCTTAATAGCTTCTAACTCACTTAGGGATAATTTGTCTTACATCGGTCACACATCCCTTATGGCTAGCCTAATGTTCACCTCAATGCAGGGCAGCCCAGGCCCCAACATCAATAATAGACTGACATGTCTCACCCCTGACAGAGGTCACACCAATAGCACTCTTATGTCACAGAGTCAATTACAGTGAATCCTTTTAAAAGCACTTTCCTTCATAAGGCTACCCTTATTCAGATACATTGTTAAGGCTGAAAATATCAAGGAAAAGAGAAAGAATTTTGCCTACCTGGGGGCTCCTCAGATAAATTCAGTGAGAAGAATTTCATTCCTGGTGAGAGAATGGGGTTATTTAGTTTTGCAAAATGAGCACCATTTATCCTTATTTTTTCCAAGCATCTCTTACTTGGTAGCTGCAGGTACTTTACGGTGTCAGACTGAGATCATAAATAAGAGGAAGATTCATTTTTGTCTCTTAAGCAACGCGCTTTGCAAAGTTGAACACATTACCACAGCATTATATTACTGACTAGAGAGAGTATTAGGTCCTGGGGAGAACACTCAGCTTGAAGGCTCCAATGACATATTGCAGAGTCTTCCTAGTTTGGATGTACTGGAGATGAAGGCAGTATCCCCTCACCCAGAGCACGCAGCTGTTGCAGGAAGGGGCAACAATGTTCCAGGGCCGGAGAGTGGGCTCTTGTCTAACACTCAGAAATGAATTGTCCAAGGAGACACATATTGACAAAGCAAAGAGTTTATTGGGAACGAACGGTCGCCCAGGGGGAGAGCAGCAGGGTAAGGGAACCCAGGAGAACTGCTCTGCCACGTGGCTCGCAGTCTCAGGTTTTATGGTAATGGGGTTAGTTTCCGGTTGTCTCTGGCCAATCATCTTGCTTGGCCCATATTTGGTCTGACTCAGGGTCCTTCCTGGTGGCACGCACATCTCTCATCCAAGATGGATTCCAGCAGGAAGGATTCTGGGAGGTTGGTCATCTCCTCCCTGTCTTGGCCCCTCCCGAATTCTCCTGGTTAGTTTTTGGTGGCAGCACCATGTTCCTTATCAGAACCTCCTGTTGTGAGACAACTCGGGCAAGCAGTTATCAGTTGTCATCTTACCTGGCCAAGGCGGGCGGTTTCGGTCAATGGTTCCCTAACCCAACTAGCTACAGCCAACACCTCATAAACCCAGTCGGTTAATGAGGGTTGGTTCTGCTCCAACACGTAGGATGACCCCTCCTTTCTTTGCTCTGGTGGCCCTGATCTACTCAGATGTTAGATCCTGGACATCCTGGAAGTTAACTGACCTGGGTTTCTTACCTTCCTCCTCCCTCCCAAGAGAAATCTTACAGGAGATCCAGAGGCTGCGGCTAGAGCATGAGCAAGCTTCTCAGCCCACTCCGGAGAAGGCGCAGCAAAACCCCACTCTGCTGGCAGAGCTCCGCCTCCTCAGGTAAGAAAAGGAGCCCAAGGCGTCTCAGGAAATACAGGTGTCTGAGATCATCAATAAAGTCTAACAGTGTCCACCAGAAAACGGTCCTCAGCCACCATAGCTGCTAACGTCTGTTTGCTTTTTTTTTAATAGCACGCATCTAATTGCTGGAATTTGGAGGTTTGGGAAAGAGGCTGTTTATTTTATTTTATTTTTTTCTTTGACACAGAGAAAAGGAAACAGTGTTCTTTAGATCCGAAATAAAATGTTTCACTGGAAAACAGAATTTTTTATAGTGCACTCTTTTTTTTATTAAAGTATAGTTGATGTACAATATTATATAAGTTACAGGTGTACAATATAGTGATGCCCAATTTTTAAAAGTTATACCTCATTTATAGTTTTTATAAAATATTGGCTGTATTCTGTGTTGTACACTATATCCTTATAGCTTATTTTATACATAATAGTTTGTACCTGTTAATGTCCTACCCCTATGTTGCCACTCCCCCCTTCCCTTTCCCCATTGGTAACCACTTGTTTGTTCTCTATATCTGTCTTACTGGAAAAAATTTGAACTCAACTCTTTTTAGTTCTTTGCACTATCAACAATAGGTTTATGATAAAAGTGATCAACAAAACAAACATGTAAACAACTAAAGAATCATCACAGTTTTTTAAATTTAAAAATTTACCTGTGACCCATAAATTGTCTCTAAATCTTGGTCCCTAATAGCTTTGCATACAGATTTTCATACCTTCTTGTTCTACAAATGAATTTAAAGGCCTGGTGTTACCTAGTCTGTCATCATGAAATATTTGAGTTGGGAAGGACCTAAGAAGGTCATTTGGTTCAAGCCCTGAATCTCAGGGCACTTCTCAGGGTCAGAGCGGTAGAGAGTAGTAGGACGTGGATGAGAATTGTGACCACGTGCAAAAGGAGAGTCACACCATGGGCTCCAATCAGACTTCACCACCATACCTTGAATATGGCACTTACCCAAACCTGTCTGTGTAATAAACAACACAAACATAAATTCAAAGACATTCCCTCATGGAAATGTCATATGGATATTTCACTACAAGGCACTTGTAGTTAGCAAGCATAACATTCTTTCCATCTTTCAGTTTGGATGCCAAGTATATTTCAGGTAAATCTAACTCTGAGGCATAATTTTTATAATAAGTACAGATGCCTCTTCTCAGAAACCCTTGCCAGAGTTAGAGTGCCACTCACTTCCTCCATACAAAGAGACTAAATTAAGCAGATTCTGTATGGCTATATTTGAATTTTACCAAGTCTCTATTGATTGTAGTCATGGATGTTTCTGGGGGTTCCACTCTAACCCTACTCTTTGGCCATATTAACAACTGAGCACTCAGCACATCTGGCCAGGGGGCAGGCCCTGCCTCTCAGCTGGGATCCAGTCTCCCCAGGTTTGTGCAGCTGGCTAGAGGGGCAGACCCACCAAAGTCCTGAGTTATGGAAAGGAGACCTATAGAACTTGCAGCTTGTGGAGGCTGCTTGATGTGAAGAGATCACATCATACTTTGGAAGAAGAAAATAATTTAATGGAAGAAACAGAAATTCTTCCTTTTCAACGTATGGGATTTCTGGTCCTACTTTCACAGAGATGTGTTAGAAATTCTTGCACATTCTACTACCATCACCCAGAAGGGATGAAAATGAAAAGAAGGAAAAAGTGATGTTTTACATCCTCCTCCTCAAAGGCATATGAAAGTAAAATCACTGCTTGAAAGCATCTTTTGCCAAATAGGATCATGTAGGTCCTCCAGACTCACAAGTTAAGAAAGTTAAGTCTAGTGTACACAGAAATATAACTGAATAAACCAACTTAGAAATAGAATAGTCATTCATCTACACCTCAGGGCACCCTGTCTCTGTCTGGAATGTTCTTTATACCTCTTCACTGGCCGTCCCATTCTCCAGTGGAAGGGTGGTGACTAGGAATTTTCATAAGCATTTTCACTGGTTCCCCCCAGTTAGCATTTGCTTTCCAAAATATTTGGTTCCGTTAGGAGTCTGGCTCTGTGAGGAACTTCTAAACTTTCTGCCCACACTGTCAGCTGGTGGCCCACACATAAGGCTTGAGGCTTGAGACACCTAAATCCTAGCTGATTCACTTGCCTGCCTCCATATTCTCTACATTTCTGCCTGGAAGAAGAAGTACCCTCCCTTGAAGTATATTTCTTTAGATGCTTATGAACCGTTTATACTGTGCTAAGCGCTTTAACAATTTGGGGATTTCAAAGATACCCTGACATCCCAGATTAAGAAAACCTGCTCTGGGTGTTTTCTCTTTTAGTCATTTCAGACTTTCAAAGAGTTCCAAAACAATGACCTCTTGCCAATTACTTTGGCCTTGAGTTCCCATTGAGGGGTGACCATGTGAAGCCGCCAAAGGAACTCCTTATTGTAGCTTTGACAGAGGTCTTCTCCACCTGTTACATCCTTTCTGGGCCTCTTATTGAGAAGCCAACAGGAGAAATTTCTTTAGTAGGGGAATGGGGGCAGCAAGATCAGAGCTTTGCTTTTCATGAACACGTAGTTTATTTTTATCTTAAGGGCACCATGACCTTTCTAATGATCATATTTCCCTTTTTACTTTAGCCACGAGAAAGTGGAAAGCCAGGTTTGCAACCCAGATCTGGCAACTGAATAGGATTATAGGATAGGCATTTCTGTGTGCTAATCTGACATTTTCTATGCACTAAGCTCTACATACACTGTTCCATACAGTAGCTGTAAAAAAAAATCCTGGGAGCTGGACATTACTATTATAGTCTTTTTATAGATAAAGAAACTGAGATTCACAGCAGTTAAATAACTTGCCCAAGATCCTGCACAATGAGCATCACAGGTATATTCTCTCTCTTTTCCTTGGGTCTTAATTATCTCCTGCCTGTACTATTATAATAAACACTTACCTGATTCCCAGCCTCTGGTCCATCTACACTGCTATCAGATTTATCATCCTCCATTTTGTTGTTCATTTAGTTCGTTCATCTTGAGGATATTGCTATCAATCCTACAACAGGAAGCCATTAGAGGATGAGTTACATATCAAGTTAACACAGTGGATTAGATTGTCAAGTCAGATTCACATGATCGTACCCTAATATTGAGCTTTACTCATAATTTCAAGAATACAGGCAATCAAGAGGCACAGATGAAGCAGAGAAAGGGCTGGAACATTCCATGTGGTTCCCCAGGTCTTTCCTTCCCATATTGGAGGGAGTATCTGAGGGAAATTTTGCAAGGTGATCTAGTGAGCCTTTCCACCGCAGAACCATTAAAGACAGCTAAAGAACTATGTTTGCAAAGACAATACCATGTTCTATCATGAAGAAAACATTAATGAGAACTGCAGAAGCAACTTGACACTACAAATCTTAAGAAAAACAAGTATAAATTTTCATATCTATCCCTTGCCTAAAAAATAAGCATCATATTATACACATGGCATTCTTTTCAAAGTATATAAAATTATTCTTCAAGAAAATGTATTAATATAAAGAGACTCTTTTTTGTTTCACCAATTAAAAATGGAATCGTAATCTCTGATGCAAGTCTGTGGTTTCCAGACTTGAATTTCATTAGACCAGCTTAATTTTTTTTATTATTTTGGAGAAACAACATAAAGTTGAGTACTTTTTGTTTTACCATATAATGACATTTTTAAACTACCATCATCTGTTATTGCAAGTTTCATGAATGACAGTATATTTTTCAACTTTTTATTTTGAAAAAAATTTTAAGCCTACAGAAGTGTTGTAAGAATATCACAATGAATTTCCTTCTACGCTTCACCTAGAGATTGCGAACGTTTTGCCACACCCTTCTGCATCTCCCTATATATGTTTATATATGTAAATTACATACGCATTTTTGATGAGCCATTTGAGAGTAAATTGCAGACATTATAACACTTTACCCCTAAATACTTATGTATGTATTTTCTAAGAAAAAAGAAGACATTCTCTTGTATAACCATGGTATCATCATCAAATTCAGGAAAGTTAATATTGTTATTTATTACTATCTAATATACAGTTCATATTAAAATTTTGCCTATTGTCCCAATACTGTCCTAAAGAAAGTAGGTTTTAACACACACACAAAGTTAGAAATAATCTGACAGAATAACAGAATAAAAGGCATTCGTTCAGACATGAATATTTTTAGCTCTATGAAAATTAAATCACTACTTAGTCCTTGTTTTCTCATTATTCCTTGGAACAGTGGAGGCTACATGTGTTACCCACATTTGGTAACCACTGGTATAAACACTTATAGAGAAGATATTATTAAATGAATGTTTTTTAAAAAATTTAATTCAATCAAATGCATGAAAGAGTAAATGTCATGTTTTGAAAGAGTACTACTGTAAGATAAATGTACAAGTAAGGTTTTTTTCAATGTTGGTTAATTACAGATTACTATAAGCTAACTTTTTCTGATAGTTTTTGGATGCTTCTCTTAATATTTCTTACCTATAATATTAGAAGTTTGCTTCAACCTTCTTCTCGAAGTGCTCTTATGATCAAAAGGCCAAAATTTATAGAACAGTATCTAGAAGAGAACTGGAAATAAATCAGAAACATTATCTACTCTTCTGCCAATCCCTTCTGAGGATGTAGCTGGAACACCATGTGCAGACAAGGTCAAAGAAAAAACAGCTAATGGGTTTGTCATTGAAGAATATTTTCGAATTAGGCAAGACTTTCAAAATTAGAATGCTACAGACCAGGAAGGCCAAAGACTAAAATAAGATACCATTAAAGTCTATAAAATTATGATGTTCCTTGTCCTTGGGATTCAGAAAAGAGGCAATTGTAAAGAAAATCAAAGGAAGGATTGCTCTGGAATAAGCTTTAAATGGCAATAAAAGCCAAAAATATAAATATTTTCAAAAAGAGTGATGTGTTTATAAGTTTTAAATTCATAATTCATTATAGAGAAGGCCTATATGAAAGCAAATTAAAAATGTCTCCTTTATATCCATAACCTGTCCTCCCACAAAATATCTTTTAATTGGATGAGTCATTGACCTAACTCAGTGTGACATTTTTATATTGTCAGTTTTTCATTTCAGAGTCCCTGCTATAGCTCCACTTAATATTGTGTCTGTGCCATTGAGATTAGGCATACTTATTCATACATTAACACATACATGGTTAAAGCATCCACACACTTTTTAAAATATAATTTCCAATATTTCAAAATCAGACAGAAGCCTTTGGGGCAAGGAAAAAATGTATATATTACTTTTTCACTAATGGTCATGAAATAATAGATTTGAAATAGATTTGGAAAATATACTTATACTTCAGAAATGTGAATCATTAATATTCGTGTCCTTCATTGTTTTCATTCTTGCTGACAGCTGATAGAAGTTCTGCAAAACAAACCAAAATTAAGCAAACACAAACCTTGTAGATTATTAGAACAACTGTATAGGAACTCCTTTTTTTCTGACCTCACTCTATGCAGCCAAACCCAAGCCAGAAGATTTATATCGAATATAAAAACTATACCACGAATATTTCTCCTCTGAAAGGCACCACATTGCATACTAAGAATTGAAGAGATGAAAAATGTACTATTCTAAATCTGATTTCCAGACACTAAGGTGATCAGTGTTTTCTGTGAGATTTACAAAAGGGTCCTTGTGTTCGGAGGATCTGAGGGATTGGCCTTTTTCAGTGACAGTTTGGTTTTTGTTTGTTATCTCAAGGGGACCCAATGGCACAGCACAGGGCCCATGACATAATAAGCATTCAGAAAAGATTTCATTAAATAGTTAATTCAGGGTAGATGGGGGTAAATATCCAATAAGAGTTTAATTTTGTTTTAGTATGACTTTAAACAAATAAACATACACCCAAGCTATAATTGTTCATTCATTTGACATTTCCCTGCCTGGTAACCTATGTCAAAGACCCAGAGATGCCCTTTTTCTAGCAGTCCACAAGACTGGCAAATGTGATTAGCTCAGTGAATTGAATGCTATTTCTGATGACAACTGCTTCTTTCTTAGACAGCGCAAGGATGAGCTGGAACAGAGAATGTCTGCTCTCCAGGAGAGCCGGAGAGAGCTAATGGTCCAGTTAGAAGGTCTCATGAAGCTACTAAAGGTAAGATGTTTCAAATAAATGTTTCCTAGACCTACGACTATGGCATTTGTAAAAATATTTTTTAATTAAAAAAATAAAAGAAATTTGCACATAATGTGCAATGTTTTTTTCAATTACTATATGTGAGTTCCTCCAAAATGTGGTTTCAAACTCAGTTTTAGTATCTTTTCTTAGACACATCAAATGATAGCAGTCAATTATCAGGCTCATTCTTATCCATTTCCTGGAACCAGACTACTGAGGACCTTCATGGCACAACTTATTTCCAGTTGGCTCATTTACAGTTCCTTTTGTCCTTAGAAGTAATAAAACTGGATTTATTTGGAAATATTTTACATTTCATAGCCTTCAGAAATTCTGACTCATCTGAACAGAAGCTAGACTCTAATTCAGAAAATGAAGATACAGCCATTAAATAATTTTGGTGATTATAGTTTTATTAAGAGGAGTAACTTTGTTAATTTCAGTAAATGTCGTCAAATCTGTGTGGCTTTAGCGGCAAGTCACATAACTTCTCTGGGTTTCAAATGCAAATTGTAAATGGGAATATCTCCTTAACTTTTCTGCAGGTAGAACATTTAATAAGATGATCTATAGAAGTCCTCTGCAGAGTGTTATAATAATAATTCTCATTGGGAAGTGGCATTCTTTCTTTCATAAATCTTATTCCCTTCTTCAGTATGCACTAAATTGCATTTCAACTCAAAAGTAGACTAATTATGGCCTCATGTCCATGATTGCCCCAGCAGAGGTTTCAGTGCTCTGTTGTCATCCTGCCTGATGTAAATAAGCATGAACCAGTATAGACTGGAACTGTGACATGCCAAAGGCAGGAACTAAAACTTCTGATAAAAGGACATAGGCAAAGTCTCTGGGACAACTCACTTGTGAGACAAGATGTCCTGCCTTTCAGTCCCTGGATCTCCCACATCCCTGACACCCCATCATTTATTGTTTCTGTATTGTTTTCTTTCTTTCTTTCTTTCCCTTTCTTTCCTTCCCTTTCCTTTTCTTACTTTTCTTTCTCTCTCCCTTCCTTCCTTTCTTCATTTATTTTTTAATTAAAAAAAATTAAATAGTTAACAAATATTTGTTGGAACCTACTGTGTCCCAGGCACTGATGTAAGTGTAACACTTTTTTCTTTTGTTTTCTTTATTCTTTTATAGTCCTTAGTCGACTTTTCCTGCCATCAGTGTCAGGAATGCTTTATCTTTACTAAACAAAATTTACTGTTCATTGTATTAGACATATAAAGTGCAGAATTCAGTTTTTGTTGTACTATCTATGTTAAGACAGGACTAGATAATTAATAACCTCTTGCTGTTTCTGCCCTATTATATCATTTTATGATCTAGAAAAGCTCTTTCTGGTTTTTGTTTTTCCAAATCTACCAAATGAAGTGGGCCCATCCCATCTTTCCCTTCACTGAATGACAGGAAACCGAAAACAGCCCCCTGGTTCTACTTCTCTAGCTTCTGTCACTGTAGCAATGGGATAGGAGTCTATTTACCACCAGCTATCTTGGCATCAATGTAGCCTAATTAAGCATAGTCTATGGTATCAGGATGTACCAACAGCAGGATAGAGAGAGAAATCATGTTGAAGGATGGTTGGATGCATGGAGGAAAGAGATGGGTCTGTAGTCTCAAATATCTAGATAGACTTGGAACTAAAGTCACCAGGAGAAGAGGCTTGACCTGCCCTCAAAACCGCATTGAGGTTTCCCCCACCTTCATTCCTTCACACTGTGTACCTGCTCTTATTGGAACCCTGGGTAATCTAACTATTATTGATTCGATCTTTCTGTAGGAAGAAGAATTGAAGCAGGGAGTAAGTTATGTCCCCTACTGCAGGTCTTAACTAACAGTGGAGGGGCCTGCCGTCCTGCCGTTTTTCTCATTGCTTTCGCCTCTATTGTATGTTCATGCTTCAGTTTGGAAAGAGAAAAAAAAAATTATACTAATTTGCTTCCTTTTCAATGTAGTGCTTGATTGGAGACATATAAAATTTAGCATTTTTTATAACTATTACTACCGTCAACATCAAAAGAAGAACTATTATGTCCTTTAGAACAGGGAACACGTTTTAATTTGTTGGAAATTTTTTAGATCTCCAGGGGTCTAAGTTTCAAACCAGTCTCATGCTCTTCTGGGTTGTTGATCAGACCCTTCTCTTCATAGAAAGACACTCACCACAATCACTAACATTACACTAGGTAGAATCCACAGCACTCAGAAGCTAACCTCGACATCCTCTCATGCTGTGAATATTCAGTTCAGTTTCCATTTTACTGAAAAGATGTGGAATTTCTTTTTGTAAAAACCAGCCAATTACATCTCCTTTCATTGCATAATGTTTAAGCCCTGCTCCCCACTGCTCACCATTATGTGCTCAGTCTAATAAGAGAAAGACTGTACTCCGTAACTGTTCACTTCCCAAACCAGAATCCCTACCATTGGTTGACAGTCATCTCCAAAGAATAGGTAACTTTCAGCCTTTCTCGTACCACCAAGCACCTTTCTGCTGTGGGAGTTCACAAGGTGTTACATACATCTTCCCTGGAAATAGGAGCCTTGTGACTCTCTAACTGTAGCCTGAACTGAAGCCCCCTGTCTGGCCATGTAGCCAGATGCAGAAGCCAGCAGAGGGAGCAGCGTACTCAAAATACAATAATAATAAAACAAAAGCAAAATAAAAGCAGCTTTCATTTCAAGTGCATGTACCAAGCTGTGTATAACAATATATCCCACTTACTGGTCTTATCAAAAAGTTTTATGTTATTTCCATGGATCCATTAGAACCACAGCCTATCTGATTTCAACGTACCTTTTCATTCTTCTGTATTCTCTTTCCTATTATTCACTGTGCGTGTTTGTGTATAACAAAGAATGTTTGCAAAATGCTGGACACATTTTTACCCTTCATTCCCAAGGTCTGTAAAAAAGGAAAGTGTAAAACAAATCTGTAATGTCAGACAATAAAGACAATGTATTACATTATTTGTATTTTGTGAAAAAAATTACTTCACTAAACTGAAGTCAAATTTTAATGAGAGACAGTCCCCCTGGGTAAAAGACACACATTTGCTGCCTGTATTATTGCCCATAAATGCATACATGGGGTATTGCTATTGTACGTACAACACACTTAGATCATGGTAAAGAAAAATGCCATCTCATGGTGCTTCTCTGCAAACAGCCTCTTTTCTTTCCTGTCTCTTACTCAGCGTGTGCATAGAAAAAGGAAATAAGGCTCACATATAACCTTCCTTCTCCTAGTGGAGAGTAGGCAACCATCCTGCAGCCAGTCAACCCTGCTTTAGCCACTTCCCTCGGGGAACCTCTCTCTACCATTTCCAAGGCAGCACATTCTTGAAAGGCTCAGTGGACCAGGAAGTTCATAAACAGATGAATGCATAGAGCCAAACCATGGCAGCGCCCATAAGAGCATTACTGCCTTCTTTCCCTCCAGCTCCTCCCCACTGGGCCCTCAACAGCTGCGGCATCTTTGAAAGTCAGCCAGCAGTGGGTACCGCTGCCTGGGTACTTAAGGACCATTACTGGCAACACCCAGATGTCAGCAATGCATTGTCTGGGTGGGGAGAGTGTTTGCGGGTCTTACTCATTTCTTTGCTTACATAGTCAAGCCTCTTTTCAGAAAGGACCCAAGGCAGCTTACAACTAGAGACATAAACAGTGACTTCGTAAAATGGAAATAGAAAAATCGAAAACTAAAGAAGATGCAAATATGCTAATCATAAGGGACAAGGGTGTCACTCTGAACTTTCTAGCAGTGAGGCAAAAAAAAGGAAAACATAATTGGTGGTTTTATCAGGACAGAAATGCCAGTTCTCAAGGGACCAAAATTTCTGTTGGCATAAAATATAAAATGAAGTTTTCACTCAGAGCTTTATAGAAGGAGTAGTGAATAATAAAACAGACACACGCAGTAGATTTCATGTGGCTGATTCTTATAGTGACCTTCAGTGAAAATTAAAGACAGAACCCCATATGTCCCAATCTTGCAGAGGCAGTTCTACAAGGAAATAAACAAATGCCATCCAAATTTATAGACTTCTCATGGTATAACATGATCTAAGGAGAGAATTTAGAAGTTTTAGTCTGGCATCTGCTTCTAAATTCTGTTTTTATTTATGAGCCTTTCCCCTTTGGCGACATTCTCTTTGTAAAATCAGATTTAAGACACCACACACAACAAATTTTGCTTGATTTAATAACCTCTACTTGCTTTATCATAAGTCTGTGTGGTTCTATGTATTTTATTATACTGGTATATATAGTTCCTACTTATGCTGTTTCTTGTTAGAGGTAATGCATGAATTTATTCCCCTTGAGGAGAGAACATGAATTTTTTTTTTTAAATGGTGCCTGTAATATAATATGATGATTATGGTATCATAAGCAATAAATTTTTTTTACAAACTTGAATCGAAATTATCCTACCCTCTTTCTTCTTTGTGTATTTGTAAGATTTATTGAAGGAACCATAAAAAGAACACTCATAAAAAGTTTAATAACAAAGGCGGCTGGGATATAATAACAGTGACAGCATGTTCCAGAGTTTCTGGTATCCTTCCAGTGCCAAATACTATGACCTGGTCTAAAACCAAGTATCCTTTCTGACTTTGAGTTCAGAAAGTAGGGTCTCAATAATAATTTTCTAAGAAACATTACTGGAGCTAGACCTGAGTTATGGTGGTCCCAGCTCCTCACTTACAACTATAAGATCTTGAATAAGTCAATTAACTTTCTAGCAATTTATTTCAAACATACCGATAATACATGGCTCACAAGGTTGTTGTATAGATTTTAAAAGATAACAAATGTGGAACCACTTTGTGAAATACTATATGCACATCAGATATAAGCATAAATGTATGTATATATGTATACATATACACAGGAGAATGTATAAACTTTTCTAATTTGACCCACATTTTACACGCATGCGCACATACACACACTCGCTTCTCTTCCTTACATTAACTTGTTAGTTAATTGTCTCAATCAAGGGAAGAAAGTCACACATCATTTCAAATTCCATCATCTCCTGCTCCCATTCTCTTCTCTATTTACTACTGGATGGCCCAATTAACTCGGGAAATCATAGTCATTCAGGTTCCTACTTCTTCCACATATATTATGGAACATGAACAGGCCAGAAATGACAGATTTTAACAGTTTAGGTTCACCTTCCATTATTTCCCCTGCTCATCCTCTCTTATGGGTATTCTATGGAGTAGTGAAGCGATCAAAAATGAGGGGAGGTGTATCATTCACATCATAAATAATCAACTGCAATATTAGGACTAACATCTGTGTTCAAAAACATACCTTCCCAGCCTCTCTCTCTTTCTCTTTCTCTCTCTCTCTCTCTGTCATACTTCTTTTGAATTAGGAGTTGTTTAATTAATTCTAGAAAAGTAAAAATTGCTTCTGTGCTTAAAAGCCTAAGAAAATGATGCTTTAGTTCACGATAAAGACTAAGCCCCTTTTATGACACTGGAGGCCCCCAAACCTGGCTCCACCCCTTCTCAGCCTCATCCCGCTCCACTCCCCACAGAGAACCTGCTGCATCAACCCCACTGGCCTTCCCAGCGTGTCTTCAG
The DNA here is from genome assembly GCF_009873245.2 of Balaenoptera musculus. Classification (NCBI taxonomy): domain Eukaryota; kingdom Metazoa; phylum Chordata; class Mammalia; order Artiodactyla; family Balaenopteridae; genus Balaenoptera; species Balaenoptera musculus. Next base: position 50,414,782 of record NC_045798.1, read on the forward strand.
TACCCCTCACACTCCCCATGCCTTGCCCTTGATACTCCAAGCCCTGGAATGTTCTTCTCTCCCCACCCCCCAAGTACTTGCTCTTTTCTGCCTGGAAATCTCTGCTATAAGACCCAAGGCAAATGGTGCCTCCTGTCTGACCAATCAGAATTAGTCACCTCATCTGTATCCCCACAAGAAGCCCTATGATGATAGTCAGTCAGTGTGTACTGGAAGAAAGGATGAAAAGAGGGTTGAATGTAGCTAAATAGGCTGCTACGTAAAACCAGGCCTGACTACACTGCATTCTCCCCCAAACCTGAGAGGCTGACTTTCGGGGAGCGGGGTACCTGGGTGGGGGAGGGTCCATAGTACCACCTCCTCCTGTCTCATGGTCATCTGCTCTGCCATTTCTCCAGACAGTGCTGCTCCCACAGTTAGACATTTGGCACTTTCCTTGAAGCATCCCTCCTTTCTGGTGCTGAGTGGAAACCCAAATACTTCCTGGAAAAAAAATCAGAAAATTTATGGATCTTGTCAGACTTTTTAAAAATTGATACAACGGCAGGTTGAGTGGACCCAGAGAATGGAGGGTAGAAATGAATTTTTCATTTATTCTCTAAGAAGAGAACAATTTTAAATTTGCCAAGTATGATGTATGTTTTCCTTCTTCCATAAATCACCTCTCTTCTCAGGAATTTGAGATCTATATATTGATCTGCATGGACCATTGTCCCTTAAGTCTTTGCTCCATTAATCACCGGATAATTTCCAGTAAAGGATGTTCACAGAGATTATTCATTCTAACTCTTCTAAAGTTGTTAGCCGACAACCATGCTTCATGACCAGACCAGAGGCCACCATTCTATAGGGGCCACACCTGTGAAAATGAAACTCTGTGACATCTTCACTAATCTACCCCAAAGCCAAGAGGCAACTGCCATTCCCTAGTGGTCCTGCAAGAACAGCAGAAAGGAAGAACAGAGATGGTGTTCCCAGCAATAAGTCTACTATACATCAAACTGGCCAGTGTCCTGACAAAGGGAGATGGGGCCCTGATCACCCAGGGAGCCAGGGTTCTACCCCCAAGTCTGGGTAAAGACTGGTCATGACTGGGGAGTTACAAGTTGTAGGAAAGATGCAGCTGAATCTTTACTTCAGCACAGAATCTTCCACCTAAATTCTTCATATAATCAGACTGCTTGAAATTGCACCAATAGGAGATTCATTTAGGAGATGGTGGCTGTTAGCCATTCACACATTGGTGTAATTTAGACTCCGTCAATTGTTTTTCCCTTAACATATAACCACAGTCCATTATTTTTCTCTTAACACAAGACCACTGATGGGAGTTTTGAAGACAGGAAACAGGCAGAAAGGAGTAGGAAAAATTGCCTTTGGAGACAAGGTGTTAAGCAAGAAGAGGTGGGGCCGGTGCGGTACCCAAAGGGAATGGGGGAACCCCACAAGCACCCTATGCTGCAGAGCCTGGTGGCACAGGTATGAGCAGGGCTGGCGTATACTACAGCCCCAGCACAGCCATCAAATATTGAAAAGCAGGCCCACAGCCCCATATCTGAAATCACTGGGTCCAGAGATGCTCCAGAACTCAGAATCTCTGAGGTTCTGGCAATGCAATACAGTGCAGACACCACATAAGTAGCCTCACATTAGTTATGAAACAACATGTGTTGCCCATTGGATTTCACATTTGCAGATGAGAGACTGTGGACCTGTATTTCTGCACTGGCTGATGACCAGCCTGAAGGCTCTTCTTCCACCCTGGGCACAGAAAGCCCCAGGCCACTGCTCCATCACCACTCCCTAGTGGGTCTGTGTCCTACGCCTTCTGAGTCTTCAGGTTGTTAGTGAAAGTATGTTATGAAACATAGATGGAAATATGTGATGGTTGGTCACAGTGCCCACAATCCTGAGGAGCAACTGTGGTGCCCTGGGAAAGCCCTGGTCTTGTAACCTAAAGTCTGGGGATCCATTTTATCTCTGTCCTTCACTAGCTCAGAGACCTTGGGTAATTATCACCTCTGATCCTATCTTGCTAACCCGAAAAAATGAGAGTAATAATACCTCGTATGGTTGTTGAGAGGATTAAGTGAAGTAGATGGGATTAAAATGCTTTCTAGACTGCCAATTGCTATTCAGATATAAGCTACTATCATTCCTAGCACTGATTAGTGGGAGAGTAAAACAAAACTAGGTATGTAAATGTGCTTTAGAGACTGTAAATTACATACAAAAATGGAGTTTTATCATTATTGTGAATCTCCTATCGCAGAAGAGGATCTGGCTTCCAGGGTTGAGAAGGTAAGCCACCCTGTGTAGCCAAGAGGAGCCTTCTTCCTTCAACCCCTCTGTCCAACTTCCCATCATCGCCAGTCCCTCCTCCCAGCTGCACCTGGTTCCTTGGTAAAAAGAACAGATGAGAAAGGGCAAGGAGCTCTGCTGAGGACCCTGTCTTGAAAAGGATGTGCAGGACGGGTTGCCAGGGAGAGGTACTTGATCTCAGGGTACCTGACCAACCCCTGTCTCCTTTGAAGGATCTGTCACCAGCCATAGCCCATCCAGGTCCCCCCACCCCAGGGCAGGCAGACCACCTGGGCTCAGGCCCCAGCTCGGACACTCTAGCTCCATCTCCTGGGCAATTCATTTCACCTCTCTGGGCATTGTGGTCCATAACCGCACATCTAGCATAATGGGACCTACTTCAATGGGTCATGGAGAGAAACCCATGAGGATGTACATGAGAACCCTGTGTACATGGCAAAAAGCACGACTCAAACATGAAGTCACTTATTGGTGTGGGAAGCAAGGAAATGCCCAGGTACCTCAGAAGCAGAGGTTTCGTGGTGATGACATTGAGCTGCCCAAGTTCGCTGGGGGAAGTCAGACCCATCCTGGAGCAGGCTGGGGCAAGGGGCATCACAAGCAGGCAAACTTCTCTTCCTTGGGCCCGACAGGCCACTCCAAGGTACTGTTGCGAGTGAGAGTGGAACCCTCAGCGCCTCGAGCCTCACATGAGTTATTTTCTGTTTTGCTTCATTTTTAATTCGGGATTTTTCTCAATTTATAGATTTGACTTTTACGTGTGATGCTGAGCCCTGGAAAGCTAACAGCATGGCATTTTACAGGATTGATGTTGTGTGTTTTAACTGCAAGCAGCTGAACCCACAGCAAAGACCTAAATCGAATATTCCAGAGCACGGCTCTGGTGGTGCATGTCTGGGGTTTGAATGGGGTGATGATGAATCTCTGGGCCTTGCTGTGGAAGAGTTCTCACTCTCCCTGGCCAGACCCAATGGACTGGAGTGGAATTTATGTGAACACCTAATCTGTTGTATATGCACTTCTTACATTTTCTTATTCGTGCTGACTTTACTTCCTTTGTAAACTAATTATTAAAACAGAAAATGTTTCCAAGAGACCTCATTGTAGAACCAAGACTGTGAAATTCAAGGTGTGACAGCCTCAGAATGATTTCATGCCAATGGCTGGAATGAGGAGATAAATGGCTTTGAGGTTGTTTTCTCCTTTTTTCTTTACTCATTTTAAAATCCCACTGTTCTTACTGCTAGAATACTCCTTTTTCATAGGCGAAGAGGACAATTCCTACAGGAAACATTACCCAAAAATTAGAAACCAAGATTTCTTTTTTCTCTTCCCCATTTGAATCCCTGAATCACAGAGCAATTCGACAAAGACAACTTTTACTGTAAAACAGGGATTAAACAATTTACACTTCATTTGATTCTTTATTTGAGACTTAACATACGCAATATGGCATGACATGATTGGAACTATAAATTATCCTCTACAGATGATGCCAGGACAAGACGGGTTGAAAATTTAGGAAGAATGTAAACCACATCCATCCCAAACAGTCTCCGAGTTTATATTTAAAACTTTCTCCTAATGTCTTTTTATCCTATATAGAGCTTCCTTCAAGGAGAACATAAACACACCTTGTAATTATCACTGCTTAACAGTAGCTTCATTACATGGGCAAACATCTCCTATATTACAGAACAATGAATGCAGTACTAATATTCTTAGCTTTCAGTTTGTAACCAAAACTTCAGATCATGTACAGTAAGGTCCTAAATTATCTGCACCTGCAACTCAGGTTGAGAATTACCATCTTAATTACCTAGGATTTCCACCTACTTTGAAATTTCATTGTCACTGTCTTTAACATTTGACTGAGGCACTGGGAAGGGCATTTGGCATCTTCTTGCGAAAACAATTAATGACTTGCATTGTCTCTCCAGACCCAGGGGGCAGGCTCTCCCCGCTCCTCCCCCAGCCACACCATCAGCAGGCCCATCCCCATGCCCGTCCGGTCAGCGTCTGCCTGCTCCACCCCGACCCACACGCCTCAGGACTCTCTCACAGGGGTAGGGGGAGATGTACAGGAGGCGTTTGCGCAAAGTAAGTGGCTTAATTTTTGTGTGTGTGTTCTGCTTTTCTGTTGCAAATAAGTCGCCAAGGATTGCAGGATCTAGAGTTATCAGAGCCTCACCGTGTATGTTGTAGGGTATTCCACGGCTTGTGTCAGAGCCGGGCCTGCAAGACATTTTAGAAACTCCCTACACTAATCTGTTCTTCCCTTCACCGTCTTATCTTCTTTTGGCTTCTCTTGCCCTGCCCTGTTTTTTTATGAGCCTTTGCTCATTAAGGGAAGGGAAATCCTTTCAGCAATATTCCAGGAAATTTTATAAATGTAATCCATTTAAAAATTCCGAAAGATATTTCCTGCTTTCGTCTCTTTACATTAAAGCAAACTCAAGATTGAGAGTAAACAATCCCAGCTCTTTAGCACTGAGGAGATAAAGAAGGATGCTTAGTCATTTTCCAGATGCCTTAAAGAGTTGAATCATTGCCTCTGTGTTATGGGGCTTCGAGGCTAGCCCTCCATAGTCAATAGAAGAGGACAAAGAGGGATGTGAGATGACAAACAGCAACAAACAGCATTCTCCCACCGCTGCCTCTTCTGCTTATGTACTGCAGAGTGTCGGGGTGGGAGTGGGGTCCCAAAGCAAGTGATCTTATTCATTTGGAAATATTTTAACACTTTATAAAACTTTTTCTTGTCACCACTTTTTAAAATTGTAGAAAATTAGAAAAAAAGAAATCCTCCTGCCGACCCTCAGCCTGCCAATCTCATTCCTAGAAGTAAACACTATTAACAGTTTGGCCCTTCTCAACGTTTCACTTATATATAAATATCTATGTTTAAGTGTGCTTTTATGGACATATACTCTTCTTTTTTCACACAAATTCGATCATGCATTGCATTTTGGTCTGCAATTTGCTTCTCCCTTGAATTAGCGGTATATCGTGGACATCCTCCCAGGTCCTCACATGTAGATCTAAGGAAAAGAGTGACATATTCGACTACTAGTTTTAAGACAAAAAGAAACATAAACAGTTAAAAGACAAAAGAATAGACTTGAGGAGACATTTCCAACATATGTAGCAATCAAGTTTCATAAATTCAGTTATACATTAAAGCACACACAGCTCAGTCAGAAAAAGACACTCCCAAAACAAAAATAGGTGAAGGATAGGAACCGACAGAAGAACAAATAGCCAATAAAGATGTGAAAAGATGTTCAATCTCACAAATAGTTGTAGAAATACAAATTTTAATCAAAATCACTTTTTGCCTAGCAGATTCCAAAACAATTGTTTAACATCAGTAATATCCAGGGAGACTGAGAAAAAAGATGCTCTCATCCACTGTTTATAGGGGATAAAAGCTTACATTTTGAAGGGAGAGCATGATGTACTTTCTGTTCTGAGGGAAAAAGGAAGATCCATTACAGGGCATTTTCTCCTGAAAAAGAAAATGATTAAAGTTGTACAAATATAATTTAAGTTATGCAAAATAATTTCCTTTTTTTAATTTTTAGAGGGAAAACTGTCCTTTCCCTAAATCTTAAAGAAATTTACAGTATATTAAATCAATTTGAGTTTCCTGTAATAATTATTGTTTTATCTAACTACTATGATTTCTTAAATTTACATGTGTTTATTATTTTACTTATTTAGTTTTACTTACTAAGAAATCACAATGAAATGTGACCTATCTAAGCAGCCCCAGCTCATCCTGCATAAATTCATCTGTAAGTCAGGTATTTGGAATCTTGAGTCTTTTTTCCAAAGATATTATGAATTTGGCCCTCTGTTCCACATCCACCTTGCCCCACCCCCAGTCCAGCCCACAGATACCCTTTTAACCCTTAGTGGGATGGAAACCTCATAATAATCTTCCTCTACCATAGAGAAACATGGTCTAAGTTCCAGTTCAGGGTACCAGGCATACATCTTCTGCCCATGTCTTGGCAGCAGGAGCAAGAATCCTCACCCCTTTTCCAAACTCTGGGGACATACGGTGCACAGGGTTCCCATTCCCAAGAGGTACCTGAAATGATCGGGGGAGCTCAGGGAGCCCTGATGGGAGACAGAGGCTATGGTGATGGAGATCAGAATCTGATGTGCTCAGCCACCAAGTAAGGGCTGAAACAGTAGCAGCTGCTGGGGAGGCGCAGCTCTCATGGCAAAACCAGACTTTTCATCTGTGAGGTGATTCTGAAGAAGGATGACCACGCATGCTGGCTTACCTGGGATCATCCCAGTTTGTGCCAGGTCACCCAGTCTTGTTATTAATACCGCCTCTTTCACTTGTAAAATTGTCCCAATTTGGACAGTAAAGTATATGAATCCCCATCAGTTGCCATGTCTTCTTATATCAAAGGCCACTGGCCTGAGCACAATGTATTTTTTTCAGGAAATGAACCAAAGCACTTCTGAAGAGGAGAAGTCTTGGACGTTTTCTTGCTTTAGGATATCAATGGAAATGATAAACAGCATAAAAACTTGGGGAAAAGGAAAGCTTTGATTTTTTTTTTTTTCATTATCATTCTTTCTTAAGGTTCAAGAAGAAATTTAAGGAATGACTTACTAGTAGCAGCGGATTCGATCACTAACACCATGTCCTCTCTCGTGAAAGAGTTGAATTCCGGTGAGTCCCTGGTCCCCTCTCATTTGTCTGCTCATTGCAGAAGGACCCATAACTTCTGTTAGAGAGCTGCTCATTGTCAAGTATAAAAAGATTTTTTAAAGGTCTATGTGATATTTTGTTGAGATATTAGATTTTTTTAGTACCGTTTATACTTGGCTAATGAGAAGATCATGAATACATGCTCAATGCACAAAGTTTGAAAAATGCAGAAAAGAATAAATATTAAAATTGACTTGTAAATCCAGAATCCCAAGTTAGCCACTGTTAAATATATCATGACCCAAACTGACATGATGCTGAAGTTATTTTATAGGGTCAAATGTCTTATTTACTAATCTAGACTTGTTCATTTGGAATGCATAGCTATTTGAAAGAAGCGAAACTGAAATTTACCTTTGCAATATCACTAAAGAAAGATCTGTGAAGAAAATAAATAGCATAAAATTGCAGCACTCTTCATCCTAATACTACTACACAGAGTTTTAAAAACTTTAACAGCGTGAATATGCAAATAAATATCTTACCAGTTACTAATACATCTCGTCTATTCCTTAAAGCCCTCCTAGCAAGATATCTGTTTGAAAGGACTGTGGTCATATAGTTGAAATTACAACAACTGTAAGAAAGAAAGCTTTAATGTTAAAAAAAATCTGGATTTAAATTTCTTAAAACCTCTATAATTAGAATTAAAGTAATGAAAATTGTTGCTATTATTTTAGATTAAGATTACCAAATAGGATAAAAATGACAGTAGTTAATACATCATGATTAATGGCATGTACTCACTGCCCTAGCAAATGATGACTAAAAATGTTATTCTCATTGTAGGCGTTTCAAGGACTATTAGTTTATACTCATAATTTTTTGAAATATTAAGTGAATGTAATATTTTCGGTCTGTGTTTCCTAAATTAAAGTAATATTAAGCAAAAGTAACAACAGTTTTAATAAAGACTTTTATAGAGGGAAAAAACAGATGGCTTCAAGAATTAAGTCAGTTATTAAGACAAAGATTCCTTATAATATTATTGAGATAAAAAGACAATACTGTATACTAACTGATTTTGTGGTAATTCATGTCAGTATCAATTCTCATTTTGAGAAAAAATGAACGCATACTTGACTTACGTACAATAACTGGTCAGTGTTTTAATCAGCATAGGTTGGTTAATATTAAGCCTAGCCCTTTATTTGCCGATCGATCATAAAAAAATCTAGGTCATTCTTCACTTCTTCAATTGTACCTAATAGAGGCGGGGAGTGAAACTGAGAGTAATGTGGATTCTGAATTTGCACGGACTCAGTTTGAAGATCTGGTCCCATCACCAACCTCTGAAAAGGCTTTTCTAGCGCAAATCCATGCCCGAAAACCCGGGTACCTTCACAGTGGAGCTACCCCAAGTGCCATGCGTGGCGACGTGTAAGTATCTTCTGCTTGGGGGTATTTTCTCAGTAACAGAACACTCTGCAGGGAGCATAGGAAAATAAAAACATGGTTGCTTACTTCTTTATTTTGGAAAGGAATGATTCAGTTTCCTTTTCTGCCAGAAGAGGTAGAAGGGTGCTACATTTCAATTTGTCATTGTGACTTTTCCCCCTAACAATTTCCAGAGTATCAGTAACAAAAACCAACCAGTACTTATTGAGAGCCTGGCTTGCCCAAGGCACTGTGCTAATTGGATACAAAATAGTGTCAAAAGTCTCTCCCACCCTCCCAGGACTCATAGACTAGTTCAGGAGATAAATCATCCTATCTTCTGAATTTACTAGATTTGCTCTTAAAGGACCTGGTGATACTAGAGAGGTCTCTGTTCAAAGTGGGTGTAAACAGCATCATATACGCACTTGTGAATGAAATAACTAAGTGTATAAAGTCTCATTATAAAGAAGTCCAATTCGCCTGAATTATTGAATATGTATAAACCTGACCTTCAAAAGGCATTTTGCAAAGATTTTTCACCCAATTAGGCTTCTGTAGCTTGACAGGAGCCAGCAGAATCACTCACGTCGCCACTAGAATTTCTGTGACGTTGGATCAGCTCAGAGCAGTCAGGCAGAGAAAACCAAAGCTGAGAAACAAAGGCAAAAACCTAGGACAGACCTGCAGAGCCCAGCTTGGTAGGGAAAAGGGTAAAATGAAGGAAGTGATGTAAGCGGAGTTCTGAGAAATGTGGGCAGGGGCTCACCCAAATTCTGGAAAAGAGAATTGATGAACAGTTCAAAAAAAACTACAGAAGGGTGATGGTGCTTAATGTGAGAAGAACTGCAGATGAGTCTACAAAAATAAATTGGCTGTTTTAAAGACCCAGAGAAGAAACTAACCAGAGGCCTTTCTGGTGTTTTGGCTCTCCATCCAAGCAGTGAGTAAAAGGCCAGTAATAATGGGGAATTATAAATAGACATGGTTTGAAAGCCAGCTGTGAAAAGGCAGAGCGTAAGATCAAAACAAAACAGTTATAATTTTACGTGGCAGGAAGCTGCTGCTTTTAATTTCAGTTTGCTTTCTTATCCTTTCCTCTATAATTTAGAATTATTTGATTTGTTTGTTATTCAAACTGGTGAATTAATTATCAGTTTAGTCTGGTAAATACAAATCCATTTGATTTTTTTATAATTAAGCATTTGCATGGTGGTTACCTAAAATTTTCTTGATCCAGTCCTAAGGTCCAAAACTGTAACTAAGGCCACCCCATCTGCTGTCCCTGGTACACTGGTGGCAGGACCAGTTACAAACACGGCTGTGGGGCTTGGGGAGGGAAAGTTCATAGAGGCTTCGCAGACCTATTTAGGCTGACCCCAAACCTCTAAAAATAACGAGGACACAGATATAAATAAACATGAACATTGGCATTTAAGTTCCAATCCAGAAACTTCTACTTGACCACTCTTTTCATTTTAGGGGATATTTTAATATCTGTACTATCTAAACATGTACTGTGTTTTAGCCTGAGAATATTTTAGTTGTGAATTTAGGTTCAGTCCCAGGAAGAGCTTTATATATACAGGGATGAATAGATGGAGAGAGTCACACATTTAGTGAATGAGATCATTCTTATCTATTTATTTCATAGTGGAATTGGACAATTTAAATGGATTTCTTAAGTTCAGAGCTAGTATAAATTTTGAAGATCAAGAGCTATGGGTTAGAGTATTAGTCTTCCTGACATCGATCAGCTGATCGATGAGAGAGACTTGACTCTACCACAGAAATAAAGCACATGGGTGCACGTGCCTATATACATGTATAACACAAAGAGGGTTAAATTATGAACAAATGTCCTAATCATTATTTCACTAGAGGGCTTACTTCCCTTATAGAAAGTGTTCTTGGATTCCATTTTTTTTTAAGCCCCCAAATTGGAAAAACTATGTCCTCTCAAAGGATAAGCCTACCCTTTTTAAGAATGACAGACATTTAAAGGTCAGCTCATTCCTGTTAACCCTAGGAAAACTTAGAGGACGGTGATCACCAGATTGCCGTAGAAAAATTGTCTGCGAGAACACCTTGATCATATATTCCTCCAAACTTCCAAAGCTTTTTTAAAGTTTTTTCATTATGTCAAAGAAGAGACAGAATTGAAGTGAATTGAAGCAAAGAAGTGAATTGAAGGACTAAATAAATGTGTGCCCAGAACTACAGCTAACACAGGAATCCCACTCATACTTTCCTTTAAGATTTGCTCCGAAACTCCCACTGTGGTTGATTCCCAGGGTTACAGAAGATGGGGACCCATATGTGAGGCCAGAGGATGAGAACTATGAAGATGACTCAGTCCGGCAGCTGGAGAATGAGCTGAAGATGGAGGAGTACCTGAAACAGAAGCTACAGGACGAAGCCTACCAGGTACCAAGAGCTGGCCCACATCCTCTACCACTCCTGCCCCAGCCCCTCAGTAGCTGGGTCTTTTACATTACTCCAAAATTCGGTGACTTCTCCTTCCTTCCACCCTCCCTTTCTGGAATATTCTGACTGAACTCCTTAGTCCATGAATTCTAGACAGGAAAAATGTTAAATACTTCTTATAGCTGTCACTCACCATGAATTCCTATGAATTCTGAGTTGGAAAGTAAAAGAAGCCTTCCACATTAGTGGAAACATGGTGACTAACAGTCCATGATCCTCCAAAATCATTAGGAAAATGCTTTTTAAGAAGAGATACAGTCGGCCCTCCATATCCACAGATTCAGAATCTGTGGATACTGAGGTTCAACTATAAGGGACTTGAGCATCCATGGATGTTGGTGTCTGCTGTGTGGGAATGTCCTGGAACGAATCCCCCATGGATACTGTGGGATGACTCAGGGAACAAAGCTCAAGGAAATTGACTAAGCATAAATATACCTCCTCCCTTGAATCATTTGTCCTCAGCTTCCCTCACTGCCTGCCTTATATCAAATGTCAAGAAGTGAAAAAGTGGCAAACCTCACCAAGAAATGTTAGGGGAACTGTAGGCCCACATTCAGCAGGGTGTGGTTGGGCAGATTGTCATATGTACTGGAGCATATTAATCCATCTGAGAAGTCACTGGACATGACACATGCAATTGGGAATAAGTGTAATTAGCCACTCATCCTTAAGGGGATGCATTTTCCCCATGGAGATTGTTCTACTGCCATGTTTGTTTTTCTTGTATGTTTCCCTTCCCTGTGTCTTGTTGGGGTTCTGGGAGTTCAGGGGTATTTGGCTGGTTGAGACCTGCTGCCTCCCAGACCCCGGGGGTTATTTTATCATGTCAGGCTTTCTGTCCGATGGCCAGACAAGCTTTTTCCACTGTCTTAGTTTGGCAGTAGCCCTCTCTTTCTCTATTAGTGAAGGAAAGAGAAGCAGAGAGAATAAATTATCTTCTCCTTCTCATATGTTTATAGATTGTTTCGAAATATCTTCCCAAGAAGAATAGAGCAAGAGGGAAGCCCACCAACCCCATCTTGACAATATAACACAGAAGCTTTGCCTCTCTGGAATGTTCCATTAGCCTTTTCAGTTTAACAGCCACATTTCAGAAGCAACTACAATGTAGGCCTAGATAAACAAAACAAACAGTGACCAGATATGTAAAGCCGTACTTTAACGCTATAGAAACAAAGTTGCCTTGAGTGCAGACCGTGGAGGACGCTCTTTCTTTGCGACTTCTGTGGCCTATCGGTGGAAGGAAGTTAGTCTAGAAGAAGCTCCAGGGTGTCTCTGGGAACTCTGAGGGATGGCATTCCTACTCGTATCTCATTTGGCTCTGCTGCGTAGAGGGAGAGAGAGAGGTGGTGAAATAATCAATATTCTGGTTCATGCTGTTAGAGGTGCCTGTTAGACCTCCCTCTTTGAGCCCATATCAGTTTCTGGATTTTGGTGACCACAGTCAATGAAATTCTAGATTTTTTTTAAAAGAAAGAGAGTCATTTCATATATTAGATTTTTATTTATTTTAATGAATTAGGAATTTAACCTGATATGACCAAAGTGAAGGGAAATTCTATTAATAGCATCAGCTCCGATTGGAGTTCGTGCCATCTCTGGTAGATGTTAAGATCCTTCTCTCTCTCTCCTTTCCTTTCCCCACCCAGTGACTTCAAGGGAAAGACAAAGAAAAGGGCTGAGAGATAACAGGCCTGTGTGTCCCCACTCAAGATATATGCCCTGGAGAAGGTTGAAGTGGTTTTCCTTGACTGCTCTATGAGCGTATCGTTGTTGGATGGGCCAGAAAGTTACTTTCATTCCTTGGACTCTCTCTCTCTCTTTCTCTGTCTCTCTCTATCTTTCTGCATGGCTTCCAACCAAATAATTCACAAGCTTGACTACATCACAGACGTGACATGTCACCTTTCTTGTTTGTGTCCTTTGTCACCCACAGGTCAGCTTGCAAGGTTGAATGCAATATCCTTTTATCACTCTCCTCTCAAGTAAGTATCCTCTTATTTAGGAGGAAACGTGGCCACTGTACACTGGATTCTGATAACTTGTAACCTATATTCACAATCACTCTCTCTTAGGTTTTCTCTATGATAAAATATCCTCCTTCCCAGTCTATGAAGCATTTCATTATAATCCAGTGGAGATTTGGCAGGCAACCTTGGGAGTTGACTTCTACTCTATTAATTAGGAAAATTGGCATAGAAATTTCAGTAATACCAAAGATGCCCCAGAAATTCGTAGCTGTGAAGCCATTAACACTGATCCATAACCGCATCCAAGTTTTCAGCCTCTCTAGCACTTGAGAGAGAAAAGTCCAGGCTTGCTCAGCACTTGCAGAGATGAGTCAGCTCCTTAGTCCTGCTGTATTCAGGGCCCAAAAGATCAAAGTGTGTACCTTAACGAGTGAAAGCAAAAGCATGTGTTATTAAAGAAAACAAAAGAAGCAAAAACAGAGAGGAAAGCTTCTACAGCCTTATGGTTTTAGAACAGCTGATTCAAATCCATTGTGGAATTCAGCAAGATATAAATTAATTTCAGATATCATTTCTGTGGCATGTGGTCCCCCAGCTTTAAGGATCTACCTAAATACATGGGAAATCCTCAGTAATTTTTTTAATGTAAAGAGAATAGCACTTGATTGGCAGGATCGCTTCACTATAGTAGTCTGAAGCTTAGGCCCTCGACTCGAATAGACTGATTTCAAATATGAGTTCCATCAAATCTTAGCAGCATAATCTTTGACAAACTACTAGACTTCTCTGAGCCTCTGTTCCCTCTGTACAACATATATTACAATACCTACCTCATGGAGGAGTTGTACTCACTGAGATATAGCTTTTAAAGAGCTTAACATAGTGGCAGACGCACTATCATTTTATTCTGAGTACACACATACATGCCTAGCACTATGCTCAGTGCTTTACAAGAAATTCAGTCCCTGGGAGTGACTATAATTATTATGTGAGTGTATGGGAGCCCCCGGGACTCAGAACTAGCTTGCTCGCTCTAATTGTGTAAATACAGCTGGGACTCAGCTTCGTACAATGATTTGATATACCTTCGGCTACACTGTCCCATGAGACTTGACGGCTTCTCTGGCTCCAGCCAATGGCCATTTAGATGTCCCACATTACACTTCAAAGCTAATACACCTCTTACGGTCATCTGGATGCACGGTCCCAAGGACTTGTACCCACTTTAGTTCTACAGTCTTTTCCCACCCATGGAATAGTGCAGTTGATAGGAAACTCAACTCTGGCTGCTAAATTGAAAAAGCGATATATATCTCCTAAATGACATATCAATTAGTAAAGAATACATTCTAGTTCAAGCACTACTGACCTCCTGTCTTGGTCCTCAGGTTAAGATTAAGCAAGTAAAAATTAAAGTGTAATTGTTATTATGAAATATATTTTTTGAGCTGTGAGGCCCTCTTGGTGTAAAAGGGAGGATCTTATTGAGTGCGTTTTAGTCTGCCTCCCTTGGATTTGAGAATGCTACACCACATGTTCTCCTGATTCATGATGACTGCAGTGAAAAATTCCCAGGAGCTGTTTCTGAAAATATTCAGTCCAGTTATAACAAATCTAGTCCCAAAGGAGCAAGGCTTTTCCTTTCATAGCATTTTCTTTCTCTGAGCTCCCGCAATTTGATCATTTTTGTTCTGCACATTATTTAAACATCAGTAGGTAGTTCTTGGAAAAATATACTTTTCTAAAAGCCTAATGAAATGCCCTTGACATAAACCCAGATAAAAAGTGGTATTTGGTTCATGTCCATAAACGCCAGAGATTTCAGTACTCTGAAAGTTCTTAGGCCCTTTTTAAATCTTCTGTTGCCAATTTGGCAGTGAAAAGTTAAAACAGTTGTGGCCTCTGCCGCTTACTGCATCCTTACCTACCTAGCTGGCATCCCACAGAACTCTAAATATAAACCAGCCTGTCACTAAATCAGCAAATCAGACAAAATTCATTTAAGACCGGGTAGAACACTGTAGGAACTAGTAGATTTTCATCTTTGCACCTAGTTCTACCCTACTGTAATTTTTCTTGATGTAGCCAAGAAATACAGCTGAAATTGTAGAACAGTTCATCTGTTGAAATCTATCCGTTTGGACTTTCTGGCTGCACTACAAGACCAGAAATTATCCCAAAGTATATGCATCTCTTCTGCAAGGGTCCTAAAGCCGATTTCAGCAGCTCAGAGTCAATTAGACATCCACCAAGCAGAGCCCTATGTGACTAAAGGGCCAAAGGTGAAACAGCAGAGACATGGAAGACCCATCCTCTGCTCGAGAAGAGCCTTAGGCCTCTCTGAAGATAAATAGGCACTTACCAACACACTAACAAGAGTGGATAGAGTGAAACCTGACTTATTGCTTTTCAACTAGCCACATTAGAAGAAACAGTACACAGAAAGGTTAGCACTCAAATTATAGTCCACCAAAATCCCATTCCGGCCCATTCGGATCTTGGGTTGGTCCCTTTTCCATCCTTCTGGCCACATGGTACTCCGCGTGCCTTGACCAGCCACATCCTAACTTCAGAAATTGGAGGGTTGGAAGATCAAAGTGGATTTTTTAAAAAATTAGCATGGCCTTCTGATGGTGAGTCAGTGCTCTCATCTCCTTGTCCAAAGGACAACACAAATATTTCTGTTTACGTTGCTTTAACCCTCCAGATGCCTCAGGTACCCACTAGGCAAGAGACTCAGCTTGGAGGATTCTTGTCCTCTCTTCTTTCAGAAGGTGCAGTAGCCCACAGTGTCCCAGGACATTCATTCCTGATTGTCAGAGGAAGAAAGTAGAGGGTGTGTGTGTGTGCACGTGTGTGTGTGTGTGTGTGTGTGTGTGTGTGTTGGGGGGGAAGGGGTGATTCTAAGCTTCATAACCCTAATTTAGAGAGCAGTTACCATCTTTAAAAAAAATTACACATTGCTTATTCCCAGGCAAGCTATAGTCAGACAGATGAAAGTAACATGAGAACTGGTGATGAAGGACAGAGCTGCACCCACCCCTACAGAGGAGAAGACGGCAGCCTCACCTCACAGAAGAGAGGACCCACTGCACGCAGCAGCTCCCGACAGACCCCTGCCCCTAAAGACACGTTCTGCCGGCTATAGCGCAGCTAACTTTTCGTTCTCAGATTTGTAGTTCATAGATGTGTGTTTTGAGAAGGAAAAAAAAAAGACTTCTGTTCAAAGCTAACTGATCAGCTACATCTTCTGTAACATGTCTCATCCCTCAAAATGAAAACACAGGCTGAAATCCCGCGCTGCTGTTACAACGGCAGTATTAACAAGCATCTTAAACCTTTGCACATGATATTGAACCTGGTCAGTTTACAACGACAATATTAATACTGTTTATAGCTAGGAGTTTGATTTCTGAATTCTCTGAGATTTTAGCAAAACAATTGATTATATACACTGTACATTTTTTTTTCCACAGCAGTTGGAGAAAAACAACCACTTGCAATTACTCACTAAGCCCGAAGGATTTGGTTCCTGAGGGTACAGACTCAGAGCCCTAAAGCCAAGAAGGGCCCTCAGCCTGCATGGTCTGCACTTGTCTCCAAGTCTCTGAGAGCAGAGGCTTGAACCAAACACACCAGGAGAATCCAGTCTTTGGGGCTTCTTTCCAACTTGGGGTTGTTTTCTTTCAAGATACTCTAACCAATCAGCCATAGAGTTTCGTGTAAATATTTTTTTCCAAATAGAGATCATATTCCCAAAAAAAAAAAAGGCAACATTCAAATTATATAGAATCTAGTTTTTAAAATCAGCACAGATCTTCTTAAAAACTGTGAACTCTGTTTTGAAATACTCGTTACTAAAGCTGTTTATAAACCACAGGTGCCATAAGATCCCCCCAATGGACTCAAGTTATCTCTGCTCTTCCACGGGCTGGTTCCTCTCGGTTTAGCTTTAGGGAGCATGTCTCTAACAGCACCGCTCAACCGCAAGTTCCCCTATCAGGTCGTTTGAACGCCTTTCAGCTTTAAATGTACAGGCTTAAAGTGCGCTTGCAAACGTTCGCCCTCCTTTTCTTTCTGAATGTGTATTGCCTTAGCTGGCTACCTGGTGTTCTGCATGCAGCCTCCTCTGGTCACGTGAGAGGAAACGGGCTCCTCTAAGTGGAGTTGGGATTTTGCACTCCGTGAAAAGCTAATGTGCAAAAGAACTGACAAGGAAGGGAGAATGAATGACTCTGTCGATGGTCCTTTCTGAGGGCCCTCTTTGGGGAGTGCTAAAGACCTCCCTTAGGGATTCAGGGGAAATGAAAAAATCATCTTCTACTCGTGTCAAGATTTGATGAAATAAACATCCTACAACATAGTAGACGCATTATCCTTAAATTGGCAGCTTCCCTGGATTCCTGTTTCTCCCTTAAGAGAAAGAAGAGAGCATCATTTTAGAACAGTGGTTCTCACAGTGTGGTCCCTGGACCAGCAGCGTCAGTGTCACCTGGGAATTTATCAGAAATGCAGATTCCTAGGCCCTAACCCAGGCCTACGGAATCAGACATTCTGGGGCTGGGGCCCAGTAATCTGTGTTTGAATAAACCCTCCAGGTGATTCTGATGTACGCCGAAGTTGGAGAACCACTGCTTTAGAATAAAGTTGTATAATAAAATCTCTGAAAAGGCCTTATTCAGAATAAGCAAGAAAGATTCTGAGTCAACCTCAAAGCTTCAGCTATTCGGTTTTGCTTCCAGGGCTGGCAAAAACCTGCCACCTCCCAGAGTCGGTAGTTGGTGGGTGTCCAGCTGAGAAGAGACATCCTGACATCTTCCAGCTTCCTCTCCAGAGAGCTCTAAGATGTTCACGTCTCTGCACTGGGTCAGAAACCACCTCCTTGGCTGCCCTGTGGAACAAAATCGCTTGCCTTGGGGCTAGTAAAGCTCTTGGTTGGCATTAGCGAGGAGCCCAGTCTGCCCACTGATGTACTTAATCATATTTCCCTCCGGAGAACCAGCCTGACAAATGTCCCTGAGAACAGGCTGACACCAAAGGGACACAACTGCACAGTTCTCAGATTTCTTCGCACAGATGGATTTTTTTGCGGATTTTGTTGGTATATCTTAATGTTCATCTCTTTTCCACTGCCCATCCTCTGTGAACCCGTGCCTCTCTAGATGGAGCAGGTGGCCACTGGTGCCTCATACTCAGTACTTAAAACCACTACATCCCAGCTACCTACATGGCTGTCAGCTCTCAATCATAGCCGGGCAGTTCTCGAACTCAGAACCCTGACCCTGCAGGTGGCATTCGGCCACCAACTGGACCGAGCTGACAGGTGTTGTCATTTTGTGTTTCTACATCAAAATGTTTGTCTAAGGTTTGAACTGTTCTGCCAATAACCTTCCCCCGTCATAGCATTCATTGCCAACTCCATCACACGGTTGTCGAAACCATCGTACAAAGCCATTGCAAGGACTCTGGAAACTGCTGCCAATGACCAATTCCTGACTAACCAGCCACCTTTTCTTTCTCTTAGCTCCACGTCAGCACTGAGACCAGACTCAAGCACCCCTGTCCTGTAACCGAGACAAAATGGCGTGTGTTATTCTGGGTTTTTGTGGTTTGCGGTGGGTTTCTTTCCTTGGCTCTCCAAATCTACTTTTGGGGCCTGTTCTAAGTGCAAACCCAGCAGGTGCCACCCGTCCTGTCCGTTAGATCCAATTCCGTCTGGCGGGGGTTGTTTCTTTCTTGTTCCACGATGAATTGCACATCCACCTCCATTAGAGATGTTGGCCTATTAATGAGCACTGGTCTAACACAGCCAACCCTCCCCCACGGGGCCATGTAATGGAGGGAGGGAGGAGGGTGAAATCTACTGCAGGGGATTCAGGAATCAGTTGTGGTTGGTCAGGATGGAAGTCGGGGTAAATTTAGTTGGTCAGAGGGAGATGTGCTGGAGATTGTGAAAAATGGATTCTCGAGTGATCTACCATAAGGCAGGGAAGGTTCATTTGTAAGTAGTAATGTGAACTGAACTACATAAGAGTGTGGCCTTTGTTGTGATATACTATGTATTTTCTTATATGCATGAGCCAGACTGTTGCATCATAATTTAGCACTGATGTCTGCTTTTATTTTGATCATCTTTGTCCACCCTTATTAGTTCTTGGCTGTTAACTGTAAGTAGACGTTGTAAATCCCGGCAGCCTTTGGTTGCTGCAATCACCTTGGTTCAATTCCGCACAAGGAGACACAAACAAGAACTCCACCGTGTCCTCAGAAGAAAGGGCATTTTTACCTTTGAACCAAAAAGAGGGGGGGAAAAAATCAGAAGTATCACATCCTGAAGCTAATTAACTATAAGACATTTTTAATTGTGACTACTGTAATTTGACACCATTTGAAATAACCAATTCAGAGACACTAAAGATTTCACAACATTCATTGGTATGTAACAAAACTACTATTGTATGGGTTTTTTGTATTGCTGTTAAGTATTGTTTTGTGTGTATGTGTGTGTGTTGGAACCTCCTGGGGACATGTTATATTTTGAAGTGATTAAACTATTTAATTGTGTGTCTATATTTTGGAATGGAATTATTTCTTCATTAAAAAATCTTTTTAAAAACACTATATCTTGTGTATTTTGTTCCTTTGTTTCAGTGAATTTCCTAAAGCAACATGAGGTTAGTCTGTTCTAAGGAGAAAGACTGACAAGTCAGTATTTGCAGCATGAAGCATGGACCACCCATTGAGGATCAAGCAATTGAGGCCAAATACCTCACCTTTTCCTGCCTTTGGGGTTGCAGGTTTTTTTTTTAATGAGATACTATTCTGCTGCTCATGGAAAGCCTTGTTGTAATCAACATAAAAAATCCATACACCCTCGCCTTTCTTCTCTTCCTCTTCTTCTTCTTTCTTCTTTCTTTTCTCCCCCAAATTCCAAATACTGGGAAAAAATAACGAACATTTGTGTAATCCTTTACAACTTTAGAAAAAACTGCTTTATTTACATTTAATCCTCACAATATCCATTTGAGGAGCTCTTGGTCATCCAGAAGAATAACCTAGGGAGCTACCTTTGTTCTGAAAGAATCTGCAGACAAGGCTGAGATGGGAAGAAGACTGGGCATGCCATCGAACAAGAAACAGAGGGAAAACACAAGAAATTTCCCACTTCTGAGAAGATCGTGCACTTTTCGGAGGAGTTTCTGAAATTAGGCTTCTCCCTCTATCCAGTTCTATGAAGACTTCACCTCACCCCTGCTAGATCAGTCATTGGCCAAGACTAAGATTCATCGAAGGAGTTGTGCTCAATTCCTTGGCTTTGGTTTAAGTCCTACTGCTGTCTTCTGGTTGCCCTAGCAACACATATTAAAGTTTGCGAATTTTTTGTTCTAAACATTATCTGAGCTAGTAAAGGAGAACTGGGAGGCAATGGAAAGGTGAAAAGAGATTTTCAGTATCAAATTTTTTTCTAAGACATCAGATCCTGAAGCAAGACTGTGATATACACCAAGAACCGGCACAGCCCAAAACATTCCCCTAAGACTTCACTGGCATAGTCAGGAGTAATGGGGCCGGTCTGGTTGTCGAACACTGGAGCAGCTTAGGGCAAGAACCTTTTCCGGGTTTGTAGCCAACTTGGGAACAATGGTCCTCTGAAAAACAAAATCCTTTATAGTCCTTTTAAAAATGCTGGCTTTGGGGAGTTAGTGTATGAGAAAAGAGTAATGCAAAGAGATCCGAGAAGCCTCTTCATTGTAGAAGGATTCAAATATTTTAACAGGATAATAAGAAGAGTATAATTTTACCAGAAAACCTAAACCAAAGCTAAGAAAAGATACTGAAAACCGCATGTAAAACATAACTTCCTAGTTCTCACTGTCAACTACAAATGAGCATACTTGTTCAACGGCAAAGACATGTTTTTCCAGCCATTGTGAGGGTCTCTGTACGTACTGTAAACATTGAGTGGTGTAAGGGACAGTCTTCCATTTTTTTATTTTTCTAAAAAAGCACAAAGTCAGGAGGTGGAGAAAAGGGAACCCTCATATACTGTTGGTGGGAATGTAAACTGGTGCAACCACTATGGAAAACATTAAGGAGGTTCCTTAAAAAACTAGAACTACCATGTGACCCAGCAATTCCACTCCTGGGCATATAGCTGAAAAAAAACAAAAACATCAATTCGAAAAGATACATGCACCCCAAAGTTCATAGCAGTACTATTTACAATTGCCAAGATATAGAAGCAACCTGAGTGTCCATCAACAGATAAATGAATAAAGATGTGGTATACATCTATATATATACAATGGAATACTACTCAGCCATAAAAAAGAATGAAATTTTGCCACTGGCAGCAACATAGATGGACTTGGCATTATGCCAAGAGAGATCAGTCAAAGACAAATACTGTATGGTATCACTTATATGTGAAACCTAAAAAATACAACGAACTGGTGAATATAACAAAAAAGAAGCTGACTCGCAGATATAGAGAACAAACTAGTGGTTACCAGTGGGGAGTGGGGGGAGGGCAATATGGGGGTGTGGGAGGTACAGACTTTTGGGTATAAAATAGGCTACAAGGTATACTGTGCAACACAAGGAATATAGCCAAAGTTTTGTAATAACTGTAAATGGAGTATAACCTTTAAAAACAAATTTTTAAAGGCAAAGTTGTTTTTCATATTACTACTTAGCATAAAGCTAAATTGCAAATCTGTGATGGTGAGTAGTATAAAACTAACAGAATTTCTTCCAACACTGTAGCCTCATCCTGGCCTGGCCTGATGAAAGGATTAAGCTTTGTAAGTAATTGCTTGGTTACTTGTCTTACCAGACTCCACGCTGGTGGTGAGCAGGGTCCGCATTCATGTAGAACATCACCGAACCCAATGCCTCGTACAAAGTAGTTGACCAATAAATATAGAAGATATTGAAAAATAAGGAAGACACACCATTCCTCAGGCTACTCTCCTAAATATCAGTAGTCACAGCCAGGACTTTTAATGGAAGCTTTGGAAGAGGTGAAAGTCTATCTGGAATAGACTCTGGTAAGCACCGGAAGTAGGAAGTTGCGGGGCACGCCTGTACTCCACAGCCAGATGGAAGTGATGCTCGTTGGGAGACATGGAGACACTGATTTGTATGCTGATCTCCTGGCTGCAAAAGACCTGATAACAGAGCCAGGACTCCTCTCAGAAAGTGAGTCAGCAGTTTGCCTGAGACTGACCCAGTTTTGCACTGAAAGCCAAGAGTCCTGAGAAATGCCTCAGTCCCAGTCAAATCAGAGAGACTGATTGCCCAAGAAAGCAAGCAAAGAGACACTCCAGCATCAGGCAGGAATAAGTCTCGGGTGAATTCTGCATCGTAAAACAAGTAAGATATTCTCCTACAGTGGGACATTTAGAGTACAGAAAATGCTTATTCTACCATGAATGTACCTTTCTAGTCAAAATTTTAATGTTTAGCAGGACTACATTCTGATGCCCCTCCAGGATGATATTAGCTGCAGAATTCACTAAAATGAGAACATCCGTGGGTTTGTTCACTTTGGGGGTTTCTGAAATGAGATGACCTATGGATAAGACTTGTTCAAACATCTAGATGCTAAGGAGAATCTGCAAAAATCAAGTTGAATTTTGGCATAGTTGATAGTGAGCTGCTTTTTTTTTTTTAAGGCAGTGATTGACTTTGTGAATCCACATATTCTTGAGGCTACCTCAGAAATTCTGACCAGGTCATTAACTTGCCCTCCCATTTCTTTGAAGAGAGGACATTTTTCAGTTCATCTAAGAGAAGAATCAAATTCTTTAGACATGAGATCAGAGGGAGGGGCCTAAGATAGCCCTGTTTTCGCCATTTCTTTGTTCTATCCTTTCTCTCCACTGTAATCTCAATGGGGTGTTGGAACAGACTCTGGAAATAACCATATAAGCTTGGACTCTACAGAGGAAACCTGCAACCTGCCTCTTAGAGATTTTTCCATTTATTGAATCAAATACATTCTGTAAAACCTTGTGTTCTCCGTTTAAAAAGCACCACCTCATACGTGTAACTGAATCATTTTGCTGTACGCCAGAAACTAACACAACATTATAAATCAACTGTAGTTCAATTTAAAAATAATAATAATAATAAAAAGTACCACCCCGATATTTCTGGAATAGCTACTAACATATAGTAGGATTTGTATATCATTATAGAATGTCCCTATCGCGCAATTTCCAGAAGAAACTTGTTCTAACATATTTTCTTTTTAATTCTCTAAATAATTGAAAGTTTGAAATACATAATAAGCAAATTCTGGTGACCCAAAGAAACTATAGAACACACCACAAATTACATGAAAGGTCCCCACCACTTCCTGGGAGAGATGCTTCAGCAGTTGCCTCAAGTTCACCTCTGACTGAACTTTCATCCTTACTGTAGTCGATTACTCATTCAGTTCAATAGCAATTGCCAATAAAGAAATCTGGGGCTGTAGACTTATATAAGTATAAATCAGTCTTATATCAGTTTTACTTAGCTTTATGTTCCAAATAGTGTGTATTCTTTGAATGCAAAAAATATATATATGTATATATATTAAAAATCTTGATATTTTTGTATCAGTGGCAATATTCTCCTAATACATGTATCAATCAATACATACCCATTCATTATAGCAACCAAAGGCCACTGTTATCACAGTGCTGACATGGGTGGGACCCACTGTTTTCCTTGTTTGTAAATCATCAACAGATCTGACTCTTTTGGGGTTTTTTGTTTTAATTCCACTCTTTTTGGCTAAAAGAGAGCATTTACAAATACAAGGAGGAGGGCTTGAAGTTTATATTTCAATGTTAGACTGGCGATTAGAAAATATTACTAAGATCTGTAAATTACCCACAGATTGACATGGGAGCTATTGCACTGGGGAAGGACAGTATATGACAAGTCCTCCCTGACTGGAAGGCGATGGGAAAGCTTGAATTAAAACATGAGAAATGCCAGGAAAGAGGAAAAAATGTGTTGGAATAATCATGTTTATTCTCTCTGAAAATGTATATCCCTTGTGAATTATTTGTAACCATAACCTAAATCCTTGAATTTCCCACGAATCAGCACTTACTGAACAAACATAAGAGGATAAGTGATTAACATTCCCCCTCTAGGAACATCTGCTTCCAAAGGAAGTTTGGCAGAGTCTACAAGTGACGTCAGACCGCCAGGCACAAAGATTACAATCTGGTTAATTCTTGCCCTGGTATTCCTACCTCCAGGGGAGCCTGGTCTAAATCCATGAAAACCAGAGTTTGAAATGGATTACTGTACATTCTCACTGGAAAACAAACAAAAGGTTGGAAGCCGGAAGTGCTCAGAAACAGCATTTCACTGAGTCTCTTAAATATTTATACTCAACATCCCACAAAATATCCATTTGTAAAGATGTTCGGGAAAATAAAATAAAATTCCAAAGAGAAACATTTCCAGTCTTGCTGTTTACCATCTACAAGTATTTGCTGAATAACTAACTCCCTTGAAGTGTGAGAAGCCACCAGACTTTTTATGGCCCAAAGCAGGTCCACGTTATTCACAGAATAGTTATACTTCAGACACCTCGTTGGCTAATTGGGATTTCATAGGATTCTGTAGTTACTCTCTATTCACCAGCTTTCACTGAGTCTTCAGAAATTCGGTTAAGAAAGGATTTTGAGTGAGCTACCTGGGCCGGGAATTCCAACAACCACTTTTGAATGAGATGACTCATTACCACCGTGAACATTTTTAATATGGGTGGAAGGAGATAACATTTGGGTTTGGCTGTCACCTACAAAACAGTGGCTTAAGGAAAAGTAACTCCTTTGAAATTAAGGTTTCACGGATAAGACAGACTTTACCCGAAGTTAATTCAAAACAAAATTAAGCAAAACACTTCACTGAAGTCAAGTGAAAATCAGTCTTAAAGGCCAAAAACAAAGAGGGACGAGGGGGCAGATAGAGAGGAATGCAGCCTGTGTCATTGCTCGGATCCACAGGAAGAAGCGATGATTCTCCCAGCATTTGTTCTTTTCCTAGGTCAGAACTGGGTGAGTTGAAGAACCAGGATCTACCTTACAGATCTTTCTCGGGATGACATGTAATCATTCTATTGTATTCCAACTGTTGAATCACTATGTTTTGGCTATCTGTCAACATTTCATGAAGTCAGGTGATACACTGAAAAATAACGTGGCTCTGGGAATCAAGAGAACGGGATGGTAGGCTGGGGTATTTGATCCTATGCAGGTCACTTACCATCTCATTCCCAACCAAATTCTCATTGAGGGTACGGATGCCTATTTTCATTTCTTTACAGATTTATTGTGTGATCAAATAGAGTCATATTATAAAATATAATCATATAGTAATTTATAGTAATATGAATGAAAAGCATTATGAAAAACACATCAGTTCTGGCAGTTTATCTTAATTTTTTACATTCTGAGAACTTACTGTGATCAATTCCCTTCACCTCTTCTAAGAAGTCAAGGGCACTGGTTCATTTCAACAAATGACGATATTCTTCAACTGATCACCATAGAAAAACGGGTCTGTTCTGCAGACACCAATTAACAGGTGGCATCCCTTGCCTACTGGCAAGTTACCAGCCCCGCCCCCTCACTCTCCCTTCCAGTCCTCACTCAGTCAAGCAGTTAGGGTAAAGGTTACAGAATTGCAGCCGTTTCCTCTAACGTTCGAGATTAGGTTAGCTTGGCTTCCCATAAACCGGGGACCCAATGTCACTGTTAACCAAGAAGCTGAAGTAAACTGCACAGTGATTACACACCCCTTCCTCCTGTGATTTGACAGGAACTGCCCAACTAGAACAACAAAAAAAAGAGAGAGAGAGAGAGAGAGAGTGCGCATGCACAGGAAAATCTGACCCAATGGCAAAGGAATGTTGTCCCCCTCCTCCAAGTTAACACAAATGTGTATCTCGTTATGAAAGAATGGCCCAGAATGGTTAGCAGGTAAGGAGCCTGCTGACCTGTCACTCACCAGCCGCGAAGTTTCAACAGGAACTCAAAGGACATACGAGTAGAAATGATAGAGGGTTTTTTGTTTTTGTTTTTTTCAGAGTGAGGTATTGAAAGCTGGCTCCCATTCCATGGCTATGGGCCTTCCTTTAAATATAAACAGCAGCAAGAGCTGAGAATGACTGCCATTCTTGAATGCCAAATAAACACAAAATGACAAGCACAGATTTTTGGCTTTCTATTAAAGTTTGGTTTTTTCAACAACCCTTTTTGTTGCCTCTAAAGACAATGGTCTCAGTGTTTCTGAGCCAGATCCTGGGACTCTCAGCTGAGCCCTCCTTGCCGCACCCCGACCCAGTTCACTCCGCAGGCAGGGCTAGTGTCCCCTTTGGGTTTGACAGCGAGCCATCTCTCCCCTCCTGGCCCACTGCTGCAGAAGGATTTGTTTATTGAAACGAAAGAGGAGTGGTATCTGAAACTTGGAATTTGCAGACCGAGGCCCAGGGTAGTTTGATGAGGGAGGTGCTCAGTGGTTTCTACTTGTTTGGGAAACAGTAGCTTGATCGTGAGTTCTGCAATGGACTCAGTTGGAGAGAGTTGAGGATTTATCCACTTCGTTAGTTCATTGCAGCTTTAACTTTTTTTTAATTGGTGTTTATCATTTTGGCTTTATGTCACTTAGGCGTAGCAATAGTTGACTTAAGTAGAAGGAACCAGTGGGCTTTTTACTCTCCCATCCAGCAGTTAAAACAGCCTCCAACTTCTCTTCCATGGCTGAGTAAATGCTTCAGGTATTTACACAGGTATGTCTCAGTGCAGACATGTTGGCCACCCAAATAAGAAGCTGTCAAGTCATGTATGTCACCTCCTTCCCAAACATTGCCGTTTTTTGAGGCTCCACATCAGGATTTCAAAGTTGTGTAGTAGAAACACTTGAATACTGAAGGCAATTATTTCTTACTCTTTCCTTATAATCTCACAAAGGATTCTCTTTGCTGATTTTTAACCTCAAGGGGGAGAACTGGATTCAAACTGGTCCACTAATATTTTACTTATTATTATTTCTATAACATAATTAATTTCTCATTCTCATTATTTGCTTAGATAAGTTTAGCAAGTTATTAAGAGAAATGATTTCAGCCTAAACACAATGACACACGTTACAAGGTTTCTATCACCTCCAAATCTGTGACAATAATAAAATAGACTCATAGACACAGAAAACAAACCTATGGTTACCAAAGAGGAAATGGGGGGCAGAGGGATAAATTAGGTTGGGATTAGCAGATACACATTAACATATATAAAATAGATAAACAACAAGGACCTACTATATGGCACAGGGAACTATATTCAATACCTTGTAATAACCTATAATGGAAAAGAATCTGGAAAAGAATATATATATATATATATATATATATATATATATATATATATATAAAATCACTTGGCTGTACACCTGAAACTAACACAACATTGTAAATCAACTATACTTCAATTCAAAAATATAAATAAATAAATAAGTAATTTTAAAAATAGAATAAAATAATGGACTTAATACCCACTTAATCTGATACCTTCACATTTTGTCTGTGTGAAAAAAGTGATGGTTACAACACCTGAAAATTCCTCCTGTTCCTATAGTTCTTTGCACCTTAATAGTTCATTACTCCTTAATAACTATTATCAGGCTTGATTATCAAAACTATCCTTATGGGGATTACTATCATCTCCATTTTATAAATAAGAAAGCTGAGTCTTAGGACTTCCCTGGTGGTGCAGTGGTTAGGAATCCACCTGCCAATGTAGGGGACATGCATTCAAGCCCTGGTCCGGGAAGATCCCACATGCCGCGGAGCAACTAAGTGTGTGTGCCATGACTACTGAGCCCACGTGCCACAACTACTGAAGCCCATGCACCTAGAGCCCGTGCCCCACAACAAGAGAAGCCACCGCAATGAGAAGCTCGTGCACTGCAATGAAGAGTAGCCCCCACTGGCCCAACCAGAGAAAGCCCGTGTGTGGCAATGAAGACCCAACACAGCCAAAAATAAATAAATAAATAAATTTATATACAAAAAAAAAAAAAAAAGCTGAGTCTTAGAAAAATGAGGTGATTTACTACAGCCCTGCTAATAATATTGTAAAATTGTGATTCAAGTCCAAGTCGCCTTATTAGGAATCTAATGTTCATTGAAGTAGAGCACACTGTCTGAGTAACAGGAAAAAGAAATAATACAGTGTTTGTAAACCATTTGGTAGAGCTGGACATAGTATTGTCTTATTGAGGCTCAAAGAGAACACATTTATTCTTCTTCAAGTTCAAACAGCTATTTTGTGCCAAATTATAGCTCCATCTCTTTCACAGTATGAGAGTTGAGTCACCATAAGAATTATCTGAAGAGGTCATTCTCAGCATGCCTTCTATTTATGTATTCATTCATTCATTTATTCATTCACTTTTTTACTTATTTGCTTATTTATTCACTTATTTATATTAGGAGTAATTTTTCTCTCTCTTACTTGCACTATCAGTCTTGATAAACTTGATAAAACAGTCTAACACTTAAAGTATAAGAAACAGTAATGCAGCCATTTCTCAAAGATGTTGTGAAGGATAGCTAACAAAAATTAATATGACACTTAGCAACCACATTGTTCTAAGCAATTTTACAGACATCCATAACTGTTTCAATGGAACATATCTGTCCTTCTCATATTAATCTATTTCCAAATCAAATTTCACTAGCTCTAAAGAAGGTAAATGCATTCTAAAGAAGGCAATCTTTATAATTCTACCAATTCATTCAGCATTTGTGGTAGAATCATAATAATTCATTTCACATATGCAAAGAATTCTATGCATCAAAATTACATTGAATATTTTTTTTAAAAAAACAGCATTCTGAGTAACAAAAACTCAGTTCACTACATCCTTAAATGAAGGATTCATTAGGGAGATCATTTACTATCAGAAGTTCCTAATATCCATACATTAATTCATGAAGACAAAGAGAGAAAATAGAAGCTGCTGTTAATAAAAGATATTCATTCTCTGTCTATACATTCTATACTTTTTCTGTGCAAACCCAAACTAAACTCTGGATCTGATGGATTAAAAGAAAGATGTAGTTTCTACATGAATCTGATGAACTATGGACCAGAAGTTTCATAGACAACCAAATACTTCTGCTGTGTATGCTTTAAAAATACGCTATTAATTGTTCCCCAGACAGTATTTTCTAAACAAAAGAAAACAGCAGGCCCAAACCATTGCCATGAGCTAGGATTCCTCAGCTTTCAATGTGTTCAGAGGCCTGAGCAGGAGCAAGTGATTACTTGTAGATAAACTTCACATTGTACAATACTCCAGTTTTCCAAACAAAATGTCAGGAGAGGATGAGAAAAAAAAATCTGAATGTTTGCTAGACTTGTCATCACTGGTGATACAGGTTTAATATATATTTGGGCCTAGAAAACTTTAATAAGTCAACAAAATTTTCCTTAGGCGTGGCCTGTAATTAACAGGAGGGTGGGGTGACAACGCACAACTCAAGCCCTGACGTCAACAATCTGAAGGAGGAAAAAACTGATGAGACCATAATTTTCTTTTTTATTAGATTTCTTCTTTTCCTAAACACTTTCTTTCAGACTCAGCCTAATTTTGTTCACTTCTGGGACTATGACTTTTGCACTTACTAAAGAAAATATACAAATGCAAACAAAGAATAAAGGATACTTTTGAGGAGAACAGCATTCACTTAGCAATGCTAGAAATATCAGTGAAGTATCATTTTGAGGTGAAAAATGAAAGTCAACTTGTAGAAAGTCAACATGTAGCTCTTCCAAAATGGTTCCCACAGATCTAATGTGTAAATCCAGTTTACTTGTGTTGTTTGTATGAATAGTGTTCACGCAAAAAAGGAAAATCAGAGCCCTGTACAACTAACCTCTTTTTTTTCCCACAATAACCTAAATTCTAGTAAAATTAAACTTGACTGTAAATAGTTTCAAAAACCAAGGGAGGGGAAGGGTGGTGATGAACACAAACTTCCCAAAGTTCCCTGAGGCGCACTTGTATTTGATGCCACCAAGTTTCCCATTGTCTTTCTTCCTTTCTTTTCTTAGAAACTCTCTTTAGAAATCCCTACATGTCCCATCCCCCCACGCCCCCTTGGTCTATGCGCCCAACCTGTGGGTACCATCAGTACCATCATCTTGGAAGTGAGCCTCTCCTTTTGCTCTGGGCTGCTGTGTCAGGTACTACCGGTTAATGAATTCTTTTAGGCAAAAATTTGGGAGAAACTGATAGAGGATTTGATTTTTTTTCTTAAGTTAAATAAGACAAAATTTTTCTCTCTGGATAGCCATATAAGAGACTTAAACTGATTAAGACTATGCTCTTTTAATTACATTTCCTGCCCTAAACACCACCCCCAGCAAAACACTCTCAAATCTTAATCTCAAAATCTCTTGTGTTCCCTAACCTAGCAGCTTGTAGTCTTGTTCCCAGAGGGGAGGTTCTTGTCTCGGGGCAGAAAGAATTCAGAGATGAGGGCTTCCCTGGTGGCGCAGTGGTTGAGAGTCTGCCTGCCAATGCAGGGGACACGGGTTCGAGCCCGGGTCTGGGAAGATCCCACATGCCACAGAGCACCTGGGCCCGTGAGCCACAGTTACTGAGCCTGCGTGTCTGGAGCCTGTTCTCCGCAACAAGAGAGGCCGTGATAGTGAGAGGCCCACGCACCGCAATGAAGAGTGGCCCCCGCTTGCCACAACTAGAGAAAGCCCTCGCACAGAAACGAAGACCCAACACAGCCATAAAAATAAATAAAAATAAATAAATTTAAAAAAAAAAAGAATTCAGAGATGAGATGGGGAGGCCAAGAAAGTAAAGTGAAGATTTAAACAATACTACACTCAAGGGGAGAGCAGGCAGTCTCAGGTGAGTAGCTGTGCTGAGTTTCTTTGGCAAGCCAGTTATGTGGGGTGTAGAAATGAATGGGCAGAATATTCATCAGGGAGGGAGGGTTTGGGATCCTATTCCCTGATTTTCATCCCAGCTCCACCTTCCTGAGGGGAAGAGGGATTTTTGTCCTTATTTAGTCTTGATGGGAAGTGTCATGGCATTGGTGCATGATGGGAACTTCTTACCTGTGAGGCTAATTTTATTTAATGAGAGCATAATGAGCAAAAAGTTACATTTAGATGCCGGATATTCCCGCCTTTTCCAACCTTTCTTTGTCTTCCTCCAGGACACTTATCAACCCAAAACGTGTAGTTTCCTGTCAGTCTAGAGGTTCCTGCTTTTCTTTGTCTGCCCAAGACACCTGCTGTTTACAAGAGGCGTGGTTTCCTGCCATCTGGCCGGTACCCCCCTTTCCCTGCTCATATCTAGTTACCTGCCTCCTTTAACATTCCCGCCAACCTCAAGAAGTCTGGACCCTTAAAATCTTCTAAGGGGCAAAGGGTCAACAGCCCATCTGCTGTAACTGCTTCAAGCTGAGCATGGACATTGTCCCTACCAGTGGGTCCAGATCTCCTTGCTACCTGTCAGAGATAGGGGTCTTGGGGTTGTTTATGGTGGTGGAGATGGAGAGTGGGGGGTACAAGAAAGCAGCAACCTTCTCCAGTGGGTGTTGATGGCCCCCCTCTTCAAGTGGGATGGGTTGAAATCCCAGGCGTAGTATCATCTGAAGTTGGAGTTTGGGGGGTTTTTTGGTTTTGTTTTGTTTTTGTTTTTGTTTTTGAAGTCATGGGGTTTTTTTCCCTTGGCACCTCAGGTTTTGATACAGCAGATCTAACAGGCAGAAATTGGCATATACCTGAATATACTCATGTTTTGCTGTTAACCCCATCATGTCCCCCAAGGAGGTGGGGAGTCCTGAAAGACTTAGGTCTTCTGGGGAGGCGTGGCTGCAGGGGCAGATCCAACAGTCATATGAGTCAGTAACTTTAGCATTGGCGTTCATGGTGTTGGATAGTGGATGTCTGTAAGCTGGAGCTGTAACAATGTGAGCAACCAGGAGGACCGTTAGGGTGGGTGTGGTTAAAGGAGACATGACTTCACAGGAAGCAAAAGAACAGAGAAACGAAGAGTTTACTGGAAAGAGAGGGTATTAATGCCTGGAAGGGAAATTATTAGCCTCCTTTAAGATGATTTTTATAGAAGGAAAACCTGTGGAGCTGGGGTCCAGGATCCAAGAGGAACTTACCCATCACATCCAGAGGCAGCGGAGAAGCAGCCAAAAAAGCAGGGAGCTCGAGGAGCCCAAAGGCAAGGGATTTGGACCTTGCATTTATGATGGTGCTGTTTAAAGTATACTTTAAGGGAGATTGGTCCAGGATGGTGGAGTAGAAGGACGTGCACTCACTCCCTCTTGTGAGAGCACCAGAATCACAACTAACTGCTGAACAATCATCGACAGGAAGACACTGGAACTCACCAAAAAAGATACCCCACACCCAAAGGCAAAGGAGAAACCACAATGAGATAGTAAGAGAGGTGCAATCACAATAATATCAAATCCCATAACCACTGGGTGGGTGACTCACAAACTGGAGAACAATTATACCACAGAAGTTGACCCACTGGAGTGAAGGTTCTAAGCCCCACATCAGGCTTCCCAAACTGGTAACAGGAGGAGGAATTCCCAGAGACTCAGACTTTGAAGGCTAGTGGAATTTGATTGCAGGGCTTTGACAGGACTGGGGGAAAAAGACGCCACTCTTGGAGGGCACACACAAAGTAGTGTGCACATCAGGACCCAGGGGGAAGGAGCAGTGACCCCATGGGAGACTGAACCAGACCTACCTGCTAGTGATAGAGGGTCTCCTGCAGTGGTGGGGGGTGGCTGTGACTCACTGCAGGGACAAGGACACTGGCAGCAGAAGTTCTGGGAAGTACTCCCTGGCATGAGCCCTCCAAGAGTCCGCCATTAACCCCACCAAAGAGACTGTGGCCATCAGTGCTGGGTCACTTTAGGCAAAACAACCAACAGGGAGGGAACTCAGCCCCACCCATCAGTATAGAAGCAGATTAAAGTTTTACTGAGCTCTGCCCACCAGAGCAACACCCAGCTCTACCCACCACCAGTCTCTCCCATCAGGAAGCTTGCACAAGCCTCTTAGATAGCCTCATCCACCAGAGGGCAGACAGCAGAAGCAAGAAGAACTACAATCCTGCAGCCTGTGGAAAAAAAACCACATTCACAGAAAGATAGACAAAATGAAAAGGCAGAGGACTATGTACCAGATGAAGGAACAAGATAAAACACCAGAAAAACAACAAAATGAAGTGGAGATAGGCAGCCTTCCAGAAAAAGAATTCAGAATAATAATAGTGAAGATGATCCAGGACCTTGGACAAAGAATGGAGACAAAGATCGAGAAGATGCAAGAAATGTTTAACAAAGACCTAGAATAATTAAAGAACAAACACCTAGAAGAATTAAAGAACAAACAAACAGAGATGAACAATACAATAACTGAAATGAAAAATACACTAGAAGGAATCAATAGCAGAATAACTGAGGCAGAAGAACGGATAAGTGACCTGGAAGACAGAATGGTGGAATTCACTGTCGTGGAATACAATAAAGATAAAAGAATGAAAAGAAATGAAGACAGCCTAAGAGACCCCTGGGACAATATTAAATGCACCAACATTCTCATTATAGGGGTCCCAGAAGGAGAAGAGAGAGAGAAAGGACCCAAGAAAATATTTGAAGAGGTTATACTCGAAAACGTCCCTAACAGGGGAAAGGAAATAGCCACCCAAGTTCAGGAAGCACAGAGAGTCCCAGGCAGGATAAAGCCAAGGAGAAACACACCGAGACACATAGTAATCAAACTGACAAAAAATAAAGACAAAGAAAAATTATTAAAAGAAACAAGGAAAAAATGACAAATAACATACAAGTGAGCTCCCATAGGGTTAACAGCTGATTTCTCAGCAGAAACTCTACAAGACAGAGGGAGTGGCACCATATATTTAAAGCGATGAAAGGGAAGAACCTACAACCAAGATTACTCTAACTGGCAAGGATCTCATTCAGATTTGACGGAGAAATCAAAAGCTTTACAGACAAGCAAAAAAAGCTAAGAGAATTCAGCACCACCAAACCAGCTCTACAATAAATGCTAAAGGAACTTCTCTAAGGGGGAAACACAAGAGAAGAAAAGGACCTACAGAAACAAACCCAAAATAATTAAGAAAATGGTAATAGGAACATACATATCAATAATTACCTTAAATATGAATGGATTAAATGCTCCAAACAAAAGACACAGGCTTGCTGAATGGATACAAAAACATGACCCGTATATATGCTGTCTACAAGACACCCACTTCAGACCTAGGGACATATACAGACTGAAAGTGAGGGGATGGAAAAAGATATTCCATGCAAATGGAAATCAAAAGAAATCTGGAGTAGCAATAGTCATATCAGATAAAATAGACTTTAAAATAAAGACTGTTACAAGGAAGGACACTGCATAATGATCAAGGGATCAATCCAAGAAGCAGATATAACAATTATAAATATATATGCACCCAACACAGGAGCAACTCAATACATAAGGCAAATGCTAAAAGCTATAAAAGAGGAAATCAACAGAAACACAGTAATACTAGGGGACTTTAATACCTCACTTACACCAATGGACAGATCACCCAGACAGAAAATTAATAAGGAAACAAGCTTTAAATGACACATAGACCAGATAGATTTAATTGATATTTATAGGACATTCCATCCAAAAACAGCAGATTACACTTACTTCTCAAGTGCACATGGAACATTCTCCAGGATAGATCACATCTTGGGTCACAAATCAAGCCTCAGTAAATTGAAGAAAATTGAAATCATATCAAGCATCTTTTCCAACCACAACTCTATGAGATCAGAAATCAATTACAGGGAAAAAAACATAAAAAACACAAACATGTGGAGGCTAAACAATACGTTACTAAATAACCAAGAGGTCACTGAAGAAATCAAAGAGGAAATCAAAAAATACCTAGAGACACATGACAATGAAAACATGACGATCCAAAACCTATGGGATGCAGCAAAAGCAGTTCTAAGAGAGAAGTTTATAGCAATACAATCCTACCTCAAGAAACAAGAAAAATCTCAAATAAACAATCTAAACTTACACCTAAAGGAGCTAGAGAAAGAAGAACAAACAAAACCCAAAGTTAGTAGAAGGAAAGAAATCATAAAGATCAGAGCAGAAATAAATGAAATAGAAACAAAGAAAACAATAGCAAAGGTCAATAAAACTAAAAGCTGGTTCTTTGAGAAGATAAACAAAATTGGTAAACTTTTAGCCAGACTCATCAAGAAAAAGAGGGAGAGGACTCAAATCAATAAAATTAGAAATGAAAAAGGAGAAGTTACAATGGACACTACAGAAATACAAAGCATCTTAAGAGACTACTACAAGCAACACTATGCCAATAAAAGGGACAACCTGGAAGAAATGGACAAATTCTTACAAAGGTATAACCTTCCATGACTGAACCAGGAAGAAATAGAAAATATGAACAGACCAATCACAAGCACTGAAATTGAAACTGTGATTAAAAATCTTCCAACACACAAAAGTCCAGTCCTAGATGGCTTCACTGGTGAATTCTATCAAACATTTAGAGAAGAGCTAACACCCATCTTTCTCAAACTCTTCCAAAAAATTGCAGAGGAAGGAACACTCCCAAATTCATTCTACGAGGCCACCATCACCCTGATACCAAAACCAAAGATGCTACAAAAAAAGAAAATTACAGACCAATATCACTGATGAATATAGATGCAAAAATCTTCAACAAAAGACTAGCAGACAGAATCCAATAAGACATTAAAAGGATCATACATCGTGATCAAGTGGGGTTTATCCCAGGGATGCAAGGATTCTTCAATATGTGCAAATCAATCAGTGTGATACACCATATTAACAAAATGAAGAATGGAAACCATATGATCATTTCAATAGATGAAGAAAAAGCCTTTGACAAAATTCAACACCCATTTATGATAAAAACTCTCCAGAAAGAGGGCATAGAGGGAACCTACCTCAACATAATAAAGGCCATATACAACAAACCCACAGCAAACATCATTCTCAATGGTGAAAAACTGAAAGCCTTTCATCTAAGATCAGGAAAAGACAAGGATGTCCACTCTCACCACTATTATTCAACATAGTTTTGGAAGTCCTAGCCACGGCAATCAGAGAAGAAAAAAAAATAAAAGGAATCCAAATTGGAAAAGAAGAAGTAAAACTGTCACTGTTTGCAGATGACATGATACTATACATAGAGAATCCTAAAGATGCCACCAGAAAACTACTAGAGCTAATCAATGAATTTGGTAAAGTAGCAGGATACAAAATTAATGCACAGAAATCTCTTGCATTTTTATACACTAATGATGAAAAATCTGAAAGGGAAATTAAGGAAACACTCCCATTTACCACTGCAACAAAAAGAATAAAATACCTTTTATTTTGTTATTATTAGAGAAATGAAAATCAAAACTACAATGAGGTATCACCTCACACTGGTCAGAATGGCCATCATCAAAAAATCTACAAACAATAAATGCTGGAAAGGGTGTGGAGAAAAGGGAACCCTCTTGCACTGCTGGTGGGAATGTAAATTGATATAGTCACTATGGAGAACAGTATGGAGGTTCCTTAAAAAACTAAAAATAGAATTACCATATGACCCAGCAATTCCACTACTGGGCATATACCCAGAGAAAGCCATAATTCAAAAAGACACATACACCCCAGTGTTCCTTGCAGCACTATTTACAATAGCCAGGTCATGGAAGCAACCTAAATGCCTATCGACAGACAAATGGATAAAGAAGTTGTGGTACATATATACAATGGAATATTACTCAGCCATAAAAAGGAACAAAACTGGGTCATTTGTAGAGACGTGGATGGATCTAGGGACTGTCATACAGAGTAAAGTAAGTCAGAAAGAGAAAAACAAATATCATATATCAGTGCATATATGTGGAATCTAGAAAAATGGTACAGATGAACCAGTTTGCAGGGCAGAAATAGAGACAGAGATGTAGAGAATAAACACCAAGACACCAAGACACTATGGACACCAAGAGGGGAAAGCGGTGGGTGGCGGTGGTGGTGGTGTGATGAACTGGGAGATTGGGATTGACATATATACACTAACATGTATAAGATAGATAACTAATAAGAACCTGTTGTATAAAAATAAATAAATAAAATAAATTTTTTTTAAAAAATGATATTTATAGGAGTGACACACTTTGTCTTCCCTGGGATTCCCTCATCTCAGACCTGTGGATCTATACGTTTTTTAATTTAGGAGGGAAATATTTGAGGCTGGACTGTCTGTGTCCTGTATAATACATAGTCCAGCCAAAAACATTCTTTGGTTTTGGTTTTCAGGGAGAGTAACAGTTGACCCCAACTCTTATTGAGAGGCTGAGAGAAAAATTCCTTCCCAATAATTGGCTGGGGCATTCAGGCATGACAAGAAACTTGTGAGTTATAAGGGTCTTTCCCCAGGTATAAGTTAAAGGGGTGGTGAAATGTTTTAGTTTTGGCCTTCCTTCTACCCCAACAATGGAGCAGGTTTCAGCAAGGGGCCCCACCTGAGAAGTCAGGACAGAGTAAGTGGCTCCCGTGTCCACTAGAAACTGGACACGCTTACCTGCCACATCAATGATCACCCAAGGTTCCTCCTGTGTGATGATGACTGTCTTCTCAGGAGCCTTGGGAGGTCCCAGGTCCTGTCAGTCAACCACTGCCATTACTGGCGTGGAGGAATTTCCTCGCTCCCTTCGGAGCTGGGGGCATTCCCTCATGCAGAGTGGGCATGGCATTTGGATATAGGCTGGGACCTGTTTCCTGAGCAATCCTTGTTCCAGTGTTCAGGGCTCCCACAGCTAAAACAGGATCCCTTTCCTGGCAGGGGCTTTCTGGGAGCACTTTTGGGATGACCAAGAGCTGGGTTAGGTTTTGTCATGACGGCTGCCAAAAGCCTGACTTGCCACTGTTCCTTTCTTAAGTCACTCTGTTCCTTCCTTTCCTCCTCAGCCTGGTCTCTATTGTTAACCACACTGAAGGCCATGTCAATAAGCAGGTTCAGGGACTTCCCTGGTGGCGCAGTGGTTAGGAATCCGCCTGCCAATGCAGGGGACATGGGTTTGATTCCTGGTCCGGGAAGATCCCACATGCCGCAGAGCAACTAAGCCTGTGTGCCATGACTACTGAGCCCACGTGCCACAACTACTGAGGCCCGTGCACCTAGAGCCCGTGCTCCACAACAAGAGAAACCACCTCAATGAGAAGCTCGTGCACTGCAATGAAGAGTAGCCCCTGCTCACTACAACTAGAGAAAGCAACGAAGACTCAACACAGCCAAAAATAAATTTTTTTAAAAAATCTGTTAGCCTTAAAAAAAAAAAAAGAAGGTTGAGAGGGCTTTGGGACCCGATGGCAAGTTTTGAAGCCTCTGAAGAATGTCAGGGGCCGACTGGCTAATGAAGTGGATTGCAAATACAGTGTGTCCCCCAAAAGTGTTTGAGTCTACATTCATATATTTTCTGAGGGCATCTACCAATCAGGCCTGAAAAAGGGCTGGATTTTCATCTTGGCCTTGGGTGATCTCTTTAACCTTATCAGAATCAACAGGTTTAATTATGCATCACAATGAGGCAAAGTGATACCCTTCTAGTAATACCAGGATGACTTGGCTGATAGTCCCAGATGGGATCCCTTAGAGACACTGCCATCATGCACTCAGGGTATGATGAGGTCGGGCAATGTGTAACCCATCAGCATATGTTTGAGCTTGTGCCCAAATACAGGTCTTTTCCTCAGTGGTGGGAAAGGACAATATATAGGTCCTTACAGGTAAGTTCAAAGGAGAGAGTCCGTCCCTGGAATTCTTCGGTGAACCAGCTAGGGTCCTCCAAGAATCAGCCTAAGTGAGTGCAGCACTGGTTGGGGTCAGACAAAGAAAAGGCGTGTGGACTCTGGTAATTCCCTGAGGCCCACCTACTACTTCCTGAAGGGGCCAAAAAGCTCTGACTGCACTTCAGTATGGAAGGGTAAAGAGGCTTATAGGGCGGTGGGGGGGGGGGGGGCTGAAGATGGCGAAAGAGTGCTGGGGCTTGGGTCGTCTGTCTGGGGCTGCTGTTCCTCCAGGGGTGCCGCTAGAAAGGGCTTTTGTATAGCCTGAATGCGTCCCAGCTGGCAAGGTTCCCTAACATAGGACTTGCACAGCTCTGGGTTCTTTCTCAGGGCCAGAAAAGCCTGAACAGAATGAACTTCGGTCCATTTTTCCTGCCTTTTGCAGAAGACGTCTAACTGTAGGATGGTATTACAGTTGAGGTCTCCATTTTCTGGCCCACCTCGTCGTCCTCAAGTTTATATTGGGACCAGGCTGTGTTACAAAAGAAAGCCAGCTTTTTTTCATTTTAAAGAATCTAGAGAAAACTTGTCCCGGTGACTCAGAATGCACGCAAGGGGTAAGCCTTGGGGCTGGAGAAGGTGTTTCCCATTGTTCCTTCACAGAGAGGGTGTTCCTGTAACAGAGAGGAGCCCTAGCATTTAGGAGGTCCCATGCGGGCTCCCTAAGACGGGACTGGTTCCCGGCATCCCTGTCCTCCTGGCCCCATCGACCCTAGTCATAGTGGGGGTCAGCTAGGCCCCCATGGGGCAGTCCTGCTGGCCCCAGCTCCCTATCCTGGCATCTGCGGTGCCTAGGATGAGTGACTTTCCTGAAGCCTTCTCTATAGATTCTGTGGCCACCGATTAATCCCTGTGTTCCCAGGTATGTTTCCCTGCAGCAGACATCCTCATGGTTCCAGAACCTGTTTAGGTCCCAGCTTTTTTCTCTAAGAGAGTATTAAGTTTCTGAACACAGGCACTGGCCATTAAGGGAAATAGTTTGTGAAAAAGCCTCTCTTTTTCCTTCCCTTTTCTGGGGGGTGCCCCCCTCGCCCAGTGCCTCCTTCCTCCTACCCTTTCCCACACCCGCTCGTCCAGTGGTTGGCGGGGCCAGGGGTTGGTGGGGGAGGATACGGCACCGTGTCTGCACTTGGTGGGTACAGAGGGCCCAGCGACTCTGCAAGGACACTGCCAATCGTGTGACCCCGGGCAGGCAAGCACTGCTAACGCGGGTCACTGCCCTGGCATGAATCCCTGGCTACTCCACCCTGACAGTGCAAGGCCAGCGAGGGCGCTCAGCAGACGGGCCAAATGCTGGGCGGGGAAGAATGGCAGCTCTGACGCGGTCCCACCGCTATGGGCCCCGAAGGCGCGTCCTGGGACTGTGCCCCTTCCCAACATGTGGGATCCGCACACAGACCACCCAAGGCGAGAGGGAGCTCCTGAAGGGGTCGCGGTGGCCGCAGCCATCTCGAACTCTCTCTAGGTAAGGCTGCATTTTATATTTCCATACAATTGGACGTGATGACAGTTCATTAAATGGTGGATAGGGCAAACCTAGAGGGCAAAGCTCCTACGGTTCGGGTCCCCAGATGCCTGTAAGAATGGCTGGAAACTTGTCCTGACATGGCCTTGAACAGATGTAACAGTGAAAAGAGGAAAACCTAGCGGTGAGGTTGGAAGATGCCTGGGAGGTTTCTGTTTCCCCACTTCCAGCAGAGTAAGGCACGAAAGTAAGAGTGGAAAGTAAGAGTGAGAGAGGACCAAGAAAGCACAGGAGAGACAGAGCGAGGGTCACGGGAAGTCAGGCAGCACCTCTCAAGTGCCAGGGAGGACAGAGGCTGAGGCTTACTGAATTCTCCTGGCTATTGCTCGCCAAAGATGTTCCTGGAGGGTAGGTTCTTGTCTCTAGTCACGGAAAGAATTCAGAGACAGAGAAGTCAAGAAAGTGAAGCAAGGATTTATTTAAGCAATAGCCTCTCACAAAGCGAGAGCAGGAAGTCTCAGGTGAGTAGCTGCGCTGAGTTTCTTTGGCAAGCCAGTCATGTGGGGTGTAGAAATGAAGCGACAGAATACCCATTGGGGAGGGAGGGTTTGGGCTTCGTATTCCCTGATTTTCATTCCAGCTCCACCTTCCCAAGGAGAGGAGGGCTTTTCGTCCTGATTTAGTCTTGATGGGAAGCGTCATGGCGCTCGTGCATTATGGGAACTTCTTATCTGCAAGGCTAATTTATTTTTGCATTTTATTTTATTTATTTTTTTATACAGCAGGTCCTGATTAGTTATCTATTTTTTACGTATTAGTGTATATATGTCAATCCCAATCTCCCAGTTCATCCCACCACATCCCTCCCCCCGCCACTTTCCCCCCTTGGCGTCCATATGTTTGTTCTCTACATCTGTGTCTCTATTTCTGCCTCTGCAAGGCTAATTTTATTGTAATGAGAGCATAATGAGCAAAAGGTTACATTCAGATGCCGGAGATTCCCACCTTTTCCCACCTTTCTTTGCTTCTAGGACACTTACCATCCCAAAATGTGTGGTTTCCTGTCAGTCTGGAGGTTCCTGCTTTTCTTTATCTGCCCAAGGACCCCCCCCCACTGTTTATAAGAGATGTGGTTTCCTTCCACCTGGCCAGTGCCCCCCTCCCTTTCTCTGCTCATATCTAACTACCTGCCTGTTTTAACAGTCTCTCTATTGCAGAGAGATTCTTACACCCCAGTTTCCTAGGACTTCTTCACCTGCAGAAAGCATTCCTTTGATCAGAATTTGGCTTCAGCTACCAGCTGGCTCCACATTCCCAAATCCCTGGTGCTTTGCTTTACAGCTGCCCAAGCTGGTCCCACTGCCTAGAGTAAGAAGCAAGGATGTTCAAGCAAATTCTGGCCCTGTTTGCAGCAGGGAGAGTGTTTTCTGGCATCTCACACTGGAACCTTGAAAGCATCTCCCTATAGGGAAATATATCTACACACACAATAAACTAAGACTTGAAATGTTTAAAGAGAATTGGGAACTCTAAGGGTTCTTTTAAAGAAAATACTGTTCCCCACAATAGGCAAGAGTTAACTTTGGTAATTAAGCAACGGCTTAGACCTTGATTCTGCTCTTCTTACTCAGCATCCTCCTCTGAGCACCTGTTTTGTACAGTTAACTTCAATGCTGATCTTTGGTCTTAGCTCCCTTCTAAACTTTCCTGGACCCTCTCTAACTTGATCCGTCCCTTTAGTCCCAACAAACTCTCCTGCCCTCCATGCTACCTCTTCTAACCTCACAGACACCCAAATATACCAGGACCCAATATGCTCTGCCTCAGTGTCCCTCCACCCCTTGGGCAGGGGGGAATGTTGTGTGATACATACTGCCCATCACTCATGACCCTTCCGGATGCAAGAAGACCTTGCCTCATACAACAAAGAGAAGATGTGCTTTTGCACTTAGAAGTACCTATAACCACAGAGGAGTGACTAGTCCAGGAGGAACAGCCAGCATGTCTCTGTATAATACTGAACAAGAACATTTCTGGAAGGTGCCCCAGGCACTGCATTGGCTTTTCTGCCTCACCCTACGCACCCACCCATTCTCTGTGCTATTACGAGCACCACAGGTCACCAAATTTACCCTGGAACACCCACTGAGAGGTTTTTCAAGTTAAAAGGAAAAACTCCAAATTCATTTTCTGGAAACAGGTTCAAGATAGAAACAGTTCTGTGCTGTGTACAAGAGAGCTGCAAACTGTCGATATGGACAGAGAACGGCCAACAGGAAAAGTATTTTAAAAAAATGACAAACCACTTGTGGAAGTTTTGGCATCATTTCCTCCAATGACTGATAATTATTTAAGAAGAAAATACTAGAAATAGTACTAAACAAAATAGTACTAACCAAAAGCCTGGTAGCAATAAATTCTGGATCATTATCTGTGAATGGGATCACCAGCCCCTGGATAATGAAATCTAATACTTTTGTTAGAATGGGGATTTTTTTAAAGTCCTAATTACTCTTTAGTCTAGAATGATTCTAGCCTTACAACGCATCTCTCTTCTTAGAGAAAAACACATGAATGTGTGGTCACGGGAGGAGAACTTTGACCTGGAAAGGGTATTTAGGCACTCTCCCAACAAGCTGTTGATTTCCACATAAAAATTGGCAAAAGAGAGAGCCATCTGGGATAAAATGTTATCCACATTGTTGGTGTCTCACTGTTGGAAGTGTAGTTCAGTTTTTTACCACAAAAAATATGATATTATGCAGCTAATAGAAACTATTTCTCAATAAATCACAGATATATAAGGAACCCAGGATGGGTGTATTAGTTTTACCTATTTCAAAAATCTAAAACATCATTTTTTAAATGAGCATTTGGTGCAACTATCTACTTACCAGCTTTTCGAGTTTTCTAGAAAATGCATTCTCTGTTCCCAGATCCTATGATGCCTTATGCAATGGAGACCATAAGAAAACGTAACAAGGAGTTAAGAGATCTGGGTTCTAGTCATGACTCTACCATTAACTTACTACGGGATGTTGCACAAGACATTTAATATTCCCCACTATATTAGTTAAGATAACACTAGCTGTGTAACAAAACACAAAAATGTCATTGGTGATAAAAGATTGTTTCTTGCCCTGAGGACAGTTCAATGCAGATATTCCTCATCAGCAGGCAGCTTTCTTTCCCATAATGATTCAGGGGTCCTAAAACTCCCCCATTCATGAGGACAGCAAAGTCCTCTGCTTCATGCTAGTGGAAAGGGAAAGACAATATGGAAAAGTCCCACCCCCTTTGTAATAGTCTGGCCTACAAGTGACACATCTCACCTCCCTCTCATTCCAACATCAAGAACTAGTCATTTGCCCATGCCTGTCTGCAAGGACAGGAGCTAAAGACTGAGAAGTACGGTCCAGCCAGGGAGAGCATGAATTTTGCATGCACAGCTATAAACATTTCTGCCACATCAAACCTCTATTTATTCGTCTGTGAAATGATAATAATAATAACTGACCTGCCACCTCGCAGAGATATGGTAGAGAAAACAGTAACAAATGTTAACATGCTTTGAAAAGGGCTCAAGAGAATCAGAGCCCCACAAGATATTATTTTCCCTCCTATCTACCAACTTATTTGTGCTTTCTAGTATTGGAATCCATCTTCAACAGATAGTGTTGTAAGAGCACATATCTCCACGTCTCTGTGTTCACCATTCTCACCCTCTAGCAGCTTTTGACAAAGTCTTACCCCTGAGCCCATGAAACGATATATTTTCTTGGCTTCCACATCATGGCATTCTCCCGGCCTTCCCACTTTCTCACTGCCCCTTCTCAGTCCACTTTGCTGAGTTCTCACCCTCTACCCAAAGGTTTTTTACTGCAACACCTCAGGACTCTGTCCTAAACCTTATCTCTCACTACGCTCACTCTCTAGACAATTTTATCCTTTCCTATGGCTCTATGCTGAGGATCCTGAAATGGTATCTTGAGCCCAAGCTGCTCTTCTGAGCTTCAGACTCCCACATACTACAGCCTCCTCGACAGTTCCATCTGAAAGCTCCATACATAGCTCAGACTTCACATGGTCAAAACAGAACTCCTGATTTTCCCTCCCCACACCTGTTCCTTTGCTAATCTTCCTTTATATAACTTTCCCATCTTAGCAAATGGCATCAATTGCTCAAATTCAAAACCTTAGAATCATTTTTACTCCTTTCTTTCCCTCACTTCACATTGATAAATCCTATTGGCTTTACCATAGCCTCC
Source organism: Balaenoptera musculus (assembly GCF_009873245.2). NCBI lineage: Eukaryota > Metazoa > Chordata > Mammalia > Artiodactyla > Balaenopteridae > Balaenoptera > Balaenoptera musculus. The sequence goes on from NC_045798.1 coordinate 50,459,385, forward strand.
TCCAAAAAAGTCTTCTTTCTGTCCACTTCTATCTACCTGTTGTTTCCCTAATACCAACAACTGTCTTACCTCACCCTGATTGCTGTAGAAATTTCTTAACTAGGTTAGCTAATTCCACACTTGCCCCCTACAACCCATTCTCTTCCAAGCAGCAAGACTCACCTTTTTAAGATATACTACATTTTAGCAACTCTGTGAAGCCCCCACTCTTTTTTTTTTTAATTATTTATTTATTTATTTATTTATTTTGGGCTGTGTTGGGTCTTTGTTTCTGTGCAAGGGCTTTTCTCTAGTTGCGGCAAGTGGGGGCCACTCTTCATCGCGGTGTGCGGGCCTCTCACTATTGTGGCCTTTCTTGTTGCGGAGCACAGGCTTCAGACGCACAGGCTCAGTAGTTGTGGCTCACAGGCCTAGTTGCTCCGCGGCATGTGGGATCTTCCCAGACCAGGGCTCGAACCCGTGTCCCCTGCATTGGCAGGCAGATTCTCAACCACTGCGCCACCAGGGAAGCCCCAGCCCTCACTTTTCAAACACAACTTACATATAAAGGAAAAAACATACCACTTGGACTGTGGCATGATACTTTCTTATTACATCAATTGTAAGTACATTTTTTATGTCAGACATGTTAAAATTTGAAAAAAAAGTAATGGCAACTGGCTGATATTTTATCTACCCACTCACCCTCCACCCTCTGATAAAGCATAAAGCCAACAAAGGGAGCAAATAAAGTTATACATAATTCACTGCTTTAGTAATACTTTGTGATAGGGAATATCATGGCACTCAAATTATCTGTTGTTAAGAAATAAACCAAATTCCAGCAGAACTCTGACTGTGCACCCACCACTGTCAGCCTGTGGGTGCAGGGAGTCGGGGGAGGGGAGTTTAATAGACACCATGAAAATATTGAAGGGGTGCAGAAGACTTACAGTATAGACGAAATCATCCCCAGGAAGAAAAAATCCAATAGTAAACACTGACCACAGTTTAGAACTTGGTAATTAATAGCACCAGCTACAGGGCTTGTAGGTGGTGGAGCTAGAAGCAGAAGTCTCTGAGAAGCATTGCTCAGGGGAAGAAGATGTAATCCTTGGAAATATAGCAGTGAAGGAAAAGAAGGAAGTAAGAAAGGAAGATTAAATACTTTATATTAAATCAAATAAAATAGCAAAGGAAACAATAGAGAAACAAAACACAGCCACCCCTTGCCTTCCTGACACCATCAACAACACTATAAGAGCAACACAGAAGAGGGCAGAACAGAGCATTATCAAGCGAAGAGCACTGACCACAAAATGCATAGGAATGGAAAAAGCGGACCACATCCAGGCAAAACTATTATAAAAATTCAGAAAACGTGAATTAAGGCATTTCAGTTGATAAGAATTATCCCCCCCAAATCAACCATAATGCCAAAGAAATTTTAAACAACACTCAAACTGAATTGAGTATTTTCACATAAACATTTGTAACTGTGAAGAAATACCTTGAATCAGAAATACAAAAACTAAGAACAGAAATGGAAGGAGTGAGGGAGACGTGAAATAAGAGTTGATTGAACTCAGGAAAGAAACAGAAGAAAAAAAGACAAAAATCATATCAGAAATGAAGACTAAATCATCAGGTACTCAAGAGAAGATTCAAATGAAAATTTAGGAAAAGAAAGAAAACAACCAAGAGAAAAAAAAACTGAGATAAAGAAAGAAGTAAAAATGAAATCTAAACAGGATAAACACAAAGAGATTCACAGTCTAACACATCTTTGTTAAAAATAAAATACAGAGAGAAAATCAGAGAAAAATGACTTGTCACATGCAAGGGACACCAACAAGATTAACAGCTGACTTCTCATCAGAAAAGATGGAGACCAGAAACAGAAGGATAAATAACCAAAGTGCTGAAAGAAACTGTAGATCAAGAGTCTTATATCTAGCAAAACTATCTTTCAAAAACGAAGATGAAATAAAGATATTCCCAGATAAACAAAAACTGAGAGAATTCATTTATCTTTACAAGAGAAAAGAATGGCATCAAACATCTCAAAAACAAAGTAAGGCAACAGCGGACCAGTATTTTCAAAAAACTTAAGGAATGACGGTATAAAGCAAAAGTATTACATCCATTCAATGGAAAAAGAAGATGTAGTATATATATATATACAATGGAATATTACTCAACCATTAAAAAGAACAAAATAATGCCATTTGCAGCAATGCAGATGGACCTAGAGATTATACTAAGTGAAGTAAGTCAGAAAGAGAAAGACAAATACCATATGATATCACTTATATGTGGAATCTAAAATATGACACAGATGAACATATCTACGAAACAGAAACAGAGTCACTGACATAGAGAACAGACTTGTGGTTGCCAGAGGGGTGGGGGGTGGATTGGGAGTTTGGGGTTAGCAGATGCAAATTGTATATAGAATGGATAAACAACAAGGTCCTACTGTATAGCACAGGGAACTATATTCAGTATACTGAGATAAACCATAACGGGAAAGAATATGAAAAAGAATGTATAACTGAATCACTTTGCTATACAGCAGAAATTAACACAACATTGCAAATCAACTATACTTCAATAAAATAATTTAAAAAAAAAAAGAAATATGATAACTAGATACAGTATGTGATCTTCTACTCTGTCCTGGGCTAGAGGGGAGAAATCTATAAAGGACATTATTGGGTCAATTGACAAAGTTAGAATACAGATGGTAGGTGAGACTAAAATATTGTATTAATATCAAATCTACTCAACTTACTAACTGCACTGTGGTCTTATAAGAGAATATTCTTATTAAGAAATACACACTAAAGTTTTTAGGGGTAAAGCACCATGATACATGCAACTTTCTCTAAAATGGCTCAGAAATATTACATATACTATAAGTTTTATATATATGTGTGTGTGTTTTGTGCATTTTCTATGTGGTTGTGGGGGGAGGGGAGAGACAGGCAGACAGACAGACAGAGGAGGCAAACAGCAATGCAAATGAGACCAAATGCTAACATAGCTATATCTACGAAAGTGGTACATGGGTGTCCTATGTACTATTCCTTTTTTCCCCCTTTTGTTTTCAGTTTTATAGAGAATAATAAAATAAAATAATTGATATACCTATGTGCTATTCTTATTCTTGCAACTTTTTTATAAATTGAAATTATTTCCAATTTAAGAGTAATTTATGTATAAAGAAATACCTTAGAAATTGTGAAATAAGACAAATCAAATTATATCACTCCCATTTCAAACCCTCAAACAGCTTCCCAACGCTCTGAGAACACAAGTCAAGGTGCTCTCCCTAACACCTGCGTGACGCATGCCTGACTACACGCCCCGCCCAATCTCCGCCTCTCCTGCCCCAACCCAGCACCAGCCATACTCATCTTCTCTCTTCCATTCTGAACTCTTTCTGGTTTCGAGGCTTTTCACATTTAGGTGGCTGCTGTTTATACTAATCCAGAATCCCTTTCCCCTCAGGGTAAGCCCCACCCACCCACCATCAGTCCACGGGGTTCAGAGGGATCAGCACTGCCCACACCCTGAACTCCAGGTGGGCTGTGAGCTGCTGAGGGCGCCCCTGAGAATGACGCCAATACACGGAAAGCAAAGGTGCCAGGTAAAAGCAGGACCAAATCCTGACTGCATCGTTTGAGGCTTTGACTCCAGCCTGTCCTGAAATGAGATCTACCCCTGGACTTTCTGCTCACACAGCCAAAAACTCCCTTCTGCTTGCACTAGTTTGAATGCGAGTTCCTGGATGTGCTGTTCCCTTTGCCCAGAATGCCCTTCCCTTCTCTCTCTGTAAGACTGGCTCCTTTCCCCCCTCGGTCTCAGTTTAGATGTCACCTCCTTTGAGACACCTTTCCTGAATATCCTACTTAAAGGTCTCCCATTTCAGATCTGTTTTTCCATTTCTTAGCCCTCTGGATTTTTGTTTTTGTTTTTGTTTTGTTTTGCCTCATCACACGTAACACAGCTTGCATCATTTCACTTATTTGTATGTTTACTTCCTTTCAAGATTGTCCCCCATTTGAGTAAAGGCAGGGGATAAGGTGGTCTCAAGCTCCATTGCACCCACAGGGCCTGGGATGTTGCCTTATCATAGTAGCCACCCACTGTTTATTAAATAAATGCATACTTCTTTTTTCCTAGTTGCACAAAGTCTTGAATACTGAATAATCTATGTCACTTAAGAGAGGAAAAACCGTGAATTGGCACATGATTTTTAGGCCTAGAAACTATTTTACTACATTAAAAGTTCCTCAAGGAGTGTTTTATTGCATTTTCATTTTCTGCTTACCCTAAATATCTTGCATGGGCCCTTACCCATAGCATGTGTACAATTACGTGATTTTTTCTCCCAATTATAATGCCAATTAAGTCAGCAAAGGAGCCAGGCAGTATTGAACTGACAATGATACACTCAAAACTGTAATTCCTCCTTTCAGAAGCTACTGTAAGACTCCAATGGGACCGGGTAGACACTGGGGGAAGAAAATTTTCCAGGGAAGTGGATTAGAGCACTGTAAATATTTATTGAATGAATCATAAGTCTTTGTAGCTAAACAAATTCCAGAAGGGACGAGACAGAGAGAGAGAGATGAAGACAGAGAGAGATAGAGAACTCTAAAACCCTCAGTCACTGGGACAGATGAGTAGAACTTAACAACCACACCATAAGCTCTGACGTCAGTTCTGCTTCCGACACGATGTTTCCAGGTCCCATGAGTAAACTTTCAGTAACCTATGAAAACATTACTTAGCCCCCGTCTCCTCTTCCTTCCACTCTCCTCCAGCTCCTAATGAGGCTGGCCACGGATCTGGGTCAGTGGGAAAAGGAGGATCAAGTGCTATCGTGCTGGGGCTACAAGATCTAAGTCAGGACATAAAATGTGGATCCCCCATGTCTTGGTCAAGTCATGTAATCTACCAAGAGTCTGTTTCTTCTCATCCATAAAGAATGGATAAGAGCACCCACTGGATGTAACTCACAAACTGTTTCTATATATTGAATAATGTACTAGTAAAATATTTCATAAATTACGTAAATATTATCAAAATTCAGTTACTAAACATAATCTATTTTTATGATTATTGATACAAATCTCCACTCAGAGTTTTAGAGTTCCACAAAGATGAAATCTCTATAATGATTTAGTTCTTTAGGGGCACCTAAGAGCTGTTGAAAAAAAAATATGATCCAACTACTTGTGATGAAAGCACTTTCAGAAAAGAGTTCCTGATATTCCCTAAACCTAAAGAAAACCTTCAGCTGCATTATTTGTTTCTTTCTGATAGTAATAATAGTATATAATAACAATGTAAACTAGTAATCCTAGTGAATCTTTTGTTTTTCTACTAGGTTTTAAGCTTCTACAGCCTTGCCTTCAAGTTACGTAAGAGATCCAGCGTCTCCTTATTATGAAAAATTAGGTCCTTAGCGCCTTGCTAAGAGCCCTAGGCCATTTTCTACCCATGTTCCAAGGGTCTGAAATAGCATTTTCTAGGCACAAAGGAGAATCCTTCTTGAAGATAAACCCTTCTAAATGTTCTTGTGTCACCCCCTTTGGGTCACATCTGAGTATCCAGGCCATAGAAGACATCTGATTAAAAGTTGCATTAAAGATGAAGCCTAGAATTATTTAAATAAAATTTCACGGTTATCCAAAAGCTGTAAAAAATTTTTGTTTTAACTGTAAACAGTTTTCTCTGGTCTCTTAGTTAGCTGTTCTCTCTTGATCATAGGAAACAAAAGCCTCATACAATTTCATTCATTTATACACTCATTTGTTCATTTATTTATTCAACCATTCATCATACATTTATTGATATTACAGACAATGTTTAAGCTTTGGGAATATAAAATTGAACAAGAAACAGCCTTTGTGAAGTATATATTGATACAGACATATCAACAAATAATTGTAATGTTATCAGGGCTTTAATAAAAATATGTACCAAGAGGTAAGGAAGCTCAGAAGAAAAGTGGCATTTTTTTTTTCTGCAGGAGTTGGAAGAGATTTCACAAAGTGATGAAATAAGACAGGTATTCACAAAGATTGGAAGATAGGTAGAAAATAGGGAGAAAATCATTAATTATAAATTAAATAACTAAATGAGTTGATATAGAGAAAGGATTTAGACCACTGATTGGTACAGTAAGTGCCACTGAGATTATAGCTAATATTAGTGTTAGCGTCACCATCATCATTGTCTAAACAATAGGAACCATCAGGGTGCTCACCAACTCCAGTCTTTCTTAGGTGTGATTTTCTGTGCTGACATCACTCTCACCTTCAACAGGTTCAAGTTCCAAAGGTTCTATTTAATAAAAATCCAGCAACACCAAGGTAAAGCATGAATACTAACCACCTAGCCTACTCCAGTCTAGTGCACTTTCTTTATCCAGCTAAAAACACTGGGCCATAAATACAAGCTTTGTAATAAGGGAAGGGAATAGATAGAAGAGATTAAGGTCAAAACTCTATATTTAATTTATAAACAAAGATATTGGAGAAGAGAGGGGAAAGGTAAGGGGGCTCACTTTTCTTAGAACAAAGTCAATGTGCCTAAGAGTTTCATCGTAGGACATTGAATGGTACTAGCAACAGAATGTGAGATACTGGCTGTTGATTAGTCAGTATAGGGTAAGCTCTGCTGCAAAACCAACAAGGATGATCTCTCAGTGGGTTAACACACAGCAAGTCTGCCATGAGTCTAGAAGCTCTTCGGGGCCACTCCCTTCAAAGTGCTGATTTGGGGACCCAGTCTAATTCCCCCTTATAGCTATGCCATCTGGAACACAGGGCTTCCAGGTCACCACAATACGGAAGAGAGAACTGGAGAGTGACACACCTGTTAATAAATGCTTTGACAGAAGTGACCCACATCAATTCTGCTTCTACTCACAACTCATTCACCATAACTAGCCACATGATCTTATTTAACTATGTGAGTATTAGAGAATTTGTGGGAGTATGTGGGTATTTGGAGAATGGAGTTTCTGGACAATTTTGGCTCAGCTATATTATAATTTAATTTTTATTTTTATTTTTTGCAGAGGTGGAGATTGGGGAGAATGCTTTTGCTGTTTTTTTCCCTTATGAATAGTTTTCTACTAGTTAGATTCACTTTTCTCAGTACACTGAAAAATCATAGATTTTTTTTTTTAATTGTGCTCCCTAGGACTTAGTACCACTGCTGACAATAATAGGTGTTGAATAAATAAATAGATAGATTCTTTAGATAAAGCCAGTATAGATTATCCATGTTGTTGCCAAAACTGTATCCAGAAGTCAGCTGCCAGAACTTTATTCTGGTGATTAAACTGATTTTATTAGTAGTAATGTAGTTAATTCATTTCATTATTTGAGGAATTACCTGCGGGAACAGTAATCAAATTGACTCAATTCTTTCACTGTTTACAAAAACAAGCCAGTACTACAAGTCTCTACAGTATGCATTCAACTACCTAACCCATCACTTGCCATTTTATCCACATAAGGGTTTTCCTTTCTCTTTCTTAGTGTCGCATTAAAGCTTCCTTCTGCCCTCGAGATGTTTTATAAGGAAAAAAGAAATAAAGCTTACATTATTTTTTCCATATATTACTATCTTGGTTTATTGTTTTCTGCTTGTGTAAAATCTTAATTCATATTAAAGGAAAATATTTAATTCAGCTGTTCTTAAGAGAAAAATAGCATTCTTCCACTTCAAATATTTTCTTTGTCAAAATATTCCTTACATATTTTATTTGTTGTTTAATTTCTTATTTCTCCAATGGAGAAAAGCTTGAAAGCCACTGTTCTCCGTATCTTCACCTTCTCTATTTTGCAGACCTTGTAAGTGATGTCATTGCATTCACCTATGCCTTTACAACCTTTAAACAGCATCTTAGTTGTCAAAGAAAAACAATCCTTCTCTTAATTCTAACAAAGACATATACGGCCTGGCCAAGCACAACACCAGGCAGATAATATTTATTCAAATATGTTCGAGTTCTAATTCTCCAAACTCTCCAGAAATGATACCCAACCAGAGATTCTGAAAAATCACGATTGATGCAAATGAAGTCCATTCATTATTCTTATCCCTAATTCATCAAATTATATGCCCAGATTGGTCACCATCATCTCCATAAAAACGACAATTGACTTAAAGTCCTAATGGAAATACACATATCTATTTCAAAATTCCCTGAAAGCATTTCTCTTAGAAACATAGTCAATAAATGCTGTTGGTGAACAGCTCCCTTCAATAAAATCAGTATGTTGCAATTAATTCAGGTCTTGAATTCCTCTACCCAACAGTAATAGTGAAATCTTGATAACTCATAATGCTTGGGTATTCTCCATAGCCAGGATCCTCTAGACCAACAGTCATCAAATAGGCTATCAGAATAGACTAGCGTACAATGACCAAGCATGAGGTATGCTGTAGTGTGTTTGCTGAAAACAATAAAGTATCAACATTTTAAAATTATTTTCTTTTTTAAAATGTGATACAGGTGAACTCAAGCATGTCTTTATGTCTTTATCATTCATTTACTTTGAATATATGAGAACTGTGTATAACTGCAGTTTATCCTGAATAGCAGTCCACAGTTTAACACGATGCCAGTAAATGTTAACAGTTGTAGCAATTATACACTATGGTGTGTGAAAAAAATACTGAGAATTTCTTCAACATCTGGGTATTTCCAAGAGAATCTATTACATATGTGAATGTCAAGGATATTACAACAGAGAAAAGGTTGGGAATTACTGTTCTGGGTAAGCCTTGGTGAATATTCCTGAAACTCTTTTCTGCTATATTTGGTCTAAAGCAAATATAATTTTTCTCTTGGCTATAATTCTGTGGTATAAAGTTTCCATATTCAGACACTTAATTCACATCTAAAATATAAAGTTGATAACTTGGTAGTGTTTCTCCTCTACTGAAACCATTTTTTTAAATAATTTAAGTTATTTCACTAAAGTATATCCCACTCACCCCCTTGAAACCAAGTAACTCTGTGATCTCTACCAGCAGCTCAAATATTTGCATCCACTTCAAAGAGCAAACAGAAAAAGAGACAGTATTTCAGTTCCAATATATCAGTTGAATGACTTTAAGAAATATTATCCTGAATGCTCATTTATGGCTGTTATGTCATCAAATTGAAACCACAGAGGCATTGTGAAAATAATTGATGTACACAACACTTTTTTATGATTATGACACTATTATGCAGAAGTTCTAGGAATTCAAAGAGTTTGTCTTTTTAAAAAAATCTCACAATGATATTCCTTAAGCCAGCAATAAACTCTCAAAGACGGCTAATATTATGCAAGATCCCTTAGCAAGCTCCTGTAACTGACAAATATAGTTTGGCCGTATATTTAAAATACTGTTCGCCATTTGTTCATAGCAACATACTTGCAGTCCATGGGTTCGAGAAAATGGATAATTTAATATGAAATATATGACCTGCAACTCATGTACATTTCTCTAAAGAGTCCCAAACTGCTTTCAAACAATGAGTCTGTGTGTGAAAAAAACATTTAAGCAATTTTAAACTGTCCTAAAGCAAAAAAGACTCTAGTTGTAAATAAGTATTTTATAGATTGTGTTTAAATAAAAGTCAGTAGAAGAACAGAAAAGAAATCCCATCACATCTGAAACTACTTATATCGCCTATTCAATAAACAAAAACACATAAACCAATGTAAAATTTATTTGAGTTGAAATAAAGAATATTTCCAAGGAAGAGTATTCATCCAGAGTGAATATTTATAGAAAAGCTCTATTCCTCAAAAAATATATGTGTTTATAATGCCAAACTTGGCCAGAATCCTTAAGTTTAAGGCTATTTCATGAAAGTTTTCTAACAAATTTGCTTGGGACAAAAATATTGGCTTAAAAAAATGCCCAAGGATTATCAAAAATCACTTTAGAAAAGGCAGTAAAGATGTTAAGTGAAAAATTTACCCCCAATCCTTTTCCTTTGACAAAATATATTCTTAAATCATCTTTGTGAGTTTCCAACATATATTCACAGTAGAAAACTGTCTCTATTTTTCTGCCCAAAACATTCATAAATTATAACAACTTATTTCTGTTTTATGACTATTCAAAACTTAAATACAATTAATCACATTCAAAAGTGGGGAAATATGCAATAGTTTATAAGAATGAATAACAAATGCAATTTGTAGAAGTATTGACATTAAAATTTTAATGACAGTTATGCTAATTGTGCCATAAAACTTCACACAGGATGAATATAAGAGCAATCATCCCAAGCACTGGTCTTAAAAATACAAGGCAACATAGAATAGAATAGATATTTTGATGTTAATTTTGGCAAGCAATTTTATCTAGTTTTTATATCTGGGTCTTTGCACCACCTAGAATCCCCCTCCCAGCCAGCTGTTTCCAGAGAGGTTGTGACAGCCGAGTTCTCTTTTTTTTTTTTTAATTTATTTATTTGGCTGCATCGGGTCTTAGTTGCAGCATGCAGGATCTTTCGTTGCGGCGTACGGGCCACAGAGCACACGGGCTGAGTAACAGCGGCGCGTGGGCTTAGTTGCCCCATGGCATGTGGGATCTTTGTTCCCCAACCAGGGATCGAACCTGCGTCCCCTGCATTGGAAGGCATATTCTTAACCACTGGACCACCAGGGAAGTCCAGCCAAGTTGTCTTATCCATGTAACCTCCAGGATTTTGTGTGAAGCTCCTTATGCCAATCTCATTGCAGCACTCATCATGATGAAACATAATTTCCTCTTCACTTGTCCTCTTCACTAGCTGAAAGGTTCTTGATGTCAGTGACCACATAGTATTATGTTGTTATTATGTATTTCATGTTGCTATCACCTAAAATGTGCTCAATAAATAATTGTCAATTACTGCTAAATAGATGACCCCCAAAATACAAAGTAAGTACTGGTACTTGAAAATCATATAAACAATTTGTTTTAGTGTCAGGAACACATACTTTTCACTTGAAAATATAGTTCTGCCACCACACATCCAATATAGATGCTGGGCTAAGGGCTTGGGGAAAACAATATTATTTTGAGACCATTCTACCCTTTTAAACAAGCTATATAATAGTTCTCATGAAATCTGCTTATAAACTCCCCATTTCTATGTTGCCTTAGTTGAAAATAGTCACAACCTAAAATTATGGTGCCTGTTCTTCCACTGTAAATAACATTTTGTTTTTCAGCCTGAGCTCCTCTCAGTGGCTATTCTAAAACTCTGTCATTCTTCTTGAGTTCTCTACTAATGCCCACATCATCTTCAGGAGATGACTTCAACTCCTTCTTGAATTTAACCTTCTTGAACTCTTCCCATCCCCATCGTCCCCTCAAATTGTCTTCATGTGATTACTCCTTTATCTCCTTTCATCCAGGGCTTCCCTGGTGGTGCAGTGGTTGAGAATCTGCCTGCCAATGCAGGGGACACGGGTTCGAGCCCTGGTCTGGGAAGATCCCACATACCACGGAGCAACTGGGCCCGTGAGCCACAATTACTGAGCCTGCGCATCTGGAGCCTGTGCTCTGCAACAAGAGAGGCCGCGATAGTGAGAGGCCCACGCATCACGATGAAGAGTGGTCCCCGCTTGCCGCAACTAGAGAAAGCCCTCTAGCACAGAAACGAAGACCCAACACAGCCATAAATAAATAAATAAATAAATAAATTTTTAAAAAAAGAAAATAGTCACTATCTCCTTTCCTCCAGTCAAAGATGAAAAGACATCCCACCTCCTGTACTTGTTTCTGGATATAAGGTCAATATACAAAAGTCAATTACTTTCTTATATACCAACAATGAATAAGTGGAATTTGAAATTAAAAACATATCTCCGTTTATATTAACACCCCCAAAAATGAAATACAAAATAGGTACAAATTTAACAAAATATGTACAAGATCCATATGAGGAAAACTGCAAAACTCTGATGAACAAAATCAAGGAATAACTAAATAAATGGAGAGATATTCCATGTTCATGGATAGGAAGGCTAAATATTGTCAAGGTGTCAGTTCTTCCCATCTCGATCTATAGATTCAAGGCAAGGCCAATCAAAATCCTAGCAAGTTATTTTGTGGATATAGACAAATTGATTCTAAAGTTTATATGGAGAGGCAAGAGAATCAGAATAGACAACACAATACTGAAGAACAGAACAAAGTTGGAGGCTCAACACTACTCAACTTCAAGACTTAGTATAGGGCTTCCCTGGTGGCACAGTGGTTAAGAATCCACCTGACAATGCAGAGGACATGGGTTTGAGCCCTGGTCCAGGAAGATCCCACATGCCATGGAGCAACAAAGCCTGTGCACCACAACTATTGAGCCTGCACTCTAGACCCCGCGAGCCACAACTACTGAGCCTGCGTGCCACAACTACTGAAGCCAGGGCTCCTAGGGCCCGTGCTCCACAACAAGAGAAGCCACCACAATGAGAAGCCTGCGCACCACAGCAAAGAGTAGCCCCCACTCACCGCAACTAGAGAAAGCCTGCATGCAGCAACGAAGACACAACACAGCCAAAAATAAAATAAATTAAATTAAATTAATTTTTTTTAAAACATTAAAAAAAAGACTTAGTATAAAGCTACAGTAATCAAGACAATGTGGTATTTGTGAAAGAACAGACAAACAGATCAACGCAAAAGAATTGAAAGCCCAGAAATAAGACCACGTAGAGTCAACTGATCTTTGACAAAGTAGTAAAAGCAATATAGTGGAGAACAGCTAGTTTTTTCAACAAATTGGACTGGAACAACTGGGTATCCACATACCAAAAAAAAAAAAAAAAAAAGACTCTAGACACAGTTCTTATATCATTTTCACAAAAATTAATTCTAAATATATCATAGACCTAATGCAAAATGCAAATGTAAAGCATAAGACTATAAAACTCCTAGAAGCTAACATAGGAGAAAACCTAGATGACTTTAGGTATTGTGATGACTTTTTAGATATAATACCAAAGGCACAATCCATAAACGAAATAATAAGCTGAATTTCATTAAAATTAAAAACTGCTCTGTGAAAGACAGTGTCAAGAGAATGAAAAGACAAGCCATAGACTACGAGAAAATATTTGCAAAAGACGCATCTAATAAAGGACTGTTATCTAAAATATGCAAAGAAGTCTTAAAATTCAACAGAAAGAAACCTAAGAACCCAATTTAAAAATGAGGCAAAGACTTCAACAGACACCTTGCCAAAGAATGTGTACAGGTGAAAAATAAACATGAAAAGATGCTCTACATCATATGCCATCAGAGAAATGTAAATTTAAACAACAATGAGATACCACTACACACCTATTGGAATGGACAAAATCTGGAACTCTGAAAACACCAAATCCTGAAGAGTATATGGAGCAACAGGAACTCTAATTCATTGCTGGTGGGAATGCAAAATGATACAGCCATTTTGGAAGATGGTTTGATGGTTTCTTACAAAACTGAACATACTCTTACCATATGATCCAGCAATTGCACTCTTTGGTATTTACTCAAAGAGTTGAAAACTTATGTCAACACAAAAACCTGCACACAGATGTTTACAGCAGCTTTATTCATAATTGCCAAAACTTGGAAGCAACCAAGATGTCCTTCAGTAAATAAACTGGTACATTCAGACAAAGGATATTATTCAGTGCTAAAAAGAAAAAGGTTATCGAACCATGAAAAGACATGAAGAAAACTTAAATGCATATTAGTAAGTGAAAGAAGCCAATCTGAAAAAGGCTACATACATATTGCATGATTCCCACTATACAACATTCTGAAAAAGGCAAACCTCTGGAGACAGTAAAAAGATCAGTGTTTGCCAGGGATTTTGTGGAGCAGAGAGGAGGAAGAAGGATAAATCGGTGGAGCACAGAGGATTTTTAGAGCAGCAAAAATACTCTGTATGGTACTATATGTACAATACTCTGTATGATACTGTAATGATGGATACTTGTCATTAGACATTTGTCCAAACCCATAGAATATATAACACAAAGAGTGAACCGTAATGTAAACTATGGACTTTGAGTGATCATGATATGTAGATATAGGTCCATCAGCTGTAACAAATTGCACTCCTTGAGCCCATAACCCCACCTCTGGCGGGGGATGTTGATACTGGGAAAGGCTATGCATGCATGCATGGGGGCAGGGTAATCCCTGTACCTTCTTCTTAATTTTCCTGTGAGCCTAAAACTGCTCTTAAAAAAATTGTTTTTATCCTTTCTCAATTCCACTTATTCCTCTAAATACTACTCATTTCTTTCCTTCCTTTTACAAGAAAACTCAAAGAGTGTCAATACTTCTGTGTTCGATTTCTCTTCTCGAATCCACTCTTACTGCTCTTGTCAAGGTCACCAGTGACTTGGACTTGCTGAATCCAATGATCAATTCTCAGTCCTCCCTTTACCCCCCTGCCCTTCCCAGGGTCTGGCACAGCTGGTGACTCCCTCTTCTCTGACACTTTCTTCCCTTGGCTTCACATCACTCTTTCATGGTTTTCCTTCTCCCTTTCTGGCTGCTCCATCAGTCTGCTTTGCTGGTTCCTGCTCCTTTTTCTAACCTCTAAACACTGGAGTGCCCCAGGGCTCTGTCCTTTGCCCGCTTTGCTCTACCTCACTTCTCTGGGGATTTCATGAAGTCTCAGTCAGTCTTGGCTTTAAACCCCATCTATATGCTGATTTAATCCCCAGATTCACAGATCTAGTTAGGACCATAAAAAAATAAAATTGTTTTTATTTTTAAAAATAGGAGGGGGGACTCATAAGGGTTTTTATTTACAAGCATGAAGATAAAAGGTAGCTTAAAGTTCATAAAGTCCAAACCCTACAATCTATAGCCAGGGAAAGGGAGATCCAGAGGGAGTAAGATACTTGTCCAAGGTGAGAAAAGATTCCAACATTAGAAAATTTTCCAAGCAAAAGCATTGCTCTCATTTTTCCAAAGGGGGAAAAAAAGCATATGTGTGAAAGTATGTGTTCAGGAACAGGCAAACAAGTTTGACATCATTTTGCATAGACATGTATAGATTAAGTAACTTTCTGAATATTTTGTACCAAAAATAGATTTAGCTGGAAATGTCCAGGTAACTGGAGACTTGTAAATTTTTTTTCTTCAATCATCTAAATGATTGCCCTAATTCTCTGCTTCACTTTAATACATGGACACCACTATACAGTACAAATTTAAAATGCTACACCTTTTAGACAGACACCTCCATCTTTAGAACCTATTAATATTTATACTTCAATATTAAGTCTCTGGAGCCTAATCAGGTGGCACATGGGGGCCAAAAAGGAACATATTCGAATGTAACAGACCCATCAGCAAACTAAACCTAGAAAACCTTCTATAAAATGTGTGACTTGACTCTGAAGGGAAATTCTGACCTGCAGAGCTAATAGCTTGCAGTCAGTTCACTTGCCTGTTCTTATTGTCTTAACACATTGGGAAATTTCCCAAAATTGCCATACAGGTCATTTATTCATTCTGTCACATTTGCCAAGAAATAGCATGCCTATAAAAAGAGCAAGAGAAAATATCGTCCATCACCTCCCCAAACATCTAGAATAGATTATATTCTCTTATTTTTCATGTCATTTAATAACAGTACTGGTGCATTTTAAACAGTATAAAGAGCAGCATTCAACCATCTCTGGGATGGTGGGGCTACTTTGCTTCTGACATCTCTGTCAGTGTATTTTAATAAAAAAGGTGATGAATGTTTAGTGTCTTTTCATCTGAAAGTGAATGCCTTGAGGGCTTTTATTCATGTTCATTTTATTCCTGAAACATTTCAAGCCTACAGACCAGGATAGAACAGACAGAGACTCCTGTATCCCTACTACCAAGATTAAATGATATTAACTTTTTACCATATTCGCTTCAACTTCTGTATCTATCCATCGATGTACCTCAGCCACTCACTCTTATTTCCTCTTCTTCCACAGAAGTAGACACCATTGCAAGGTCTATGTGTATCATCCCCATGAATGAGGAGAAGAAGAAGAAAATAGAAGAGAAGGAGCTGGAAGAGGGAGAACAGGAGGGAAGGAAGGGATAATGCAAAAAGAAGAGGAGGAGGTATTTTAATATTTTCCAGATGTATTACAATGAGCATATATTAGTTTTGCAATAGGAAAAAAAGTCATTGTAAAAGTAGAAATTAAAACTACAATATTGTCTTATTTCAAGAAGTATAGGTGGAAAATATTCTGGAAAGATCGTGTTCTATCACAGTTTGGAAAAGGATGTGTGGACAGACCTGGTTTGTTCTACCTGAGCAGGGCATGTACAGAGGCAGGACTACTCCCACCATCCCTGAATGTGTGCCATTCCTCCATTGGTGGTGGCTGGGACCAGCATTCCCCTCCATCCTCTCAACATCCAGGTGAGTGAACTCCTGGTGTCACTTTGTTATGAAGCACACCGTCTACATCAATACTACATTGCTAAAATTCATTACAGGCCACTGTTCCTTCGATTAGGAAAATAGGAGACTGTTGGCAACCATGGTGAGAGTAGTTTTTTAAAATTGGTGGGGAGGAAAGATAGTCTTGTCAACAAACGGTGTTGGAACAATCAGACAATCACAGGCAAAAGAGTAAAAAGGACCTTAGCCTAAACTTCACACCTTATAAAAACTTAAAATAACTCACGGATCTAAATATGAAATGCAAAACCTAAAACTTTTCGATAAAAATGTAAGAGGAAAACGTCATGATGTGGAGTTAATAGGAGCGTTCTTAGGCATGACAGCAAAGGCATGATCCCTAAGAGAATAAAATCCATAAATTGGACTTCATCAAAATTAAAACTTTTGCTCTGATGAAAAGATAAGCCACAAATCATGTACCTCACAGTGGACTTGTATTCAGAATGTGTAAAGAAATCTCTAAACTCAGCAGTAAATAAACAATCCAGTTAGAAAATAGATGAAAGATGTACGGATATTTTACCAGGCATATATAAAATGCAAGTAAAGACATGAAAAAATCCTCAATATCTTTAGCCATTAGGGAAATGCAAGTTAAAGCTACAGGGAGATACCTCTACGCACCTATTAGAATGGCTAAATTAAAAAAATACTTATAATACCGACTATTTTTGTTACTTCTTGTGAGTCAAACTATCTCATTTATTTATTTATTTATTTTGGCTGCGTTGGGTCTTCACAGCTGCGCGTGGGCTTTCTCTAGTTGTAGTGAGCAGGGGCTTCTCTTGTTGAAGAGCATGGACTCTAGGTGCATGGGCTTCAGTAGTTGTGGCACATGGGCTCAGTAGCTGTGGCACGTGGGCTCAATAGTTGTGGCTCGCAGGCTCTAGAGTGCAGGCTCAGTAGTTGTGGCGCACAGGCTTAGTTGCTCCACGGCATGTGGGATCTTCCCAGACCAGGGCTTGAACCTGTGTCCCCTGCATTGGCAGGCGGATTCTTAACCACTGCACCACCACGGTTAGTCAAACTATTTCAAAATACAAAGTTATTTTATAAAAAGTGGTGAGATTGCAGGGTTGATCAGGCAAATGGATGTGAGGAAGTGGAGTCAGTGAGTGAACATCATTCTGGAAAAGTATCTGACCAGCTATCTCCATGGAACATGGCCCTGCAGAGTGGAACATTGGCAGGCAAACACAGAGGTGGAAGAGCGGCAGCCCGAACAGCAGAGCAGAGTCTTCAAGAACTTGAACCCCAACTTCTTCAGGCTGACACAGACTCAAAAGCTTAAAGCTCTATGATCTTAAGAAACAAATCTGTGCCTCAGTTTCCTCATCTGAAAACAGGAAAAACCACAGCATCCATTTTGAGGGATCATTTTGAGAATTAAATGGAAAACATCACACATATAACATGATAAGTGTTCAGTCCATTTTAACATTTAATTGTTATTATAATTAACCTAAATTTTGCCTAAAATTGACAATTCTCAAAGTATCTTAATTCATTCATTTTCTCTTCTCCTACACCTTATTGTCAAAAACCTTCTCTTACTACATTTCAATCCCTGTTCCTACCTGCCTTCTCTGTGGAGACTGCTATTCTATATAATTTGTGCTTTTTAATGATTTTGATTTTTTCATTCTAAATTTAAGAATTTTTAATTTTTTCAAATGTAATGATCTAAAATGGATCTTTTGGGACTTCCCTGGTGGTCCAGTGGTTAAGACTTTGCCTTCAACTGCAAGGGGTGCAGGTTCAATCCCTGGTTGGGGAGATCCCACATGCCTCATGGCCAAAAAACCAAAACATAGAACAGAAGCAATATTGTAACAAATTCATTAAGGACTTTAAAAAATGGTCCACATCAAAAAAAATCTTAAAAAAATAAAATAAAATGGATCTTTTAAAAATAAGTGCAATTTTAAAAAGAATTTTATTTTATTTTTATTTTTTTTAGCATATTTATTGGAGTATAATTGCTTTACAATGGTGTGTTAGTTTCTGCTGTATAACAAAGTGAATCAGCTATACATATACCTACAACTCCATATCTCCTCCCTCTTGCATCTCCCTCCCACCCTCCCTATCCCACCCCTCTAGGTGGACACAAAGCACCAAGCTCTTCTCCCTGTGATATGCAGCTACTTCCCACTAGCTATCTATATTACATTTGGTAGTGTATATATGTCCATGCCACTCTCTCACTTCATCCCAGCTTTCCCTTCCCCCTGCCCATGTCCTGAAGTCCATTCACTACGTCTGCATCTTTACTCCTGTCCTGCCCCTAGGTTCTTCAAAATCTTTTTTTTTTTTTTTAGATTCCATATATATGTGTTAGCATACAGTATTTGTTTTTCTCTTTCTGACTTACTTCACTCTATATGACAGTCTCTAGGTCCATCCACCTCACTACAAATAACTCAATTTCATTTCTTTTTATGGCTGAGTAATATTCCATTGTATATATGTGTCACATCTTCTCTATCCATTCATCTATCAATGGACACTTAGGTTGCTTCCATGTCCTGGCTATTGTAAATAGAGCTGCAATGAACATTGTGGTACACGACTCTTTTTTAATTATGGTTTTCTCAGGGTATATGCCCAGTAGTGGGGTTGCTGTGTCATATGGTAGTTTTATTTTTAGTTTTTTGAGGAACCTCCATACTGTTCTCCATAGTGGCTGTATCAATTTACATTCTCACCAGCAGTGCAAGAGTGTTCCCTTTTCTCCACACCCTCTACAGCATTTATTGTTTGTAGATTTTTGGATAATGGCCATTCTGACTGGGGTGAGGTGATACATCATTGTACTTCTATTTGCATTTCTCTAATGATTAGTGACATTGAGCATCCTTTCATGTGTTTCTTGGTAATCTGTATATCTTCTTTGGAGAAATGTCTATTTAGGTCTTCTGCCCATTTTTGGATTGGGTTGCTTGTCTTTTTGATATTGAGCTGCATCAGCTGCTTGTATATTTTGAAGATTAGTCCTTTGTCAGCTGCTTCGTTTGCAAATATTTTCTCCCACTCTGAGGATTGTCTTTTCGTCTTGTTTATGGTTTCCTTTGCTGTGCAAAAGCTTTTAAGTTTCATTAGGTATCATTTGTTTATTTTTGTTTTTATTTCCATTTCCCTAGGAGGTGGGTTAAAAAGGATCTTGCTGTGATTTATGTCATAGAGTGCTCTGCCTATGTCTTCCTCTAAGAGTTTTATAGTGTCTGGCCTTACATTTAGGTCTTGAATCCATTTTGAGTTTATTTTTGTGTATGGTGTTAGGGAGTGCTCTAATTTCATTATTTTACATGTAACTGTCCAGTTTTCCCAGCACCACTTATTGAAGAGACTGTCTTTTCTCCATTGTATATTCTTGCCTCCTTTATCAAAGATAAGGTGACCATATGTGCATAGGTTTATCTCTGGGCTTTCTATCCTGTTCCATCGATCTATCTTTCTGTTTTTGTGGCAGTACCACACTGTCTTGATTACTGTAGCTTTGTAGTATAGTCTGAAGTCAGGGAGCCTGATTCCTTCAGCTCCATTTTTCTTTCTCAAGATTGCTTTCGCTCTTCGGGGTCTTTTGTGTTTCCATACAAATTGTGAAATTTTTTGTTCTAGTTCTGTGAAAAATGCCATTGGTAGTTTGATAGGGATTGTATTGAATATGTAGATTGCTTTGGGTAGTATAGTCATTTTCACAATGTGGATTCTTCCAATCCAAGAACATGATATATATCTCCATCTGTTGGTATCATCTTTAATTTCTTTCATCAGTGTCTTATAGTTTTCTGCATACAGGTCTTTTGTCTCCTTAGGTAGGTTTATTCCTAGGTATTTTATTCTTTTTGTTGCAGTGGTAAATGGGAGTGTTTCCTTAATTTCTCTTTCAGATTTTTCATCATTAGTGTATAGGAATGCCAGAGATTTCTGTGCATTAATTTTGTATCCTGCTACTTTACCAAATTCATTGATTAGCTCTAGTAGTTTTCTGGTAGCATCTTTAGGAATATCTATCTATATTATCATGGCATCTGCAAACAGTGACACTTTTACTTCTTTTCCAATTTGGATGCCTTTTATTTCTTTTTCTTCTCTGATTGCTGTAGCTAAAACTTCCAGAACTATGTTGAATAGTAGTGGTGAGAGTGGGCAACCTTGTTTTGTTCCTGATCTTAGAGGAAATGGTTTCAGTTTTTCAACATTGAGAATGATGTTGGCTGTGGGTTTGTCATATATGGCCTTTATTAAGTTGCGATAAGTTCCCTCTATGCCTACTTTCTGGAGAGTTTTTATCATAAATGGGTGTTGAATTTTGTCAAAAGCTTTTTCTGCATCTAGTGAGATGATCATATAGTTTTTCCTCTTCAATTTGTTAATATGGTTTATCACATGGATTGATTTGCATATATTGAAGAATCCTTGCACTCCTGGGATAAACCCCATTTGAACATGGTGTATGATCCTTTTAATGTGCTGTTGGATTCTGTTTGCTAGTATTTTGTTGAGGATTTTTGCATCTATGTTCATCAGAGATATTGGCCGGTAGTTTTCTTTTTTTGTGACATCTTTGTCTGGTTTTGGTATCAGGGTGATGGAGGCCTCGTAGAATGAGTTTGGGAGTGTTCCTCCCGCTGCTGTATTTTGGAGGAGCTTGAGAAGGATAGGTGTTAGCTCTTCTCTAAATATTTGATAGAATTCACCTGTGAAGCCATCTAGTCCTGGGCTTTTGTTTGTTGGAAGATTTTAAATCACAGTTTCAATTTCAGTGCTTGTGATTGGTCTGTTCATATTTTCTATTTCTTCCTGGTTCAGTCTCGGCAGGTTGTGCATTTCTAAGAATCTGTCCATTTCTTCCAGGTTGTCCATTTTATTGGCATAGAGTTGCTTGTAGTGCTCTCTCATGATCTTTTGTATTTCTGCAGTGTCAGTTGTTACTTCTCCTTTTTCATTTCTAATTCTATTGATCTGAGTCTTCTCCCTTTTTTTTTTGGTGAGTCTAACTAATGGTTTATCAATTTTGTTTATCTTCTCAAAGAACCAGCTTTTAGTTTTAGTGATCTTTGCTATTGTTTCCTTCAGTTCTTTTTCATTTATTTCTGATCTGATCTTTATAATTTCTTTCCTTCTGCTAACTTTGGGTTTTTTTGTTCTTCTTTCTCTAATTGCTTTAGGTGTAAGGTTAGGTTTATTTGAGATGTTTATATGAGATGTTTCTTGTTTCTTGAGGTAGGATTGTATTGCTATAAACTTCCCTCTTAGAACTGCTTTTGCTGCATCCCATAGGTTTTGGGTGGTCGTGTTTTCATTGTCATTTGTTTCTAGGTATTTTTTGATTTCCTCTTTGATTTCTTCAGTGATCTCTTGGTTGTTTAGTAACATATTGTTTACCCTCCATGTGTTTGTGTTTTTTATGTTTTTTTCCCTGTAACTGATTTCTAATCTCATAGCATTGTGATCAGAAAAGATGCTTGATATGATTTCAATTTTCTTAAATTAACCAAGGCTTGATTTGTGACCCAAGATATGATCTATCCTGGAGAATGTTCCATGAGCACTTGAGAAGAAAGTGTATTCTGTTGTTTTTGGATGGAAAGTCCTATAAATATCAATTAAGCCCATCTTGTTTAATGTATCATTTAAAGCTTGTGTTTCCTTATTTATTTTCATTTTGGATGATCTGTCCATTGGTGAAAGTGGGATGTTAAAGTCCCCTACTACAATTGTGTTACTGTCGATTTCCCCTTTTATGGCTGTTAGCATTTGCCTTATGTATTTAGGTGGTCCTATGTTGGGTGCATAAATATTTACAATTGTTATATCTTCTTCTTGGATTTATCCCTTAATCATTATGTAGTTTCCTTTTTTGTCTCTTGTAATAGTCTTTATTTTGAAGTCTATTTTGTCTGATATGAGAATTGCTACTCTACTTTTTTTTTTTTCCCAATGCTCTGCACCAGTGATTTTAATAAAAACGTGCTTCTGAGAGAAAATAACTGAGCTGGCTGGTCTGCGGTCCTTCAAACAAAGCAGTCTGGTGTGTAGCTGGGGCCAGTGTCACCACGGCGGAGGGCACCTTGCCCTCAGTGCAGTTCAGCGACTCCCCATTTCTGGACAAAGACACACCCTGGCCCTGTGTCCTTTTAAGAGGGGTGTACCCACTGAGCCGAGAGGCCAGACTGCATTTTTCATGAGATGGTCTCACTTTGAGCTTCATTTTCTTCTTGTCAGGGTCATGCACAACAGCCTGCCTGCTGAGGCTCTGCTTCATGGCCAATGTCTTGCCACAGCCAGCATGCTCACACACAAATGGGCGCTCCTCCTCATGGAACGAGAGGATGTGGCTCTGGAGGGTGAACACAATGGTTTAGGTGCAGCCACAGCCTTCCCTGGGGCACTGACACACATCCCTCTCCGGGGCATGAATTCTCATGTGCTGCTTCAGGAAATCCTTGCATTTAAATGTTTTCTGGCACACATCACACGTTATGTCCTCTTTATGGGTTTCTCTCACAAGTTCCAGAAGCTCTGTCCATGTTTTTGGCACAAAAGAACATTCTTTTTGACATATATAGCCCTCGTGGACCTTCCCATGTCACTTCAGACTGCTGGGGGAAGCAAAGTGTTTTCCACATCCTTTGTGGGTACACCTGAACAGTGGTTCGCTGTTGTGCTGGCACTGATGGATTTTCAGCTGCTGATGCTTCTTAAAGGTCTTCTTACAACCTTAAAACTGCATACATATTGTTTTTGCTGGTTTTCATGTTTGCCTTCAAAATGTTTCTTCAAGTTTGATTTTATGTTGAATTTTTGATCACAGCCACTAGCTGTACAAAGGGCTTTTCTCCGGTGTGAACAGGGCATGGCGGCTGAGGTGGTAGTCACTGACGAAGGCCTTGGTACACCCTTCATGGTCACAAACAAATAGTCTCTCCCTTGTGTGCTTGCACAGGTGCGAGTCTAGTTTCCAGGCCTTGTTGTAATTGGGGCTGCAGTTGGGGAAGGAGCAGATGAACCTCTGAGGGGGAGCCGGGGCTAGGCTCTCGCTGGCTGCAAGGAACATGTCGGCAATGGTCAGGGATGACACCGCCTCAGCAACCAAGTCAGGCTGGCTCTAGGATGCCTGGTGCCAGACACTCAGCCATGTGCTGAGCCATGTGCTGTGAACTGATGCTGACCAACTGCTCCAGGAGATCCTACGCGTGACCCCACTGCACTTCTGGGAGTGCGGCCCCGGCGGAGTGGGGCGGGGCTGGAGTGCCCACTCCAGCTTTCTTTTGATTTCCATTTGCATGGAATATCTTTTTCCATCCCCTCACTTTCAGTCTGTATGTGTCCCTAGGTCTGAAGTGGATCTCTTGTAGACAGCATATGTATGGGTCTTGTTTTGTATCCATTCAGCCAGTCTTTGTCTTTTGGTTGGAGCATTTAATCCATTTACATTTAATGTAGTTATCAATATGTATGTTCCTATTACCATTTCTTAATTGTTTTGGGTTTGTTATTGTAATCTTTTCCTTCTCTTGTGTTTCCTGCCTAGAGAAGTTCCTTTAGCATTTGTTGTAGAGCTGGTTTGGTGGTGCTGAATTCTCTTAGCTTTTGCTTGTCCATAAAGGTTTTAATTTCTCTGTCAAATCTGAATTAGATCCTTGTTGGGTAGAGTAATCTTGGTTGTAGCTTTTTCCCTTTCATCACTTTAAATATGTCCTGCCACTCCCTTCTGGCTTGCAGAGTTTCTGCTGAAAGATCAGCTGTTAATCTTATGGGGATTCCCTTGTATGTTAATTGCTGCTTTTCCCTTGCTGCTTTTAATATTTTTTCTTTGTATTTAATTTTTGATAGTTTGATTAATATGTGTCTTGGCATGTTTCTCCTTGGATTTATCCTGTATGGGACTCTCTGTACTTCCTGGACTTGATTGACATTTCCTCACCCATATTAGGGAAGTTTTCAACGATAATCTCTTCAAATATTTTCTCAGTCCCTTTCTTTTTCTCTTCTTCTTCTGGAACCCCTATATTTCAAATGTTGGTACGTTTAATGTTGTCCCAGAGGTCTCTGAGATTGTCCTCAATTCTTTTCATTCTTTTTTCTTTATTCTGCTCTGCAGTAGTTATTTCCACTATTTTATCTTCCAGGTCACTTATCCATTCTTCTGCTTCAATTATTCTGCTATTGATTCCTTCTAGAGAATTCTTAATTTCATTTATTGTGTTGTTCATCATTGTTTGTTTGCTCTTTAGTTCTTCTAGGTCCTTGTTAAACGTTTCTTGTGTTTTCTCCATTCTACTTCCAAGATTTTGGATCATCTTCACTATCATTACTCCGAATTCTTTTTCAGGTAGACTGCCTATTTTGTCTTCATTTGTTTGTTCTTGTGGGTTTTTACCTTGCTCCTTCATCTGCTGTGTATTTCTCTGTCTTCTCATTTTGCTTAACTTACTGTGTTTGGGGTCTCCGTTTTGCAGGCTGCAGGTTTGTAGTTCCCGTTGTATTTGGCGTCTGCTCCCAATAGCTAAGGTTCATTCAGTGGGTTGTGTAGGCTTCCTGGTGGAGGGGACTGGTGCCTGTGTTCTGGTGGATGAGGCTGGATCTTGTCTTTCTGGTGGGCAGGACCACGCCCAGTGGTGTGTTTTGGGGTGTCTGTGACCTTATTATGATTTTAGGCAGCCTCTCTGTTAATGGGTGGGGTTGTGTTCCTGTCTTGCTAGTTGTTTGGCATAGGGTGTCCAGCAGTGTAGCTTGCTGGTTGTTGAGTGGAGCTGGGCTTAGCGTTGAGGTGGAGATCTCTGGGAGAGCTTTTGCCATTTGATATTATGTGGGGCTGGGAGGTCTCTGGTGGACCAATGTCCTGAACTCAGCTCTCCCACCTCAGAGGTTCAGGTCTGACACCCGGCCAGAGCACCAAGACCCTGTCAGCCACATGGCTCAGAAGAAAAGGGAGGAAAGAAAGAAAGAAAGAAAGAAAGAAAGAAAGAAAGAAAGAAAGAAAGAAAGAAAGAAAGAAAGAAAAGGAAGGAAGGAAAGAAGGAAGGAAGGAAAGAAGGAAGGAAGGAGGAAAGAAGGAAGGAAGGAAGAAGAATGAAGGATACAACATAAATAAATAAACTACTTTATTCAAATATCAAAAATTACTAAGAATAAAAAATTAAAAATAATTTTAAAAAGAGTGAAAGAAAGAGAGAGCAACCCAAACCTAAAACAAATCCACCAATGATACCAAGCACTAAAAACTATGCAAAAAGAAAAAAAAATGGACAGACAGAACCCTAGGCAAATGGCAAAGCAAAGCTATACAGACAAAATCACACAAAGAAACATACACATACACACTCACAAAAAGAGAAAAAGAAAATATATATATATATATATATAAGATAAAAAAAAGGAAGAGAGCAACCAAATCAATAAACAAATATACCAATGATAATAAGCTCTAAATACTAAACTAAGATAAACATAAAACCAGGAACAAATTAGATGCAGAAAGCAAACCCCAAGTCTGCAGTTGCTGCCAAAGTCCACCGCCTCAATTTTGGGATGATTCGTTGTCTATTCAGGTATTCCACTGATGCAGGTACATCAAGTTGATTGTGTAGATTTAATCCGCTGCTCTTGAGGCTGCTGGGAGAAATTTCCATTTCTCTTCTTTGTTCACACAGCTCCTGGGGTTCAGCTTTGGATTTGGCCCCGCCTCTGCATGTAGGTCGCCTGAGGGCGTATTTTGGGAAGTCTGAGGTCTTCTGCCAGCGTTCAGTAGGTGTTCTGTAGGAGTTGTTCCACATGTAGATGTATTTCTGATGTATTTGTGGAGAGGAAGGTGATCTCCACGTCTTACTCCTCCTCCATCTTGAAGGCGCCCTAAAAAAGAATTTTAAACAAACTATATTACTTTATTACATATCTGTGGATGAATCCACATAAAACTGGTACATTTAGAGTTACCAAACGGTTATAAATGTAATGAAAGAAGAAATGTTTACCTGAGATAATTACACTGCGAGGAAACAGATTTGATAATTGTGTGCTGACTTTTTCTGTAGGAGGTGAAATTATTTTCTTGGTCCTTCAGGGAGTCACTCTTCTCATCAACAAAGAGCATACCTTTTTTTCCCCAAAGCCCCACATCCTTAGGAGCCATTAAGCATGATTTAAGTTGTCAGCAGATTAATTGAACTTTTTACCAATAAACTATTCACATTTTTTCCTCCAATAATGAGTGATGGAATATGAAGGACGTGTGGAGTGTATTCACATTTGATAGTCATTTTTATCAGAACACTGCAAGCACATATTCTTAAACATTTATCACTGGACTACATTAAAATTGGTAGCAGACAAAAGAAACGAGAGGAGAATCATTATCTAAATTCCTAAAGTACAGAATGATGTGGCTATGACCTTTAATTAATATAATGCTTTACACACAAGAAAGTCTGTCATACATGCCTTATATTGTGTAAGTGTTTATTTTAAATCAACATTAAAAGCCATGAGTATGTAAGATGCTGAGTCACACATATTTAAACCTTTTGATCTTTGACCTGGAGAAGACCACATTCCAAATGACAGATGCACTGAAATATGCATACAATATGAAAAGACAGCAGCGTATTGTCACGTTGTACTTTTCCTCATACCTTGTAGAATTTCCTCATTGCCACCTTCTTTTAAGCAAAAATAACTAGCTGTTCCAAAACATGAACTGGTTTTATAAAATGATCTTTCATCGCTTCAAGGAAGATTACCTATGATCTCAACTGACCTCAAGAACGCTACCGCAGAGCTACCAGCCACTCAAGCAGACCAATTCTGGAAATTATTGAAAGATGTATGGATAAAGCCTTTTATTTTCCTTAAGTGAATTCACTACCCTTCAAAGTTAGGGGTTTGGATGAATAAGTCCAGGGGCTGCTACAGCTGTCTGGCAGGAAAATACAGCATATTAAAGAATGTCTATCAGGTTATCTTGCAAATCAGATCCCTTTCCAATCTAAAAATGTGGTATTGAGCTTGTAGAGCCTCATGTTTAAATAAAAAGTTTTTCCTTAAAAAAAAAAAAGCTTAAGACAAATTACTTTTAAAATATAAATACTTTTTGATTCTCTTTATCAGTGATTGTTGTGTTGTCCTACATTCAGTACTTTTTTTCACTCCAACCAATTTATTCTACTCTGAATAGCAGACTCATCAATTAAAGTTTGTCTCTCTCCTGCCCTGAATGTGCTGATTGCCCCATTTTCTTCTAACAGTTAGTCAAGGCACAAATACAAATTATGGTCTGGGTTTTGTTTCTGCCTTAAAAAAAATTCACACCCAGCAAGGTAACTGAAAGAAATGTTAGCTTTTCCTCCGGATCAGGTTGAGCTTTGTTTATTGCTCTTTTGAAAGCATATTACACAGGACTCATTTGCTCCCCACTTTCTAAGCAGTTCTACAGGGGATGACAGGGTGGGTAAGCCTCAGACCCGGCTTCCGTTCAGGAGAGGGTTTGGGGAGGCTGTGGTGACAGTGGAGAGAAGTTCCTCCAGGCTGGCTGCCTGCCTACTTAATACCATGACACGCAGAGCTGGACAGGACTACTGTCTCACCAGTAATTCCACAAAGTGGATAATGAAGCAGCTCTATTTACTGACTACTAGGCAACTAGGCCAGGACAATCAACTGTAATCACAGCTAATGGCTCATATAAATTGGCTTCATGCAGACCAAGGATCTAGCAGAAACTCAACTCCTTTCCTAGAATTTACTTTGCCAAGATATACTCAGTGTATCGAGTGTTCGTAGGGATCTCCACCCCATACCTGCGGCCACGTAGAGAAGCTGTGAAGAGGACACCAGCTTTCTTCCAAATGGGAGCACTGCCTGCCTAAGAGGATTCCATTTGGGATGAATCTTTCTAGCAGCCTTTATATTTTACAGGACCACTCAGAAACTCTTCTCAGGGGTTCCCATTCACTCTTATAACCATGTGTGGCCTATAATTTCTTTCAGCAGCCAATAGTTTCATTCAGGACCTAGTTTTATGGTAGAGTCACTAGCCCCATTGTTGAAGTCAAATGACGCCTCTTCTCTCTACAAAGGTCTGAAGGATCCCCATTGTTTTATAACTAACTGAGTTGAGTTTTATCTCATATTGGTCCATAAGCATCCTGTAGGCAGCAACTATGGAACTTGACTTTGTATTATCCATAGTGCCCAGAAGAATGCTTTGCACATAATAGATGCCAAATGACATTATAGATTTCAGTAAATTAAAAACCTAATGCTTGACATGTAATAGTGAAAATTGCTAAGTGATTTTGGAAATCAGAAGAACCAGTTCTGCTTTTCCTACACACAGAAAAATTATTTGTATTGTTATGGCTATTACTTTATCCAAATACCTAACCGTAATTAATTACACTTCCTTATGATATCTTCAGAATATGTATGTAATTAGAAAGTGGCTTGGACATAAAATTTTGTTTTAAAAAGTTTTATTGACAACTGATATTATGTTCCTCACTTTCGACTTTGGTGTTTACAAAATTTTAGATAACCAGAAGTTCCATTATGGTCATCACCTTAACGTAAGACCAGCCCTGGTTCGTGTATTATCAGTAATAATTTCCTTTAATCTCTACCAAACATGTTCCTTAAAAAAAAACTTAATTCAATAATGCTAAATATTAAAATAAAACTTTCCTATTTCCATTGTTACAATCACATGGTACCAGAAGGGTCTCAACCCTCAGTGCTAGTTCATTTACTTATTCTAAAATAGGTATATTAATGCCCAGCAGTGTTAATGCCTCTCTAAACAAATCATCATCTGTCTATATACACATGACTCATATTCTTTCCTTTCTCTAGTGATCCAAGAAACATGTTTATTCTATTCCTTTACATCTACATCTGGGAGTCTTATTAGTAGAAGTAAAAATAAATAATTTAGCTTAAATAACTCAGCTTAGCAAATCTGTCCTCTCCTGCAAATTCACACTTACTATCCAGCACTCTGAAAATGCCTCATAGTTATTTCAAAAGGTTTGGCAATTTTGGATATTTTAATTAGTTTTTTTGATCTTTAAATATTCTTATTTTATATAAATACCTAACATCAAATTAGAGCAAATATCTTAAGTGGGAAAAAATAGCGTAAGGAATGCTAGTGAGTACCCCATTAATATCCCTCGACCTTACCGCTTTGTGCATGTGGCCAGCACCTGTGTTCCTTTCCCTAAGGGCTTTTTCTAGCCACTATGCAGCAGGCCAAAAATGCCAGGGAATTAGCCTCCCTCTACAGGAGCTCTCCACTAATGTGGAAGGGAGTTAGCAAATAAATGCCCCAAATCCCTTACCCTGGAAGGGAGCAGATAACACTGAAGTGTGTGTTCTACATAAGCTCCCAAAGGACCCCACCCCCGTGGGATTGCACCCAGTAGCCCACAGTGGTACCTGGCCGGACAATGTACCTTTTTATTGGCTGTCGTCCCTCCCTGTCTTACTGCCCAATTCTCCTACTGAGGTTTGCTTCACCTCCCAAATAAACTTTTTGCACTGCAATCTTTTTCTAAGAGTCTTCTTCTGTGAAAGCTTAAATTAAGACAGTGAGATAAGAGGTCCTGAGAAGCAGATCCTCAGGCTGGGACTCTAGAACTGAATGACTCACCAGCCAAAAGACAATGAGGGGTCCATTACTGGTGGTAAGTGGAGTGGTAACAATCCCAGATATGCTGTGGCAACCCAATTAATAAGCCACTCAGCAAGAATGAACTGGGGCATGATACAGATGGAAGAGGATGTATTGGATGATGCAGTAGCTCCAGCATTTAGAAGATTTGAGGGTAACAGTGTTTAAGAATGATGAAATCGGCTTGTTGTTTTTAAGTGCAATTGAAGCTCTGAAGGAAGAAAAAGACAGGCAGACTCATGCTCCTACCAACTCAGCTCCTGTATTCCTTTGCCTGAGAGCATTCTTGGCCACTGAAGGTATTTTGCCCTTGTGTGCAGTAGACTTAAAGTGCTGGGAATTAATGACTTCCAGGAACAGCATTCAACCCACGAGCAACAGGAATTGGCGTATAAATACCCCAGCTCCCTCACCCTTGGAATAGATGACTCTGAGATGCATGTTCTACACTGGCTCCCAGAGTTTCCTCATTGGCATTAAATTCCAGTAGCCCACAGTGATAACTGGATTGATGATACACTTCTTAATAGTTGACTTCATTCTCTGTCTCCCTTCCCAGTTTGCTTTACATCTTACTTAAACTCCAGTCCTTGTCTCAGGGTCTGCTTTGGGGGACATCCAGGTTAAATCAAATGGTCTTATCCATCATTAATATGACTTCAGTGTTGCACCTAAAGAACCAGGCAAAGCCATGAGGAATATGAAGAATCCAATCAGATATTATTTAAATATTTATAAAAGTTTGGACCCTATCAGGTTAGAAAAATATGAGACAAATTCAGAATAGACTCAAGGGATAACGAGATTAGTTGATTCCTATTAATTGGTAAAGCAACTGCAAGGAGGAAGAATTGGATTTTGTATAAACTGAATTGGGACTTGAATGGGCTGAGATACTACTCTTGTCAGGACCTGTTAAAGCCACTATACACAGGGCTCACGCTGCCCCAAGGCCTTGGCAGTGTCTCAGGACAACAAACATCCTATGATCCAAACAAAATTACATCAGATATGCAACCTTGTCCATCTAAGAAAGTCTTAGTAGAGTAACCTCAATTTACTGGCTTGAAATTTTTCTCTTTGTTCCCCGCACCACCGCACCCCGACCGCCAGGAAAAACTTTTAGATTAAGGGAAGAAGGTGAAAAGGTAAATTCAATATATAATATTCTTGTGCTAAATGTTAGAAAAAACATATGTGTAATTGGCATTGAGTGTAATAATGGAGAATAAAGGATCAGTCAGATGAATCTTGTGATTCCTATTTTAAACGTGCAGTTAGGTAATTCATTTAGACTTGTGATTTTAAATAGAAATATATAAAAGAATTATGGACTTATAAGTAATATTGTAACATTCAGAATAAGTAATATGTTTAGAATCCTCATGTTTATAAATATAATTTAATAGATTTTAAGAATAATTTAAATGCCTGGGAAGGTGTTTGTTCTGATAATTTAACTGCTATTAAAAAATTAAATATATTAAATTTATATATACCTCCTTAAAATTAATTTTAAAATTGACTAGATTTATAAGTAGAATAATTATAAGTTCAAATTTTAAAATGAAGGAAAAACTGGGGTTTGGATTTGCAAACTTTCATAAACCAAATATTAATTTTTACAAATCAAAGCAAGTATAAATTGTCCTGCTCTCAAAGACAACCAAAAGACTCACCCTTTCAGAGTGGAGGCAGTGAAACCATGTTTATAACACTATGGACTTTGTATCTTAAAAGGGGGCAGTCTAGAGCCCCCAGGGTCCCCTGAATTACAAGTGCTCAATGATTTGCATTTTCACCCTCTCACCCTCTTGTCTGAATTTCCTCTATCTACTGCCCTGATTCTTTTAGGATTATTTCATAGTCTTCCTCTCCAGGCCACAGTCTCAGAGATGGTAAAACGACCTCCAAGTGGACTCTAATTGTGATCAACCCTATAAACAGCCATGCTAATGACATTCTCTACACCTCAACCATCCACAAGTTAAATCACATGGGAACTCTGTATCTCCTTTACTTCTTTTCCCCCTCCTTAAAATGATCAGAATAATGTCATGGTCTATGTCTGTTATCCTGATTAACTAAATTTTTACGATTATATGAGGGGAAAGTATCAATTCCTTTAAATAAATAGAACTGTTTTATGTTCAGGATTTGGGGTGTATGTGGGGAGTTTTAATTTGTTTCTTTGTTTTACTTTAATAACTTAGCTAAAACATTTTCTTTCCTTATTAGAAGGCATCTTCATTTCAGTGAATTTCCTAGAAGGTTACAGGGCCTTGTCCAGGGAAATAAAACAAGGCACTGCATTGCCCTGTTTTCCTAGGTAGTTCTGAATAGTAATGGTTGTATTTGCTTTACGTAATGGGCTTCTCAAAAAAAGATAAGTAAAATACTTAAACTTTTAAAAATGTTGGTTACTGTTCACTGCCATAAATCAGTCAGAAGTTGAGGCTAAGAGACCCAAATATTCCGTCTGTCTGATTCACTGCCACTCTTATATAAAGTGGAAGCAGCAGGCAGTGAAGAGTTCCTCATCTGCCCCACCCCAAATCCAAGCCCAAATCCTGCGGCTGCCAACCTCAGCTGGAATCTCCGTGTTGCTTGGAAATCCTGTGACTAAAACTTAGAACTTTTTCTTTCATGCTTTCAAGTTCTCAAGTCTGATCCTACTCCTTAACTCTCAGCAGATGAACCCACTAACTTCACCAGGAAAATAAAGACTATCCCTTATCTTTCCTTGCACAGGCATCCAGCTAACATGTCTTGAAGCACTAAGCAGTATGCTAGAAAGAATATACCTGAGAGAAAAGTAAGATTCAGTCTCTGCCTTCCAGAAATGCATTGCCTAGTGAAGAGGAGGATGTGGGAAAAAATAATTTAAACAAAAGATAGTAAGTGTAGCTGAATGACGTGGGACTGTAATTCACAGTTTTATAAAAGCAACTGGAAGTAAAGTCTTATAAAAGCAGAGTTTTATAAAAGCAACTGGAAGTAAAAAATGTAGTTACCTGGGGTTTTTCTCTGAATTCATTCTAACTACTTCCTAATTTCTAATTTATGATCATTCCCCTATCTTTAACTTCTGCTGGATCCCTTTTAGAAAAATGTAAATGTAAGACACATTCCAAATCATTTTTAAAATTCAAATCAGTCTAATAAATTATAATAGTGCTTAAGACCTTAGTTCCTAGGATAGTGCATTGTTGAATTATTTACAGCATGATGTGAGTGCAAAATAAATAGGGCTTTTTAAAAACCGGTGAATCACAATGGCCTCAGGTCACCAATGACCATTTTTTGTGACAGGAATATATATGTGAATAGAAAGATGGTCATGAATTGATGACCATAACCTTGAACCAGGGTTCAAAAACTCTAAAATTGTATTCTGTCTTTGCTAATGACACAGATCATAACTTCATGCAATAAAACTTCATTTCATTTCAGCCCTTTCTTTCTAGTCCAGTGGAAGTCCACCTCTACCACTAACTACTCCATGACAGCACGCAAGTCTCTTGAACACTAAAAGGATCATAATAACCTGCCTAACTCACATAAATACTATGGGATTCATATCACATAATAGATCCAAAAACACGTTTCAAAGTTTTTTAAAAATACTACATAGAGGAGAAAATGTATGATATTATTATTATTAATACTCATGTGTGGAAGAGCCTGAAATAGTAAAATTGGTGGGGTTGATTTTGAAACCATTTGAAACTAAAGTAATAAAAAATGATAGAGTCCAAGAAAAAGAAAACTAGACATTGAAAAGTCATCTATTGCTAGGCCATTCCAAGCAGTGATCTACAGGTCCTTTGAAAGGAAAAGATTTGCTCGCATTTCCAATATGTGGAACTAAGTGTTCTGTATCAGTCTAGTTTATATCAGTTTTAAGCAGTACAGCAAAACCAAGTTCTAGGTTTTTTAATTTCTTCTTGAACCATTCCAAAACTACAGGGACATCCAGCTCACCATATAGTCCTAGGAGTATGAGCCATATCCTTCCAAGTGTCCTGAGCATTTACATTCCATCGTTCTTAAAAATAATTTTATCAAATGTAAAACATCATATTTTTTCATCAAGTCTAAATTATTATTGAATATAAGACACACCATTTTTTTTAATATACACTACAAAAGAAAGTTCTACTAAACGATGACTTGCCATGACACATCCCAATTCCAGAGATTTTAAAATGAAAAAAAAAAATTATGTCTTAGAATCAATGAATATAATAATTACTGTCTTATTATAAAAGGAATCCATATTTGTTGAAAAATTGCCAAAGACTGGGTATTAGCAGAAACATGGTTGCAAGTCACAGAAAAACTAGATTAAATAAGAGTTTGCGTAACTGGAAATCCATTGGAAGGACAGAGGTTAGGGTTGGTTTAATTCAGGGCCTGAAGGCTATCTCAAGAGCAGTTTCTTTCCACACTCTGATCTGCCTTCCATGGTGTCAGCCTTCCTGAGACAAACTTCTTTCATGGTATGGGTTCCAGGTGTCCCATCTGCACCCCACTCCACACTGGAGAAAGGGCTTCTATCCTGGCACTCCAAGCGAGAATTCTGAAATTCACCTGTACTGTTAAGATCATCTCCGTCATCTCACCTCACCTGAGCTGGAACTGTTGCTTAGAAAATGCAAATGTACATGAAAAGTACACGGACTGCATGGGGAAGGGAGTAATACCCAACCGGAAAATCTGCCTATTGCTAGAAAAAAAACCAAAAAGACAAAAAACAATGGGGAAGGGGGAATTGCTTGAAATCTGTGATGGTTAATTTTATGCGTCAACTTGGTTAGGCTCTGGTGCCCAGTTGCTTGGCCAAACACTAGTCTAGATGTTGCTGTGAGGGTATTTTTAAGATGTAAGTAAAGTAGATTACCCTCCATAATGTGGGTGGGCCTCAAAAATGACTGAGCTTTTCCGCAGAATAAGGAATTCTCCTCAAGAATGCAACATCAACGCTTATCTGTGTCTTCAGCCTCCTGGCCTGCCCTGCAGATTTCGGACTTGCCAGCCCCCTCAATCATCCTACAATTGTGGGAGCCAATTCCTTAATCTCTCTCATTCTCTCACTCTCCCCACCACCCCCCCCAGGAATACCATTTTAAAATATTTTCTCCAACTTTATTTATTTACTTTTCTATGCATAAAAACATATGGAAACATTTTACTCAAATGACATCATACTGGATATGCAAGATTCAGAACTTTTGAATCTCGGTTTTGTCCCTTTATTTGTTAAGGTGATCATTTTTCCATGCCCTTAAATATTTTAACGTGATTTTTTTTTTTAGCAGTTACCAAATAATACATCACATAACTGAACTATAATCCATTTAACTGTTTGACTGTTTCTGGGCTTTTGGATGATTTCATTTTCTTCTCTAAATATACAGCCCTCTCTCCTGATGTGAAAAGCCAGCTAGGAGCCACTGCTGGAATCTGAGGCCTCCAGAGGTCAGGACCAAAAGGGTTGCACTTGGCAGGTATACACTTATCTCCTGACTCATCAAGTTGTATAAATTAAATATGTACAGCTTTTTATATGTCAAAGAAAAGTGTTGCACTTGGGGCTGGCTAGAGCTTATTATGAATAAAGAGTGTGTCGCCAATTCATCCTTTAGCCAGAATGATTCTGACCTGGCATCAAAAAATATCACTCTTCTGGAGATAACCACGAAGATCTGCACCTACCATGAAGGTCTTTGGGGCAGTGACGTGGACCTCTGGTCCCTGCTCCTAAGTCATCATCACTGTTAAGGGCATACATTTGTTTTCAAGTAACATAGTAATGTTTGTGACTTGTCCAAAAATTTGTTTACTCTTGCAAGATCCTCAAAAGAATGAAAACAACAACAACAAGGAAAATAAAAGGAGGAAGACGAATTATGAATGGGCCTGTATGGAATCTCAGTAGGAACATATTCTGTATCCTATATTGACTCATTCACAGGCCTAATCATGAGAGAAAACTGAATGTGCGCTCATGAGTGGTGAACAGAATGGACTTTCTTGGAGAACAAAGAAACATATGGCCGTCTGGCGGACCACACCAGCATTTCTCCGAAGCACAATTGCCTGTGAGGTTTCTGGACCTGACACCCCTGCCACTGCAGATTTCACTCTCCATCCATTACCATCATTGACAGAGGGCCTGATGCAAGTCCCCAGAGCCAACATACCGCTCCCAGCAGCTGGATTTCTCTGAAACAGTTAAGTGGCATTTTTTCCCAATTACTCTTCCCAGACTTTAGATGGAGGGAAAAAACCATATTGTGAAATGGTGAGAGTAATGACAACAATTAATTTGCGGCTGTGGTGAAGTGCAATTTTAGCAAGGCATTGAAACGTAGCATATGATTATAGCGTTTCTTCGAGAAACGGATTTCTAGGTCTCCTGTTCTAGTATTTTAATATATTTTATGAATTTCCTTTTTATTTATTTACTTATTTGTCATATGCTAGAGATAACTTTGCTTTTGAATGCTGGGTTTTATTTTTAAGACTATACTTAACCCTCCTACTTAAAAATCGCTGGGAAACACGTAAAATGTATTTGAAGTCTTTAGAATATCTGTAAGCTGAAAGAAGATTGAAAAAACTCCTAGGTGCTGAAAGATTAAAGCTGCTGTATGTGTGAAAGGAACGACCTCACAATAAACTTATGCTAAACTGAGTTTTAAAAAACATTAGTGGAGTGGCTAAATTATAGATAAATAATACAATATGATAAAGAAGATTTAGATTTTTTTAAAGGAAGAGAAATAATTCAAATCAACACATATTTATGAGTCTACTCTGTTCCTTTATTTATTTATATATTCATTCAATCATTCAAAAATATTTAGTTATCATCTATCATGTCCCAGGCACAGTTCAGCACACTGGACACAGAACAGTAAACAAAACAGACAAAAATTCTTGCCCTCATGGGGCTTACGTTCTAGTGGAGAGAGATGTGCCCCTGAATTAAATTCCAATTTAATGACGATGACAGGGCATAAGTGCTTGAGATGTTAAATAATAAAAATGCCACAAAACCACGATATAAGAAATTTCAAATTTTAAATAAATGCTTATTTGGCATTATTTACTTACAACATCTTATTTATGAGGTTAAAAATAGAATTGCATGAAACTTGAAAATTAAACTGGTAAATTATCTGCAGATTCTTAGTAAGTATTGGGTTGCCCAAAAAGTGCCTTCAGTTTTTAAGTACAAATAAAAGACATTTTTCATTTTCACCAAGAACTTTATTGAACAATGTATTATTCACCCTTTTGTTCCACTACCTTCTGCCATTTTTCAGGCAACTTCATAATTCCATCTTCCCAAAACTTTCTATCTTTTTGAGCAAATAACTATTCCTTGTGCCTTTTACAGTCTTCCAGGGAATGAAAATTTTTTCCATTAAGAGAATTTTGTAAAGACCGAAATAAATGGAAATCCGAAGAAGGTGCAGTGTCTGGTGAATACGGCAGATGAATCAGAAATTCCCAGCCAAGCTGTAACAGTTTTTGCCTGGTCATCAAAGAAACATGCTGTCTTGAGTTATCCTGATGGAAGATTATGTGTTTTCTGTTGACCAATTCCAGACGCTTTTCATCGAGTGCTGTTTTCAGTTGGTCTAATTGAGAGAAGTACTTGGAATTAATTCTTTGGTTTTCCAGAAGGAGCTCATC
The DNA here is from genome assembly GCF_009873245.2 of Balaenoptera musculus. NCBI lineage: Eukaryota > Metazoa > Chordata > Mammalia > Artiodactyla > Balaenopteridae > Balaenoptera > Balaenoptera musculus. The sequence continues at coordinate 50,497,235 of NC_045798.1, forward strand.
ATAGAGGACTCCCTTCCAATCCCACCATATACACAACATCACCTTTTTGGTTATGAAGACCGGCCTTCGGTGTGGTTGGTGGTGGTTCATTTCACTTGCCCCACGATCTCTTCCATTCCACATTATTGTACAGTAACCACTTTTCATCGCCCGTCACAATTTGTTTTAAAAACGGAACGTTTTCATTGCATTTAAGTAGAGAATCACATGTGGAAATACGGTCAAGAAGGTTTTATTCGCTTAACTTATGTGGAACCCAAACATCAAAGCGATTCACATAACCAAGCTTGTGCAAATGATTTTCAGCACTTGATTTGGATATTTTGAGTATGTCGGCTATCTCCCGCGTGGTATAACATTGATTGTTCTCAGTTAATGTCTTGATTTGATCACTATCAACTTCAACTGGTCTACCCGACCATGGAGCATTGTCCAGCGAGAAATCTCCAGCACGAAACTTCGCAAACCACTTTGGACATGTTCAATCAGTCACAGCACCTTCTCCATACACTGCACAAACCTTTTTTGTGTGTTTCAGTTGCGTTTTTACCTTTCTTGAAATAATAAAACGTAATATGATGAAAATGTTGCTTTTTTTCTTCCATCTTCAATATTAAAATGGCTACACAAAAATTCACCTATTTTGATAAGTTTTTTTTAAATGCACGCTGATATGACAGCTGTCACAATACAATCTAACAAAATTGTTTCTAATGAAGTTAAAGCCAACTAAGTGCTACTAGAGCCATCTTACAGAGAAAAAACAAGTGAACCTTTCGGCCAACCCGATATAAGGTAAGGAACTGGGGGAAATGGCATTATATGAAAGGCATCCTTATAACTGAGCAAGAACATGCTTTGACAGGTTGGTCGATAAACAACATGGAGAGGATGGAGGACATCACACCAGAGTTTCACAGTGTTCGAGATTCCTGAAGAAGGGATATATGTACAGCAGAATCAGAAAACATTCACAATTTCTACAGTATAATAAAAGAACTGGCTGGGGCTTCCCTGGTGGCGCAGTGGTTGAGAATCTGCCTGCCAATGCAGGGGACACGGGTTCAAGCCCTGGTCTGGGAAGATCCCGCATGCCGCGGGGCAGCTAAGCCCGTGAGCCACAACAACTGAGCCTGCGCGTCTGGAGCCTGTGCTCCGCAACAAGAGAGGCCGCGACAGCGAGAGGCCCGCGCACCGCGATGAAGAGTGGCCCCCACTTGCTGCAACTGGAGAGAGCCCTCGTGCAGAAACGAAGACCCAACATAGCCAAAAATAAATAAATTAAAAAAAAAAAAAAAAAGAACTGGCTGTTGTGAACAACAGGGTTTTAGGTATGGAAAGACAGAATGTGGCGCAGACTAAGGGGAGATCAAGATGGCGGAGTAGAAGACATGGAGCTCACCTTCCCCCACAAAAACAAAATGGGTGAAAGAGAGAGTGACTACCTTACAATAAACTATAGCCTCAATGACACTTGAGAAATAACAAAATAGTAAAAAGAGTCAACATGGAAATTCACCAAAGGACAATATACTTTTAAAGAGATTAAGTAGACTGCAGAACTAGCCTAAATGTCAAATTAAAATTCTATGATTGTCTGTTTAGTGATGATGTCTTACCCTTATGCAATGGTATGCTGATTCTTAATCATTTTCATTTCATTATAAATAATTACAGATGTTAAACTGTTGTGTTACTTTGTCTCTAGATGAAGGAATATTTTTAAGACCAGCAGTTGTAGAAAGGGCTACAGATTGAGAAGTTAAAGGTACATAAAATCTGTATAAGCTTTCCTGAGCTTCAGAATTATATTTAAAACACCCATTTGTCAATCTCCAGGGAATCCTTTGGGCACCTCTGAATTAACACATCCTAAACTGAACTCTTTATCTTGTTCAGTATCCCATTTCTTCATCTCAAGTAACAGTTCCACCATTCACTCAGACTAGCAAGCTACAAACCTGGGAATCCCTCTCTCTCTCTCTCTCTCTCTCTCTCACACAAACACACACACACATACACACTTTAACTGAAAACCACATTCTTCAGTGATCTCTCGATCACCATCATCATTTTTCTTCTTGATCATCAGCTTTCCTCTGGATCACAATACTAGCCTTCTGGCTGATCTTCTGAACACTGGTCTCTCATTCTCCATTCCACACTGTTGCCTAAGTCATCTTGCTAAAAACGAACCTGATCGTAGGCACCTTTGCTCTAATACCTTTATTGGCTCCCTTCTGCCTACCCATTACTATAAGTAAAACATTTCTTATCTCACATATACATATTCATTTGTAAATAATATAGATACACAACTACTGCATTAATATATTGTACACATAAGAAAATGTATCATAAAACTTGAAATTTTAAAGGGCAAGATAAAGATGAAATATACATTATTTTATATTCTATTTGTTAATGTTAGATAAAATATTTTGCTATCATTAAAATGTTATTTAGTGAGAGTAATATGGTTGAATATGCTTCATAATTTCTATAAAGATTTATTGCCTTGTGATAAAGCAACTTAAAATCTTGTTCTAAGTGCAGTTTATTTCAATGTTTACTTTGATGGCTGTCAGGGCTGCAGCATACATTTTACAAAGAGCTCCATATACAAACGGAGGAAGTGTATCATTGGATGAGCTTCCGAGATTATGATACTCATTTTTCATAATCATCCACCAATTTTGCAAGGACTTTTGTGAAAATTGACTAATGCTTGCGTTATTCATGCTATCTTCAACCTTTTAAAGTCATTTATCCATTCCATGAGGCTTAGATTAGTCAACCGAGATAATACACATAGATCCACTTAACCAAGCATACATAAAATGTTAATTAATTGCAGTTGTTTTCAGAGTTAGGAAGGAGGATAGGGACACCCCTTCAATGTTGTGGATCCCAACACGTCCTTCAGTATTCTTTGCACCTGGTAAGTCCCTCTGTCTGTCTGGCATTACAAACATGCAAGGGCACCAATGTCAACCCATATGTTACTAAGTCCTTTCTCATATTTTCAGTTTTCACACTTCCTTCCCACACTCCAGTGTATCAGCTCACACAACCCTAGTGTGTTCTCACCCCACTTTGGAGACCATTGGCCAGTAAATTACATCCAGACATCTCAGCTAGGCGCCCCAGGCCCTTCCTAGTCTACCCCACCGATGTCACCCTTCCACACACCCTATCCTTCAGCCACATGGAACTTCTCATCATTCTTTGATCGTATCTCTAGTCAATCTCTGATCAGATCTTTGCTTTCCCATTCCGCCTCTGGAATACTCTGCCCACACACTCTGTCTCACCCCAAAGCATCCTCACCTGGTACTCTCTTCTTCATCCTTCAAGACTCAACCCAAATGTGAGCCCTTCTCTGATGTTCCTCCTCACTGTCCAGTGTTCTCCTAACATATTATTCATACCTTTAATACCCCTCAAGCCACACTATGCACACTCCATGTTTCCCTGTCCTGTAAGTCCCTTGAGACCAAAGACCATTTGGGCAACCACAGGCACCTAACTTGGTGACTGCCCAGTAAAAGGCATCACAAAACTGTTTGTTGGATAAGTTACAACTTAGCAAGATTTAAGCAATTTTAAAATTAGAAAAGCCGAAGAAGAGCAAACTTCTTTTGAAGAATCAAAGACTTCTTTCTAGAAGGTTCTGAGAAGACACAAGGAATCAATTACCTATTATTCTCACACTGGTTGACCAACCCATGGACAGGATACAAGAGAATCAAAACGAAAATGCAATTGGCAAGGTAGTCTTTAATAAATCAAAACTAGCTTTCAAGTCAACAAAAATTGACTGCATTGTCTCCCAAGGGATCCCAAGGTGAGACGGTGCTGATCCCACTGGTCCCCAGAAGCTCCACAGAACTGCCGTAGAAAACTTAAACAGGTTTCATCTCCTGGCCTCAGACTTCATCCTTTAAGAGATAATTACTAATCAACAAATTAATTAATTATATCTGCTGCTATCAAAATGTGCTGTGATAATACTGAATACAATTGATTCTCCTACAATTGTTCTACGTCTGTTCTACTGTGTTCTAAGCAGCATATAGAAATATATGTCCAACTTATTTCTTTGTATATGAGTTTTTTTCAGTGTGGTATAAACAGATACCTCTATGCCACAATGGCTTTTTATGAGCCAAGGTAACATTTTGTTCCTATTGATGTACATTAAACATAGCTTACGATGTATACACCAATATGTAGTATATAATAAGCATATTTCCTCTCTGCCATTCTGTAGTATCTTATGGAGACAGCACTTTTTGCTAGCAGACATAGTTAGAAATTAGGACTTGGATCAGTCATTTAAGTTCTCTCTTTAACTTCATCTATGAAATAACAATACTTTTTAGCTAACTCACAAATATTTGCTCATAAGATCTCACACAATGTTTTGAAGGTGGCATTGATTTTTATTCCAACATTTACTCTGTAACTAGACTCTAGAGTCATCACAAGGCAGTGATCCCTGTGAAGCTGTCATCTTATGCCACCTTTACTGCTCATCTTGATAAATGCTATCATATCTTGGTAATGAACACATCCATCTCCATCTTACATGGTATTACTGATACATTTGTAAGTGATTCACTGCAGCATATCTCTTGAGGTTATGATTTATACTTAGAGCACTATTACAGCTTAGCAAAGACTCAGAGTTAAAAATAAATCAGATAAAATGAAAAGGATTTGAGCAAACAATTTAAAATATTAATTGATAAACTCTGCCTCTCCTTTTTAATCTCCCATGTTAGATATTTGTGGAAATGTGGGATTGAAGCTTTCAGAATATAGCCTTAGGAAGATACTGATGTCATATAAAAATATTTATTTGGGAACTGTTTTATGAGAGGTAAATGTTTCAAAAGGGGTATCACTGATGGATGTGGACAGAGACAATATAAAATTGTTGTGATCAAAGGCACTATTTTAGTGCCCAACAACATATTATAATATCCTATATCTGTACAGCATCTTAGAGTTTACAGCATTCATCAATGCTTTATCCTTTTTAGGCACGTGAAGCATTGGGAGATGTAGGAAGCAAGTTTAGTTGACAGAATCTCTGCTCTTTAGGGAAAGAAGCCCGAAAGCTTATTGAAAACCATGATTTTATTTTTTTCACATTGATGAGTGATTTTTTTCCCCTTGCCTATGGACTGATTTTTATACTCAGGGCTACGTTTCAACATTCTCTTGAAGACAAGAACATTCTTTGTCAAGGGCATAATTTGTCTCAATCATAGGAGAAATATGGGACAATTTGAAACTGCTAAAATATTTCCTTCTTGAGATACACATTCATTCCTCAAGTAGAGAATGACCAACAAAGTCAGCAAAATCGGCACATTTGCTTGTGTCTATGTAAGCTTACTTATTTAATGGTTGGTGTGTTCCTCAGGGTATAATCAAGATGTAAGATACTTCCCCGCTCTTGTGTGACAGAAGAGTTTGGATGATCAATTCCTGGAAAGACTAACCTTGACTAAATCATAAGGTGACCCTGACAGGCAGAGAGACAGAATTTCTCACTTATAAGTGTCTGTCTACATAATATCAATATTGTATCATAACAGCAATGATGTTGTTTTCCCAAAGGCTCCACAGGCAGCTTTCACAAACTGGTAATCTACACTCACCCTCTACTATAACTAGACTGTTTTCAGTTTAATTTTATCCCTAATCCTCCTATGTAGTAGTAGAATGGATTCCTATGGTAGACACTACTCATGCCCCCCAAGATTTCTACTTCCCCATTCCTTCTGAGCACATACCCCCTTATAGTTAGGTAATGACCATGCCCCTTCCTTTGACTGGGTGAAAGCATTTAAGGTTTGGTGCACAGTTTTCCATATTCTCTTCCCTTGCCATGGTGCTCATGGAGAGGTCACAGGAATGAAGCAGACTAGATGATGATTCACCCTGAGACCTGCCCTGGAGACTTTGTATTGAGTGGGAAATTAATTTTTGTCATATGAAGCAAAGCCACTGAGATTTTGGTGGTGTTTGTCACAGCAGCATAATCTAGGTTACTCTGATGGATGCAGTCTCCCACCCGATCAGTTCACCTTGCACCATTTATGCAGCAGCCCACAGTGGCACATGTGGCTGTTACACCAGTGAGTTGTGTTTATACATGAGTTGGCCCCAGTCATTATTGAAGAAAGTCTCACAGAAATATCTGGGAGCAGCAAGAAGGTAGCTGGAACAATCATACTGTGTGAACCACACCCCTGCCAGGTCCCTGAATTAGCACTGAGGGCTTTCCAATGCAAATAATCATCTTGATGTATTACTGAGGAGGTACCCATTTTATGAGAGGAGAGAGGAGTTTAATTTAGAACACACTGAAACTCCTAGGCTAGTGGGAAAATCAGTGGAAATGCCTAGCAAGTAATTGGTAATCCAGAAATGGAGCTTGGAAACGGGTCAAGAATGTGGGTATAGATTCAGAAGTAATCTCCACACACTTGAAAGTTGAAAATAAGACAGAAATAAAATTTCCAAGGGAAATGGCAGAAAGTGAGAAAAATAAAAAGCCAAGAAAAGAGTCTTAGGAAACAGTGATATGGGGAGGGGGTGGCAGAGAGAGGAGAAGCAAAGAAGGGAAATATGAGAACTATGTGACAATACCCATTCATTTTGAAAGCTAAGAATACCATATCTTCATTAATAAATTCATCTCCAGTTAAATTTCAAGGTTTTTAATGAGGATAAAAGTGTACTACTCCGTAACAATCCATTTACTCACTCGGAGATTAAAATAGATTACCTATCCGACAGGCAACTGGACATTATCTGTAATAAAAAGCAAAATGATTTTTTAATTCAATGTCCCAGAACTAATTTATCAAGATTTAGAGTTTTTTCAGAAGAAACAGAAGAACTTTTAAAACATGTGTGATTTGCTCTGCATTATGGTTGTTCATTTATTTAACAAACTTATTCTACACATCTGGCCGGTGCTAGGTTCCCTTGGGCATAGAGTACTTACCCTCGGGCCGGCTGCCTCATCCCCTGAGCCCATTTCACACACTGCTCCCTCTGCTGGTATGTTGGACTCTGTGCCAGCTTTGCTCCCGCAAGGATGCCCCCAAGAGCTAATTAGCTAACATTTGTTAAACCCTAGGTCTGTGTGCCAGGCACTACACTAGGTGCTTTAAATGGGTGTTCTCACTTAATCTTCAAGATTGAGTTGGATCATCCCTATTTTACAGCTGTGGAGGCTTAAGTGTTAAGAAACTTGCCTAGGGACTTCCCTGGTGGTCCAGTGGGTAAGGCTCCGCGCTCCCAATGCAGGGGGCTCGGGTTCCATCCCTGGTCAGGGAACTAGATCCCACATGCATGCCGCAACTAAGAGTTCGCATGCTGCAACTGAAGATCCCAAATGCCACTATGAAGATCCCACATGCCGCAACTAAGACCTGACACAGCCAAATAAATAAATAAATATTTTTAAAGGAAGGGAGGGAGGGAGAGAGGGAGAGAGGGAGGGAGGAAGGGAGGAAGGGAGGAAGGGAGGAAGGGAGGAAGGGAGGAAGAAAAGAAAATCCCTAAAGTCACAAAGCTATTAAGTGGTGCAGTCATGACTCAAAATAGGCTGGCCAAAGCCAAAAGGGTGCTCTGAACCTTGCTACTCAAAGTGTGGTCCTCAAACCAGCAACACTGATGTTACCTAAGAGTTTGCAAAAATACAGACCCTCAGGTCCAACCTCAGACCCACTCAAACAGAATTTGGTTTTAACAAGGCCCCCAGGTGATCCCTCTGCACATTAAAGTTTGGGAAGCACAGAGCAAAGTCACTCCACTCTGCAGACTTCACTTTAATGGATGCTGGGGAGATGGGGACAAGCTTTCCCCTGAGTTGAAATCTGAGGGAGAACAAAGGTATGTGTGTGTTCTCCAAGGGCAAAAGGAAGGATTCAGACAACAGGTTCTTGCAGTTTCAAACACTGGAGATCAGCAACAGTCAGGACCACTTCCAAAAGCAGCAGATACGGAGCTGGGTCCTGAAGCCAGAACATTTTCTCAATTCATTTCATTAAAACTCTGTGCTCTTCCAAATGGACAAGTGCCCACATCAGTAATCTGGAGTTAGCGTCTCCAGCCTGATTCCATTTTCCAAATAGAATCCAAATATCAACCAGCACCAACAAGCAGATTTCAAACCTCAGTAGAGCTTGCTATTATTTATTACATTGTTTATCATATTGTTCAGCTTAGAATTGCCTAGTTTAATTAATAATGTTCAGGACAAAACTAGTTTGCTCTGCAGTATCCATTGTTCCCCAGGTATGAGTACAAACACTTGGTGTAAAAAGCAGATGCAAGCCGGTTGGTGTGCAGGCCCCCAGTTACAGGTACTTAATTCAGGGTGTGGGGTCGCCTCTTAAGTCCCCTTTCTGAGCCGCGCCGGCCTCCTCCCTCTCGGTTGGGGCCCAACAGTTCGGCTCCTTTCACCGGCTGCCACTTTATTCCTTGTCACCAACTCACCCTGGCTTCCTAGGGCCCTAATCAGCGTTAGGGACTGACCCGCCGGCGGCGGTCCCCACCTGCCCCCCGCACCCCCCGGGAAGGGGTGGCCCTGGCCGGGCTCTCACGGGTGGCCCCGCCAGGCGGCGGCGGTGGCAGACGGCGAGTCACGTGTGGCGGAGGGGGCGGAGCGCGACCGGCCGGGTGGGTGGAGAAAACAAAGCCCCCAGCTGTCAGTAGAGGAAGGAGGCGACGGCGCCGGAGCAGGTGAGTCAAGTGCATTTAAAGCGGTACCGCCCTGGCGCACCCGGACACCCCCAGTCCTGGCGCAGTCCCTCCCAGGGCAGACGCTGGCCGCGCCTCCTTCCGCCGCCGGGGGGCTGCAGTCCGCCCGTCGCTCAGCCGGCGGGACCGGGGGTCTCCAAGCCCAGCAAGAAGTTGTGCAGGGGTCGGCGCCGCGGCCCCCGGGTGTGCAGCCGCCGCGCTCCTACGGGCCGCATCCCTCCTTCGGGGCCCCAGAGCTGCGCACCCCGGGAAAGGGGAGGGAATCAGGGCTGCCACGCTGGCAGAGGCAAAGTGGACCGGCTCGGGGGGTGAGAGCCGGGCTGGCCAGGACTCTTGGCGCTGGAGAAGGAGGGGGTCTTGCGAGTGCGCGCCCGTAGCGCGCGGACCTCAAGGCGACAGAGTTGGGGCGCGGGGACTGAGAACTAGGGGCGCTGGCAGGGGCTGTGCGCTTCGGGGCAGACCAGGAAGTGCAGCTCACGGGCGACAGCCGGCTGGGGATCAAACCTTGGACCCCCCCAGCCCAGCTGCCGCCCCCAGGGCTTCTCCAGCGAAGACCAGCCCCACCTCTGCATTCCGACTCCGGCTCTCGCTTGTGCTCCCGGCGCCCGGGACGCGGGAGCCGGATGGGTGGGAAAGAGAGCGGGTTATTATTCTGATTTCAAGTGGTTTTCTGCAAGGGGCACCCTGCGCTCAGGGCGGGAGCTACTCCGCGACTCCCCATTCTGTTTGCGTAAGAAATTCTTCAGTTCACCCTTCAAAGGGCTGGGCCGTGACCAGAAATCCCACAAAGGGCGGGCAGGAGCGGTGGGCACAGAAAGACCCTCCCCTCTGAACCCGGAGCGCTCGGTCATGAGACTTTCAGACCCCGAAAGGGCCAGTGGACTAGGTCACCCCCTTGAGTCACTTTGCCAGTCCCGTGCCAAGGGCCGCCCAGTGCAGAGGGCAGAGCTGTAACCTCGGAGGCAGGGGCGCTGCAGCCATTTGATCAGGAGGAGCCTTTGTCTTAACCTCCAGCCCCCTTCTGCTAGTCCTCGCTGGGCCAGTAGCGCGTGGAGTAATTAATATTCCAAACATCAGCCGTCCCTTCACCCGGGCACCAGCCAACACTGCTGTACCCTCCCTGCGGGTTTCTCCATCTCTTGCGCACATCCTCTTCTTTTCCAAAAACATGGAATGTGGTCCAGACCCGCTAGGCAAGAGGAGGTCTTTAAACGCACTGTAGTGCAGTCACGTAAAATCAAGGGTTAAGTGTTCAAACCTGCACCCGCCCGCCCGCGAGGAGACGGAAGAACTTTCTTGATTAGCATAGGATCTGCCCTGGGGGCCGCACTGCGACGCGGCGGTTCGGTCCCAGCGAGGTGAAGAGTGCAGTCCCCTCTCCATTGAGGTTTGACGCAGCACCTGCTTCTAATCTGAAGGACCCGAGCCTTCCAACTTTGCTGAACAAGACACTGTGGAATGAAACAGAACAGAGATCAAAAGGTAACCGAAAGAATAGCAACGTTTGAGATACTTCGCTTAAGCACTAAATTTAGCTTAGTTTTTAGCAAGGGGGGCGGCGGCGGGCAGGGGTCCTTGCCAACCTTCCATTCTGGAAATGACCCTTGCTTTGCTAGCGTTCTTTGCTGCCAAATTAATTAAGATACCGGTTAGGGGCTGTCAGTAGATCTCCAAGATAGGGGGTTTGGGAGCCCACCGAGTGGTCGTTAGGTAAGCTCAACTGGCAAGTTTCACTTGCATGGGAAGAACAATGCTTCTTCAACGCAGTTTCCCAAATTTTGCTGCCTGGGGAACTTTGAAAAATCCTGATGTCCATATGTCATCCCAACCCATTTAAATTAGACTGTTTTGAGATGACAGTGAGGTTTGGGGTTGTTGTGTTGTGGTGTGTGTGTGTGTGTGTGTGTGTGTGTGTATGTATGTGTGTGTGTTTATGTGTGTGTGTGTGTGTGTGTTAATCTCCAGGTGATTCCACTGTGCAGCCAAATTTGAGAACCAGTGAGGCAAGGGCAGAGTTCAGTGGCCGGCAGCTGCAAGCTGCAAGACAAAATGCCAGTTTAACTACCTGGGTGGGTGGGGAAAACCACGCTGAAACTGGAGTGCTGCTTACGAATGCCTGGGGTCGGGGGGGGGGGGACTGTCACCTGGCAGCTTGGCTGGCGGTGGTACCTGCCACATCATTTTTCACCCTCTCAGCCTAGGGTCTGGTAGAAAGATCGAAGATCTACCCTAGTAGAAAGATCGAAGTTCACTGTCAGTGCCTGGTTTCTGCACGGTTGTTAAGGATACGTAGAAACTTCATTCCAGAGGTGATTCACGTGTAGCAGGCAGTGGGGAAACCCAGCAGAAACTAACTTGGAGCAGCCTGGTGAGTCAGAAGCCTGCACTCAAAGGCGGATCCCGAGAATAGGAAGTAATTACATGGAGTAGCTTATTGACACCCACTACTCCACTCCTTTGAAAGCACTTTTGAATATCTGATCACGATCTGTCTGCTTGTTTGAGCCGCTCCCTTTTCCAGCACCCTATCCTACCCGCTTGGTGTAAAGCTCTCTCCTGTTAGAAGAGGAGACACAAAGCCAACTAGATAGATGTCTTGTAATTTCCTTGGTGGGAGGCATGTAGGAAAAAAAAAAAAATGTTGGAAAGTGGTTTGGGTTATTTCAATTATGCGAGACAGAGAGGATGAATCTGCAAAACAAATTTTGAATACAAAAAAGTCAAATAACTGTTTGATTACACATTCAGAGGTAAATTAAAGGATCTATTTAAATAGAAATGGTTACATCTAACATTTTATGAGGAATCTTATGTTATTAACCAAAGGTTTCTTACTTTAAAAAAAAAATCATCCTCAAGGCATGATCCTAATAAGATAGCCTATTTATAGATGTACACAGTTTATGAAATACTTATTTTTATTACTATTAACTTCAGTTATCTCTCTCTTTTCCTCATTATTCTTTATATCATCATAACTCTCTTGCCTAAATGCTTTCTTCTGCATTCTCAGTTTCTTTAAGGGGGAACAACCATGCCTAGCACATAGCAAGCATTCAATATCATCAGCTGTTGAACTTTATTTGAACCCCTCATAACACCTATGTACCCTGCTTGGTATTCTGTTATCTAGAAGGGGCCTTTAATGTCTACAGCCCCTATAGCACAGAGCACGGGCCTTTTGTGTTTGTACTGAACATTATCAGAAGGTGGGGAGAATATTTATAAGCAAAGCATCCTGAGTACATTCATTTTTATTTTATTCCAAGACAGACATTCTGGATATGTAGGAGCCAAAGTTCTGTTACAGTTCTTAAGAGCCATAAAATGGTAGCTCATTCGTTTGCTTACATTTTTACATAAAACAATTTAGCATCCTGAGAATAATTAATAATTGTTATAATACTTAACTACACTCTCATGGACCCAAGATTCACTTCATGAAATTTTCACTCTCTACCCATTATTATGGAAAAAACACGTATTTTTTCCAAAAGGAACTAATTAAGCTAGGAGAGTTATTTCAGAGTAGGATAAATGGCAGATTAATAGTTAGACAGCTTTTATTGTCTTCTACCTACATTAAAAATTTATTGTCTTCTACCTGCATTAAAAATATCACAAATGTATTTAAATATCCAGCATATTTAAAAATGGAAATTTGGATGTATTCCTTGCTGGATACCAGCAAAAATAAATGTTAATAAGAATTTCCGAAAGCCAAAATGATGTAAATGAACCCGTTCTCATTTCTGTGTAGCTGAGAAAATTCTCTGGGAATGCACTTCTGAAATTTCAACTCCTTTTAGGGAAGGTGTAAGATACTGAAAGGCTGAAACATAGTCTAGAAAAATGGGACTAATTCAGATTAATCAGAAACTGTTCATGAGAGGATAGTACAAAACTAGCTCTGTGATATTTACAAGTGGGCCAAGAGGGCGAGGTACAAAGAAAGGGGGTATCGCCTCAACTTTAGAAGCTCTGAAGTTTTTGAGAACAGATGAGAACCACCCAGTCTTATTACCTTAAATCTATACAGCCCGTTGATCTTATTAACCTATCAGGGCCTAAACACAGCTGGGTAGATAGTATTCCCAAGTGCCAGATAGCACAGGTCCAGAAATTAAATGATCTTCAAAGTGGGGAGAAGTCTGGAGCCCTCACTCCTTTTCCAGGGTCTGGTCTATCATCCTGCTATTTCTTGACTAGCTTTGATGTAATCTCGTCTGGAGGTTTTGGGTAGGCAAGCTCAGTTCTAATTATATCATCCCTTCTTAAAGTAGGAGAAACTCTTCACCTGTATCATGCTCTCATTTATCCTCAAATTATCAACCTTTGAACTAGGCCAACCCCAAACAATTGGAGCCATCGTTGGCTTCTTATCCAGATAAGCAAAGTAAGAATTTTTAACTTGTATGAGGGTTCTTAAATGTTAGTCATATCATCCAGCAAAAGCTTAAATGCCCTGTACAGCATCTTTACTAAATAGTCCTTCAACTGATGCTTCACTGTCTTCCTGGCAGCACATTCCATTCACAGGAGGCTCTCAGCAGCATTCACTTACTGGAGACCACAAAGAACAAACCCAACTCTTTTACATGTTCACCTGCAACCATCCTAAGTGTTTAAAGTGAACTTATTCTCCTTAATCAGGACAATCTGGCTAAAGTATTTCAAATCTGTTAATTGTACAAGTTTTTTGCTCCAAATCTATAACCACAAATTTTAAGAGAAGTATTCAAAATTGTGGGTTGTTACACCGGAGCCTCATAGAATAGAATTATCGGTAAATTTGCTTCCAACAAACTTAATAATCTACACACTTCAGAAATGACTACTGACAAACTTCATGCAATGGCATTAAGCTTAGGTTGAGTTGAAACCCATGAGTCGATCAACAGATCAGCAAACTCGATCAAGGATAAGCCACCTATGACCCAATGTCTCTTTTTCTATAGCCTATGAATTAAGATTGGTTTTTGTATTTTTTAATGGTTGAAAATAGAGCAAAAGAAGAAAAACATTTGTGGACCCTTGAAAATTATGTGGAATTCAAATTTAAGTGTCCAAAATAGTTTTGTTGTACTACAGTCATACTTACTCACATATATGTTGTCCGTGGCTGCTTTTGTGCTGTTGCAGTGGAATAGAAAAGTTGCACCGAAGACTGTATGGGCCACAACACCTGAAATATTTACTGAATATTTACAGTCAAGGTTTGCAGACCCTGGGTTTATTCCAACTCAGTATACTTCCGTTTTAAATGAGAATTTGCTCACTGAAAACCTTGGTATTTTTTCAGTTTTTTTCGCCTTTAGAGAAGGGGAAAAAATTTGTTTCCAAACATAGGGCAACTAATCTCCAAAGATAGTTTAGTTTCACATTCCCCTTTTCTGTGTATTTATTCCCCTGTTGAGTATATTTGCAAAAGCAGTACATTTCTAAGTAATATGTGAATTTTAGTGATGCGGTCAGCCGTAAAACTTCTGAACCTAAACAGCCCAAACAGTGCAATACTAACTTACATTGAGCTACATCACCATTTCCAGAGCTCTAGAAAATAGGAAAACATACCCTTGACAACAAGCCCATGGTCACACTTGCCTCAATTCTTTAGCCGTAGAAACTTCCTTTTCCTCCACCCTAGGAGGGCGTTTGTATTCTTATTTGGTTTAGTATATTAATGCATAATTTGAGGATCTATTCAGATTTAGATGTTTTTCATTGACTGTCACTTCATACACTTAAAACATGATGTGGAAACTTGCTGCTTTGGGAAATAGCACCACTCTTCTAAAGTATACATTTAAGGTAAATTGCTTGCTACTTACAAAGGCAATGATCATTAGGTAATAAGCAGATATACATATAGTCACTTATGTCACTAAAGGCTGACAGTATGCCATGGACAATTTAGTTTGAAATTTCTAAATTCAAAAACAGATCAGATTATGATCCAGAAATTCAAATTATATGGCTTCTGCTCAAGGCTGGACAGATTAGTCTTAAGATTCTAGAAGGAATATTTGAAAGGACAACTACATTGATAGGAACTTGTCTTAATTTTTTACTGTAAGTGTTGCCTCTCATAAAATTTCCTTCAGTTAAGAGAACTTCCTCTTTTTGATGACTTGTTAATGCCACAGGCTATTTGCAAGTGAGTTTCACTTAGATTAATAGAGCAATTTTAAGGGTTATATATAATTTGTGTCCTCTTCATCCCTTCCAGAATCAGTACACCTGCAATTTAGAGACCAAAAAAATCAAACATTGCATTATAAGTAATGTAAATTTTGAGGTGCCTGAGGTCAGGTAAATCATTTCTGAAAACAAAAACAAATTGTAAGTGTATTTAATCCCATCCTAGGACTGTTGGTAGTAATGGCTTGTAGGTAACTAACTTCCAAGATAACTTAACCCACTAGTGTTCCTGATGGAGTAATTGGGGAAGGGGAGGAGGGGGATAACACAAGACAGATTGTCTAACTCCTGTGCTGACTAGGTAAGGAACTAGTCCAAGTAAAATTAACTTTCCGCCCTAATCGTCATTTAGATTTCACTAAATTTTTACGAAATACATTTTGTTTGATATAGTGTCTGCCATACATATATCACTCATAGTTCTCTCCAAAGTAGTTCCTAAAATTAGGAACTAATTGGATTGACTATATTTTTACCAGAATAGGGAATTCATAATTGTCAATTGCTTAAGCAGGGGCAAAACACTCAAAAGCATTTTGCTAACCCACAAACCTTGGTTCTAACTTAGAGTTAATTATAAACATCATGGCAGGAATGACTATTGGTATTTGAAGTCAGTAGAAGGGAAAATAAGCAAGAAAAGGCAGCTGGAAAATGAGGTAATTCCTGTTTTTTTTTCGCTTAACTATCTGAAACTTTTTATTGGCTGTCATACTTAAAAGTGAAATCAGAGGACTAAATTACCGTCTTTAAAAGCTGGTAAAGTCGGCTTTCAGCAACTGATAAGCAAGAAGGGAGAGAGTGCCTGCAATCACCTTACACTTTCCTTCCTTCAAAGATAATGTTAAATCTAACCAACCTGCCAAAATGTGATGTATTAAGAACTTCTCATGAGTGTAAGAAACCACTATCTCCATTTTCCCACTGAGAATCTTCAGTTCTCCAGAAGTGGAAAAGACAGGCAACTAGAAGAAACACTTTCCTGCTTTGCACCACCTGGTCCTTCCCCAGAAAGGGAGCTATTGATATAAGACTCCTGTTAGCTTCACTTCCAGCTTGCCCTCTATCATGATTTTTTTAAAGTGTGGTCTTTTGGGCACAAATCTCTTAAAAGGAATTTCCATAAATCAACAGCAGTAATAACCAAGTGCTCTATGTGGTATTGCCAAGTCCAGAAAGCAATTCCCTGTGCAGTTGGAATGTTTAAGCAACACTGTCAGGGTCTGTTAATTCTTCATCCCAGCATCTGCTCCCTTAACACCTAAATGTAAGTTAGAATCTAGGGTATGTTTTTAGCAATGGTTGCTGCATAAAACACAGGACGCCCAGTTAAATCTGAATTTCAGATTAACAATGATTTTTTTTTTTAGTATAAGTATGTCCCATACATTGCATGGGGTATTCTCATACTGAAAAAATTTATCTTTCATCTAAATTTCAAATTTAACTGGTCATCCCATCTTTTTGATGGTGGTTGATTGAAGTTTTGTTTTATTTTTGTTTTCTCTTTTTGTTTTTGCTAAATTTTACAATCCTACTTTTATCTCATAATCTCAAAATGACTAGCTTTCCTGGTCTGTAAAATATCTGATCCGAGACTCTATTTCTGGGGTAATAAAATATCTGAGCTGCCTTCACCTACTAAAGAGAAAAATCAAGCCATTATCGGAAGTTTTCCGCACATTTTGCTTAAATAAGAAGGGAAATAAAAGGTAAAGCCAGATCTCGAAAATTAGCAATTTTTTATTTGTAAGATATCTTAAGGTACTTTCTATTCTTTCACAGACCTTTTAATAAAGCAGATACTTTAATGGGTAAATTGTTAGCTCAAGTGGGGTAACATGAGAAACCCATCAACCATGTCCCCAGGACATTGTTGATTGAAGTTCAATCTCAGGTGATTCCAGTGATGCCTTGCTAGTCAAGTGAGGTCCTGGGACCTGTAGCCTCAGCATCACCTGGGATGCCTTGAAATGCAGAATTTTGGGCTCCACCCCAGACCTTCTCAATCAGAATCTTCACTTTAACAAGATCCATAAGTGATTCATATACACATTAAAGTTTGAGAAGCCCTGAGCTAAAGGATCCACTTTTTCACCATAAATTAGTCTTTATGTTTAATATCACGTTGCAATAATCCTTAACAAACTGTTTCTTTTAACACACAGGAAGGAATGGTTTATTTTGATCAAATATCTTCAAGATAGGCAACTATTGTATTTCTGTTTTATTCATATGAAAATTCTAAATGACAGTTTCTAATATTGTTTCATAATGAGCATATGTAATAAAATAAGACAAATGTAAGTTTAAAAAAGACTCTCACTAGAACTAACTCAACAGCCTATTAAAACATTCTGGGTTGTCCTTGAATGAATTAGGTGGCAAATAGTTCCTGGCCCTCAAATCACCAATAAATCTTTTTTGTGCTTTTTTACTTCATTTATTGCAACTTACATAAGAATATTTATAATCCAACACCACACATTCATGGTATCCCTAGGTTCCTCTAAAACTGAACAAAGGACATACAGTTTGGACCTATGGCAAATTCCAAACTACACTTATGAAATTCTAAGTTTTAAAAAGTAATTTAAAAGGTCCCATAGATCTTAATCCCTTTTGAGTTCAAAAACCTCCCTTCTCTATGCTTGCCTGCTTGTTTTTTAGAAGTTATAGGGTTGTATCGCAGAAAGAATTCTGGATGTTGGAGCAAGAACATCATAAGGCCTGATGTTTATAACCAGTTCTGCAGCTGATGGAACTGGGTGATTTTGGAGACCTTAACATCCTTCATCACCATCCCTCAAACTGTTCCTCATCTGTCAAATAGAGACTGTGGGGTCTGAAATTGTCTCACAAGATTCTTTTTTTTATATATAAATTTATTTATTTTTGGCTGCCTTGGGTCTTCGTTGCTGCGTGCGGGCTTTCTCTAGTTGTGGCGAGCGAGGACTATTCTTCGTTGCGGTGCATGGGCTTCTTATTGTGGTGGCTTCTCTTGTTGCAGAGCATGGGCTCTAGGCGTGTGGGCTTCAGTAGTTGTGGCACACCGGCTCAGTAGTTGTGGCTCGCGGGCTCTAGAGCGCAGGCTCAGTAGTTGTGAGGCACAGGCTTAGTTGCTCCGTGGCATGTGGGATCTTCCCGGACCAGGGATCGAACCCATGTCCCCTGCATTGGCAGGTGGATTCTTAACCACTGCGCCACCAGGGAAGCCCCACAAGATTCTCGTAAGGATCAAATTAGATAATTTTATGTGTGGGTTTTCATGATGACTGTGTCGTGTATGGTGATGTGGTCATATGATTTGTTTAGTGACCTGCTTCAGACACGGCTGGCAGTTGACTAAATATTACATGATGTGGTTTCCTACGACACGCCTGATTTGGAAGAAAGGTGGTGGTAATTTTAACGGTGCCATCTATGGAACCATCGAGCACATGTCTCATAGACATGCAGCTTGATGTCCATGGCCAGCACAACTCTCCCTTCTTCGCCTCAGAAACTTAAAGTTCTCCTCCTGGCTGGGGACAGCGACGTGTCCTAGGGAACCAAGCAATGAATTCCTCATCAGGGTACCACTCATGGCTCTGTGAAGTCAAATGACACAAGGCCTTTCCTGCCAGAATTCCATACAATTCCTCCTGCATTTTTTTTCCCAGGAAAAATTTACTAATGGGTTATAAAAACACATTTCAGTATTTTTAACTAACTTTTTTTTTTAAATTTCCAATCACTGTTTATTTATTTGAAAGGTTACTATGTATTTCTTAGGTTACTTCCTAGTTATTTTTACTAAAATAGTTATCTTTACTTATGAAGATATGAGAAGTTCATAAAAATTTAATATGGAATATTTTATTTTAAATGTTATTTTTTTTTAAAACAGGGATTACTTTCTTCTGATCCGGACGTATCCTCTTGTTTAGTTCTTTTTTGTCACTGACAAATAGTTGTTATATAGCTCATCTGAGTTGGCTAAAATATTGGACCTAATTCTCTCATGTGAGAATGCATCTGTGATATTAGTCTCAATAGTGTTAAGATACTTAACTAACCACAGATATCTTACTGAATAAATACTACTATAGCACGTTCAGACTACATTTGGCTTTTAATATTAGTGACACAAATTATGCAGTAGGTATCAGTCTTACCAGATTAAGACTGTTTTTATCCTTTGTACATCTTTTTTTTTTTCTCTCTCTCTTAAAATTTTATTGGAGTATAGTTGATTTACAATGTTGTATTAGTTTCAGGTGTACAGCAAAGTGACTCAGTTATATGTATATATATTCATTATTTTTTAGATTCTTTTCTCATATAAGTTATCACAGAATATTGAGTAGAGTTCCCTGTGCTATACAGTAGGTTGTTACTAGTTATCTATTTTATATATAGTAGTGTGTATATGTCAATCCCAATCTCCCAGTTTAACCCTTCTCCCCACGTTTCCCCTTTAGTGACCATAAGTTTGTTTTCAATATCAGTAAGTTTTCCACTATTCTATTTTTTTTTTCAGCCAAGCCACACCAAGTCCTAACCACTGGACCACAAGGGAATTCCTTCACTATTCTTTTTTTTTTTTTTTTTACTGGGTAGTAGCTTTGTAATTATTTTGTCAAGTTTAGCATATGAAATTGCTCTCACTTAGTTACCAACATTCTTAATTTGTTTTGTTCTTGTTTATAATTTAAACTGTGGATTTTATTTAGGGAGTAAATGTGTCTTGAGGCTTTTCATTATTTCAGAAATTAGACTATACCCTCCTGAGGTTGCCAGACTGTTGCTGCGGCCAAATTAGGCAAAGCTGGAGGGCTGGTGAGACTGAGCCAGGGTCTCAGAAGCCTAGTTAAGGATGACCTCAAGCCTGAGGAAGGAGAAAGAGAGCCGTCATTTGTTAAGTACTGGTTTCTTGCATTCATCATCCCATTTAACCCTCACAAGAATCTTTTGTGATGCTATCTCCATTTCACTGATGGAAAAACTGAAGCCAAGGGCAGTGGGGTAGCTCACCCACCATTGTGTGAGGTTGCTTGCTTTTTTTTTTTTTTTTTTTTCACACACACACACTGTATTTAATTTTAACAAGAGATAAATAGACTGACACCAAGCATTGTACATGGATGACCACAACAAAAGCAACAATGATTGCAATTACCAAACATGAAACACACTCATACTATGTCATAATATTGACATTCAGTCCAGTAATCCTCCACTGTAACAGCTCCTTTACTTTGCAGTGAAAATTGATTTGTATATTCTTTGCCTTTGAGTCCTTGTGGGATTAAAATAAATTATTATTCCTTTGAAAACACGTTTTTATGTTGTCATCATAAGCACATCGCTATATAATTGTTGTAATCAGTTATTAAGTAGCTTGGTGTCAAACAATCACATAATCCAAGATTGGAAGAAGCTGCCTGGTCATTTTGTTAAAGGAACCCCAGTGCAGAATTCTACCCACCCCCCGCAGCCCATGGAGGAGAAACTCATTTGTTTTGTTGTTGTTTTAATAAATTCATTACATAACAAATTCATTACAGAAACAAATTCATTAGTGAGGGTCTGAAGAATATGAGGGAGGGGCGTGAGGGGAAGCACTCCTCATCTTACCACCTTCATGCAACTATCACAAATCTATTTTTATTTTTGTGTGAAGCTCTTATTGTCTGTGTTCGCATTTAACCATATTTCGCCTCCCTCCATCAGATTGTCCATCCCCAAGTTCACGGAACACTCCTTCCACAATGAAAAGACTTAGTGGTTCATGAATACAGTGAAAGCTGCCCATGGTTCAGGTGTTGCTTAGTTTGAATGTGAGTTCAAACTGCCTGGGATGCCTTTTCCAGCCTTTGTCTTACCACAGGTGTTAATCCTTTTAGGTCCCCACCCCTCAAAGTGTTCTCCAGGGACCAGTGGAGTATCTTATAAATGCCCAAGCTCAGGCTCCACCCCAGACATTCTCCATCAGAATCTTTCCTTTAATAAGGTCCACAGGTGTCATTGTTGTGGATTAAATTTGAGAAACATTGTTCTGGAAAGTCTTTCCTAACCTCCTAACCATTGCTTCCCACCACCTCCCACTGGTCCACCCATCCAGGACAAGTTAGGTGGATCCCTGTGGTTGCCCTTTAATTCCCCCCGTGTGGGCCTCCCCAGCACATAAACTGGTTGGAGATGGTGATGGATGCGCAGTCATTGCCACATCCCCGGGTCCCGGTGCGGCACTTGACGTGTAAGAGTTTTATATTTGGAATTGTTTCATCGTTTTCCAACACCACTGCTTTCATAGATGAAGCAATGCAGAAGTAAGTTTTTCTTCCTGCTGGGAAATAGGGTACTCAGGTAGGGCTCTCTTGGCCATTGGCCTGCAGTTTGGGGGTCCCATTTGTTGCAGTCTTTATTATGGAAAACTTACGGGGTGGGGGATGATTCTCTGTCTGCAAGTAATTTCTGAAAGTCCACTGCTGGAACTTTATTTCTTTTACTTAAAATATTAATATCTATTCAACACCAACACCTCTGAGAGGAATCGCGCTTTACACTCGGTGTGAAGGTGGAGCAGCTGGCAGGTTTGCGTAAGTGTCTAGCGAGACACAGAGATACTGGTTATCTGACGGGAAAAGATACGGAACACTAGTAGGTGATAGAAAAGATAGTGGAATGCTGCAAAACAACTTCTAATTCTGACAGATGTTACAATAGTTTTGTCTTGAATCATACCATTGGTCGCTTTTCCATTTAAAAAAAAAAATCACAATTTTTAATCTATAAAAATCTCGGGATGGGGCTTCCCTGGTCGTCCAGGGGTTAGGACTCCGTGCTTCCTCTGCAGGGGGTGCGGGTTGGATCCCTGATGGGGGAAGTTCTGCATGCCGTGAGGTGCAGCCAAAAAAAAAAAAAAAAAAAATCTCAGGTTGGACTTTTCCCCCCCATCCTGCATCTCATCTATGACAAATTTCATCCACCCCCTACATTCAGAGCAAAACTAAACTGCTACCCTGGGGATTTTTCTTTTCAAATGTTTGTTTTTAAATTGTAGACAAAGTGCAGGTACATCTATACTGATGTTTCTAAACTCACATTCAAACTAAGCAACACCTGAACCATGGGGAGCTTTCACTGTATTCATGAACCACTAAGTCTTTTCATTGTGGAAGGAGTGTTTCGTGAACTTGGGGATGGTCAATCTGATGGAGGGAGGCTCAGCCCTGGAGGCTGCTGTTTTGAAGTAGCAGGAGACTGATTAAGGCTTTGGAATCAAACTGTACCCAGAAACAAGAAACATCTGTCCTGCAGGGCTATTGTTCGTCATATTTGAAAGGAACGAGAGGCTCCTGGTACTGCTTACCAACAGCTCTCACAATTAGCCACACAGACCACAAGGAGTATAATTATGTCCAAGAATGTGTGGGACTTCCCTGGTGGAGCAGTGGTTAAGAATCCACCTGTCAATGCAGGGGACACGGGTTCGAGCCCTGGTCCAGGAATATCCCACATGCCGCAGAGCAGTTAAGCTTGTGCACCACAACTACTGAGCCTGTGCTCTAGATCCTGCGAGCCACAACTACTGAGCCCGTGTGCCACAACTACTGAAGCGTTGCACACCACAACAAAGAGTAGCCCCCGCTCGCCACAACTAGAGAAAAACCCGCGTGCAGAAACAAAGACCCAATGCAGCCAAAAATAAATAAATTTAAAAAAAAAAAAAAAAAAAAAGAATGTGTGGCTTGCCCCGCCCCCCTTGGGAGTCTAGCCCTGTACTTAGGCATCACCATGGACACCAACTCCAGAGGAATGTTGAATCTGAGTTAGGTTTATCCCTTGTGGAAGAGTGTATGAGGTTGTCTTTCTGTTCCAAACTGCTTACCTGAGTGTCTGTGATGATACTATTCATGGTAATTTGCCCAGACTTTGGACCTTGGGTGGGGTTTGTAAGTCATTTGATGCCTTCAGAGTGTACCTTGTTGAGTAATCTGACGCAGGTGAGACATGCAGCATGGGTAGAACAATCATGTGTTCTATATGTTGTAACATCAAGCCTAAGTCCATTTGAGTCATATTTTCCTGTGGGAGTTGTGGCCCATCCCAGAGGAAAGCGATTTTTAACATATCCTTGTGAGGCTTGGTGGTGTTTTAAAGGTTGCTCTTGGATTCTGAAAGCTATGTGCATTTTTTGTTTGTTTTTCACAGTTGGGGGGTTTGTTTTAAAATGTTAAATAACCTTGTGACTAACCTTGGACCTTGATCATGTTAATAATTTTGTATGAATTTGGTCGAGAGAGTTTTACACCTTGATTCCTCTATCCAAAAAATGATACAAATGTTTGTTACTAATGATCATGAGTAGAGGCTCTAGAGATTAAAACATTAAAAGAGTAAGTTAAAATTATTCCGGATATGAAGAACCAGAAAGATGATAAAGAAGCAGCAGCAATAGCTACCAAAATATTCAAAAGAAAAGTAAACCTGAGTTAAGACCCAAAAAATGGTTGTCTCTAATTAACCTCCTATGCAAACAAGGATCTTCTCTTAAAATCTTTGCAAGTTAGGCATAACTTCATCCTTATTGTTTTTATTATTAACAGTAAGTCAGTTTAAACTGATTGTCAAAGGACCTGGTTCTCGTCCCAGTTCTGCTCAAAGGGCAATCCAAAACAGCTCAACTCAACCGTGACCCCAACTCATCAGTAAAGAGGGGCTCTTGTCTTTAACTTATCCTTTCCCCACAAGATATCCCAGTGCTCTGAAAGGTTGTTGTTAATCCAGCTTTCTTAGAATACAGTACCGTTGAAAATGCACTGAGGACTGTATTTTCTTTTTCCTCTGTAGAATCTACACATTGTTCAAAACATGAGGAAAATAGTTTTGATAGTCCACTAGCACATCGAATGATCGAGTTAAGTCTTAACGGGCAGATGCAGTGGTAAGATTCAAACTTCCGCTTAACATACAGAGAATGCCATTGCAGCCCGTCAAACTAGGAAAGCAATGGGATTTCTAGCAGAGCAGACGCATTTTATAAAGCATCCACTCAGAAACCCTCCTGCGCTCACTTTTCCCTGTGCATGTGGTAATTGGCATTGGGTCGTCTCTCCACCAATCAGCTTGGGCTGAGATATGGAGATGTCATATAATCACATCCTGTTAGAGGGAAGGGAGGACGTGGGTAAAGCAGAGCCACAGACTCAGTCTAGCATTGAGTTGTATTGTGCTGCCCCCAGATACAGGCAAAGACAAAAAAGCCTGCATCCCATGGTACAAAGGGCGTTCCCTTTTATAAGACTGCAGTTGTGTGCTAGAAAATGTAGGAAGGCCAAATGTCAACATTTGTGGCCGGAGGTAAAAATCATTGCCACTGTTGTCTTATGGCCCTGGTACCATCATTAATGCCAGATGGTGCTTGAGGAGGGGTTTATGATGAACAAAGCCTTCCCCTGTCTGGGCCATAGTGTCACTGCATGCCGGGCTCTGGAGACACGGCCCTAGGATGCCTTCCCACTCCTGGTGGGAATAAACACAGCAGGTGTGTTCCACCCATCTTGGAGGTCTGGCATCATCAGTGTGTTCTGGCAGAGGTGGTCTCACAACATCGGTACCTAACTCTCTGTGTGCTTTTCATTATGCCATGTTGGATTGACCCTTCATTATGCCAAGTACAGTCGACCCTTGAACAATGTGGGTTTGAACTGCATGGGTCCACTTATACTTGGAGATTTTGCAACAGTAAATACTACGGTACTGCATGGTCCCTGGCTGGTTGACTCCTTGGATGTAGAGGAGCCTTGGATACAGAGGGCCAACTGTAAGTTATACTCGGATTAATCCCCACCTTGTTCAAGGGTCAACTCTATTTTTAGAGCCACACGTAGCCTTGGCAGTCACCTCATTTAAATCCCATTATTTTTCTAGATGAAAAACTGAGGCATGGAGACTTTTCCTACCTTAAGGCTCAGCTAACAGCTCGGCCTTGGCAGTCCCCTCGAGCAGCAGAGAGGAAGGACTTTGTGGGGTGGGGAGCAACAAGAAGGCAGAAAAATAAGCCTCTCAGGATCCAAAAGACTTGAAAGAAATGAGACTATTAAACACTGCATGAAATGAAGTGATACCTACAAAGCCTGAAACCCCTCCAACAGTCTTATGAGCTAGGGTTCTACAAGAAAAGTTCCACTTGGGGTCAAAAGATAAAGTTTTGTTTTTTGCTGCTTTTTCCTTGGCTGCCAACCTTAGAGAGGTGATAGTCAAAATGTGGGGTTTGCTGAGGTCACGGACTTACAGCCCCCTCCAAAAAAGGCATCAAAATAGGTTTCAGAAGGGCCAGCAAGTGTCCTGCTGAAAGGATTCCTTCGGGTCCCTTTCATCGAGGCCACGTCAACAAGATCCCTTTCATTCAGGCTTTCTCTCCCATTCTGTTGAAGCTATTGGGTTTCCCTAGAGTCGATTTTATTTTGATATTTCCTGACAATCTAATTAATACTCAGACCCAGTTGATGAGGGATATGTATTCAAATTCAGTTATTTAACAGTAATGATGATAAACATAAGTATTTTCCATTTACCTAGAAATTTACAGTTGCTAAAGTATTTTTACACATAGCAGCAACACTCAGTAGCTGCACTTTACAGAAAACCATAAAAAATAGGGCCCAGAGTTTAAATGGCATGCCCAACGCCACACAATTGGGAAAACCTCAACTTCAGGGAATGTTATCCCAGGTCCAATGTTCCTTCTACCAGGCAGGTTTACAAATGATAGTCGGATTCTCTGAGTAGCCCTCAGTGGTCCCTTTAACCCATAAAGATACTGAGTTATAACAACATCTTAACCTCTAGCCTCTTTGTATTTCCCATGGAAAGATGCATGGGGTTTCAAAAAATTTGGGTGACAAGTCCATTTTTAGTACACAGTCGACCACAAATGATTGACAAATCCATTTTTAGTACACAGTCGACCACAAATGAAGTCTCCCGATACTCAGGCCTTGATGGTTACTTCTTTTCCCTCAGTTTGAAAATGC
The DNA here is from genome assembly GCF_009873245.2 of Balaenoptera musculus. Lineage (NCBI taxonomy): Eukaryota > Metazoa > Chordata > Mammalia > Artiodactyla > Balaenopteridae > Balaenoptera > Balaenoptera musculus. The sequence goes on from NC_045798.1 coordinate 50,523,250, forward strand.
AAGTGCAGCTAGCAAGGCCCTGATTTGTCCAGGAGTGTTGTTAGAGAGTGCTGGCAATCTCAAAAGTCACTTTGTAACACAACATTGTAAAGCAGTTATACCCCAATAAAGACATTTTTTAAAAAAATCACTTTGAACCTGACACTTTGAGGCAGAATGATGGTCCAAGTACACTGTAGTGTTGTGGAGATCTTTAGTGTTTGCAAAGTGAAGTTTTTAGCTCCTTGTATAGTTTTGCCAGTGTTTGGCAGGTCATCCGAGCATCATCCTGACTCTCCAGCACACTGGATGTATGTGTGGTGGCTTCATCTTAATCAATGGTCTACACGAGAGAAAACTAACAGTGGCTTCATTGAGGATGCTCATGTAACAAGATTCAGAACCAGCCGTTCAGATCAGCAGAGAAGAAATAACAAGTGTTTGTTATTATCACACTCTAACCCATTTACACAGATTCGTTATTCAATTAAGTATGTATCATCTTGGAAAGGAGAGAGCTTTCTCTAAGGACCTAAAACTCTGGATGTGTACATGACCACTGGGAGATAAGGGATGTGAAGAGAGAGGAGAAGCAAGAGGAAAATGATGAGGTACCCCAAGGATGGAATTTACCTCTTCAATTTTGCTTTGATCTGTCCTGGATAACAAGGTCTGAGCTGTAAGTTGTTCAGATGATCCCAGTTGAAATAGACTGAGTGGCCCATCTGACTAAGCACAGGTCAGATTACCACCCAGCAGATTGTGAAAAGAGCTCAGAAGTGGAGAGACCACCTGCCTTGCAACTTAAAGTGTGGTCCCCAGATCAGCAGCATCAACATCACCTAGAAGTTTTTAGAAAGGTAGCCTCTCAGACCTTACCCAAGATCTATCAAAACATAATCTGAACTTTAACAGGATTTCCAGGTGACTCTTGAAAAACTCAAACTCTACATGATATCCAAGAGGACAGCAGTCATACGTTTTTCCCCTTTGTTCCATTCTCCCTGTCAATATCATTGCACTCACAGCCCCATGATATAATTAATTATTGTGTCTGTAATTAATTATTGTGTCTGCAGCCTTGGGGGCTGCACTGTGTATTAGAGCACCTGCATAATGCCTGGGATAAAATAGGTGTATAGGTGGCACTCAAGAGCTCCAGCTCTGAAATCTACAAATCTGAGTTTGAATCCCAGCTCCGCCACAAACCTCAGTTCATGTACCTATAAGATAGGAATAAAAATAGCACCCCTCATAGGGTTATTGGGAGTAAATGAGCTGATGCACGTGACATAACGTAGTGCAGCACCTGATGCATACTTGCTGTGTGTAAGTCGTAGCTGTTTTTATGTGCTCAATAAATGTTGAACAAATGAATGAATAGGAACTTCATGTGGAAAGAAAAACTTTAAGATGGTCAATACTTGGTGCCCTGTTGCTTCAAATATATGAAACTGAATTTTAAAACAATATGCAAAGGAAGCCTCACGTAAGAGAAGGAAAAGGTAGAATGGGTCAGAATGGATTTATAGGAAAGCATGCGATTTGGAACCAGAAGACCAGAGTTTGGATCCCAGCTCTGTCCTTTACTAGCTGTGTGATTTCCTACAACACACAAGCTCACTGAGCCTCAGTTTCTTCACCTGAAGAATGGGATCAGTGGTCCTCTTTTTTTTTCTCGGCTTATGCAAAAAAAAATTTTTTTTTTTTTTTTTGGTAACTGACAAAGTATCCCTACCTCTCAGCACAGCCCTGGCACTTAGGAGATGCTCCATAATGGATGTTTGCTCAACTGAATCAGAGCATGCAATGTCAACGCGATGACAATTGGGTATTAGAATGGACTGTGGCCCTCCAAAACACAACCCTAACAAAATCCTATTCCTTTGTATTTAATTTCTTTAGGGTAGGGGGTAGTATGGCACAGAAAAAATCTTTAAAACCTCCCTGTGGGCAGGTGGTGAGGGAGGGAGACAATAATGAAAAAACTCTGAATTAGAAGTTTGGCTCTGCAACTTAGTACCAGATGAGAGTTCCTAAGGAAAGATGCAAAGGAGAGAAAAGCAGCTAGCCAAAAAGCAAGCAGAGTAAACCTCTAGCAGTAGAAGAATTATGATTTCAAGATCTAGGTGAGATGGTATATGTCAGTGGTCCCCAACCTTTTGGGCACCAGGGACCGGTTTCGTGGAAGACAGTTTTTCCACGGGGCAGGGGTGCTTGGTTCAGGCGGTTATGTGAGTGATGGGGAGCGGCAGATGAAGCTTCGCTTGCTCACCCGCCGCTCACCTCCTGCTGTACCGCCAGGTTCCTAGCAGGCTGCAGACCGGTAGCAGTCTGCAGCCCAGGGGTTGGAGACCCCTGGTATATGTGAAAGAATCTTGCAAAATTAAGAGCTATAGACATGTATAACTATGAAAAGAAAAGAAAAGGCTTTAAGGAATAGTCAGCCCTCTGGATCAAATTCAATACACGGTTGATTGAATCCATGGATGCAGAACCTGCAGATACAGAAGGCCAACTGCACCATTTTGTATAAGGGACTTGAGCATCTGTGGATTTTGGTATCCATGGACGGTCCTGGAACCATATTGTATTTTCCTGGAACCGATTATATATATATATATTTTTATTATTCCTCTTTTTTCTTTTTAACATCTTTATTGGAGTATAATTGCTTAACAATGTTGTGTTAGTTTCTGCTGTATAACAAAGTGAATCAGCTATATGTATACATATATCCCCTTATCCCCTCCCTTTTGCATCTCCCTCCCACCCTCCCTATCCCACCCCTCTAGATGGTCACACAGCACCAAGCTGATCTCCCTGTGCTATGCAGCTGCTTCCCACTAGCTAGCTAATTTACATTTGGTAGTGTATATATGTCCACGCCACTCTCTCACTTCATCCCAGCTTACCCTCCACCCATGCCCCCCCTGTGTCCTCAAGTCCATTCTCTATATCTGCATCTTTATTCCTGTCCTGCCCCTAGGTTCTTCATAACCTTTTTTTATATATATTCTATATATATGTGTTAGCATATGGTATTTGTTTTTCTCTTTCTGACTTACTTCACTCTGTATGACAGACTCTAGGTCCATCCACCTCACTACAAATAACCCAATTTCATTTCTTTTTATGGCTGAGTAATACTCCATTGTATATATGTGCCACATCTTCTTTATCCATTCATCTGTCGATGGACACTTAGGTTGCTTCCATGTCCTGGCTATTGTAAATAGAGCTGCAATGAACATTGTGGTGCATGACTCTTTTTGAATTATGGTTTTCTCAGGGTATATGCCCAGTAGTGGGATTGCTGGGTCATATGGTAGTTCTATTTGTAGTTTTTTGAGGAACCTCCATACTGTTCTCCATAGTGGCTGTATCAGTTTACATTCCCACCAACAGTGCAAGAGGGTTCCCTTTTTCTTCACACCCTCTCCAGCATTTATTGTTTGTAGATTTTTTGATGATGGCCATCCTGACCAGTGTGAGGTGGTACCTCATTGTACTTTTGATTTGCATTTCTCTAATGATTAGTGATATTGAGCATCTTTTCATGTGTTTGTTGGCAATCTGTATATCTTCTTTAGCGAAATGTCAGTTTAGGTCTTCTGCCCAGTTTTGGATAGGGTTGTTTGTTTTTTTTTTAATATTGAGCTGCTTGAGCTGTTTATATATTTTGGAGATTAATCCTTTGTCATTTGCTTCGTTTGCAAATAATTTCTCCCATTCTGAGGGTTGTCTTTTCATCTTGTTTATGGTTTCCTTTGCTGTGCAAAAGCTTTTAAGTGTCATTAGGTCCCATTTGTTTATTTTTGTTTTTATTTCCATTTCTCTAGGAGGTGGGTCAAAGAGGATCTTGCTGTGATTTATGTCATAGAGTGTTCTGCCTATGTTTTCCTCTAAGAGTTTTATAGTGTCTGGCCTTACATTTAGGTCTTTAACCCATTTTGAGTTTCTTTTCTGTATACAGTATTAGAGAGTATTCTAATTTCATTCTTTTACATGTAGCTGTCCAGTTTTCCCAGCACCACTTACTAAAGAGACTGTCTTTTCTCCATTGTATATTTTTGCCTCCTTTATCAAAGATAAGGTGACCATATGTGCATGGATTTATCTCTGGGCTTTCTATCCTGTTCCATTGATCTATGTTTCTGTTTTTTGTGCCAGTACCACACTGTCTTGATTACTGTAGCTTTGTAGTATAGTCTGAAGTCAGGGAGCCTGATTCCTTCAGCTCCGTTTTTCTTTCTCAAGATTGCTTTGCTATTTGGGGTCTTTTGTGTTTCCATACAAATTGTGAAATTTTTTGTTCTAGTTCTGTGAAAAATGCCAGTGGTAGTTTGATAGGGATTGCATTGAATCTGTAGATTGCTTTGGGCAATATGGTCATTTTCACAATGTTGGTTCTTCTAATCCAAGAACATGGTATATCTCTCTGTCTGTATCATCTTTAATTTCTTTCATCAGTGTCTTATAGTTTTCTGCATACAGGTCTTTTGTCTCCTTAGGTAGGTTTATTCCTAGGTATTTTATTCTTTTTGTTGCAATGGTAAATGGAAGTGTTTCCTTAATTTCTCTTTCAGATTTTTCATCTTTGGTGTATAGGAATGCAAGAGATTTCTGTGCATTAATTTTGTATCCTGCTACTTTACCAAATTCATTGATTAGCTCTAGTAGTTTTCTGGTAACATCTTTAGGACTCTCTGTGTATAGTATCATCACCTACAAATAGTCCAACTATATTTTCAAGTTGGATATTTTACCTGGATTTATTGCCCATAATAGATTGGTTAGGGAAAAAACATTTATGAAGAAAATTAGCTTCTGCTCTAGAACTTCACTAGGTTATTTCCCAGGTGAGTGGAATTCAGCATGAATTTCTCCATCAAGGAATCTAGTTACTAAGACAGCCCCCAAACTGTTCGTAAGTGGACTCCTCTGTAAACCAAACCCCACAGCTGGGATCCCACGAGCAGTGTTAGTTGTTGCCAGATCAGCATTCTAGGGACCACATGGCTCAAACAGAAAACTCATGGGCAAAGGCTATGCAAACATTCCTGCACATTTTAACAAGTTCTGTCCACTTACCAAGACTTCTAACAGACTCTGCTGAAAATGTTAGAGTTTGAAAAGATTTCCGCACAAGTTAGACAATGATTATCCATATTTTGAGGGAGATCTTAGCAACCCTCTTGCCATTGCCAAAGTCTTATTTAGATTCCATATTACCCTTTTTACACTTTTAACATGTTACTGCGTTCCTTCTTTGGGTGGTCAAAGGAATAACAAACTACAGACAGGACACGTGTGAAGCAGGGTTCCAGTTTTCAGTATGATCTAAGCAATAAACTCGAACCCTGGACTCTAAGTGAATCTGATACCATTCACTGTGCTGCTTTCCTGCTTCATGAACATTCTGCTACATTTCATTATCAGTCATACTTATGAGCAAAGGAGCCGTTCTTCTATTCCAACTACTCTATTTTCAAGGATATCTATTTAAAATGGATAAAAGGATAAGTGAAAAATAGTTATCAAAAATATTTCACAGAAGTACAGTGAATGTGGTATTTCTCATATGTAGTTTGTCTCATGTCATTTTTAAAAATTTCTTTTATACATTAACACTATGACTATTCTAGAATAGAAAGGTCAATCTGTCTACTTCTATAGGTAGTAGCAGATGGATCAAGGAGTATTCTAGAAGAGAGAGTTAGGCCCAGTTTGTGTGAAAAGAACTGAATTTTTATTTAATTATAAAATAGTCTCTTGGGATTCTCTTTTATTTTTATAGAAGCCCAAATCACACGACCATAAGAAGTTTATAACATCATTAGCATTCTTAATATATCCCACCAAAATCCCTTTATCAGCCAGCTACAATTTTTCAAAAGCCCTTTTGTATACAATATGGGTCATTTGTAGTCTGCCTTTCTTAAGGCAAGGAATGCGTTGTACCGTATCCAATACCCAAGATTCGGTGCAGTTTGACATTTTCTTGCCAGATAACCTCATTTGGGTTTGGTTTCCCTGGTGTGTGCTCAGCTCTTTGCTTCCCGGCAGTCATGCCTCTGGTCCCCTGAGGGAGTTGAACTGGGCAGGCTCTTGGCCTCCCTCCGGTGCCTCTGGGAAGGCCCTGAGCCCAACTGGAGACCCCTAATTGAGACAGTGGTTGGTGGAGGGCACTCTGGAAGGCTGACATCAAGTAGGATCTGTCTAAGGAGTCATCCTCTGTGACCTTCTGCTGACAAGCTGCTTACAAGCTGCTTTATTCCTAGAAAGCTGTGGACCTCCCACACTAAAGACTGTGATCTACAACTGGAGTGTTTCAGTATCTCCAAGCTGCTGCGGGGAGACTGGACTTCAAGATACAGCTCATTCTGAAGATCCAAAGATAGCTGAGTCAACTCCTGGGAGGAAAACCTAGGTTCAGATCCCAGCAGCGTTCTCTTCTCCGAAAAGCTAGGAGCAGCTGGCAGGAGGCTGTAATTCCTGGCTCTTTGCAAGGAGAATGCTTTAACCTTGCATTGAGCAGACGCCTTATTGGCTAGATACGTAGCGTTGAAAAAAGAACTCTTCCTTTCAATGGTATGGCATGATTGGCAATATTTTTACAACTCTTTTTTCATTCTGATGTATCCGTTATGTGCCTGCGGTTTTATGGCCAGACAAGGAAGCAGCCTTTGGGGGCGATTTTGGAGCTAGGACAGAAGTTCTGCTGTGCCCCACATATGGGATGCCAGAATTCTGAGTTTGTTCAAAGAAAGAGGATTTGAAATTTCCAGAGGTTGAGGGAAAACAAAACGTGCTTTGTTAAAAGAGTCCGACCATGTTATGACTCTTATCCTAACAAAGCTATTTGGTCTTTTCAGGGAAAACAAATGCAACAGACAGGCCAGGAGGAGGCAGCTAACTTATGGCTGTTCATTTCTGAGGGGCTTCCTAGTGCTCAAAATGGGAAAAGTCAATGGGGTCTCTCCTAAGGTGAAGGGAAAGTCCGCCAGCTCCTCTTCGTGGGGTGATTACAGTTAGACCCTTATTTAGTGTGTGGCCCAAGTTAGAATAGAGAACACCTGCCTTGTCATCAACAAACCACAAAGGATGAAATTCTATTCCTGTGCCAATAAGATGTGGGAATTTTGGAAATTTATGGAAAGCATGAACTCGAAAGTATAAGAGATGGTTTCCAAAATGCAGAGTGTATCACACTGCCATTTAGAAGTCATTTCTGGTTTTGGGTGTGTGTATTTGTGTCAGTATTTTGAATTTTAAGATTGGGAAGGTAAATGTAGGAGCAAGAGGGGATAACAGCAGAGAAAATTCCAAGACAGGCAAGACTGGACAGCGAATGCTTGGCAGTGGGTTCTGAATGCTAAAGTTGTGGGTGAGAGATTATTTTTCTCAGATCTGCGCATATGGAACAAATTCCTGACCCAACTGGCCCACTGCCTTGGGGCTTTTGTTATTCTCTGAAAAGGTTAAAAAAAAAAAAAAAGAAAAAGAAAGGAGGTATCTTGCTCAATTCTAGTTGCTGTCCAATCTCCTGATTTTTTAAGTTAAACTTTTTAATTTGAGACAATTGTACGTTAACATGTAGTTGTAAGAAACAATACAGAGAGACCTCTGTACCCTCTGCTCAGTTTCCCCCTCAATGGTAACATCTGGAAGCTCTATGTACAGGGTCACAACCAGGTAATTGACATTGATACATGTTCAAGGTACAGAATGTTTCTGTCACCACAAAGGTACCTAGTGTTGCCCTTTTATAATCACACCCTCTTCCCTCCAGCCCTCACTCCCTCCTCAACCCCTGGCAACCACTAGTCTCTGCTCCCTTTCTGTAGTTTTCTAATTTCAAGAATGTTAGCTAAATGGAATCATACAGTATCTAACCTATGGATTGGCTTTTTTCACTCAGCGTAATTCTCTGGAGATTGATCCAAGGTTTTGCAGGTAGCAATAGTTCTTTTTTTTATTGATTAGTAGCATTCCATTGTATGGATGTACTGGTTTGTTTAACCATTAACCTGTGAAAGGACATCAGTGTTGTCTCAATTTTGGCTACTATGAATGAATCTGCTTATAAAGAGAATTTTTAACTTTTCTGGGAAAATGCCAAGAGTACCATTGGTGGGTTGTATGGTAGTTGCATGTTTCGTTTTTGGTTTTGTTTTGTTTTGTTTTTTACAACAGTCAAACGTTTTCTAGGGTAGCTGAACCATTTTATATTCTCACAAGCAATATATGAATGGTCTAGTTTCTTCTCATCCTCACCAGAATTTTAGATTGTTACTAGTCCTTATTTTGGCCCTTCTGATAAATGTCTAGTGATATCTCATTATGGTTTTATTTTTTTCACTTACCTAATGGCTAATGACGTTGAATATCATTTCATCTGCTATCTGTATATCCTCCTCAGTGAAATGTCTGTCAGTGTCTTTTGCCCATTTCCTAATTGTTTGGTTTTTTAGATGATTTTTGAGGGTTCTTAACTTATTCTAGATGCTTGTCCTTTGTCACATATGTGGTCTGCAAATATTTTCTCCTAGTTATACCTTATATTTACACCTGATGGCCAACAGTTCTTAATTTTGATGAAGTCCAATTTATCAATTTTTCCCTTGTATGGATTGTGTTTTTTGTTGTCAAAAACTTAAAAACTTAAAACTCTTTGTCAGGCCCTAGATCCCAAAGCTTTTCTCCTGTTTTAATTTTTTTCTAGAAGTTTCATAGTTCTGCATTTTACATTTACATAGTGATCTATTTTGAGTTCATCGTTTTAGAAAGTGTGAAACTTAGAGACAATAACTGCTCTGCTTATGCCAGGCAGCACAGAAAAAACTGTTTGCCTTCCCTGCCATCCCCACCACTGGGGACCCTAGACCTCCACCCTCACAAGGCCGTGCATTATTGAGCACCTACCACATCCCAGGAGTAGACCAAGAGCTCTCCAGGTGTTTTGAATCAATGTCAGAGGCCTGGCTTTTAACGTGGTGTTGTGTGGACAAAACAGCAGAGTCTGTCAGACTTAATTAGAACTTGTTAGTCGAGCTGCATGATATTGGGAAACTGCTCCACTGCTCTGAGCCTCAGTTTTTTCATTTGTAATAAGATGGTTTTGAGTATTAAATTAGATAAAATATGTCAAATGACTTGTGCAGGGGTATTCAATAAATGGTCTCATTCTTCTCCAAACTGATCCATTGCAGCTGTTGAGAATGTTAGCAACGGGCTCTTGTTGTCAGAACAGAAAAGACCAGTTGTATACAGCTGGTCCTGAATTTTCTAAGGGCTAATTATCTGGTTTACAGATAAACTAGGAACCTTATACTCTTGCTTCCTAGCTTGGTAGCCAACACTTCGCCTAGTAACGTAGCTACTGGTACTAGTTAAATAAAGAGGGCAAATGAAAATTTTATTCTGATTCAGTTAAAATATCTCAAAGATGGGAGGACTTAGGAAAAGAAACTGACATGGATGGGAACAGATGTTTTTAAACCTGATTTTTTTAGTTTTATCAACTCATTAAATTATGGGAAAAATGTGAAACACTCATAAAATTACATTCTGTAAAATATGTGAAGAAATTCTACCTGTTCTATCTGAAGGGAAAAAATTGTCAGCTTATCTGAGGTCAGTTCTTGAAACCATTCACGTTAAATTTTCTGATTTTTATACAAGCCAAATTCTATGAATTACTTTTGAACTCCCTTATTGAATGGTATAACATTGAAAATTCAGCTATCACCTTTGTTTATTCTCTCAGCACTTACATTTTGTTGTTTGCATTTTTTTCCTTTCATCATCTCCTCTTTCCCTTATTAAAAAAAAAAAATATATATATATATATATATATAAAATGCCTCCCTCTTCCCTTTCTTAAAATCTTTCTCCCAGTGGCATCTCCAGAACTATGTCTGGGATTAATCACATTGTGTTGGATCTGCCACAAATACTTTATTTTTATACAATTGATGTTAAACTAAACAAGCACCAAAGGCATTTCTGAAATGGCCATATACAGAAAACACAGAAGAGCAATGTGCAGGGTGAGGGCTTAGGTGGCAGGTGGAGAGGGGTCATTTCTAGTCTGTTTCTTGGGTGTGGTGGGAGGACCACTAAGGCTCACACACATCTGCATCTCAGGTCCTTTTTAGGAGCAACTGCTTGAGCCAGAAGCAGCCTCCCCAGTTACCATCCACCCCACCCCCAACCTGGGCCCCTCAAAACCCACAGCTCACACACATGTCTCAACCTCTGGAATTGGATCTGTCCTTCATCAATTTATTGTCTTATCATTTAGTCGGAGCATGTTTTGAAGATAAATAGCAAATTCATATAAAGAAAGTAAATAATTCCTTGATGGTGTATATATTTGGAAGTTTGATCCTGGCAATGCTTGTCCTATTAAAATTAAGCACATCTTTTTAAAATTATTTATTTATTTATTTGGTTGCGCTGGGTCTTAGTTGCGGCATGCAGGCTCCTTAGTTGCGGTACGTGGGCTCCTTAGTTGCAGCATGCATGTGGGATCAAGTTCCCTGACCAGGCATCAAACCCAGGCCCCCCACCTTGGGAGCATGGAGTCTTAACCACCTTGTCACCAGGGAAGTCCCTAAACACATCTTTTAACTAGAAGAATAAGCCTGTGTTGATACTAGATATAAAGTCTGCAGATTAACCCAAGTTTGGGGAAGTCAATACTTTAATTGACGCTGGCATTTGATACCTCACTGGGGGCATTGGTTCCTTGGGTTATCTGCTAACACATGATTCTCATCACATGAGGCTATGGGGGGGAGGGTAAAAAAACTCTCTTCATAGGACTGACATTATCTAAATACTCTCAAACTATGATTAATCAACCCAATAATTGATATAATAATGTAGCTGACAACCCTATTGCTTGGCTGAGTTACTCTCTCATATGATAAAGTCAACTGAATTTGGATGTGTGCTTTTTTTTTTTAAATTTATTTATTATTTTTATTCTTGGCTGTGTTGGGTCTTTGTTGCTGCGCGCGGGCTTCTCTTGCTGTGGAGCACAGGCTCTAGGTGCACGGGCTTCAGTAGTTGTGGCTCGTGGGCTCTAGAGCGCAGGCTCAGTAGTTGTGGTGCACGGGCTTAGTTGCTCTGCGGCATGTGGGATCTTCCCGGACCAGGGCTCGAACCCGTGTCCCCTGCATTGGCAGGCGGATTCTTAACCGCTGCACCACCAGGGAAGCCCTGGATGTGTGCTTTTTAATTTTCTCTTCCATTGCTGACCACACCCAATGAACTAAATAACCCTTTGCTCTGATGTTTTCAGCACAGTAAATGCTTTCCTTCTTTTTTTTCTTTTCATTTTTATGATCCCAGTATCCTGTTTCTCAAAGGAACATTTCATCTCGACAGCCAGGGAGAGAGCCTGGATGCTCAAGGTAAGATTTCAACATAAATTATGTTGCATGACTCCCTGTTTACAGATTAAATTGGAGTGCGTATTATTAATGCCTTTGTAACAAATTTATTTTCAAAATTCCATTATACAGTTAAAGCAAGTATTCGAGTAAACATGCTTCATTAAAACATTGTTTTTCAAACTACATTCCATTTCCCGTGTGTACTAAGGGCTAATTAACTGTTATCCGCAATTCCTCTAAAAATGCTCCAGCCAGTTAAAGTTTAACTTTGGAGATCTTATTGGTGAGAAATGAAGTGAGAGAATTTTAAGATATAGTCAAATGACCTCATGACATTTCTAATTATGAAGAAGGGATTATTTGTTAAAAATCCAGGCAACTGCTCTGTTGACTTTACAGTAGAGGTGGGCGTCTTAAAGGAGATGAAAGCTCAGAAAGCCTCATTTTTTCAGTTTAGGATTTGTGTTTGAGACACAATCATTTGACCTTCTGTTGTTTCCCACTGGTGTGCCATCTAATATTCCAGGACCTCACTAGAACAAAGGAACAATTAACTGAAATTCCACCAGATGGCAATATTCGGAAAGCCATCCTGTGAGGTTTCAAAGCTATGAGCTATTTATTGTTCACACAGAGAATAGTCTCACAAAGTGTAAAGTCCTAGATTTCATTAAGGGTGCTCTAAACATCTTTTGTTTTACTTTTTGCCCACAGCATCGAAATTTTTACTAGGGGGAAAATAAGTGTGTGTGGGGGTTATGTGTTGTTTTCTTTTGTTTATCATTCTGGAAGGATAAAATTAGAAACTTCATTCTTCAATAATTCTCCAAACAGTATTGGTGAGTCTTAAAAGCTCAAATCAATGGGTAATATGCCATATTTGTCTTGGGGTCTCTTTGTGATAAATGCTATGATTGATGGTCATTTTTAAATGAATTATTTGAGAAGAGAAACCGAAAATTCTTAAGAGTAGAGTTTTAAGGAGTTGCCTAATTATTAAACCAAGTGAAATTTACAGGTACAAAATTCTTATTTGTAATGATTTGAAATAATTAAGGTTTATTTAAATAGGATGAGTAAACTTTGCCCCTTTTGCTCTAATGAAAGTAGAGATGCTGTATGTACCCTAAGTGGTGCCCAAAGAGCTGCCCTCTTCAACAATCAGAACTGGCCCTAGGACACAGCTGGGATAGAGGGAAGGAAGTAGAAAGGCATCTGAGGGTGATTGAAATAGGAAGAACCAATAAGAGGAGCCACCTGAGCTTTCCATGTGCACATAAAAGCAGTCCCTGAACAGAACCCTCCGACACTGTTGATGGGAACGTAAGTGGCTGCACTATGGAAAACAGTATGAAGTTTCCTCAGAAAACTAAAAACAGAATTACCATATGATCCAGCAATCCCACTCCTGGGCATATATCCAGACAAAACTATAATTCAGAAAGATACATGACCCCCTAGGTTCATAGCAGCACTGTTCACAATAGCCAGGACACGGAGACAACCTAAATGTCCATCGTCAGATGAATGGATAAAGAAGATGTAGTATATATTATATTTACAATGGAATACTACTCAGCCATAAAAAGAATGAAATAATGCCATTTGCAGCAACATGGATGCAACTAGAGATTATCATATAAGTGAAGTAAGTCAGAAAGAGAAAGATGAATACCATATGATATCACTTATATGTGGAATCTAAAATATGACACAAATGAACCTATCTACGAAACAGAAACAGACTCATGGATATAGAGAACAGACTTGTGGTTGCCAAGGGGGAGGGGGTTGGGGGAGGGATGGAGTGGGAGGTTGGGATTAGCAGATGTAAGCTATTATATACAGAATGGATAAACAAGGTCCTACTATATAGCATGAGAAACTATATTCAATATCCTATGATGAACCATAATGCAAAAGAATATTTTTTAAAAAGAATGTGTGTATATATATATGTATATATATATATATATATATATATATATATATATATATATAATTGAATCATTTTGATATACAACAGAAATTAACACAACATTGTAAATCAACTATACTTCATTAAAAAAAAAAAAGCAGTCCCTGGACAGGCACTGAGTGCCCTTTGAAACCCACTCGTGTGCCCTAGAAGGGGGCCTATATATCTGGTGTCCAGGACAGTCCTAGTTAACTTCTGTTGTCCTGGAATATCATCTAGTTACCACTCCCTTTCACCCTCAAAATTCTGTTTGGATAATAAGGTATAATTTATCTTCCAAGCTGGCATGTTTGAAGAAAAAGTAATAGAAAAAGATGGCCTGATATCTAAATTGGGCATCTGTGTATAAACCTCCTTGTATATATGGGGCTACGGGACAAATTCTTTTTCTGTAAAGAGCCACATAGTAAATAGTTTTCTGCTTTGTTGGTCGTACAGTCTCTGTCACAGCTATTCAATTCATTGTAGCGTGAAAACATATAAACGTAAATGAATGGGTTTGGCTGGCTTCCAATAAAACTTTATTTACAAAAAACAGGCAGCCAGCAGCATTTGGCTGGCAGGGTTTACAGCCTTGTCTGAGATAATAGACAGTAAGGAAATAGGAGATGGTGGAGAACCAAGAAGACAGCCATCCTTCATTCTTCTCCCTTCTCTTCATATCCCTTCTGGGTTGCAGCCTCCTCATTTAACCCTCTCGGAAGCTAGTATTAATAGTTTCCTTGAGAGAGCAATTTTATCATCAGTTGTGTGGTTCCCGAGATTCCTTTGCTGGGTCTAACTGCTTGCTTCTCCTCCAAATCTGTTCCCGCACCTGCACACCACGCCTGTGCTTTGTACCTCATGACACAGAATAACATCCCTACTCGGGTATCACTTGAGTCCTAGTGTCAAATACTGGAGCGATAGCTATTAACAGACATTGTAATTTATGCTTTGGTCCTCACTAAATAACTGTCTATAGGAAATACAGCCACATTAAGGAAACTTTTATGTTGATTCTACCAGAATTTGTATTATAAAAATAATAAATGTAAAGGAAACTTTAGGGGAAAAAAAATCGCCCATAACAATACCATCCCAAAATAACTATTTTTCTTTCTTTTTTTTTCATATTTGCTATTCCCTTAAGTATTCCTGTTTTTCTGTAGTGGATAACATAGCACATGTGAATTTTGTGTTTTATTTGACATTAATCACAGGCATCTTTCATGAGTCATCAGAACAATCATTAGAATAGTATTATGTTGTATCAATGTGCCATAAAATATCTTCTAATTTTTCACTAAAAAACGCTATACTAAATTTTTTGTAGACTTTGTTATTGTTTTAGTTGGTTTAGTTTAGTTGTTTGTTTTTTCTTTGGTTTTGTTTATTTCCTTAGGACAAAATCCCAGAAGTAAGATTATTATCCAAGGATATGACCATTTGTATGACTTTTAATCTAGTTTACCACATCTTTTTTTTTCAAATTTATTTTTAATTTATTTTATTTTTGGCTGCGTTGGGTCTTTGTTGCTGTGCGCAGGCTTTCTCTAGTTGTGGTGAGCGGGGGCTACTCTTCATTGCGGTGTGTGGGCTTCTCATTGCAGTGGCTTCTCTTGTTGCAGAGCACGGGCTCTAGGCGCGCGGGCTTCAGTAGTTGTGGCGCGTGGGCTCTAGAGCACAGGCTCAGTAGTTGTGGCGCACGGGCTTAGTTGCTCCATGGCATGTGGGATCTTTCCGGACCAGGGCTCGATCCTGTGTCCCCCTGGCATTGGCAGGTGGATTCCCAACCACTGTATCACCAGGGAAGCCCCCCACATCTTTTCTTAAAAGGTTTGGAGTACTTCACAAGTGTTTGCAGTTTGAGGGTATTAGGCTCACCACAACTTTGTGAGAAGTAGCACTTAATTTATTCAATAATATTTATTGAATGTCTTCTATATGTAAAGAACTGTGCCAGTTACTTTGTGTGTGTGTGTGTGTGTGTGTATGTAAACATACATGTATCAATATATAAACTATGTGCTCCTTCCACAAACATTTATTGAGTGCCAACTATGAACTGTGTATTGTAGGATTTTAATGGTGATCAGAAGATAACTTCTGTCTGAGTTTGACCTTACTGGGGAGCTATGATACCTACGTAAATAACTGTAATAAAATACACAAGATGAGACACACCATAGGAGAAATACAGTTAAAATATGAAGGCATTTGGGAGGGGTGAGGGGAGGTAGAGATGGCATCTGAGTCAAACTTTGAAGGTAAATTGGATTGGGATGCTTGGAGGTGGTGAGATTTGCCCTTCATTCCATAAGCATGTCTTGATTGCCAACTACATGCCAAGTCCTGTGCTACAAGCTCGGGATATAAAGGGGAACAGACAGAGCTCTTAAAGCTTACTCTCTAGTGGAGTAGACAGCCTTTAAAAAAAAAATTGTAAGTGTGATCGGTGGGATGGCTTATCTAGCAGAGGATACATGGAGGTAGGGATGAAACCACGGTTTTCTTTGAAGAGGAACTTTGCCCTGGCTCCTCTTTTGGCACTGTCTTCATCATCAGTTATTGGGTCAGAATCTGTGGGAGATCTGCTTCTGGAAGTTTGAAGGTTACTCTAGTTGTACTGACCAACATTCCAATTAAAATTGGCCTACATTTACAGCTGGTTCCCCCAGTGGGCATATTCACTGAGAATGCACAGAGCCTAAGGCTGGGATCAGCAAGACCTACATCCTGGCCCTCACCAGCTGATGACTGAAGCAAAGCACTAAGAAGTACAGGGTTTCATGGGTGTTTTGTTTTCTAACAGCTGGAAGGAACCTCAGTAATAATCTAATCCAACTCACTCATCTGACAGATGCACGTTCTTGTGTGAAGAGAGTTGGGTGACTAGCCTAGTGTCAGACATTTGGTGACAAAGCCACGGCTCCAGAACCCTGGCTTCTGACTCTCACATGCTCTTGTTCCGTATTCACTGCTGTAATTTTTTCTGCCTCATCTATACCACCGAAGTAAAAAGAACTAAAAAGTGTTAGCCTAAGCATTCCTTGTGCCTGTAGAAGCAATATGTGTTTTACCCCTCTCGGACCACAGCAAAAAATAATTTTAAAGTAAATATTTTTAATTTTAAAAGTAATGAATAGTGGTAGAAAGAGAGGGAAACTTGGAACAAATTCCTGCATCAGCCATTTACCTCCCTTAGATTCTGGGCAAATAACTTGACCTCACTGAGTTTTTACATCTTGAGTTTGTTGTGAGAATAATTGGCAGTAACGTTAAGTGTTGGATACATTATGGGCACTCAGCAAATGTTTATTTTCTTTCTCCTTACCTCCTGGAGCTACAGGTTCTTGACAGATTTCCTTTTGTTTATTAATGAGGTGACCTTGTAAGACTCATGAGAATTAAATGATGGAGTGAAAGTACATTCATAAAAGTATCTGGTGCACAGCTTAATGTTCTCATTTCTGAATTTCACTGGAATACAGTTAAGTAGAGATTTAAAGGTTTTTATTCATGGTTCTTTATCCTTTTCTTCAATAGCTTATTTTATATGGTCTGTGAACATGTTGGTGAGACTTAAGAATTCATTCCTTTTCTCCATGATTTACTTCAAAATGATTTGTCAAAGAGAGAAAGATGATTAAATGAAGAAAATGTGGCTAAATATTAACTGCAGAAGATAGCTGGTGGGTATGGTGTACATTATGCTGTTATACAATTTTTTCTACTTTTCTGGATGTTTGAAATGTCCCAGGCCAAATTATTTTTGGAGGATTACATATTAAATATGAAGCTTCTACCATGGCCCCATCACCATGCAAGGTGCCGAGGGTATGTTTTGGGCAAGAAAGTCAGGGTCTCAACCCTGATGGAGCTATGGCCCACCATAGTGGACACTAATAAAACAGGCAACTTCCTCTACAGGGTGCTAACGGCTATGGTAGGAGCTCCCATGGCATGCTGTGATCCTCCTAGCAGTGACAGCAAAGCCATGACTGGTGCAGGGAGGTCAGACGGGGCTTCCAAGAGGCAGTGGCATCTCATCTAAGACCCAAAGAAAAAGGAGGAGCTAGCAGGTGTTGGGGAGAGGGGGACTGCAGGGAATGAGGGATTGTTTGGGCAGAAAGGGTAGCATCTTCAAAGACCTGGAAAGAAGATAAGAGAAGCATATGGCCTTTTCGCAAAATTGAAAGACATTCAGTAATGAGCTGCAGCATCAAGGTAGCAGATCAGGAAGGGCCTTGTGAGGCCAGTGAAGAACTTTGGGTTGTATCCTGAAAGTGATGGTTGAGGTGTTTTAAGTAGAGAAGTAAAACTTCTATCCTTTTTATCTTAGGATGGTCACTCTGGCAGCTGTATGGAAAGTGATCGGGAGGGGATGAGATTAGAAGTGGAGACACAAAGTGGAGGATGGTGATAGGCATCTGGATTAGCTGATGGTGGCAGCTGGGGTAGAGAGAAGTAGGTGGGTTTGAGTATTGTTTAGAAAGCAAAATAGACAGCATGGGTAAGGGAGAGGTCAAGGTCTAATTCATTCATTCAACATGTATATTGAGTGTATTGAGTGCTTGCTATGTGGTAAAGCCTATTTCAGTGCTGAGAAGAAAAAGTCAGGTAAGGGCTATAGGGAATACAGGGTGTGTATAGAGGGGACTAATGGAGAGGGGTCTTTCGCCAAAGCACTCATTATCCTTCGGGACCCCCTTCAGGGATGTCAAAGTAAGAAGTAGTCACCTGGCAACCGTGGAGTTCAGTGGGCTTCCCTGGGAGCTCCGCCAATGGCAGTGCTGTGGTTTGCAGAGGATGGTGCCCAGGTGCCTGATATAAGTAAGTGGGAGTTCTAGTGGTATTTACTGAGATAGGAAACACAGGGTTGAGGGAACACTGAAAGTGCGATGGCAAGAATCAGAAACTCGGTATTAAACATGTCGAGTTGAGGGTGCCCATGACATCCAAGAGTATGTATATAGAGATTTAGGATCTGAATCCCGAAAGAGGGAAAAATGAACCACAAATATAGTTTTGGGAGTCACTAGCATGCAAGCAGTAAGCTGTGAATCTAGGTAAAACTGTCCAAGGAGAACAGAACCTTGAAGATCACCAATATTTAAGGGGTAGATTATAGCAGCATTATTCACAATAGCCAAAGGCAACCAAGGTGTCCATCAACAGATGAATGGATAAACCAAATATGGTTTATACATACAGTGGAATATTATTCAGCCTTAAAAAAGGAAGGTAATTCTGCTACATGCTACAACATGGATGAACCTTGAGGACTTTATGTTAGGTGAAATGTCAGTCACAAAAAAACAAGTACTGTATGATTCCACTTATATGAGGTACCTAGAGTAGCCAAATCCATAGAGACGGAAAGTAGCATGGTGGCTGACAGGGGCTGGGAGAGGGAGATATGGAGAGTTATTGTTTAATGGGTATAGAGTTCCAGTTTTGTGAGATGAAAAGAGTTTTGGAGATGGATGCTAATGATGGTTGCACAACAGTGAAAGTACTTCATATTTCACTGAACTCTACACTTAAGTGGTTAAAATGGTAAGTTCTATATTATATGTATTCTACTACAGTGAGAGAGAGAGACTGATAATGATTAGCCAGAAACATGGGAAAAAGACCAGCTGTATATGCTCTCATGGAAGCCAAGGGAAAATAGCATTTCAAGACTGAGCAAAAAGCCAAGGATTGATAAACCCAAATGTTCCACAGAGGTTAAGTAAGATAATGACTAAAAGTGCCTATTGGTTTAGCAACCAAAAGGTTGTTAGTGATCTTGGTGATGACGATTTCAATCTCGTGGTCAAAGTGGAACCCAGCATGGAAGTTGAGGAGTGAGGGGGAAATGGAGGCATGGAGAGGGCAGCTTTAAATAAGCCCTGAGATACTCGGCTATAAGAATGAGGAGAGAAAGGGGGACCTGTAGGGAAGAAGAGTCGATTCAAGGTGGAAGAGACTTGATCAGTTCAAATATTGCTGGGAAGGAGCCAGTAGAAGCGGTGTGTTGGGGTCTGGTAGAAGGTTACAGAGCAGGAGGCAACTGGCCAGGATACACCTCTCCATTGCAACAAGCAAGAAACAGAATAAGATGACTACCGTGCAGGTAAATGTGTAGGTTTGGGGGCAGGAAACTTAAATTCTTGTCTAATGGCTTCAATTACCCTCTGAAGTCAAGGACAAGGCCATCTGCTGAGGGAGGGAAGGTGGAAAGGTCAGAGATCTAAAGAAGCTGAAAAAGTATCGAAATTGCTGGTTTGTGAATAATGACAGAGTGCTGAGTAGGGAAGCAGAAGGATGATCTGGAAGCATTGACACCCGCTCAGGTGTGGAGGGCATGAATTTATAGTTGTGCTGATCTTCTAGGCAGGGTGCCTCTTCCCCCCGGCCCCCCCAGCAGGGTTCAACAGTTCAAACAAGGCATATGTACGTGAGTAGATGAAAACTTTATAAGGGTTCCTTTTTGCGGAAACATGAAATGGATCTCAAGGGCAATATGTTTACTTTCAAGTGGGCAAATGCTTTATTCTTTCTTTTTAAAATGTTGCACGAGCCAAATGACTGGGTTAAGAGCTGTTGATTGTTTGGTTTATGAGTTCGATATTTGTACAGGGATTGTAACTAACTCACGAGGGCCCCCTGTTGACAGAATAGATTGTTGGGGGCCACCCTTAATTAACAATTGATTGGTTCAGAATGAAACTTTGAACGGTTTATTGAGTAGTTTGGTGTCACATCTCCCATTCACAAACTTGTACTGCCTGTTATTGGTGGCGCCACAGGCAACTATTGCATTGTGTGAAGAAATAAAACTGCCAAACTGCTCAGCAAACCGTCAATAAATTGTATATCCCTATAGGAGATTTCTGCCTTATGCATAGAGCACCAGGATCTGGTTAAGAAATACTCATTTTTGCTAGCAGAAGTGTCACTTAAATTACTCTGAGGTTGACATATCTTATCACAATTTTCTTTACAAGTGGGTTGTGGTATGTGGAAAGAATGCTATTGATGTCTCATAGGCTGGTGCCTGGAATGCTTGTATATATTGAGGCCCCCTAATCAGGAAATATGTTTCTTCTACCTGTCTTCACTCCCTAAGTTTATTTTTCTGGCCTGAAAGTCATTAAAAAATAAGAGAATTAATGAACAAAGATAATGGGTATGAAGCCTATGACATTTCTTATCCCACTGATACCCCACAGCTTCAGAGCAGAGTTCTAAATGTTCTGCAACGATAAAAATGTTCTATCTATACCAACTATTTGCGGAGCCACTAGGCATATGTGCCCATTGAATATTTGAGATGTGGCTATGTGATTAAGGAACATTTTATTATTTTATTTTATTTTATTTTAATTCAATGTAAATAGCCACAGGTGGCCAGTGGTACTGTATTGGACCACCCATTTCTAGAAGCCAGATTACACAGTACAGAAATTTTAAATGCAGCATACAAACAGAGCTAACCCAGGAAACTCACTCTGGTCTTTGATGGCCAAACAAGTCTGGCTTGGCCTCATCCTGCCATCAAGTTGGTTATAGCCTAGGGACGCTGGCCCATGTGAGGGTAAGCATGGGGGAGGGAGCAAGATCTGAAAACAACCTACTGCTAGGGAAGAGTCACCTTCATTTCTACCTGAATTTTGTCTCTGATACCTGAACACTGGAGTCCTGTGTACAAAGAAAAATGTGGGAGAGAGAACACACTTAATGCCTACTGTGTACAAATACCCAGCTAGCGACTTCACACATTAATGTCTCGGTTATCATATATGTCTGCTGTGAACCTTGTTTCTGCTTTTATAGAAATGAGAAAATTGAGTTTTCAGAGAGATGACTGGCTTGTTCAAGGCACATAGTAAGTGGTAGAGACATGATGCGAATCCAAGCAGGTGTGAATCCAAAGTTATTTCCACAAGCAGTACTCACAGACTTTAATTCCGTGTGTGTGTGTGTGTGTGTGTGTGTGTGTGTTTAATCCAATTATCTCGGAAGTTGTACCTGTATGCCACCTCTCCTCCCTGCCCTCCCTACCCCCTACCACTTCAGTTATGTTGATTGTAGCTTACCCCTCCATTGAAATACAACTATTAGTGTCATAGATGTACAGTCATTCGGACCGACTCAAGAAATAAAGACAGATCCCAACAGCTTAGTTACCATCACGATAAAGTCTCAAGCTTCCTGGTACTTCTATATACTTATGATATATCTTATGAGAGGTAGGTTAGATTATCTACAGTCATCTAATCAGACATCTCCCAGAGTTCAAATGCTGCCTGCCTTCTCACATGTCTCTTACATGTATATTTTCTTCTACTTCTATGGCATTTCCAAAATTTCCATTGTTGAAAATAATGGTAGAAACCATGAAAAGCAGACACCTATGATCCTACCCTAACAAATGCCTCCCTTCATATAATTTGACATAGTTGTAAGCATACCTTGTGCATACTTTAGGACACTGCTTTTTATTTCACTTTGTCATGAGCGGTTTCCATGCTGCCACACATATTCATGATCACAGTGTTAATATCTATACAATGGTATTTAGAGTTGACTTACCATTATTATTCCAACCTTCCATTGTTTGATGTGTAGAGTCTGTTTAAAAACTAACTTCGGTAGGTTTTAAACTTATAGATCATAATTGGTTGGTTAATACTCCTGGCTGGAAGTCTCCTATCTGTGTGTTTCCACATCCCCTGTGAATAGTTATTATACTGTGGAATTCCTAATTGGATATTACCTTGGATTTTAAACAAATTTTTCACATACGTAATTTTTAACTTCTAAAACATGATATTCTCAAGAGCAGCAGATGATGCATTCTATTTTAATTACCACCCCCTCTCCCAGACATTAGTTACATATATATGCTTCTTGAATTCTGTATAGTCTATAAAACTGGCTTGGGATCAGGTTGCCCAGTGACTTGCGGATGACAGATTTTCAGCATCCCTTACCTCAAATATCATTCTGCTTAAAATGCATGCACTGACATGTTTGTCTCTGTTTTAAAGTTAGTCATGTTTGAGTCTTCAAGAAAGCCTTTCAAATGAATCACAGGTGATCAGGCTGCTATCAAACTATATTAGGTAACATGAACAGTCAAGGTTAGAATAAGCCTCAGAGTGCCTCCCTAGAGGACTAAATTCTAGGCCATGAGGATTTTTTATTTTCCAATACTTCATACTTCTGCTTTGGAATATGGTGTTAAACCTTTACTGGACCATGACGGTTCAAACTGCTGAGATGTTGTTCTGTTATTTTTCAAGGCAATGACTAGGCTATATAATACCGCCTGGTAGAGTTTCTCTCATGGGATTCTTGTGTCTCTAACTTTACTTTTGCTCTTGGGGAGAGATATGTTTCAGATTTGTGTGAGGTAATGCCACTCACGCAACATTACTTTGGCTTATAAGCTGGATCGAACCATTAGCATCTTTTTACGGTGCCTGGCTTAGAAACTTTGCTTGGTCTGTCAGAAAATATGAACTGAGTGCTTGGAACATTGTGTAATTACACCGTAACAATGTTATACAGGTGTCTTGAAAGAAGAATATCCAACTACTCTTACCACCTGATCAAGAAAACAATGTATAATAAAAATTGCCTAACTCAGGCGCACTATTTTTTAAGCTGCATCTCATCAAAACATTGAAATTTGTATTGTATAGTAAGATATCAAAGCATGAAACATTTGCTTTTAAAAGTTAGTCCCACTTAGGTAAAATTATTTTGGAATTCAAGGTAAAAATATCAATAGTAGATAAAATTTTGGTTGAAAAAACTGACACTGCTGGCTCAGAGAACAATCATTTGTACAGAACTCAAATGTTTTTAAGTGATACAGAATTTTGGCCATCTTAGGATGCTCATAAAGACTTCAGAAGAGGCAGACTTTGAGCTGAGCCTACCTTTGTAAAATATGAGTACATTAAAAAAAAAAAAAGGAAAAAGGACACTGCAGGCAACAGTCAGAAGATACAGGGAACAGAGCATAACCCCTCTCAATGGGGTAAGGGGATGACTGATTCTTTAATGTGATAAATGGAGGATTAAGAAGAAAGACAAGCCGGGCTCTAACTGCACCAATTCCCAAATACCAGACTGTTATTTAAACTTTACATTTTAGATAGTAGGAAATATTGAACATGATGCAATACTCTATGGAAAAATTAGTTTTAAGATGGTAGTCTACACGGTTGTTTCCCTTCTCTGCAGATCTTCAATTGAAATAAAAGTTAAAAAAAATAAAAGCATGGTAATTCTGGAAACATGAATGAGGACCAGAAATTGACAAACTTCTAGAAGATAGAAAGAGATAGGACTATATTGCTAGCTAATTTTTTAATCAAAAGAAAAATGAAAAAAGAACAGATGAAATCATTCACAGAATTATTATAATCCAGATAAAATAATTCTGAGGATAGAAGAAAACAACAAAAAAATCTAATTACTATCCTTAGACGGTATGAAAAGTATTGCATCTATTAAACTTCACTACCCCCTTTTCAAAAGAAGAGTAGCTATGGATAAGAAGCAGTTAGAAAACATGAGTTTCTGCAAACTAAAAATCAAGAGAAAGACTCCCTGAATGTAGCTAAAGAGTATTCCAGAGTATAGAGCAAAAGATGAGAAGATGGAAAATGTAAGAAAAGTATTAGTGATATGGAAAGATGATCTTGAAGTTCAAGATTAAGAAGAGTCCTTAAAGGAAAAGTAGAGACATTGGAGAGAAAGAAATAAAGACATAAGGATTCAGATTAAGAGAGGCCACTGACCACTGAGTAAAATAAATATAAAAATCCCAAACCCGTGTTGGTGAAAGTTCAGGATAAAAGAGATTTAGAGCTTCTGGGGTGAAAAGTCAGACAATGAGAGCATTACCCACAGAAGAGTGATCACCTGAATGGCATAAACTTTGTTACATAATACTGGAGGCTGGGAGACAGTGGAACCATGTGTTCAAAGTTCAGAGGGGATTGATTTTGAAACCATGGTTCTGTACTCAGCCCAACTAAGAATAAAGTATGAGAACAAATAGACATTTTCAGACAAGAAAAGCCTTGAAAACTTCTCTTAGCCTCTCAAAAAACAACTTGAAGATGTAGTCCAGGGAAATACAAGAGAATAAAATAAAGGATAAATTAACATCCAAAAAATTATGGAACTAATGGAAGAGTCCAATTATAAGGAATATCAGGATGCCAGCAGTAATATCAAATCAGTTGATCCAAATTAGAGAGTGGGTTCCATGATGAATGTCTTACAGAAAAAAAGTCATTCTATTATATATATCTAGATTTATAATCTGAGTGTTTTTTATCATAAGATGATGGTATATATTTCTTCTGTCCAAAAAAAAAAATTGTTAAAATGTCTAGGAAAAATAAACTATATAGTATAGAAATATAGAGAGATAGATAACACATCTATGTATTTAACATACCTGTTAAAATTCAAGTTCAGTCTTAAAATGAGATATATTTTGGAACAATTAATGGCCTGTGAAAAAAGATAATTCATTTGACCTTGATGTTTTTGTTATCTTATTGTTTTGACTGCAAGATTGCAAGATTTAATGACATATTTATTTCTCTACGGAAGGTAATACCACTTGAGTTTGGAGAGAATAAGAAATTACATAATCATAAATGCCATTTACTAGATTTCAAGTTTAGAAGCAACCTATAGTCAAAACAAGGAAGACTTGACTACAGTCATAGAACATAATGTAAATATAAAGGATAAAGGAGACATAATGGTAAAACCATGCAAATTAAAAGTGGAAAGTTGAGAAGAAACATATAAAATGAAGAGTTAATAAGTAATATTCCTTGGAATGAGTCAAGAAATTTTAAGAATATTGTTTGAAGTTGTAAAGGTAACCACTGGAACAACTTTAAATATTAATAATTGAGAGGAGAAAGTTAATAGAAGTATGTTGAATTTCTTTTATAGTAGAAAATAGATACTATGTTGATAAATCAAGAATAAAACGGCTGAATTTTTAGAGATACAATTGTAACCTCACAAGAGCTAAACATAGTTTAAAAAAACATTAACTACACATTTAATATTATACATTCTGTAGTCCTCTGATGCTTAACATGTGCATATTACTTTTATAAACTACAAATAACTATTCATATATATAGAATGGATTGGAAGGAAAGAGCTTAGCCAGGAAGACTCCCAGAAGCTATAACATTTCTCTGCCTCTCAGGGGACACAGATTTGATGGAAACAAAACAAACAAACAAAAAACAAAACAAAAACCCAAAACAAACAAACAAAAAAAGTTGAGGCAATTTGAGAAGAATTGATAGCATTTGGTGGTTGTGCAGATATTTGAATAGGACGGGTTTTTTTAAAAAGGATGAAGCAAAGATATATGATATTTTCACACTTCACAAATACCTTTGCAAGGTAATCTACACTGAAGCTACTGACAAAGTGATACCCAGGATAATATACTTATTTTTAAACTTATCATTACCTTGCTGTTTCTTACCCAGTGGTATGTCTCCAGGCTAGTTGAAAAGTGAAAATGTAGCATTTTATTAGGTGATATTTATAATATGGTCGAATATTTATCATAATAAGAATATGATAACCCAAATATTTTTTATTTAATCATAAATGCCAAATACATTACACTAAAGAACCACTATAGGCTACAGTAAAGAATAAGTTAATAACATCATTTTTTGGTCAAAACTTTCATATACACAACCAAGAATTGATGCTTCAGGCTAACAGTGTATACTGTTAGATCAGATCTCTTTCAATGATTTGATTTGTGGCAGAGAGAAAGTGCTCACATTTTATTACATTAGAAGTTTTCAAAGTCCCAGGACTCAGAATATTTGTTGAGTTTTCAATAAGCTTCTAATCTTCCTCTGCTACCATGGGCTGGAATTTTAGCGTCTTCCTGGGCTTGATCCTATTTACTAAAGGTTTTTACGTAAATTATGAACTCTTCAGGACCCTCTTCCTTCATTCACACCCTGACCTCATCCCTCACTCATGGAATATCCTTTGCAATTATTTGCTGAAATCTTTTGACTATAAATGCCACTTTTTTTAGACTGCAGTAGAACAAAGCATTTTATACAAATAAACATATTTTAGTTCTGATAACTACATAACTTGCTTTTCTTTAGTAAATGAAAACAAGAATCTCAAGATTGATAAAATTTACGAAGATCTGTGGAACAGGATCCAAAAGTTCACTTAACCTCCATTTCCCATTTTGGAAAGAATTATAATCGTGTGTAAAATTATGCAGAAAATTTGGCTCTTACATTTGCCTGACATTCGAAAGGAATCAGGAAAATGTCTTTTCAGTAAATTTAGTATCTTTATACCACAGACAATATTATGGACAGCAGCACCTCTCATCACTATAAGGCACTGTCTTTTGCCAGGTAACATCAGTGTGAAGAGGCTCTGAGAGTTTGGACAGATTCTTTTTGTTTGGGGTTGTGGTTAGGTTTTTTCCCTCCATGTTGTAAATGGCTAGAGTGATGAATTTAAAGGGTGGAAGTAAATGATTCTTTGGCTTGGAGGAGGGGAAATGGAGAAAATAAAATAAAAGTAATCCAGGTTAATTATACATTTTAGAACCACATAATTAGGAAACATCGGAGGTTATTCTTAAATCTTCTTAGTGAAATCAAGCATCTTGCTTTAACACTAGCAAAGCCATATTTCTTCTCTTGATCTGAATGTGTCCTTTATATAGTATTTGTACAAAGCATGACATAAGCATGGATTTGCAGCTGTTTCGTAACCGCTGTGAAGTTTATTGGCTCAGCTCCACAGCACTGTGTCCAAACTTAAGGAACACTCCTCAAATATTGCAAATGTGGGAGGAGGCCATTTGTGGAATGATTTACTTCACCCTGAGTTGAGTGTTTTGCATGCAGAATGTGAGGCTGCTGTTTAACAGGTTGTGTCCAAATGTAAGTGACCAGCCAGAGAGCCTTTTTTTTGGACCTGTCATCCAGCCTCAGAACTTACCCTTTGAGGAATTTTGAATGTTCTAACCAGCAGTAGGAAATAGCAACCCTACAATTCTTTATTTCTTCTAAGCAATAATCGCCTTATGAATTTTTAAGCTGATATTTTAATTTGCTGAAAGCAGAGTGATTTGGACTTCAGTGATGTAATCTGATTAGTCAGAACAATTGTGAAGATGAGATGGCAGTAGCTGAATGTTCCTGGCTCTCTCTCCTCGTCCTGGATAGACAGGGACTCTGCAAGGACAACTCAGATACTGTTACATTTACATCATAATTCATCTGACCAAGTTGATCTCGTCTTCCGAGCTCTGTGATGAAGCAAGCTGAGTTATTTTAAAGTGGTAGCTTAGAGGTCTCGCAGTCCCACTGAACCTAGTCCAATACAATAATCACATGGAAGAATCTGTTTCTACAGGAACATTTGTAAAGGACTCACAATCGGAACGTTTACATGTTTCTCTCTGCTAATTACATGCAGAGGAAGTCTTTTCTTCTGCTGATACCAGGAGACAGAACTAGCATTCCTGGTTAAGAGTTAACCAGGTTAAATTCCTCTCTTGCCATAATGTGGTGGAGGTTACGTTTCTAAGGGTAGTTAGATTGTGTAGAGCCTTAAGCGCCAAAAGTAAAACGTGGAATTTTCATCCTGAACGTGATAGGGAGCCATTGAAGACTTTTGGAAAAGAAGGGAGAAAAGGTAGATTTCGTGTCGATACGTCAGAAGCACGGAGAGGAGCATCAGGAAGCAAGGAAACCCCTCCAGAGTCTCTCAAGCCAGGCATAACGTCCACAGTAGGGGTGTCAGAAGTGGGGGAGGAGAGGGAGGGGCATAAATGCCACACTGTGAAGTGAACAAGTAAGTGACCGAATCAGAGAGATGGGGAGGAAGGGTGGGCAAAAAGCTGAGGATTCAAAACTGATTGCTGGATTTGAGTCTGTTCAAGCAGGAGATGCGGAAAGAGAGGGAGCCAGGTAGGGGAGAATCTTCCTCGTTAAATACACTGTGAATTGTCCAAACCAATGGCGCCTACCTAATTTCTGCTTCTGCCTCTGGTCTGCTTCTTCAGTAAGTGAGAGAAGGCGGCGATGTCTGTAGACACCACACCACATTTTTATGAGGTACTTCTGGAAACCTGAGTGGAGATTTGATTTTTTGAGTTGCTCTCATGACAACTGTCCATCAGGAAAACTGGCTCGTCAGCACACAGGCCTATTCTTTGCTGCTGACATTTCTGTCACTACCGCATGGGGTCAGGTGTGTTCTCCCTCCCTCCCCGGAAATATTGGGCAGCTTTGAAGAAAAATCGGTGTCACCCGAAACCCTTCACCAACATCTGTCCCCTCCTTTCCCTGTGCTGTGGTGAGTCAGGAACTTCTGTGTGGCTTTGCCATCCGTCAGGGCTCCAGGTATGAAAAAGGACAGGTTCCCTCTATTTGTAAATTCCCAAGCCAGCTTGGGGCGTGGCTGGGCGTAGGGCAGGATTCCTCTCAGGGATACTCACCAACCTCTACCTCAGTTGTCTCCAACTAGTCATGGAGTCCTATGACTGATGGCATGAACTTTAGGTTCTGAGTCATTCAAGGGTCTTAAGCCTTTCATCATTGAAAATCAGACTTCTGAGGCTCACAAACGTCTTCAGCTTATCCTATTTGCCATGGGATTAAAAGTCTATTTTGAAAGTTAGCGCTTCAGCCCTGATTCTTTTCTTCCCTGGAATTCCTGCTGTAACAACCCTATGCTGAAGAAATGGGGAGTAAGAAGGTGAGGCAGGGTGTGTGTGGCAGAATGCATTTCCCAAAGCTGGTTACCACAGTACATCCACATGTTTCCCTTACAGTGTGATATTGATATTCCTCCCACTGAGCATATCAGTGAAGTCAATATCCCTTCCTCTTGAATCGTGATGGACTTCAGTGGTTGCCTTGACCAGCAAAGTATGGCAGAAGTTATGGTCTGTGACTTCTAAGACTAGATTTAAAACTGTCATGCCCTTCTGCCCTCTCTTTAGGGATCAGAGTGCTGGGAACCCAGCCGCCATGCTGTGAGGGAGCCCAGGCCACAAGGAGTGGTCTGTGTAGGTGTTCTGCCAGAGCCCCAGCTGAGGTCCCAACCAAAAGGCAACATCAACCACCAGTTGTGAGACTGAGGAAGCATTAAGATGACTTCAGCAGTCAGCCACCTTCTAATTACAATTGTGTGAGAGATAAGTGACAACCACCTAGCTGAGCCCAGTCAGCCTCCAGAATAACAAGAGATAATAAAATGATTGCTGTTACAAATTGGAAAAGAAGTAAAACTGTCACTGTTTGCAGATGACATGATACTATACATAGAGAATCCTAAGGATGCCACCAGAAAACTACTAGAGCTAATCAATGAATTTGGTAAAGTTGCAGGATACAAAATTAATGCACAGAAATCTCTTGCATTCCTATACACTGATAACGAAAGATCAGAAAGAGAAATTAAGGAAACAATCCCATTCACCATTGCAACAAAAAGAATAAAATACCTAGGAATAAACCTACCTAAGGAGATAAAAGGCCTGTACTCAGAAAACTATAAGACACTGATGAAAGAAATCAAAGATGACACAAACAGATGGAGAGATAGACCATGTTCTTGGATTGGAAGAATCAATATTTTGAAAATGACTATGCTACCCAAAGCAATCTACAGATTTAATGCAATCCCTATCAAATTACCAGTGGTATTTTTTACAGAACTAGAACAAAAAATCTTAAAATTTGTATGGAGACACAAAAAAACCCCGAATAGCCACAGCAGTCTTGAGGGAAAAAAAATGGAGCTGGAGGAATCAGACTCCCTGACTTCAGACTATACTACAAAGCTACAGTAATCAAGACAATATGGTACTGGCACAAAAACAGAAATATAGATCAATGGAACAGGATAGAAAGCCCAGGGATAAACCCACACACCTATGGTCAACTAATCTATGACAAGGAGACAAGGATATACAATGGAGAAAAGACAGTCTCTTCAATAAGTGGTGCTGGGCAGGGAGATCAGCTCGGTGCTTTGTGACCACCTAGAGGGGTGGGATAGGGAGGGTAGGAGGGAGGGAGATGCAAGAGGGAAGAGATATGGGAACATATGTATATGTATAACTGATTCACTTTGTTATAAAGCAGAAACTAACACACCATTGTAAAGCAATTATACTTCAATAAAGATGTTTAAAAAAATAAGTAAATAAGTGGTGCTGGGAAAACTGGACAGCTACATGTAAAAGAATGAAATTAGAACACTCCCTAACACCATACACAAAAGTAAACTCAAAATGGATTAGAGACCTTAATGTAAGACCGGACACTATAAAACTCTTAGAGGAAAACATAGGAAGAACACTCTGACATAAATCACAGCAAGACCTTTTTTGACCCACCTCCTAGAGTAATGGAAATAAAAACAAAAATAAACAAATGGGACCTAATGAAACTTCAAAGCTTTTGTACAGCAAAGGAAACCATAAATAAGACGAAAAGACAATCCTCAGAATGGGAGAAAATATTTGCAAATGAATCAATGGACAAAGGATTAATCTCCAAAATATATAAACAGCTCAAGCAGCTCAATATTAAAAAAAGAAACAACCCAATCCAAAAATGGGCAGAAGACCTAAATAGACTTTTCTCCAAAGAAGACATACAGATGACCAAGAAGCACATGAAAAGCTGCTCAACATTACTAATTATTAGAGAAATGAAAATCAAAACTACAATTAGGTATCACCTCACACCAGTTAGAATGGTCATCATCAGAAAATCTACAAACAACAAATGCTGGAGAGGGTGTGGAGAAAAGGGAACCCTCTTGCACTGTTGGTGGGAATGTAAATTGATACAGCCACTATGGAGGACAGTATGGAGGTTCCTTAAAAGACTAATAGAATTACCATATGACCCAGCAATCCCACTACTGGGCATATACCCAGAGAAAACCATAATTCAAAAAGACACATGCACCCCAATGTTCATTTCAGCACTATTTACAATAGCCAGGTCATGGAAGCAACCTAAGTGCCCATTGACAGATGAATGGATAAAGAAGTTGTGGTACATATATACAATGGAATATTACTCAGCCATAAAAAGAAACAAAATTGGGTCATTTGTAGAGACGTGGATGGATCTAGAAACTGTCATACAGAGTGAAGTAAGTCAGAAAGAGGAAAACAAATGTCATATATTAACGCATATATGTGGAACCTAGAAAAACGGTACAGATGAACAGGTTCGCAGGGCAGAAATAGAGACACAGGAGTAGAGAACAAATGTATGGACACCAAAGGGGGTAAGTGGCTGGGGGGTTGGTGGTGGTGGGATGAATTGGGAGATTGGGATTGACATATATACACTAATATGTATAAAATAGATACCTAATAAGAACCTGCTGTATAAAAAATAAATAAAATAAAATTCAAAAAAAAATTATGGCCCCAGTACACAAAGTGGGA
The DNA here is from genome assembly GCF_009873245.2 of Balaenoptera musculus. Taxonomy (NCBI): domain Eukaryota; kingdom Metazoa; phylum Chordata; class Mammalia; order Artiodactyla; family Balaenopteridae; genus Balaenoptera; species Balaenoptera musculus. The sequence continues at coordinate 50,555,129 of NC_045798.1, forward strand.
ACCTAGCTTTATATCTCAAAATATTACTTTGTAAATCTTAGTACCTCCATTACGGATGAAGAAACTGAGGCTGGGAGAAGTAATTGTCCAAGGTTACTCAACTTGTAAGAACCAGCGTCTAGTTTCAAATCCAAGTCTATATGAATCCAAACCATGACCTCTTTCCACTTCTCTTCTGTGAAAAATATAGTAAATGTACAATTTATACTACACTTTATGTTCTAATTGAGATATAGTTGACATAACATACTAGTTTCAGGTGTACAGCACAGCAATCCAATATTTGTATACATTGTGACATGATCACCACAGTAAGTCTAGTTAACATCCGTCACCACACAGTTCCAAATATTTTTCTTGTGTTGAGAACTTTTAAGATGTACTCTCTTAGCAACTTTCAAATATACAATACAGTATTATTAACTATAGGCACCATGCTGTACGTTACATCCCCAACACTTACTTATTTTGTAACTGGAAGTTTGCACCTTTTGGCCCCCTTCACCCATTTAACCCACCCCTCACCCCCCACCTCTGGCAACCACCAATCTGTTCTTTGTGTCTATGAGTTTGAATTTGTCGTTTTGTTGGGGGGGTTTTTCCACGTATAATTGAGATTATATGGAATTTGTCTTTCTCTGTCTGACTTATTTCACTTAGCATAATGCCCACAAGGTCCATCCGTGTTGTTGCAAATGGCAAGGTTTCCTTCTTCACTATGGCTGAATAATATTTGTGCGTGTGTGTGTGTGTGTGTGTGTGCGCGCACGCGCACTCACGCATGCTCATGAGAGCCAGTTTTCTTTATCCATTCATCTGTTGATTAACACTCTGGTTGCTTCCATGTTTTGGCTATTGTAAATAATGCTGCTGTAAATATGGAGGTGCACATATCTTTTAGAGTTAGTGTTTTTTTTTCCTTCAGGTAAATACCCAGAGTGTAATTGTTAGATCATATGGTGATTCTATTTTTAATTTTTTAAGGAAACTCAATACTGTTTTCCATAGTGGCTGCACCAGTCTTACTTTCCCACCAATGGTGCATGAGCATTCCCTTTTCTCCAAAGTCTCACCAACGCTTATTTTTTTTATAATAGCCATTCTAACAGGTGTGAGGTGATATCTCATTGTGATTTTGATTTGCATTTCCCTGATGATTAGTGATATTGAGCATCTTTTCATGTACCTGTTGGTCATCTGGATGTCTTCTTTGGAAAAATGTCTATTCAGATCCTCTGCCCATTTTTTAAAAACCATGTTGCTGGTTTTTTTCCGATTGAGTTGTATGAGTTCCCTATATATTTTGGTTATTAACCCCTATCAGATGTATGATTTGCAAGTATTTTCTCCCATTTGGTAGGTTGCCTTTTCATTTTGTGGATGGTTTCCTCTCCTGTGCAGAAGTTTTTTAGTTTGATGCAGTCCCACTTATTTGTGCTTTTGTTACCTTTGTTTTTGGAGTCAAATTCAAAAAATCACCACCAAGACTGATGTCAAGGAGCTTACTAACTATGTTTTCTTCTGGGAGTTTTATAGTTTCAGGTCTTATGTTCAAGTCTTTAATCCATTTTTTAAAATTAATTAATTAATTAATTGTGTGTGTGTGTGTGTGTGTGTGTGTGTGTGTGTGTGTGCCTGCATTGGGTCTTCGTTACTGCACGCAGGCTTTCTCTAGTTGCGGCGAGTGGTGGCTACTCTTCGTTGAGGTGCACAGTCTTGTTATTGCAGTGGCTCCTCTTGCTGCAGAGCATGGGCTCTAGGCACGCGGGCTTCAGTAGTTGTGGCTCATGGGCTCTAGAGCACAGGCTCAGTAGTTGTAGCACACAGGCTTATTTGCTCCGTGGCATGTGGGATCTTCCCGGACCAGGGCTCGAACCCATATCCCCTGCATTGGCAGGCGGATTCTTAACCACTGCGCCACCAGGGAAGTCCCTTTAATGCATTTTAAGTTAAGTTTTGTTTATAGCATAAGATAGTGATCCAGTTTCATTCTCTTGCATGTGGCTGTCCAGTTTTCCCAACACCATTTATTGAAGAGACTGTCTTTCCCTATTGTGTATTCTTGGCTCCCTTGCATAAATTAATTGACCATGTATTTATGGGTTTATTTCTGGGCTATATATTCTGTTCCACTGATCTTTGAATCTGTTTTTATGCCAATACCATACTGTCTTGATTACTATAGCTTTGTAATATTGTTTGAAATTGAGACGCATACCTCCAGCTTTGTTCCTCTTTCTCAAGCTTGCTTTGGTTATTTGGGGTCTTTTGTGGTTTCATACAAATTTTAGGATTGTTTATTTCTGGGGAAAATGCCATTGGTAGTTTGATAGGGATTATATTGCATCTGCAGATTGCTTTGGATAGTATGGACATTTTAACAATATTCTTCCAATCCACAACATGGAATATCTTTACATTTATTTGCATATTCTTTAATTCTTTCAATTTCTTTCATCATACTTTCCAATGTACACGTCTTTCACCTCCTTGGTTAGATTTATTCCTTTATTTTATTATTTTTAATGCAATTGTAGTGGGATTGTTTTCTTAACAGTTCATTATTAGTGTATAAAAATGCAACAGGTTTTTGTATATTGGTTTTGTATCCTGCAACTTTTCTGGATTTATTAGTTCTAACAGTTTTTTTGGTGGAGTCTTTGGGGTTTTCTATGTGCTATATCATGCTCTCTGCAAATAGTGACAGTTTTACTTCTTCCTTTCTGATTTGGATGCCTATTATTTATTTTTATTGCCTAACAGTATACTATATTAATTCTAAAGTGCTATCTTCAGTAAGGAAGATACCGTCTCCCCATCCCCACCTCAAAAACACACCTACTGCAGCTCTAATTTTTTTTAATCCTAGAGAAATATTCAGTGGCCTGGCTTGGGTCACAGACCTAACCTTGAACCAATCTTTAGGTCCGGGAGGATGGAATATTATAATTGGCAAGCTTTACTAGAATCACAAGGTTTGAAGGAATAGTTCCCAGAAGAAGGAGGGGAAGACAAAAATAATAGAAATGCACTAGACATGCTTTTTGCACTACATGCCATTATGTCTCATTCATATTGATTCCATTGCTGCCTCTTTGAAGGCTGATAACATCCTCATTGAAGAGACTGGAGATGGGCCTTTGGGGGAGGGTATGAAAGGCAGGCTGTGTGAGGAGTTAATCCCAAGAATTGATATCGCTCTCTCAGCTTGCTGTTAACTCATCGTGGTTCCCTATATGTTAAGATCCCTTTGGATTTCCTAGGGGTCTGATTCCTTCACATAGAAATTAAGTGGAAGCTACTTGAAGGTGACCCTTCATGCTTTCATGTGCTATACTCTGTAGTTGGACCCCTCATGCTCATGCCCTATAGCGAGTGTGAATTGAGGAAAGATACTTGGCATTATAAGCTCTTGAGTAAACAAAACATAAGTGCTAATTAAAACATTTCTGATGGAGACTTAGATCTTAATTCATGATTTCCAGTTGCATTCTCTCTCTCTCTTTTTTAATGAAGCATTTTTAATTTTCTTTTTAAAAATTTTATTTGGATGAGGTCAGAAATTGGGGAATTTCTCTTCCATTACTCACACTGCTTCCCAGCTGCTGGCCTCATGTTCCCCTGACATGCTTTTGAGGAGCCACCCGTGAGCCATAATTCTGCCCCACACACACCAGCCTTGTCAGAGAAGCCCCAGGCTCAGGAAAATCCTCCCTCCCAGTGTCCCTGCCATTGGTGGCCGAGGTCCTGAGTAGCTCTGAAACTCTAGAGGCCACTGGTACCTGTTAGAACTCCTGTCTTCCCGTCCCTCCACCTTGGCTTTGAATTCATATTAAGGAGTCTCTTTACTCAGTTGGTACTTTTTAATATCAAAATCAGAAATAAAGTCCAGTGGGCTAGTTAACTTTTGAGAGCCCTAAGGAAATTGTCTCTTGAAAGTTTGTGAGCCTTCTGGAAGATAATTTTCTTGTTAATGGTACCTAGAGTCTCTTCCTTTCCTTTGCCCGTCAACTGAGCCCAAGGTGCCTTTTATCCTTTCTCAGTTGTCCTGCCCAGTCTGTTCATCAAGATCTGTTTTGTTTAAATGTGGAAATAAAATAGGGGAAGGAAGTAAAGGCATTTCATGAACTTGGGCATGGACACATTTCAGTAAATGTTCAGTAAGAACATTCGACTAGGCATGTCTAGCGTTGGAGGGTTGAATTGTCACAGTCTTAGCAGAGTGAAAATGAAAGCAGATTTCAGCTTTGAAAACAATTACCAAAAAATGCCTGTGGTCTCCTCTGCCCTCCAGAAGATATCAAAGAAATATATATTGATGGTTGAGGCTTACTCAGAAAAAGAAAGTAGTTAATTACTATAAATAAGGGTAAGAAAATTAATTTTCCCTATTAATCACATATACCGCTAACCCCCAATCCTGGTATCTCTTCCTCCCTCCCTCTCCCTTTTCCTTAACCATAATTTTTTTTTAATATATTTTATTTTATTACTTATTTATTTATTTTGGCTGTGTTGGGTTTTCGTTGCTGTGGGCAGGCTTTCTTTAGTTGCGACGAGCGGGGGCTGCTCTTCGTTGCGGTGCACGGGTTTCTCATTGCGGTGGCTTTTCTAGTTGCAGAGCACGGGTGCTAGGTGCGTGGGCTTCAGTAGTTGTGGCACGCGGGCTCAGTAGTTGTGGCGCACGGGCTTAGTTGCTCTGCAGCATGTGGGATCTTCCCGGACCAGGGCTCGAACACGTGTCCCCCGCTTTGGCAGGTGGATTCTTAACCACTGCGCCACCAGGGAAGTCCTCCTTAACCATAATTTACAACTCCTATCCTTCCAGTCTCCATCCCTTACTGCCATGAATAGTCCTCTCCTATCCTGTCTCTCATCCCCACCCACCTTATTCTCTCTTTCTCCACCCTTTTCCTGGCGTTACTTCCTCGCTCCCTAGACTGAATTGCCTTCAGGACAGCAATCTACCTTCTCTTGCTTCTGTGTCCTGCTGTCTCATCCCTGCTGCTCCCCTAGATTCTAGATTCTCCCCTAGATTCTGCATTCTTGCACCCAGGTTTTGTCAGACCCTAGCGGAAGGCAGCCTGAGCTAGTGAACAAGGATGACAGCTTTGACGCCTGGCGGGTGTGTTCACGCCCAGCTTTCCCACTTCCTGGCTGATGAACTAGCTAAGTTATTTAACTAGCTGCCTCCTCTGACAAGCAGGATTTAAAATCCCCCTTTCCTATAAGTTTCTGTGAGGATTAAAAATACCTACCCAATTGAAACATAGCACTTGGTCCCTAAAAAGTACCCAGTAAATATTAGGTGTTGCTCTTATCATTGTCTTTGTTGCTGGAGAGGATTCCGCATCTGGACCAATAGATACTGTGAAGCCTGCTGTAGAGTGATGGCTCCTAACTTTGGTTTTAAGCCAAAGTCCTCACAATGGCCATTCAAAGCCCTGTACATTCTGGTCACTGTGATCTTTTTGACCCTCACCTCCTACAACCACCCTCCTACCCCACAACACACACATCACACACTCAAGTATAAGATTCACGAGGGCAGAGAATTTTGCCTGTTTTGTTCATTTCTGTCTCTCCAGCACCCGTTATTCCTAGCATGTAGTAGGTGTTCAGTAAATCCGTGTTGAGTGAATGACCGAGCCCCAGTACAAATATCATGGCCTTGGTGAAGTTTTTCCTGTCTCTCCAGTCATGGTTGCTCTCTTTTCTATATTCTTGTGCTACTTAATACATTCTTCAATTATAACATTTATCACATTGTATTTTTATGGAAAACATATTTAAAGCTCTTCAGTTTAACCAGATGGTATAATTCAGAAGCACATTTTTACTTAATAGAGTGAAACCTTAAATTGCACAGATTTGATTGATTGATTACAGAAATCATAATGTTCTGCAAGTTTGTGAATTGCGTTCCCATCATGTTCTGTGAGTTATTCCACAAAATTAAGTCCAACCTTGAGAAAATCCAAGAAAAAGCAAATTAGAAAGCAAATTCCAACACACAGAGAAATCTTCCCTTAAGCAATGGCACGTACTATATTTTGACATTACAGAAACCTCGCTATTTTACTAGCAAATGGGAAGGAGGCTTGCAAAACCCTGCCTTGTGGACATATCGGCATAGCTATAATTGTGGCTGATAAATAATCTGCAAAGACAAGTAAATCTCAAAAGTCAATCCTGGAAGGGTCCACTTGCTCAGGTTGGTTTTGAAGGAGGGCATTCTTCATCTGGGGGAAAACATTTACCAATTTTTCTTGAATAAAATGCTATTACTAAAAGCCAGGAGGCATATACATATTATAGAATTCTCATCAGATCTAAAGGAAGAACTAATAAAATCTTCTATGCCTCAGGGTTAAAGTAGCGAGCAAGGACCACTCTCAAGTACATCTCTATGCCACTGATGTGATTTCAGAGCCAACACCAGTGGCTGGCCAATCATGTATTTACTCACTGCTATCATTTTGGGTGTGGAGCATATTTTAAGCCACTGATTGATAACCTGTCCCTGCCATTCCCTACTGGAAAATACCAAGACATACATACGCATGGGAAGATTACTTGTCCCAGGGCAGCAGTGGTGACTGCTAAGTGGAATCTTCTGTCTGCATTCAGAGGCGATAACAATCTAAGGAAGCTCCCCCTCCTCCATCTAAGGTGGTGTGACAGCTGTGAATGCCTTTGACAGCAGTGATTATCAGCTTCAGTGAACACATTTTAACTTGGAAAAGGCATTCGTGATGAGTAGGTACTGCTGGGATGGAATCGGGATTAGCATCCATTCTTGGCTAATGATTTCACATCTTCTCTGCTGTTGTATTTTGGATTTCTCAAATCCAAGGCAATGCAAAATCCCTGTTTTAGACAAATCTCACATGTTGCAGAAATAGACAATGATTTCTGCCAAGATGCAATTATCGTTGCTCTCTGGCCTAAACCTCAAGAGAAACGGGACTGTGCTATAACCTAGGAACTTGGAAAATTAAAATCTGGGTTGGTGCCCAGTTCCATCTTCCTTGATTGGGCCTGTGGACTGGGACGGCGGCTGGTTTCCTTTTTCGCTCGTTGCTCTGGCTCTGTGTCTGCTGGGTCTGTCTTAGTAATCCTGCTCTCCAAACACACATTTTAAATATTCGTTTGACTTTCTGGGGGAAGGGTGGGTCTTGACCCCATAGAAGGGGACACATCTGGTGTCTAACAAGTGCTCATTAATGAACATATTGGCTCCTCCAATACTGCCGAGAGCTTTTTAGTGCAAATACTTGTTGATGCTAGTTAGTTGCCGACAATATATACATGACCCGTAATTTAATGTCACCTCATTCCTTCAGTATCTTTGTTAGGCCAGAATACTAGTGATCTTGCTAAGAATTACAGTTTCCCTACTTGTTGAAGATTTCTTTATTTTCTTCAGTAATCACTGATGGGTCTGATCTAAAATTCAATCTCTTAAAAATACCTTTGAGAGCACCTTATCAAATCCAGTCAACACTTCTGTGCCCTTATCTGTTTCTTGTTTGTTTTTTTGGGCGTGCCTTGCAGCATGCAGGATCTTCGTTCCCCAACCAGGGATTGAACCCGTGCCCCCTGCAGTGGAAGCATGGAGCCCTAACCGCGGGACCGCCAGGGAATTCCCGTTCTCTGCCCTTATCTGATTCAAACGTTCTGTGACATTTGGCCCTAGAGACACCTCCCTCCTCTCTGATACCCACTTCTCCCCTGGGCCCAGTGAAACCACTCCTTCCTGTGATTGGCCCCATCAGGCCAAATCCTTTGCCGTCTCTTTGCAGGCTTCTTTTTTATCACTCAGCTTTTAGAGAGTTCCATCCCAGGCCTTCTCTTTCTCCCTGAGTGAGGGCATCCACACCCTCAGCTTCAATGATCACCCATGAGACAATTTCCTCCAAATCATATGTATCTCCAAGTCAAACATATACGTTCAAAGACCCACATGTTCCCTTATTCAACAAATACTTAACGAACACCCACTGTGTGTGAAGCCTGGTGACCAATCATTGTCACCACTAGGATGTCCTATAGGTACTTCTCTATGTCCAAAACACGCTATGAGAATCTCTCTTCCAGAAGGACAATTCAATCTGTATTTGCCATCTTGATGAATGATACCGTTATCCCCTTGGTCACCCAAGCCACAAACTTAGGATTCACTTGAAATATCTTTCTCCTTCACTGCCCACCCTTAATCCCCATCAACATCGTGCCCACATCCATTTAGTCCAACAAATCATAGCAGTTATTCCCTCTGACTATCTCAGATCTGTGCTTGCTCCTACAACCCCTTGGCTCCTGTCTAAGTTTAGGCCTTCATCACTGTTTGACACATTTTGATCTCCAACATGGGACTTCCCGGGTGGCGCAGTGGTTAAGAATCCACCTGCCAGCGTGGGGGACGCAGATTCGAGCCCTGGTCTGGGAAGATCCCACATGCTGTGGAGCAACTAGGCCCATGCGCCACAACTACTGAGCCTGCTCTCTAGACCCCGAGAGCCACAACTACTGAGTCCACGTGACACAGCTACTGAAGCCCGCACGCCTAGAGCCCGTACTCCGCAACAAGAGAAGCCACTACAATGAGAAGTCCACGCACCGCAACGAAGAGTGGCCCCTGCTCGCCACAGCTGGAGAGGGCCCTTGCGCAGCAACAAAGACCCAACGAAGCCAAAAATAAACAAACAAACAAATAAATAAATACTCCAACATGTCTTCTATGCTACTGCAGCATCAGGCCTTCCTGATATGCAAATTTCACCATGAATTTCCCTCCCTAAAGCACTTCATGGTTCCAAAACACCTTCAGAGTGAAGGTCAAGCTTCATAGCTTGGCCACAGCCCCTCCTGCACCTGGTCCTGGTCCTGTCCCCTGCCATCGTGCACTCTGTTCTCCATCCATACTAAACAACTTGCTGTCTCCCGGGGATATCACACCCTTTCGTACCTCTGTACCTAAGTATATCTGCTTGAGAAGCCCTTTGTCTCCCCTCTACACTACCGTTCCTCTTTTAAATGACAGTAGAGCCTAGTGGAGAAGCATGTCAACTTTGGGGCCAAGACATCCTGGACAAGTTGCTTTTGCTCTTTGAGCCTCAATTTCATCATTAGGGTCATTGTGAGAATCAGATCAGATATTTGTTGAATCAGTGAATTATGTATTCATGTAGTGCCTACTACCTGCCAGCCCTTATGCTGAGAACCGAAGATATAGCAGTGGGCAAAGCAGTGGAAGCCCCTCCCTAAGGGATCTTGTATTCTGTTTAGCACAGAGAAAGTGAACAAAAAAGGTTGTAATTATTACTCACCCAAGGCTTAAGTAATAGCTCCTTGGGGAAACTTTTCAGACCTACTTCCCAGTTTCCATTCTGAATTAGGTGCTCATCTTCTATGGCTCTATATCACACTGTATGGTGCCATTATCACAGTATCATGTTGTGTCATAATTGCCAATATTTTCATCTTGCTCATCTACAACTCTGAGTTCCTTGAGGACAGAACCTGGGACTTTTCTTCTTATTTTACCATCTTGTAGCACACAAGAAATCCAGGTATAAGTGTCAAGTGAATGAGTGAATGAACATTTCAGAGTATGCTTAACTTATTGTTTAAAAATAGCATCTACCGCTGAAGACCATTTGCTATAGGCCAGAGACTGTGTCAATTGCTTCAACTATATTATGTAATTTAATCTTCATGGCAACACTATGAAACCAGTATTATTACACCTACTTCACAGATGAGGAAACTAAATCTTAGAGATGCAGAGTAACTTGCTAGGGTCACATAGCCCACAGGTGGTGAAACCAAGCCGGGGACCCAAGTCTGCCTGATGCCAGAGCCCCAGCTTCAATCCACGATGCTTGGTAAGAGGACCCATTTCTCTATGGGGCAGTTGGAGATCTAGGATGATGGTCTGCATATACTTTATTTTAGATACATCTGTGTACATAAGACAAACCTTAACCTACAGTCAGATGTACACGAGACATTTTAGCTTATTTGTGTGTATGTGATCTGTGCGACTCTCTTGGCCCCGCTGAGGGGGACGGGAAATGAAAGGTTTTAAAAAGTTCACAGTATTACAGCCTCTTCCAGTTTAGACTGTCTTTGGAGCGCTCCATCTCTTGGGTGAATATTCAGTCTTTTCAATGTCCTCCTCTCTCCCTGGGTTCTCTGCCTAACTGTACCAAGCCACTGATTTTAGCCTCTAGTGTGATGAGGCTGCACCTTGATTGGGGAGGAAGGTGTTGGGGAGACACTCTTTGAAAGCCATCTCTTCCCAGAGTCTCAAATGGGACTTCTGCCTCATTAGGCAAAAGAAATTCCCTTAGGCTGAGAACAAAGCCAAAACCTCTCTAACGTCTCCCTTCAGGGACATGGAGGTGGGAGATTCTGCTTTTTCCCACTTCCACCTGCTGCTTTCCAACCTTGGGGTTGGAAAGGGTACTCTCCCCGCCCTCTTCCTGCCTGTTCGGCGTTTCCCTCTGTCCTAGCATCCTCCTTCCCAAAGTGGAATGTGCCTTCCCCTTCTCCCCAGGGCTAAACTGGAGAATGGCTGCCAGGTTACCTGATTTATGGGGAGAGGAATGAAAACACATTTGTTTAATATTTTCCAATTATTACCCCTGTTACCCCTGCATCTCGGAGGGTAATCACAAGTCTCTGGGGGCTCTCTGGGTCCCTTTGGAGTGGGGTGGTTCAGAGCAGTCCTGGAGGAAGACTTACAAGGCTCTTAGGTACCTCCTCCACCTGCCTCACTACCCCCCCCCCACCCCTTTCAGCCCATTCACCCAAATTCCTGGTCATAATCCTCTTCTTCATGAACAGCCCAGAAACAGTGGGAGTATTCTCTCCACAAAATTAGCTGGTATAACCAATGATCTATAATACATGCAAATTCTGACAAACATAGTCCCTATGATAACACCAGTTATGTAACCTATTACTTAAATATGGGATCATGGAAAAGAAAGCTATCCGAAAGAGCCCCAAATGAGAGCGTGTATGCGGAAAACATTAAATATTTGATTTGTAGACTGTGCCTTTTAACCTCAGACTGTTCCCAAAAAAGGGGAAGCTTTTGTGAAGGGGAACAAATTAGTAAGGAAATTAACAGCCATGGGTCAAGTAACAGAAATAGTAAGAGGAAGTGTTGATCTTTGTAGCAGTAACTACACTCTCATGCCCCTTTAGCTCACTGTGCAGTGTGAGGCTTGCTGTGTATCTCTTGTACTTAGATATTTATCTGTTGTACCTTGTGAAGTCTTAGGTCAGAATTGGATCCTTATTGTATGAAAAATAATTCTCATGTAAGCTGAGATATGGATGGAGGAATCAACTTGTGCACTGTGAATTCACTGGAGAAAGTAGAAAATAAAATTATTAAAATATAGTTCAAAAGGAGAATACAGAATAGGAAAAAATGCCCCCTTATTTAAGATTATCATTACCATCTGGGTTGTAAACCATTTGACTCTAATTCTAGAAGCTTGATGCCAGAAATAACTTATTACCAGGGAAATATGCTGGAGAATTGTCAGGAATGACAAATTTTTTTACTTGTTTTAACATCTGTATCACAAAATGATAAAGCTGGTAAGCCATACAATGATGTGAAGGCATGAGCCTAGTACTTTCTGCTACATATATTTATTCTGTCTTTTACATTCCAATTCTCCTTCCTTTCCCACCCCCCAAAGGGTCAGAGACCACTTTTGATAAGCAGAGAATCCTTCAAACTCCCTTCTTCTTTCTGAAGGAAAGCACTGGACACATCTGGAATCTGTTCAGAATTTATAATCTAATCCATACACTTTGCACAGTACTAGCAATTCTATTCACGGCTCTCTTTTCACAGTGGTCATGTTGAGAAGTACATAAAGTACTTGATTCTTACCTTGATCTATAACATTTATGAGTTCACATTAAACATAGACCACCACTGTCCAATCACATTGATAAAAGCATGTCATTTTGAAGTTCCAGTTCACTACTTCCTGGCTGTGTGACCTTGAGCATGTTGCTTAATCTCAATAGTTTACTCATCTTTAAAATAGGGATGGTAATAATAATAGTACCTGGCTCCTAGCCAATGTATTTGAAAGCTCCATTGCAATGATACAGAACAGCTTGAATGTTGAGAGCCTCCAAATACTAAATTGGATGTTCACGTGTTTAATTCAAAGAAAATAAAATACATGACAAGGATTTAATTATGTGTATCAGGAGACGGTATAAGACTTTGAATTGGGAGGTCGTGGGTAAACATGATGTTCTAAGATGGTGGTTACCTTTTTTTTTTTTTTAACTCTCTTTGGGGATTCTTTTGTGCAGAAAATCTCTTAATTTGCAATCTTTGATCTTCTCCTTATTAACGTAAAGGTATATTGATTAGAAGGAAATGCAGCTTCCTCTTAGCTTTTCAGGTTTGGGGCTACTTTTGGGGAGGCGGTCGCTGCTGTTTGGAGAATGGGGGAGGAACCTGGAAGTTTTAACCCCTTAGTCTGATATACTTTCTAGAAGGAGGCTACCAGGTCGTCTTATATTTTTCTGAAACCAGACGGAGCTTAATTTTCATAACACAAGAACTTGGTATTGAAGGAGTTAAAGGGTCTCCCACACCCCTCTGCCTGAATCGTTCTTTTGTGTACACAGCTGCAGTGGGAGCTCGGGTTGGAAAGGAAATGGTTAGAGGAAGAGCTGGTTTTCAGACCCAGGCGAGTCTGCAAGGGGGGCCGGGGGTGGCCTGGGGTTTTACATGCCAGATGTAGGCCTGCCCGGGTGCCTGCTTGGAGCCGCTGGCGTGGTCACGCCGGGGCCCAGCGCTAATCAAGACGAGGTGATGAGTTAGCGCGTTGCTATGGGGATGGGCCGGGCCACGTGACCAGGGTGCTGCTGCCGGCGCTTTGACGTCAGCAGCCGGGAGGGCGGGCCTCGAGAGGGCGGGGCGGGATCCGAGGAGGAGAAGGGAGCTGCGAGCAGCGAGCAGGCGGCAGGCGCGGTCTGCGCGAGGAGCAGGCGAGCGGGAAGGCGAGACGCAGCCACCTTCCTCACCAGCCAGCCCACAGCGGTTTGTTCCCATCCTCGGGAGTGCGCCAATGCCCGGGCCGACCCAAACCCTGTCCCCAAATGGCGAGAACAACAACGACATCATCCAGGATAACGGGACCATCATTCCTTTCCGGAAGCACACAGTGCGCGGGGAGCGTTCCTACAGGTAATGGGGCTGGCACGGGAGCGGCGCCGGGCGGGGGACCGCGGCGGGCGGGCGCGCGGAAGTCCGCCCGTTATATAATGGAGCAGACGCTGCCCCCGGACCCGGCTGCAGACGGGCGTTTGTAAAGGCGGTTGTGATTATTTGCTCTCTGTTTCCATGTGTCATGTTGGGTGTGCACGGAGGCTTCCCGATTGCAGATGGAAAGCATTTTGTGAATAGGTTTGCTGCCTGCAAGGGGTCTCCCTCCATCTCTTTCCTTCCACATTGATTTCAAAATGCAAGCAATTTTCTCCCCCTCTCCAAAGGGAGACAGGCTGGAGCACTTCCTTTCCTCCTTCCTTTTTAGATTTTAAAGGAACCATGAGGTAGGCTGTGCCTGAAGACAGGGAACCAGGAGGATGGTGAGGAAAAGGTTTGCGCTTGCCCGGGTGTGCGTGTGTGCAGGAAAGATGGAATCCTCTAGATGAAGCAGCAGTCTGTGATGTTGAACCGCCAGATTGATGGAGCTTTGTAAGAATTCTGCTCGCTGATTGGTGCAAGGATTGACAGCAGAGGTCACGGTGTCAGACATTCACCAAAATTTTCTCCATAGAACCCAAGGTTTATTAGAAAGAGACTGGACTGCAATGGACCTGAAAAGAACTGGGTGCCGTTATGCTTTTTCTTAGGAGTTTATGGCCTCCGCATGGGTGGGGGAGCCCGCCCTTCTTATTTACAGTAGGAAGGTAATTCCTGGTATTTTGCTGAGGTCTGATTTGAGGATGGGACTGATCTTGGTCATTGTGTTGTGAGCCTTTTGATTAATGAGGCAGCCTGTACGGTTGGCATCGTTTTTACATTAGCATATCTGGCAATATGTTCCAGTAGATAAGCTCATTAAAATTGTTTGCATTGTTTGATAAGGATAACAATGTAATGGAGAATGCAGCTAGAGTCTAATGCAGCTCAAGGCCAGACTTTAAGGGAGACTGATAGCTTCGCTCATATTTCCTCTGAAGTTCTTTTGTACTGGGGTAGTTATTTTTAAATGTTACCTTGATAACCGCTAACAATGCTTTTGCTTTGAGGCAGAGCACACATACCTCTGAAATGCATCCTCTCAGCGAGCAACAGGAAATAACTTTTTTTTTTTTTTAATGCTTTCATCTAAACATTCAGATGGTATTATGGGCAGACTAGTCTGTGTGTGTATAAATATTGCATATTTTAAAAATAGAGCCAAAAGTACCCCCACATCCTCTCTCTTTGACCAAAGAAATGCTATGAGCTGACTGAAAAAAAAAAAAAATTATAAGCAATCTTTGCCCTGTCATCTCTGGCAGTTACATAAATACTGGGAGTTAATTTTGGCTGTGCCCATGAGGTCACCAAAATCTCATGCCTATGGTTCCAAGTAATATGTTGACATGGCATCCTTAGAGATTCCAAGTGCTTGTTAAAGCAAGCACTTAATATAAACCAAAATTGGTTAATATAAATTTGCTTAATATAAACCAAAATTGGTCCACAACCTCTGGGACTCTCCTTTTGGAGACCCATGAGACTGGAACTTTGGGTCCCTTCTCTCCTTTACTTCTCTCCACCTTTCTCTGGACATTCCAAAGCTTAAAGTAGAATTTAAAAACAAAAACAAAAACAAAAACTCTGAGTTGCTTTTAAACCGCACTTATTTAAACTGCTCTTATAGGTAATAAATTTGAAGCCCATATTTCTTCAGTGATTTCATCTCTGGCACGTAGGTAGCAATTGCTTTTAAGACAGAGTTCGAATTTTACCACATGGGCCGAACGAAGGCAGTTGTCTGGTTGGGTTTTATTAGTCATATGAACTAACTTGCAATGGCAGTGGAAAAATCATTTGGTAGAAAGGTTAAATGCTACCTTTTGTTGATAAATTATTGCTTTAAAATAAAAATTTTTTCACCTTTTAAATTCAGTCCAAGTTATTATTTCCATTTCCTGAACTATTTCCAGTTTGCTGTGTGAGTCCCTGTATGGTACCTGAAATTATGTGAAAAACAAAGCTGAATTTAAGTAAAGATCTGACTGAGCAAAATCTTACGTCACTAAGAGCATCATTGCCTTTGTATTTTATATAATAGGAGTATTGGATACTATAGTGAGAGATGTCATAGGTTAAATGAAGAAAGAAGACTCCAAAATTACATTTGTACTGTGTTATGTAAAGAGTGCACATGGAGACAGACACACTTGATATTGTCCTTGGTCTGCTTTTCTTTCAAAGTGGATGACCAACGTAGTATAACTACCACTTATTTTTTTGGAGGGGTGGAGGGGAAGGAAAAATGTGACACGTTTTTCTATCCAGGAAGTGTTCCATAATTATTTTGGCGTCCTGAGGCTGGAGTAATATTGCCATTTAATTGCTGAGGAAACTTGGAAGGCAATTTGAAAGCCAGAGAAGAGATTTAACCACATAAGTTTTATTTTGGCCGTAGGTTCATTTTGACCCCCAACAATGAGGTGAGCTTGAGAGTTCTGTTGGAGTGCCATGGAGGGGCCTGAGTCAGCCGAGACCCCTGGGAGTATCACAGGGAATTCTCTTTGTGGTTCCTTTGCTGACTTCTAGGTAGGGCCCCAGCAGGTCCTTCAATCTTTGGCTTTATTTTCTACATTTGCTTATTACATATAGACTCTCTCATCACATTCTTATAAAAGTTTTTGTGATGTTAACTTCAAATATTTAAAACAAACGCCATCTTAAAAGAGGTATGTAAATATAAGAAGAGTGCCGTTATTACTGAAAGGGGACTCTTCCCAGGTACTCCAGGACAAGAACACCCCTCACCTGGCTGGGAGCACAGGTGAGAGGAGAAACAGACACCCATGAACAAGACTGTTCTTTCCGGCTCCATCTGGGGGCAAGTGGTCACTCTTCCCAGGAGGAGACATTATTGTCATAACATTTGCACGAGATTGTTTATAAATAAGGATCAAATATGGTTCACAACCCAGATATCTTGATCCAGGTATCTCTTGGTATAAACATAGCCCATTTTTACAGCCTGGCCTAGAGTGGGTGGTAAATCATTATCGAAACAGAGTGCACTTCGATTAGCAGAGCAAGTTTCCTTTCGAAAATTACCCTTCCATTAGCAATTTCACTTGAAAAGAGCAAGTGCAAAAATGGCTCAGCAGAACTGACTGGATGTGTTTCCACGGCTCATGTCCACTCCTGTGTGATCGCCTTCTCAGCCCCAGCTTCCTCGTTGCATTTATGAGCGATAGAAATCCATATATTTTAAGAGCTGCCTAAAAAACAAATGTGGTGTGGGCCATCTGAGGTGACGCTGTTTAATTCACAGAGCGAACAAGTCGTGCTCTTGCTCTCCTGGGAGGGGCGACTCTCTCTAGCTCTGCTTCATGCAGATGCTCGTAGGAAATGAAATTTATTAACTGGCCCTCTGCCCACTGCATCTTTGTTTGCATACTACAGGCGTTTAAGAATGAATGTATAAGTCCAGAGGACTGGTTCCACATGGGTGTTTGAACACGCAACTACAGTAGCATGTGTTTCTGAATACTTAAAAAAAAAAAAAAATTACTTGGCCCCAGGCAATGGACTGTAAAGAAAAACACAATGAAAACTTAAGCCTAAAACATTGGCTCTGACATCCAACTTTGCCAGTTTTGAAAACTGAACTCGTGGTAAGGAAAACAAAAAGAAATATTTGTGTGTGTGTGTGTGTGTGTGTGTGCACGCGCATGTGCACAAAAGATAGTTGTGAAAGTGTGTTCTGTTGAATAGAAGCTATTGTAACACGCCTCACTTTAACCAGAATGTAGATTTCAGATCACATTCCCCCAAATAGCAGCTGCAGACAGCAGAAGTCTCCTTCATACATCTCCATTATGTATGTATTTGTATCATCTGGGTTTACTACTGTCATAGGAGGTTTTTGAAAACAGTGATTTTTGTCCTTAACATTTTTCTTAGTATTTTTAAAGGGTTACTTGATGCTTTGATTATTAGGTGCCCAATTTTTGAACTTCTTTTCAGGGTCCTTTGTCAGGGCGTCTGTTAAGGGGATGGTCTTCCCGGTGCCCTTGGTGAGAGGCTCACCCCTGCTCAGCAGTGGTTGTCACTGGTCTTATCTCTTTACGGTGCATTATCTTAGCAGAACAGTGGTTTGAGATGGTCCTCTGAATTTAGGAGGTTGATTTCCATACGCAGTATCTTTCCTATATATACAGAGACCTCTCGAAGCTGCAATGAATAATCCCTTAGATCAGTGGAGGGGGAAATACCGGGACTAATCTAAATATTCCATTTGGTTTGGAGAATTAATTTGACAAACGCTTGAGAGTCTTACTCTGGCCAAGCTCTCTGCCAGATGCCCCTTCAAGGACCTTGAGTTCTATTTCAAAGTCAGATGTGTGAGCTGTTCATTTTGTAACAGGTTTACTTTGTTGTGAATATTTGGCTTGGTCTGATAGCAAACGTGTGTTGCACTTCCTGAGCCCACAGTGAGTCAAAGTAGAAAAAGACACCCTCAAGGCCAGTGTGCTATAGGAAGCTGAGACATTGGTGGAGACCAACAATTTGGGTGAAAAGAGAGTACAGGCTTTAGAATTAGAATTTTCATTGGCCTGGCGAGGCACATATTGGGCAGAAGCGGAGAGTAGGGCAGGAGCATTGGAAGGCAGGAAGGTGACCGGAACTTGAAAATAGAAAGCCATTGAAAGCACATTAATTGGAAGACAACATAGTAAAAACAGGTGCATGCTGGAATTGATCTCCCGTTTTGCAGTGAGAGTTGAAAAGAAAATGGAATCCTCCAGTGCCCCACCCTGCAGTGTCCAGAATTCCTAGAGAATACTTAGTTTGCTCTAGTAGAGAGAACTCTCCAGCTCTAGTGTAGGTAGATGTTCCTGGCTCAAGTCATCTTTCCCTCAGTAGAACCAATCAGGGCAACTTCTTCCCATAACAGGACTGGTCCTTAGGTCAGATGGTGGCTTGTATTTACAGATGCCCACTTCATAGTTACCGGGCTAAAGAGATGGCTGTTGTATAGAGTTTACACTATTTTGATCCTCCCAAACTCCCCAGCCTAATTCGAATTTTACTCACCTGAACCAGCACAGACTTATTTAAAGCATTATCTTGTTTTTTCTAAAGGAGTGGAAGGTGGTGATAGATGCATAGGATGGTCAAGCTGATGGCTGCTTTTAGTGATGGACGCTTTTGTGTAATTTATCTAGTAAAGGAAATGTAACTAGAGCTCAGTCTTTTTCTTTTTTCTAGACCTCATTTGCTTCGGGCAGGTAAAATGTGCCAAAAGAGCCAGATTTGGGTTATGACTTGGAACAGAAGAGGAATAGGGCAAGAGACTTGAAAACGAAGAGTACGCGTTATATAGTGTGCTTTGGCAGAAGTCTGTAAAACTTGGGATCTTGCGTACAGAATTGGTCCCGAGGTTTATGGCCAGTGCTTCTTGTTATATCATCCTTAACATGACAGTGCTCTTCCTATGAGGCACACCGTTTTATTTTTCCTAGAAGTAGTGTTTATTTTTCTTTTATAACACATTAATTCTTTGTTCTTAAGAGAGCCTACCCTGGCAAAGCCCTGAGAGGTAATTCGTCAAAAATGCCAGCGGCATTGACATCTCGGGGCGGTGTTCTTGGGTTCACAGTTCTACTTTGGTTACAAACAGTAGTCTCCCCTCATGCAAGAGCCCTCCTGGTTCCGCGCAAGGTTTGCATTTGGTGCTCAGCAAATCAGGAGAAGGCGCAGCCACTAACATGGGCCCCTCTTCCCCCACCCCAGTCTACTTCCATTTTGTCATTTTGGAAAGCCAAAACGTGTTTTCAGGTTATTAATAATAAAATCTTTTCAATTTCCACTCTTTAAATAATTACACAATTATTGTTGTATTAAAATTTAAGCCAGAATTCCGGCAGTCTAGGAATCTGTTCTTTCAGCAAACTTACGGGGTTCCTTCTATATGCCAGCCTCCATGCCAGGCACTTGAATTCAGAGATAAATCATGCACAGCCCCTTCTTGAAAAGCCTCTAGTACTGGGGACAGCAGGCAGGAAGGCAGCGCTTGACGGAAGGAATCTGAGGTGAAGAGGTACCTCTGACCCCAAGAAAGTAATTCTGTGATTCTTGTGCTGATACTCGGCCAGGGCAAAATTACCAGTCCTGTAATTTTCAGAAGCTCTTAGAAATGGTGCATGTAAATAAAAACTATGTTTGAGTGTGTGTGTTCCCTACCACGACCTCAGTGTATAAGTTTTTATACAGCCCCAAGGCACAGGTTTGAGCATTGTTGAGTGACCTATGTGGTGGGAAGGTAGTCACTTGGGGAAAAGTAAAAGGCTTATCTCTTTTGATCCCCCAAGTTTTATATTTGTACTGACCATCACTTTAAAATAGTACAGTATACTAACTTTTGTGTAAAGAAAATTTATATATTCATATTTCCTTGATGTGCATGGAGAAACTGAAGGAATATAGACTAATCGCAGTGGAACTGTACAGACGGTCCCTGGGTACCTTTCTTTGTTTAAAAAAAAAAACTTGCAACTATGTAAATGCACTACCTAATCAATCAATGGTGTTTCATTTAACACCTTAGTAGCATTTTAAAAATTAAATGAGTTTTGACTTTTAACAGTGAGTTGTACGTGCTGAAGTGTGTTGGGAAGCATCTCAAAATATCATGGACTTGTTGAAGTCACATGGATGATATTAAAGATTTGCCTAACGCAAGTACCACCCTTTAAAACGTCGCAAATCACAGATGAAACGTGCTCCCACAGCATCCGCCCCTTGAGGTTTCACACATAGCAATGCATAGTCCATGTTTTGTTTCATTTTCCCCAGAGGCCATCGGAGCGTGATCAGTATCGTTTTTTTTTGTGATGCGGCCAGCCTGCTTAATATTCTCCAGGAATCTTGCACTAACTGCAAAATAATCCTGTGAGGATTCTTTGTCAGTATCCTCTTTGGATGTTTCTCTCCTCATTTATTGAGCACCTGGTGTGTGTCAGGTATTGTGCAGGGGCCCTTAAAAATGTGAGATTGTGGGTTATGGCCATTTTTTAGCCACTCGGCTGCTGTCCTCTGCCCCAAGCCCCACCCCCTGCCCCCAGCTCTGAGTCTGACTCCCCCCCCCCCATGGAAGTTATTGAGCAATATCTGGCCTTGATGGGACCCCCCGCGGTCGTGCTAGACACCAGCCAGGAAACAGGCCATCTGCATTCACCAGCCCTCCCTGCTCCTGCCCCTCCCCCACCCATCTGGGTGAAGGCTGAGTGGATCCCATGGAGACTGACCAATTAAGAAGAAACAATAGGAGAGCTTTGAATACATTATCCCAGCTATAGGGACCTGCTGCTCACCGGCGGCAACCACAAAATAGAAAGCTTGTGGAGCTCGTGAGCCAAAGTCTCTGCTAGAAAACGAGGAAGCGGAAGAGAGAGTGATTGGTGGGTGCCGTGGGGTGGAGAGAGCAGCGCAGGATGAGGGCTTCTTGGGGTGGATGTGTCAGTCCCTCCCCTTCCCCCCTGGCTTCCCATCTCTTTCTGTGTCTGGGGGCCTAGTACATCTGTCCCTCCAGCACGTATTCTCCAGGGAGAAGGAAAAAGAGATGAGAGTCATCAGCCGCCTAGGCAGGGGGCTGAGGACAGGAAGGCATGGGGACCTGTAAGTCTTTCCAACACCCCTTAGAGGGGCTGGCAACACACAATAAATGGAAAAGCAGGTTTGGTGTTTGGGAAGCCGGTTTGTCTTTCCCTGGAATTTCTGACAGGCAGATAGCATTGTCATATCACCGACTTTAGGATGTCAGTGTGAAAAACTGTGAACGTACTTGCAGGCTGTGTGATGAGTGTCACTGCTTCCTCACCTCCCATTCAAAACTTAGTCTACGTCCCATTAAGACCAACTGGGGCTCTCAAAGTCCCAGATGGCTGCTCAGAGAAGCAGGGAGCGGTAGCAGGCAAAGCTTGGGCTCGGGCATGAGACTTACTCTGCCACCCCTTTCTAACTGTTTCATCCAGGGTGAATTTTTTAGCCTCTCTAAGCCTCATTTTCCTAATGTGCTAATGGAAATAATAATAGCGTCAACCTCACAGTTCTTAATGAGGACTTAAATGAGATACGGAATATAAAGTATACCAAGCAGTGAATGGTGCAAAAGTAAATGCCTTTAAAAATGTTAGCTAGTACTGTTGCTTGTAATTTCAATGTACCCTTTTACCCTGTCTTTATAATAAGCTATGACCTTTGTGTCGTCGGTACCTGTTACAGTACCTGGCACATAGCCGATGTTCATTAAAAGTCCAAATTCAGTCTGGGAAAAATTCAAACAAATTATACTCTGCTGTCCCCCACCTTACCAACTTTATTAAGAATTAATTTTACATACCGTAAACTGTATCCATTTAAAGTATATGATTCCATGAGTATTGATGGTATGTATGCCTTTGAAGCCATCACTCCCAAAAGATTCCTGGTACCCTTTGCAGTTCATATCTCTTCTGTCCACAGCCCCAGGCAACCACTGCTCTGCTTTCTGTCACTGTAAATTAGACTACATTTTATATAAATGGAATCATACAAATTGTACTCTTTAGTGTCTGACTTCTTTTACTCGGCGTAATGATTTTGAGATTCATCCATGTTGGGTTTACCAGCAGATCATTACTTTTTGTGGCCAAGTAGTATTCCACTGTATGGCTATACCATATTTTATCAATTACCAGCTTGTGAACATTTGGGTTGATTCCAGTTCTTGGCAATTATGAATACAACTTCTATGAATATTCATGTATACATCTTTGTGGATCAAATGTTTTCATTTCTCTGAGGTAAATATCTAGGAGTGGAATGTTTGGGTAATATAATTGGTGTTTAAGAAACTGCAAATAGTTGTCCAAAGTGGTTGTACCATTTCACATTTCTACCAGAAGCGTAGGAGAGTTCCAGTTGCTTCACATCCTTGTCAACACTTGGTATTGTCAGTCTTTTCAATTTGGCCATCCCTACAGATGCGTACAGGTATACCGTTGAGATTTTAAGTTATGTTTTTTTGATGATTAATGATGTTCAGTGTCTTTTATGTGTTTATTGGCCATTTGTGTATATTCGTTAGTGGAGGATGTGTTCAGATCTTTTGCCTGTTTAGAAAAATTAGTTGGTTTATTGTTATAAGAGGATTATAAAAAGTATAACCTGGATACTATCATATAGTCTTGACTTAGTCTTGACTTAGATTTTAATGGGTTTGAGTCTTGTGTTTTTAACCTGAATATAATACCTGTCAAGAAAAAGAATAGTTTTTTCTACATGTTCTTTATCCCCACTGCCTTTTCTAGCAATTAGGTCCAGCTCTTAGTAAATACATATTAAATGATTCTATTAAAATAGACTGCAAAATAATAACAGGATCATTATATTAACTCAGGGAAAAAGCACTAAATCCACTTAAAAAGTTATATTAAAGAGTTAAATTTTGGAGCTGTGTTTTCTTTGGGGCCTTGCTAGATATGAGATGCTCTTTTAACTCTGTGGGGAAGAACCCTGTAATTCTGTAGATACTCTTTTCTTTCTATTGAGTGTTCCCTTAACACCGTATGAAACTTTCTGCTATTGAATTTAAAAGGAAAATGTGTGTGGAAATGTTTTCTTCTTTAAAGACAGCAAGGAGCCATTTTCATACTTTCGAAATTTTGCCCAGGATAATCAAAGCATTACATGCCTTCCCCGCCTTTTTTTTTTTTTTTTTTTTTTTTTTAAATCTTGCTCACTCCTTTTCATTCTATCTAATTTGGCATTTTTGTTGTTGTTGCCAGTTTGGCTCCCGACTTCTCAAAACCCCTAAGGAGAAATTGCCTCAAGTAGAGTTTAGAAACTGGGAAGCAAATCTCAGTAGGGTCCTAGGTTTACCTGAAAGGATCTGCTGAGGGCCCTTGTGATTTTTGAAAGGGTAGGAATGCTTGGCTTCCAGAATCTTTGCAACCGAAAACCAAATTTCTTAACCACATATGTTTCAAAACCCAAAGATACTATAAAATAAAGGTCACTCTTGACTTCACAAATGCCATAGGTCTACTAGTAGATTTTGAGTGCAACTTCTTTCATCTATCACTTATTCATTTCATTGCAAAACCATGAGGCCAGATTTCAGATGAATTACTGCTTCTATGATGGCAGTAATCTCTTGCTGTCTAGGTCATGGATGATTATTTTCTGTGTTCTGTTTAGGACTGAGCAAGTTATAGCCACTCGAGGATCAGTTGAGAGTTGAAAGTGTTCTTTTTGCTTTAATTGAGGTTGTTCCATGAAAGGAAGCCAAATACCACTCGACAGGACATCCTGTGATTCCCTTAGTTTACGATGGCCAAGAACATGACTTTTTTTTTTTAAATAAGATGATTGCTTGCTTCCTTTCCTGTTAACGAGGGAGCCCAGAACCGATGGTGTCCATTTGGCTTTAAGGGCAATAACTAGCAAACAACTAAACCTCGCTCCAAAATCACCTAAAGAATTATAGGACATGGAAGAACATCCAGATCTTTTTATGTGAGCCAACAATGATTTGGTCATTGTTCGCATTTAAGTGACTGCTGGTTCTGTGTCTCTCTGTGTCTCTAAACGGTCTTCTCATAAGGACACCAGTCATTGAATTTAGGGCCCTAACCTCATCTTATCTAATTACACCTGCAAAGACTCTCTTTCCTAATAAGATCACATTCTGAGGTTTCAAGTGGACGTGAATTCCAGGGGGGACACTATTAAATGTAGTGTGTGTGTGTGTGTGTGTGTGTGTGTGTGTAACCGTTTTTATAAATGTACCTGTATAAAATACACAACACCCCACACACTCATATAAAAGAGGTCTTTAATTTTATTTTTATCTTTATTTTCTACTTTTTCTCTAGTGAAAATGTACTGATATTTTAATATAAAAATATTTTTAAAAATAAAAAAATAGCACTTTGACATCTACTTTCTAAAAATAGTAGTTTTTTTTAAACTAGCATTCTACCTTGAAATTGTTTTCTTTGCTTCATCAAACTATTATGAAATTTTTTAACCTTAATTTAAAATAGGAATTAATCCTTTGTAGCATATATACACAAAAATATATAGTCAGTTAATATTTTTATGGTATTAATTGTGTTTATTATGCTTAGTATAACAATAACTAAAACTGAAGTAAAGTAAACTAGGTCTTTGAGACTTTGGGTCAACCAGTATAATATCAGGTCTTTGGTTTAAGTCTGGGGAGCCACACACACACACAAAAAAATTTACAATTATACTCAGTTGCTGAATTCAAATTAATTTTTAAAATATGTTTTAAAGTCTCTAAGTTAAATTAATCTTAGGAACCTAGAAACTAGGCATAAGGGCAGGATGGGGAGGCACTTTGCCAAATTTCATCCATTCAAATTGACTCAAATACTGGTCAGTTTTTAACATACATATTCACTCTGGAACTCACTTCATTTACTCACCGAATGCCTTTAGACTTTCCTGTCTCTAGTAACATCTCTATTTAGTCAAGTTGTTTATAAAGTCTTCTCATAAGTAATTTCCTTTCCCTTAATAATTTCTGAATGCTCATCAATCAACTGTTATTTTTCTGTCTTTATCCCACGTTTAACAAAACATTCCAAATTCAGCAGGGACCACAATCCCCCACGTTTGTTAAACTACAACAGTATATTAAATTTTGTCCTTTGCTCCTGTGAGTCCTCATACCATAGAACTGCAGAATCAAAACAGGAGGCTTCAATTCAAGAAACTGCTATACATCCACTCTTTCCTAAACCCAAGGGTCTGACTGTGTATCTGCCCCTCTGGTATTTCTGTACCTGATTCAGTTTGAACATGGCACAGTTCTTATCCACTTTTTACTCACATGCTCAGTATCTGCACATCCTTTTGAGAATCACAGTGTTCTTACACTGATGGCTGGAAACGTTTTAACTTTTGACCTGTGAGAAGGCAGCAGATAGGAGAGTGGAGAGGTACTGCAAGTTAAGAGTGAGTGAGTGTGCGTGTGTGTGTGTGTGTGTGTATATGTGTGTGTGTGAACTGATTTTTGTCAGGGGCTGTTGGGTATTTTGATGCAAGTCTATCAGCCCTTTCTTCATTCCCATAAATAGTAAATGAGTTTATTGGCTTAAAACAAACAAACAAACAAAACTCTTCTACTCCAATACAAGGCAGATAGGATTGGTGTTTGGTTGCCCAGACAAGAGTAGCAGGAAACTAGGGAAGGGGAAAGAAGGATAAACTCTGACTCTGGGGTGGAATTGTAGGCGGATAGCAGGGAGTCTATTCTCTGGCCTAAATGAGTCATTTCACCTGGGCAAGGAAGTTTGGGGAATAATGGCCTGGGGAACTGGTGATGAAATAGTGCTCCAAGTTTTGATAGTATTTCCTCACTGCTACACCAGTTTGGCTGAACATTACTAATCTTAGTCAGAAATTTCCATTTCCCGTGCTCATGACTTGCAGCCATCTTGGATATAATTCACAGGATGTCCTCTGGCGTTGGGGAGTGGGTTTGAGGTAGAAAGCCAATGAGTACCTTGTCAACTAAAGGTAGTATTTAAGAAGTTTAAGGGAAGAATTAAGAAGAGTGGGTGGCATGGACAGGGCTGGGGGTATGTGGGTGTATATCATCCATTTTAGAGTTAAATTCACAGGGACATATTTTAACACTGGCCTGTACTTCCCTCTTTCTTTTGGGCTTAATTTTATTGGTACTTCAGTTTCCATTTCCGTTTCAGAATGTTCTCATAAGTTTAAAAATGAATTTTGCCACGATGTAAATACAGACCTTTGGATAGGCACCAGTCTCTAAGAGTGAGATACCCAGAGGTTTGTGTTTGTTTGTTTTTTTTAAGAAATTGATTTTTTTGAACACATAGTCAAGACATCAATCTGAAGCCTTTTATTAGTTGAAAAAAAATTATAAGCAGTAATAGTGTACGTGGTCTCTGTCCATTTTGACTAAGCTACCACAGAAAGCAAATTGAGAGACTTGAGTCCAAGATACGTAGTAACTAGAAATGCAAAATGTGGTGATTCCTAAAATATTAGCATGGCTTATATGTTACAGCTGGCAGGTTTTTGAGCCAAAAATCATTCCCAGCATTAAACTGAGTAGAACTAGTTACCCATTTCAGGCTCTTCTTCAGGGAAACTTATGTTAAAAGATCATCTTGGTTAAAGGGAAAATGTACAATGAGGACTTGGTAGCACTAAAAAAGGAAAAATGGTTTTTATTCAAGACCACAGTGGTATTCACACTTGGAGGTCTGTCTTCTTCTCACTTACTCTCGTGACATCATAAAACCCGAGAGCAGAAAGGGACTTTGTTGAGGGCAGGAATCCTGGAATCAGCCCTGGGTCCAGATCCCAGCTCTTGCATTTAATAATTGTGACTGGGCGAGTGCCTAACCCTGCCCGAGTCTGTGTACCTTCTTCTCCATCATGGCATAAATGCAGTCGCTGTCACATAGCATTGTCGTGAAGACTAAATGAGAAGATGAGTGTTAACTGCGTACTCCTGGGAAGGAAAGAAGATCCAAAGAGGTGAGGCACATGTGCCCACGTTCGCCTAGCTGGTTGGTGGTAGCTCTGGGGTTAGAAGCCAGTGCTCCTGGCTCCTAGATCAGCGGTCTCATGAAGCTGAAATATGTACAAATAGTGAGTGTGCTTTTTATCCTGGTGTTGGAGACATGAAGAATGTTTCTCTATTCCCTTCTTTCTTTTAGACATCAGACACCAGAGTCCTTTAATCCACTCAACCCTAATTTATCCTCACCTGACCATCTCACACAGCACTAGAGACTCGTATTGACAGTTGGCTTACATGGCATGATTTCGGGAACCCTGTAACTTTCTCCTCCCCACGAAATTCTCCCTCACATGCATCCATTCGGGTTTTATTTACTGTGCACCCACTATGTGCCAGGCAGTGCTCTAGACATAGGAGACACACGGTAACAAAATATATTCTATGAAGAACCTGCCTTCATAGAGCTAACTTCATGAGGGCAAGAGGTAGTGGACAGACAGTAAACTAACGAGATAATCACAGCTTGTGTTAGTATCACGGAGGAAAGAACAGGTGGTGGAGGCGTACCTGGAGGAGGCCACTTTAGAGTGTGGTCAGGGAGGGCTTGCTGAGGAGGTGACATTTGAGCTGAACCTGAAGCATGAGATGTAACCCATGGTGCCAAGTGCTGGGAATGACCCCTTCCTTCGCGTAAGACCTTGAGCCCCAATTATCCCTAAGGATTAACCTTGAAGCTGTCGTCCCTCATTTGTTTTTTATTATGCGACGCTTTCAGGAAGTCACACAGCTGAGGATGAGAAGGACCGGAGGAGGAATCAGCACCACCAAGAGCACAAAATAGTTCAGAACCGGAGGTGGGGGGCACTTCTAACAAAATTTGCCCACCACCCGGCTTTGCCTGGTAGTGGTGGTGTGTTCATGCAGTCACCACATACTCTTCTGCTACGTCTCACGCACCTGGTTTTATGCAGGGGGCGTTAGCAACTGAGCATGATCGCCCACCATGGTGGCAGCAGCACCCATGCCCTGAAGGGTTGACCCGGGGTCATGCTGGGTGGGGGAGGCTTGGGACCTGACTGGAAATGACTTAGGATCATGGGAGAGAGCTAAGGTCAGGGTGAGAAGGAACAGGGCCAAGTAGGGCTAGGAAAGTTAAACAGAAGGCATATGGTCCAGATCGAGTGGATGTACCCGGAGCCAAGTTGAGGAGGGGCGGGGGGACTGGGCAAAAGTTGGTGCCCTGAGGAGGCCAGCCAAGCCTGTGGCATGGGAATGAGCTCTGGGTCATTGAAGTTATTTTCAGAGCATGGACCAAGCCACTCACTGTTTGAAACAGATGGACATTTAGGCAAATGTAATCAGTTATAATCAGTTGCATTTCTGACCATATGGCGTGTGTGTGTGTGTGTGTGTGTGTGTATGTGTGTGTGTGCTTATGGCTTTAAACTTTTTGCTTCCGTTATACGCAGTTGAATTTCATTCATGTCCGTGAATGTTATGAATGCCACAAAAAACTTTTAGAATTCCCAAATTTCTTCACTCCTTGGATAAGAGCCAAGTTTCCAAGTCATTTCAGGGCCGTAGCAATTGACTGTTAATTCTGAATTTAAAAACCCAAAACCTTTATATGCTGGGGTTTTTTTTTTTAACAAATCAATTAATATTTTACTTAGCATGCAATTTTAACACATTGAATAAATGAACACAAATCCTCTATGTCTTTCATCATTCAGCATGACCTCAAAATCTCAGTCAAGCTAAACAATCACTCTCTGGACTTCAGGGGGTGGAGCCAAGCAGGAGTGTTTTTTTGTTTTTCAATTTATTGAAGTATAGTTGATTTACAATGTAGTGTTAGTTGCAGGTGTACAGCAAAGTGATTCAGTTATACTTATATGTATATGCTATCTTGAAAATTGCATTTCTGTTTCATTTCCTTACAATATTGGGGGTAGCCAAGCTAAGGAGCCACCTACTGAATAGTACCTGGTGGGGTTCACGCAGATAACCACAGGGCTGTTAAATGGAGGTTGATTTTCAAGGCTAGTTAGAGAATCTCCTTTTGCAGACGGTTGGAGAAATCTGTTTTAATCATATTCTGTTTTTAAAAAGTAGTCCTTGGAATACTTGGTGATATGGCAGGAAGGAGCTTAATCTCTGTTTTTAAAAGGAACAGTTAATGGTAAATGGGATAGACACCCTGCAAAAAGAGTATTATTTTCTGTTCATTCTCTCTGGGAGATGGCAATTATTGCTGGAGGTAGGACCTCTGATTGTGAGACGACAGGGAGCTTTGTGCCACAATTAAAAGCATTATCCTCAAGCAGCGGATGATAACGAAGGGCACATTAACAATCGCAATGGTGGGCCGCTTGGAAGAGCCTGGAATAAAGAGCAGGCTAATGTGCCCTCTGATAAAACTCATATTTTATCCAGTGTTTCTCTAAGCAGCTTAGTATTAAAGTTCTTTTACACTGGTTTTCTTCACTAGCTCTAAATCGTGAATAGCCTAATTTCAAGGAAAAATCAGTATATTTCACATTCTGTGTTTTAATAAAATATATGCATTTTATAATTGTGGGCGTATCTTGATGCTTCTCTGCTGTCCTTGTCTAAAGTCAGTGCTGCACCCAGGCCTCTGACCCCGCTCAGCTCTCTGGGGAGGGTTGGTGCCTGGAACAGTCCGTTTTGCGTTGTCTGTCTCATCCCATAAGAGAGTCGTAGAGCCCTGTAAAAATAAAACAGATGCACATCTGCCCACGGTGGCTTAAGTGTGTTATTATTACCTGAAGACAATAAATGACCCCTTAAATTCCCCTCCCAGCCCTAGAGTCCATGCAGCCATCAATTATTCCACAAGTTAAGTGGAAGCCTTAATACCCAATTTTCAATGAAACTCAATACAGTTTCCAGAATGTCTCTCCAGGGAGATTTCATCTTGTCAGTGTTTGTCTTTCAGAGACCCTCTGTGACTCCGGCTTCCCTCCATCCTGATCTCCCTCCCCAACCAAATACTGTCCCCCTGCCCCCATGTTCTGGGTCACAAATAAAGAGCAAATGATGAATCGAGAATTATCTGGAGATATTCTTTCCTTGGTGAGATGATCCTCCCCCTCGTGGTATTGTAAATCTGGAGAATGAATTATGCACAGCTGAAAGGCGGAGAAGTTTCTGGTTCAGGGGACACTTACCAGTCACTCCCGACGGATGCCCAGTTCATTATCAGGGACAGCCACGGGGATTTCACATCAGCCTTTTGTGAGGAGGGAGCCAGGAAGCAGACACTCAGGCAGAATCTATTTCTGTTGTTACAAAGCTTTGCAGAGGAAAACTCTGACATTTAAGTGAATGTCTGCCGTTGGGACCCAATCTCTTCATCCCCCCTCAGGTTGATGAACAACTTTTGGAGTTCCTTCCTTTGTCTCCGTATTTAATCAGTGGGTATAAATATACACTTCTTTTCTTCAGTGTGTATTTACAGGTTACTTTAGAAAGATGCCACTTCTAAGAGAAGGAAATAATTCATTTTTAGATCAGTGATTGTCTTGATCTCTTTTTAAACTCTTATCATAATACTTGTGGGTACATAGAAGTGTTTGCAAAATGGCTATTTCTGTTAGGATGACCCCCCCAAAAATTCTTTCTGAGTAAAAAGCCACATTTATGAGTGTGTTTGAAATAATGCACCTCCCTTTACCTGGTATGTAGGAACAGGCCAACCTTGACAATGCTAAAATACGTGAACCAAAGGACACCCCTGTGGGATGGGAATTAAAGGTGAGGCCTTGACCTAGACTAAGTGTAAGTCCAGTGATTGGTAAAGAAAGTGTTCTTGTGAGTCACAGGTACTTCTCCCACCTTGACATATATGGAAACTTCAGAGCTGTTTTGGTCAGTGGGACATGGCTTCCTATGAAGCATTGATACCTTTAGACGTTACTTAAGAAACCACTTGGATTATAGATTATTAATGGACTTCAGAAATCCTTATGTGCCCAAGCTCAAAGATGTGTTTCCCAGGTGAAAGAAAAATGCCATTGTTCTTCATACCTCTTTTCCAGTCTGTTCTTTGTTTTGTAACTGGGTAGAGGGTGGATTCCATGTGTTGGTCTTAGGCTGGTGGAGGTGGATTACTTCCCCCAGTGATGGGGGAACATGTTGAAAATACAGATTGTTATGAGAGAGAGAGAGAAGAAAGATGGTCACAGACATGAGTATAGTTGTCAGTTGTCAGCGCAAAATTGTGTGAACAGAGTATATTGCCATGGGGGGGTGAATTTACAGAACATTTTATATTGAACATGAAATTTCCAGTTGTGTATAGACTCCTTTAGGGAATGAAATAAAGAAAGTAACTTAAGTCAGGGGGTGTGTGTGTGGGATGGGGGAGCGAGGGGGTGGCTTTTAAAGGTTCAGCTTCAAAATGCGTTTGGGGTAAATCAAAGCCAAACAGAGCCTCCTTACAGAGCAGCAGACAGAAGTCAACCACTTACGGAAGGCAGTTCTTCTGCAGATGGTTGTGTCTAAACTTGGGAATTCTGGCAAACTCAGACGATAGTTGTGAAAAAAAAAAATCAAAATCAAAATAGGTTCCATATGCCTCATTCCCAAAATTAATTTCTCAAGCCCCTCTCCTTACAGCCACACACCCAAAACAGCATCAGAGCCAGGATCCTGAGACACCTGGTCTATTGTGAGCCCTGCTGAAAAAACACTGCGTTTTCCTCCAAATGGAGTGATCAGTCACGTTTCCCCCCAGATGTACACAGTGTGGCTGTGGTCTGTTGGTAAGGGTGGGGCAGAGAGACGAAATGAATTACGTAAGAAATAATTCCAGTTGAAGGCCACATATAATGCTAGCTATGACATTTTATGTGTTTGCTACATTTTGAAGAGACATTCCTCTGGAATAATTCACAAACCTTGCCCAGTTTGTTCTTGGACACAACTGTGGACTATTTTGTAACTGGTTTAGGGGCCCATGACTAGTAAGGTGGTAGAATCCATGTTTTGGTTTCCATGGTTAGGGGCTTGCCAAGTCTTTATCCAGGCTTTGTTCAGTAGGCGAGCTCAAGTCTCAGTCCATAAAATTCCTTTTGTTTCAGTAGCAGAAATGTAATTTCTCATTTCTATGGCTGAGTGACTGCTGCAAAGCATAAACTTGCCGTACGTTTCCCGCCAGCACCCCCAAATGCTGAATACAAGATTGAAATGGGGCAAAATCAACACACTGGCCCTCAGCCTGAGGCTGGCCTTTTTCTGAAGTCACATGTGTCAGTGGTCACTATCCACAGACAAGCCAGAAATATGACTTCACCTGCTGGAGGTATGAAGGGATTTTCATTTTTCTGTGTGTTTTTGTTTCTCTCACTTGTAAAAATAAAATATATATGTATATATATATATATATATATATATATATATATATATATATTGCCAGCTTCCCAGAAAGGCATTTGGACATTCACAGAAACAGTGTGTAAACTATATGGTGATTATTGGTTTACTTTCAAGAAGAAGCAATGGATGCAAATTCATTTTTTAAAATGTATTTTATTGAGGTATAGTTGATTTACAATGTTGTGTTAATTTCTGCTGTGCAAATTCATTTTAAAATAAAATTTCAATGCCATTATCAAAATATGTGACCCAGAGACTGACATGCCAGAGAATTGTCTCTTACCTACTGCTCTCAATGCTGTTGTACTTACCAGGTTTTAAACACATAGTGACCTGGTTAAAGTTCCGACTGAAAGCCACAAATAAGAGGACAGTGCTTTGACTTCCTTTTTTACAAGGCTGACACAGAGAGAAATGCTTGTTCTAAAGAACAGATGTCAGGTCATCGAAGAATAAACAGTTATTTCTGTGGAAAAGGCACGCGGAAGATCCAAACAGAATAAACCATGCACAGTGCATTGGCTCTTTATTCTGTAGCATTCAGTATTACCTTACCTTTCTTAGCCACTTACTTTGCTTGCCTGAGTCTCTGGAAATTACTCAGTACATTTTTTAAAAATTAATATTTCAAATTGTTTTAATTCATACCTTCAAAAGGACTAGGAATCCACATTTGTCAGGGAAGAATACAGTTCCTGACCGGCTCCCCTCACAGGATTTTTCAAGAATCAAAATGGGAGCATGGTATCACTTTAACTCTAAAATGATAGAAGAATTCCTTTTGTTATCCACACAACATTTCTGAAGAATAAGCAGGGACCAGTACTTTCACCTTTATATTGTAATATAGGTTGACATCCAGGAAATTATAATGAAATCTTCAGATTCTAGTGGATATCTACAGAAGAGCTAAGACTATTAAACTCCACCAACCCTGAGTTTAAAAAATATAAATTTTGGAAAAATATAAATTTTCTTCTATGAACTGTTGAGTCAGCTTGAATAATTTAAGCTTGAAGGTATTGAAGTTGCACCTGTAGAAAGAAAAAGTTTTCTTTTTTCTGAAGGAATTAAGGGGAGAAAAAAGTGGATGGGCAGAGCAGAAATAGAATTCTTTTTCCATGTTAGCTGCCCCCTGACTTACTAGAGGTTGGGAAGAGCACTTCCCTCTCCGCAGAGAGAGAATCAGGACTCAGCTCTCCCTCATAAAATCTGAAGGTGCCACACATTTGGATGGGGAACTAATAAAGGGAGCGAGAGATAACCACAAAGTGAAATGAATTTAGAAGTATCTTGGTAAAATTTGGAGCAAGATAGATTATAAGAATATTCTAATCAGCATGGATGGTAAACAGAAATTAACTATGTTGAGTCCATTGCTGTTAATTTGAAGTAGGTATGGAAATCTATTTAATGTGTTTTTAATGTTTTATTTTAGAAAATGTAAGGAAATATTCCTAACCTTGACTGATTCACCCTTACTCTGTCCTCTATCCTAGTTTTCCCACAGGTCCCTTAACAATGGTTGTTCTTACTGCAGGGTTTCTAGGGATTGCAGTTGTGTCAGATGGAGATGGGGATGTGGTAGAGGTTAGAGTGGTGAGTCTAGTAACTAATTAACTGGAGTATTACTAAAGCAAAAATCTGGTGCTATTCCATTGTTTACCTGGTCATCTTAATGAGCTCCTTGAAGGCAGATAGTGCTTTACTTGCTGTTGTGAGCCGACTGTCTTGTTATGAAAGGATTGTTGTCCTTTGGTGAACGTTGTCAATAAAGGCGCAGAAAAGAGTGTGATTCATTGACAGAACCTGCAACAAATGACTTGCTTCCTTGTTCTTATGGATTTTTTAAAAGCTATCATAACTCTTCTACCTGCCCTTTGGTTGTACATTTCTTTCTACTATGTAACCACAGAACATCTTTACTCACTTATATATGGATTATCTTTCTAAAACACAGATCTGATTGTGTCTGTCCCACTTTGTGTTTGGTTTTGTTTTTAAATTATCTAGAGCAAAAATTTCATCCCAAGTTGGCTTAATGCCATCTGGCACAATTCTGGACCTTGGTGCCTCATCCTCCATCAGTACATCGCCTGGTAAAGCAAAAGCTTCTCACTACTGCCTATAGGCAAAGCCATTAGAAAAGTATGTGAACTGCCAAAAATTATGCCAGTATGTGAAAATTACACCAGACTGTCCAAAACACTTAAAATTTTGAATTTTTTTCTGAGGTTTTATGTAATATACATAGTTGATTTTAAAAATTGACTAGTAACTAAAAGCAAATGGTTTTATTTACTAAGTGATAGACTAAAGAAAACAGTGGAAGTTATTAACCAAAAAATGAAAAACCTTTTATTAATGTTGTGGAAAAGCAGTTACTCTAGTCACATTATCTGGGATGTCAGTGACATGAGTTTTTTTAGATCTTCAGGGGAAGAGAATCTAGAGACGAGGGTGCTTCTGGGGATGGGTGGATATTTATTTTTATACCTATCTATAAATAATAAAATCTTCACTTAGCACTTTAGGTAAAAAGCAGATTTTTGTTGCTTTAGGGTTAATAAGAATTCCAAACACAACTATTTCATAAATGTATAGATTTTTGTGTAAAACCTGTAAGACTAGATTTTTCTGTCCTATATAGTCGTGCTTAAAAATATTATCTCTGAATACCATTTGTGACCAAAGGAATAAGGAACCCTTGGAGAAATGACTGGTTTTAGGTCTAAGGCAGTGAAGGTGCAAGTCAAGCCTGAAGCATTTTGTCATACCAGAAAGCAGGGAAGTTAGCAAAGACTACTAGGATCTTCTCAAAAGAACCTAGAAACCAGTTTGAATAAAGGCATATACTGCATTGGATTGAAACATATCAAATGTATTTAAATCCATGAGTTCATAATTACACTTAAAAAATAAAACCTCATTGGTCATGTTTGTAGAATATTAGGAACTTACCTCATTGTTTTGAAAATCTGTAAATAAAGGGAAGGGATCAGGCATCTATCCTGCCTTTCATATATGATCAGTATCTCAAAGGGGAGATTTCTCTTTGTAGAATTATTCTAGCTAATAAATCAAGAATGAATAGAGGAAAAGAGAGAGGACTCAAATAAACAAAATAAGAAATGAAAGAGGAGGAATAACAACCAATACAGCAGAAATACAAAAAATCATAAGAGAATAGTATGAACAATTATATGCCAACAAATTGGACAACCTAGAAGAAATGGACAAGTTTCTAGAAACATACAGCTCACCAAAACTGAATCAAGAAGAAGTAGATAATTTGAACAGACCGATCGCTAGAAGTTAAATAGAATCTGTAATTTAAAAAACTCCCTGAAAACACAAGTCCAGGACCAGATGTCTTCACTGGGGAATTCTACCAAACATGCAAAGAAGAACTTATACTGATCCTTCACAGATTCTTCCAAAAGACTGAAGAAGAGGGAGCACTCCCAAAGTCATTCTATGAAACCACCATCACCCTGATACCAAAACCAGACAAAGACACTACCAAAAAAGAAAATTACAGGCCAATATCTTTGATGAATGTAGATGCGGAAATCCTCAACAATATATTAGCAAACTGGATCCAACAACACATAAAAAGGATCGTACACCATGATCAAGTTGGATTCATCCTAGGGTCATGAGGATGGTTCAACATGTGCAAATCAATTAGTGTGATACACCACATCGACAAAAGAAAAGACAAAAACCACATGATCATTTCAATAGATGCAGGGAAAGCATTTGATGAAATTCAACATCCATTCATGATAAAAACTCTCACCTAAATGGGTATAGAGGGAACGTATTTCAACATAATAGAAGCTATTTATGACAAACCCACAGCCAACATGATACTCAACAGTGAAAAGCTGAAAACCTTTCCACTAAATTCTGGAACAAGACAAGGATGCCCACTCTCACCACTTCTATTCAACATAGTATTGGAAGGCCTAGCCACAGCAGTTGGACAAGAAAAAGAAATAAAAGTCCAAATTGGAAGGGAAGTGATAAAATTGTCATTATATGCAGATGACATGAAACTCTCTATAGAAAACCCTAAAGACTCCACACAAAAACTATTAGAACTGATAAACAAATTCAGCAAGGTATCAGGATACAAGATTTATATACAGAAATCTGTTGCACTTTTTTACACTAATAATGAAGTATCAGAAAGAGAAAGAAAAAAAAAATCCCTTTTAAAATTGCATCAAAAAAAAAAAAAAAGACTTAGGAATAAAACTGACCAAGGAGGTTAGAGACTTACAGGCTAAGAGCTATAAAACATTGATAAAGGAAATTGAAGATCATTCAAAGAAATGGAAAGATAGCTCATGCTCTTGGATTGGAAGAATTAATATTGTTAAAATGGCCATACTATCCAAAGCAATCTACAGATTTAATGCCATCCCTATCAAATTACCCATGACATTTTTCACACAACGTGAAAAAATCATCCTAAAACTTATATGGAACCACAAAAGACCCAGAATTGCCAAAGCAATCCTGAGGAAAAAGAAGAAAGCTGGAGGCATAACCCTCGTGGACTTCAGACAATACTACAAAGCTACAGTAATCAAAACAGTGTGGTATTGGCACAAAAACAGACATATGGATCAGTGGAACAGAATAGAGAGCCCAGGAATAAACCCACATACCTGCGGTTAACTAGTGTTCAACAAAGGAGACAAGAATATAAAATGGAGAAAAGACAGTCTCTTCAGCAAGTGGTGTTGGGAAAGCTGAACAGCCGCATGTAAATCAGTGAAGTTAGAACACTCTCTTACACCATACACAAAAATAAACTCGGACTTTCCTGGTGGCGCAGTGGTTAAGAATCTGCCTGCCAATGCAGGGGACACGGGTTCAAGCCCTGGTCCAGGAAGATCCCACATGCCGCAGAGCAACTAAGCCCATGTGCCACAACTACTGAGCCTGCGCGCTAGAGCCTGTGAGCCACAACTACTGAGCCCGTGTGCCACAACTACTGAAGCCCATGCACCTAGAGCCTGTACTTTGCAACAAGAGAAGCCACCGTGATGAGAAGCCCATGCACCACAATGAAGAGTAGGCACTACTCGCCACAATTGGAAAAAGCCCACGCACAACAACAAAGACCCAACGCAGCCAAAAATAAATAAATAAATTTATAAAAAAAGACAAAACAAAACCCAAGATGGCTTAAAGACTTAAATATAAGACATGACACTATAAAGCTCTTAGAAGAGAACATAGGCAAAACATTCTGTGACATAAATCATAGCAATATCTTCTTAGATCAGTCTCCCAAGGTAATAGAAGTAAAAGCAAAAATAAACAAATGGGACCTAATCAAACTTATAAGCTTTTGCACAGCAAAGGAAACCATAAACAAAATGAAAATGCAATGGGAGAAAAGATTTGCAAACAATGCAACTGACAAGGGCTTAATTTCCTAAATATACAAACAGCTCATATAGCTCAATATCAAAAAACAAACAACCCAATACAAAATGGGCAGAAGACCTAAATAGACATTTCTCCAAAGAAGCCATATAGATGGCCGATAGGCACATGAAAAGATGTTCAATATCGTTAATTATTAGAGAAATGCAAGTCAAAACTACAATTAGGTACCACCTCACACTGGTCATAATGGCCATCAACAAAAAGTCTACAAATAATAAATGCTGGACAGGGTGTGGGGAAAAGGGAACCCTCCTACACTGTTAGTGGAAATGTAAATTGGTGCAGCCACTATGGAGAACAGTATGGAGGTTCCTTAAAAAACTAAAATAAAGTTACCATATGATCCAGCAATACCACTCCTGGGCATATATCCAGGAGAGAGGAAAACTAATTCAAAAAGATACATGGACCCCATTGTTCATAGCAGCACTACTTATAATAGCCAAGACATTGAAGCAACCTAAGTGTCCATCGACAGGTGTGTGTGTGTGTATGTATGTGTGTGTGTGTGTGTGTGTGTGTGTGTGTGTGTGTGTATAAAAAATGAAATAATGCCATTTGCAGCAACATGGATGGACCTAGAGATTATCACACTAAGTGGAGTAAGTCTGACAGAGAAAGACAAATATCACATGATGTCACTTACATGTGGAATCTAAAAAATAAAATGCAACTGACCTTATTTACAAAACAGAAACAGACTCACAGACATGGAAAACAAACTCATGGTTACCAAAGGGGAAAGGGGCAGGGGGAGGGATAAATTAGGAGTTTGGGATTAACATATACACACTAGTATGTATAAAATAGATAAACGACAGGGACCTACTGTAGAGCACAGGGAAATATATTCAATAACTTGAAATAACCTATAATGGAAAAGAATCTGAAAAGAATATATAGGGATATATATGTATGTATGTATGACTGAATCACTTTGATGTATACAGCATTATAAATCAACTATACTTCAATTTAAGAAAAAAGAATGAATAATAGAATATCACTTTGAAGTCTCTGAAGAGTTGTTGGACCTAGGCAAATACCATCAATGGCTAACGATATCACTTAAGGAGTCAATCAGACAGTATGTGTCTCCTGATGGAAGTTGAAACACTGCATGAAATAGTCTTGTCCCCTCTCCTCCATTAGAACTTGAATCAAAGCAAGCTTCTAGGTCAAATTACCAGTTTCTGGGAATACAAGGGAGAGAGGAATATGTTAAAAGGCACCAATGGGATGCAGCGAGAAAAATCTAGATTGTGGAAATTCTACAAGACAAACAACCCATTCCTTCAACAACAGTTTTTTTAAATGCAAGGGAAATATTAGAAATGGAGAAGAAACCTATAGATAAAAGAAAGTACATATCAAAGAATCACAATGTATGAATCTTATTTGAATTCAGATTCAAACAAATTGGAACAAAATTATAATACATATTTGATGATATTAAGAAATTTTATTTTTAGGTGTGATAATGCTGTTGTGGTTTTGTTTTCTTTTTAATGTCCTTATCTTTTAGAGACACATACAAAAATACTTAGAGATGAGATCATACGATGCTTGGCATTTACTTCAAAGTAATCTGGCTTGGGAGACGGAGGGTGGGACGATGGGAGTGTTGATGGGAATATAAATGAAACAAGATTGGCCAAGTATAGATAATTGTTGAAACCAAGAAGTGAACACAACTGGTTTGTTATTCTGTTCTCTCTCCTTTTGCATATATCAGAAAACTTTCAAAATAAAGGTGTATATATATATATATATACACACATTTTATAAAAAATTATGTGTGGTATAATTGTACAAAATTAGTAAAATTGCAAAATTTCAACCAGGTTTAAATATTAAAAAGAATTTGTTACCACTGTACACCTATTAGAATGGCCAAAATCCAAAATACCAACAATACCAAATTTTGGTGAAGATATGAAGCAATAGGAACTTTCCTTTATTTATTTATTTATTTATTTTTATTTATTTTGTGGCTGCGTTGGGTCCCTGCTACTGCGCATGTGCCCCCTCCAGCTGCGACGAGCGGGGGCCACCCTTCGCTGCGGTGCGCGGGCCTCCCACCGTGGTGGCCTCCCCCGCTGCAGAGCACGGGCTCCAGGCGCGCGGGCCCAGCAGTCGTGGCTCACAGGCTCCAGAGCGCAGGCGCATGGGCCTAGTTGCTCCGCGGCATGCGGGATCCCCCCAGACCAGGGATCGAACCTGTGTCACCTGCACCAGCGGGCGGATTCTCAATCACTGCGCCACCAGGGAAGTCCCGGAACTTTCTTTTTTTTTTTTAATGTTCATAATGACTTTATTTATAATAGCCCCAAATTGTAAACAACCCAAATGTCCATCAACAAGTAAATGAATAAACAAACTCAATATATACATACAATGGAACACTACTCAGCAATGAAAAGGTGTGAACTACTGATACACAGTGCAACATGGATCTCACAGTTTTATGAAAGAAGCCATACAAATGTATATACTATGTGATTCTATTTATAGAAAATTCTAGAAAATGCAAACTAATCTATAGTAACTTTCATTCATTGCTGTTGGGAATGCAAAATGGTGCAGCGACTTTGCAAGACAGTTTGGCAGTTTCTTATAAAATTGAATATGCTCTTACCATGCAACCCATCAGTCATGCTGTTTGGTATTTACCCAAATGAATGAAAACTTATAAAAACCTGCACATGGATATTTATAGCAGCTTTATTCATAATTGCCAAAACTTGATGGCAACCAAGGTGTCTTTCAGTAGGTGAGTGGTACATTCAGACAGTGCAGTATTATTCACCGCTAAAAAGAAGTGAGCTCTCAAGCCATGAAAAGGCATGGAGGCACTTTAAATGTGCATTACTGAAAGAAGCCAGTCTATGGTTCCAACTATGTGACATTCTGGAAAAGGTAAAACTATGGAGACATTAAAAGAAACCAGTGGTTGCCAGGAATGGTGGGAGGGAGGGATGAATCAGCAGAGCACAGAGGATTTTTAGGGCACTGAAGCTATTCTGTATGGTACTACAGTGGTGGATACATGGCACTGTACATTTGTCACAGCCTGCACAATGTATAACACCAAGAGTGAACCTAATGTAAACTATGAAACCTGGGTGATAATGTATCATTGTAGGTTCACCAATTTTAACATTTACCAGCCGGTTGGGGAGACTGGGGGGAGCAGTGGAGGACAGGGGGGTATGTGGGAAAACTCTGTACCTTCCACTCAATTCTGCAGTGAACCTAAAGCTGCTCTAAAAAATAAAGTTTATTAATTAAAAAAAGGAAACCAATTACACTGAACTCTAGCTATTAAAGCATTTTAAGCAAAACAAACCTTTTCTGTTACCTTTTCTGTGGCCAGTGTGTGCCCCTCCAGCAAAAAGTTGGGGGAAATAGTGTCATAAAATGGTCAGAAGTATATTAACAATCATAGCTGAAAGGAAGAGTCGTGCAGTCAGGCAGGACTTCCAGATTATCCAAATACTTTTTGTATACTTTTTTTCCCAAGGCTTTGTCCAAAGCTTTTAGGGATAGAGACTATCAGGTGAGGACTTTTCCTCTTCTTTTTTTTTTTTAAATAAATTTATTTATTTATTTTTGGCTGCGTTCGGTCTTCGTTGCTGCGCGCAGGCTTTCTCTAGTTGCGGCGAGCGGGAGCTACTCTTCATTGCGGTGCGCGGGCTTCTCATTGTGGTGGCTTCTCTTGTTGCGGAGCATGGGCTCTAGGCACGCGGGCTTCCGTAGTTCTGGCACGTGGGCTCAGTAGTTGTGGCTCTCGGGCTCTAGAGCGCAGATTCAGTAGTTGTGGCGGATGGGCTTAGCTGCTCCGCGGCATGTGGGATCTTCCCGGACCAGGGCTGGAACCAATGTCCCCCCGCATTGGCAGGTGGATTCTTAACCACTGCGCCACCAGGGAAGTCCCAAGGATTTTTTTTTAATGAAGTGTATTTGTAACCTGTTTCTAAAGTGAATTTCCTTTTCTCTAAAGCTGATAAAAAATATTCCCAACTCACTTTCTTTTTTTTTTTTTTTGCGTGGGCCGCATGGCTCATGGGATCTTAGTTCCCCATCCAGGGATTGAACCCAGGCCCTTGGCAGTCAGAGCGTGGAGTCCTAACCGCTGGACCACCAGGGAATTCCCCAACTTACCTTCTAAGTGAGACACTAAATTACATGAGAGATTAGGAATCTCAGAACCTGAAGAACATTTGAGTCAAGTTGAGGGAGACAAAAAATGATACTGCACGAACAATATATGAGATTTAACCATATTATAGCAAATATGTAGAACAGAGAGAAAGGGAAGAGAAAGGGCTTAGCCAGAGCAGGACTTTTACAAGCCCTGGAGTTCTGTCAGGGATCCAGAGCTTGAATGGATGTCTGTCATCTTTCTGAGTTAATTTTTTCCTTGTAGGTAAATAAACTTTGTTTGTTTGTTTTTTCTAGTTGGGGAATGGCAGTCAATGTGTATTCTACCTCGATAACCCAAGAGACTATGAGCAGACATGACATCATTGCCTGGGTTAATGACATAGTATCTTTAAACTACACGAAAGTGGAACAGCTTTGTTCAGGTAAGAGATTCTTTTAAGTATTTACGTAAACGTTTACTCCCTATCGTGTGGAATGTGATTTTATGAACCACAGATGATGTATTTTGGATAGGAAAAAATATATGTATCCGTATTGATATATAATTAAAGGGGGAAAGCTCAGATATAATTGAAGAACATATGGGGGAAAATGATGGCCACCTAAGAGCCTCGAGCCTCCACGACACATGTTACGAACGGTCTCGCTTAAGCTCTGTAACTGGTCTCCCAGCCTCTTCTCCATCATCCCCTGTCAGCCACCACATGTCTCCTCCTAATATGCAGATTGGGTCCTGCAACACCTCTCCTTAAAAACCTTCCAGGCTCCACACTGTCCTTCCTACAGGATAAAATCCACTCCTTGATGTGGCTGATAAGGTCCTTTCTGTTCTGGCTGCAGCCCATCTCCTTGGTGTCATTATCTACATCTCTCTCCCCTGTGCCTCAGTTGCACAAGATACTCTTTGTTCCCTAAAGACTCCTTCCCTTTTGCGTCCCACAGCTTTTTTTCAGGCTCCCTTTGCCCTTCTTTTCATTTGCAGTAAAATCTTGTTCACACTTTAAAATCCAACTCGGTTGTCACCCCCCCTGAAGGGTCCCCCAGATCTCCCAGGCTCCACAATGTTCATGGAACGCTGTGCCCACCCTTGCAGAAGAATGCATGCCACACTGTGTTAGAAGGTCCAGCTGTTACTCCCCTGAAGGTACCCAGAGCCCTTGAGGACAGGACTGTGTTTCATCCTTTGTCATGTGTCTGAGGTGGCACCCTGCCCGCCTGCTATAAAGTAGGTCTGCAGGGAATGCGTATTGAGCTAAACTTGTTTTAAAAAAGAAAAGATTTGACTTTAATGATAAAGTAAGGGCTTGTTAAAGAACATGTCACTAGTAAAGTAATTCATTCTTAGGTTAGAGTATTTATCAAAGAAATAGTCTTCCTTTGGGAACAGGAAGTATTTTCTTCTTGTGAACTAACAGGTAAGAGATTTCCTCTCTGCCTCTGGCTCTGACCGGAAATGGTGTTACTAGAAAATATTACTGAAATGTATTCATGTGAAATCCCACAAGACATGATAGGTACAAAATAGTCATCAGGTAGAGCTGGCGCAGTGGTGCTGGGGCAGCAGAAAGGCGTTCTGCTGGCTTTCTCAGTGGGTCATGTGTAGAAGGATTTCATGCGGTGCCGTCAGAATTTGGAACGCCTGCACTAGTCACTCTCGGTTGTGCCCAAATCCAACCCCCCAGTGAATACACTCTCCCTTCTCCACATCTAGACTGGATTAGAATCGACTGGCAGACAAACTTCCCATCTACTGACACCTCTTCTCCCATCACTGTTTTCTCATGAGCAAGACAGTGAGGGTGGCCAGAACCTAGGCATTGCCTCACCCACCCTTCCTGCGCCCAGGCCTCTAATATCAATACTGTGATTTGCAAGGTCAATAACGGATGCTAACCGGCCAGTTCTTTGCCCTGCAGTACGAGCTAGAGAAAAGCTGACTTAGACTATGATGGCGCCCCAGGTATGTGCTGTTGGCCTATTGAAATGACTTCTAAAAATTACTGACAGGAACAGCCCCTGTTGCATGCTTCTCAACTGCAAATCTCCACTCAGTCAAGTTTTATGGTGCCGTTCTTGCTGTGCGTTCTGGAGCTCTCTAATATTTTATTTTTAATTTGCTGGAGGAAAAGCAACCCAGAGTGTTTTCTGTTATTAGCCATTCCTTTTCTGTTAATAGCGAATACCACTTTATATTGTACTTGTGGGTCCGTTTCTCCATAGGGCCTGACACATACTCTTCCCTCAGAAAGGGTCATATTGGGATGAATGAAAATCAGTTGGAAACTGCTGTGGGGCAAAGACAAAACTGTGTATCTTTCCCATAAAGTGGCTGTATGTTCCTGTGGATAAGGGTCATGGGGTTGATTATCAAAGAAAAAGAGACACAGGGAGGAAGGAGATAAGAAAAAGAGTCATAGAGAAAATTGCCAGTCATGGCTCTAAAGTGTTGAAGGAGCCCATGAGGAGCTTCCTATGTAATGTACTTGGGGAGTTTTTGCTGACAAATGAAATGAGAAGCAAATTCGAATTTTTAGATACAGTAGTAATAAATGCTGGAGTGTATGTGTGCATATATATGTGTGTGTACCTATTATTTATATAAATATGTATAATTTCTTTGCATATCTTTCAAATTTCATATAAGGCAAATTCAACAAAAATCTTGGTAGCATCTGTGAAGAGTTCTTGTACAGTTTCCTTAAAGAAAGCATTGGTGTGCATTTTATAGTCGTATGTAGCTATGTTGCTATCCAGTGTGGCTTGATGAAACCTGTAGAAACCACTTTGATCATGAGAATAGATAATTTCCGTTAGGATAACTCACTAGTTACC
Organism: Balaenoptera musculus; assembly: GCF_009873245.2. Taxonomy (NCBI): domain Eukaryota; kingdom Metazoa; phylum Chordata; class Mammalia; order Artiodactyla; family Balaenopteridae; genus Balaenoptera; species Balaenoptera musculus. The sequence continues at coordinate 50,599,810 of NC_045798.1, forward strand.
TAAGGTTACAAGGTTGATGGTTCAGAAGAATATTTAAATATATATTGATTTAAATTATATTTAAAGTTTCCTTTCTTTATTGAAATATGTTTTTTTGTTTGTTTGTCTTGGTTTTTTGTTTTTTGGGTATTTTTTTGTTTGTTTTTTTTGGCTCAGAAAAACATGTTAATGTCCACAGTAGAGAGACATGTCTTTTATTTTAGGCAGTAGTTTCATCAGAGTGTGAACTGCGGACCATGTGCATTTATAATCTTCTGAAAAGCTGCTTAAGAATGCAGGTTCTTGGGATCCTTCACCTTCTAAATCAGTGTCTCTGGATGTGTGAAGCCTAAAGTCTTCATTCTAACAAGCACCCCAAGTACTTCTGTGCTGCAGCCAAGAGCTTGCAGTGCATTTTAGAGGAACTCCAAACCACTAAAAGTAAAGTTAAAATATCCAAAATTTATCTGGCACGATTTCCTCATTCATAATTTAGTCTGTGACTTTTCTCTTGCCTTCAGCAATAGCACTTAGCAGGAAGTGCTATCTTTTTATTTATTTATGAATTTATTTATTTATACCCTTCTTTGTTCTAGAAGGCATTGAAGGCAGCTAGGACAGTGCTATTAGGATAAGAACAAAACCAAATATTGGTGACCTAAGTGATTTATCCTCAGCATACTTAATGAGTAGTCAGTCAGATTTCTTGGAAAATATCTTTTCCTTTCAGTTTCATTTTAACTTCTTTAGTTTACTGTGTGTGATATCATTTTAGCAGTGTGCTGTGGAAAAACAGACACAAAATACCTTCACATATTTAACTGATTTTTTTTCTTGTTCAATAAAATTGTTCCTTACTCTTTTTCCTAAAGATTTATGTTCCAATCCTAGCAGCCCCCCTTTGGCATTTTTTCCCCCATTTGCATTATTTCCTATTTCTTTTTTTTTAATTTCCAGCTAAGAGATTGCCCTCCAGCTAATATTAAAACTAACATCAGCTTTCTTTAGCTCATAAAGAACTGACATACTGCTTCACGTGTGTGTGCCTTTTTCTGCAGAAATTTCTGCCTTTATATAACATCTCATTTGTTTCCATATAAGCATTTTAAAAGCTTTTTAAAGGAGAGATGATATGAGGTTTAACACTTAGAAACACGTTGCAGTAAGTTGCAAAAGAATGAAAATGACTCACTCTTTTCTCCTCTTAATTTTATCCCAAGGATGTAACCTTATGAAATTGTCTTTGGGCATGAAATCTGGGTCATACAGTCATATGCATATTTAGTTTGCATTCATTTCTTGTGAACAGCAACCTTTACGTTTCAAGTGAAAAGCTGGACTGTATAAATGAACAGTCTGTCAGTGGGTATGAATACTGCCTATAATAATATGACAGTATACGGCTCATCTACATTTGATTTGAAAATGAATATTTGTGGATTTCCCACGTTGGGATGGGGGATTGAACCACATGAAATACCAGATTTGTTTGGCTTAAAAATATTTTATGTTTTTAGTTCAATTGCCTAATAAAATGTTTAGGGCTTTTTGTGGGGTGACACATTTTGGTTTTACTTTAGTACCGGCTCAAACCAGTTTACTAGGTATTTTATAAAGGATTCAAGAGAGAGAATGGACATATAGTTAAGAGAAAAAAACGAAAATTTTTAAATAAAAAATTTTTTTCAAAGAGAGAGAGAATGGGCAGTATGGTGCTAAGAATCCCTATAAATCCGCTTTAGTGACTCGAGGTACCATATTGGAGATGATAGAAAAGGTAGTGAACTATCTGGGGCATAAGAGTGAAAAGAAATGAGGCAGGGAGTTGGTTGGGAGTGGAAGGAATGTATCTTTCCTTTGCCTCTTCACCCCCCATCCTCTGCTCTAACATACAAATTTCCTTTGAAACTTTTTTCTGACATCCATTTTTCTGTGTCCCAGTCCTCTCCCCTCACCTGGGATGCAGGCAGCAGAGCCATTGGTCCACTGCTGGGTCGCTGCCAGAGCTTGGCCAGCGGGCACCTGACGAGCGACTCTCCCATGCATGGGAGAGAGAGGCTACAGAGGCAGGCTGCCCTTCTCTCTGTGCCACCTTCCTTTCCTCCTCCCCGCTCTGTCCACAGCACAAGCGAACCACTGATGCTCAGATGCCAGTACTGTCACTAGGCTAGTTATAACAACTCAGTGATTTTCATGAGCATTTTAGTATTTGAATAAAATTTGGTTTGGATGAAACCATTTTTTTAGAATGGAAAATTTTAGATCTTTTCTTGACAAGCATTAAAAAAAAGACAGAGGGACTTGCCTGGTGGTCCAGTGGGTAAGACTCTGTGCTCCCAACGTAGGGGGCCCGGGTTCAATCCCTGGTCAGGGGACTAGATCCCGCATGCGTGCTGCAACTAAGAGTCCACGTGCTGCAACTAAGACCTGGCACAGCCAAAATAAATTAAATAAATAAATAAATATTTTTTTTAAAAAAAGAAAAATGATCAGGATTCGATTCAGCTTCATTTTGTGCTTCTCCACATTGTTTCAAGCTTTGTCTTGGATCAAGTTTTTGGTGTTTTCTTCTTCCAGGAAAGTTCCTGAATCCAGCTGGTCATGTCAGAGTCAAAAATGACAATTCTCAGTCCTTCGTGGCTCCCAGAAGGGGCTAGGCTTTACAGTAACACCGCAGGATTCAGAGGTGTGGTTGTCAGCCGTGCCTGGGCCCTGTAGGACAGGTGCTTTGAGCCCAGCAGAGCGTTCTTTGTGACGTTTTTGGCTGCAGTCTGTGCCTGTGAAATAGGTTGATCTCACCCTAGTATGGGGTCCCCTGTACCTTCTTCCTCCTGTCTGCAGAGACCTCTGTCAGGAGGACAGGTTAGTGATGAAATCAGCTCAGAGTCTAAATTTAGTAGACCTTCTCAAGAGAGTTGGCTCTCTTGAACTGAAACCAAGTAAGGATATTTCGTCGATGTCTGGTAGCTCCAGAGCTTACTTAGCTTTCTAAAATCATAGACTGTTATTTGCTTTCAGAACGTTAAGTCATCTTGGCTTGTGTTACTGTTGTTACAGATGTAATTGTACTATAGTGGAATATTATTCATATTGGTGATGTATTATGTAGAGAGATGGGGTTTTAGGGGTTTTGCTGACAGGTTTTCTCTGATTTTATTTTGCTGAAGTTAATTTTAAAATCCGTTTGCTTGGTCTCAGCAAACCAACTAATTGGCGAGCGGGGCAGGGGGGTGGGCAAAAAGTGAGTTGGAAAATGGGGGGGAGGGAGGTCCAACATGGGGTTCAGTTGTTGCAGTGGATAATACACTCCTGTGTCTCCGCTAATGTACCAGTCGAAAGGGAGTTTATTTTTTGAGCAGAATATGGGATACAGTAGTATATTTTTCCTTCTAAACATGTTTGTTTATACATATTTGCTACTTTGTTACCAAAAATAAACATAAATCGGTGTTTTTGTTGTGGTTTTTCTGTTTACTGCATTTTGTAATGCTAAATACCATAGTGGAAAAAAGTGTATGCATTCACCTCCATTTATCCAACTGCCCCTATAAATTTTGTTTTTTTACATAGATGATATATGTATCGATATATATACACACACACACGTATATGTATTGATACTGAAAGCAGTCAGCCATCTCTTCATCTGTCTCATTACTGTATTAAGTTCTGACAATCAATTTACTTTTATTTACACATGTTTTGAGCCCTTCTTTGGCCTAGGCCCTGAGGATCTGGATTAATAAGATGGGGTCGTGGTCCTCTAAGAGTTCAGTACGGCAGGGCACTGTCCTGCAGAAAACTAGAAAGCACGCTGTGGCCAGTGCTGTTTTGGAAGAGCTTTGAGCTTACAAAGGAGAGGTGGGGAACACAGCGAGTCTGCGGAGAAACACCTTCCTTCAGATTCTTTGGGAGTTAGTGGGTGCTGCCTTCGAATGGCTGTAGAATGGCCAAAGTTTGTGAAACACCTCAGAAATCCTCCTCTTGAGTCACATGGGGTGACCAGGACGCAGGATAATGTGTGTTTTATTAGGTCCAGCCCTTAAATACATGAAGTATGTTGTTTCTCTAAGAGAAATGTAGAGTTTTTCCGGATGATATCATATGAGTATGTGAAAATTGTTTTTACTCTATTTCTTTGAAGAAACTGTGCATACATCTGGGATTTTCCCAGGAAACCATGGAATTGCTCAGTTCTTTGGAAGAAATGCAACAAATATTTTCAGTTCCGTAAAGCCAGTCCTCAGTGATGCAATAGCTGGGCAGGCCTCTAACTGAATAGGTGTCGGGCAGCTACGTTAGTATTTTCCAGAGGGACAGACCTACAGATGTGTCGTTTCTTTTCTTACCCATTTCTACTGGAATCCCTCCTAAGTAGGAATGAACACCATAAACTAGGGGAAGTAAAACAGGGAAAACAGATCACCTGGAATGACGACTGGCAGTTTATATACTAACAAAAAATCAAGGAACATGTAATCACTATGAACTTAATATTGTGTCTTAACAGGAACAAAGCAAATTGGTGACATGTTATTAGAAATTTTAACTAATGATTGCCTTTGAGAATTCTCAATAAAGTCAAAAAATTTAATAATTGCAGGAATTTGTACAAGGCAGTACCCTTAATTAAATCCTAGACTTTCATCTTTTACCGTTTTCCCTTATCTGGGAAAATTCCCAGATGACATAGATGAATCCTGTCTTCAGGGTTCTTAGTAAGTATATCACTAATTCGCAAAATCTTTATCATGCAATCTCCCCTTGGGTTCAGATACTTTTTCTTCTAATCTACTATAGTAAGACTCTGCCAGGTTTCACCTGCTCCAAAACCATGAATGGGTCCGTGGTTGTGAGTTTGGAAATGAGAATTGTTGTACTGGGGGCAGGTCATCAAAAGAAGTGTAGGGTGTGTCCAGGTGATGAAGGTGATACTGATGAGAGTATAGGGCTTAGACCAAGGAATGAACCTCCAAATCCCCAACATTGACTCCGTTAGTGTTATGCCTGGAGCCCTGACTCAACGGCCCCAGAAATATTGGCGAAGGGTGTGGGAATCATAGGGCTGGAGCCCAAGAACATGTTGGGTTTTGTGATTCATAATTCTAATTTCAGAAACTTTTAGAACTCCTTCTCTTCTGATTTTGTCTTTGCTTTATGATAAGATGCTTAGCATATGATGATACATTTATTTTGAAATCATTCACCAAGATCTTTAAAAACAAGTATCTTAAGGAAAAAGAAAGGTATGTTCCAACACATTGTAAGTTATTTTGATTTTCCTAAAGATGTTAATTACTTTATGTGATGGATATATTCTTTATGAAACATTATTTTGTATTTATATTGCTATTTTTTTGCTTTCCCTTTTCTCCTCTTCAGTTTAAATCATCTAAAGACTTTAAGAGGAAGAGTAGAAAATTGGTGGAAAATAGTCATTTCCTTTTATAAATGAATTTGTGATTACTTAAGCACCTCATATGTTTATTTGGGGAAAGACTTAAGGACTGGAGAAGCCCTCCAATGTTTTTCAGTAGATAAACTGGAGGATCTTAGGAATGTGTTCATCCCCTTTCTTTGCTAGCAGGAGAGGCCAAGGACCTCATTTTGTTCTTTGGTTCTTTGCCCTTTGAATCTCAAACATGCATTTTGGAGATTCATATTTCATAGCTGAAACAATCCCATTCCATCCTCTTCATTTTTATAGCTCCAATTATTTTAACCAGCCACATAATACATGGTTTTGTACATTAGGGGTAAAATGATGTCATAGGGCCTCAACTTTTATGTATCGTCCTTTAGCATTTTCATTGTGCTTTTATGTGTATTATTTATTTTAATTCTTACAACAACTGTGTGCAGGAGAAAAATAGGACTTTTTTATTCCTATTTTATATAAGAGGATAAAAGCCCAGAGAAGCCAAGTGTTCACGGCTGATGCTAGCTGGGGCCTCCCTGGATCACAGCCTTACGCTCTCCTTGCTCGTGTGTGCAGCTGCTGTAGATGTGGAAGAGGGGTGTGTGCGTGTGCACGTTTTTGATTTTTTTCCATATCCATTTATCAGGAGCCCACTGAACATCTCTAGGAACAGAGGAGTTAGAAGTCCACATCCCCACCCTTTAAATTACTAATTGAGGTAATGAGACACATCTGGTAATTCTGCTGATTGCACACTGTGACCTAGTATCGTCATCAAGAACTTTCCTACCAAAGGTAGCCGAGATGCTAGTAGAAACATACAGGCATTTGCTCCCGATTTTATCAAATTCTTTTTCACTCTACCTGCTGAGAGTGGGCGGGGGAAGAGGCTCCCCTTCTCTCTGTCTGTTCTTGCTTCCTCTCCTGCTCTAAACTCTCTTGCCCTCCAAGCAAGATGAGGGGGCTCTGAAATGTTGCCATCTGCAGCGATTCGGTTCTCTCAGGATAATCCCTGGTCAGTGGAACAGTAACCAAAATAATGGCTCCTTAGAGACACACGTGCACATTTGAAGCCCAAGAATGTGGCCCTTTCCTCACGCTGAACCCAGGCTTATTTTAATAAGCTTGGACCTTAGAGGACAATGAACATCCTAATTTCTTCAATATCTATGCTACTGAGAAAAAAGAACATCTTCTAGAATAATGTTGTTATCAGCTTGGTCCCCCAAAGGATTTATGACTCAAGGAATCACTGTTTCCCACGTATTTCCTTCTGTTCAGTGAACCTGGATTGCTGTAGCTGTGCTGAGCACCTCTGGCAGTACTTCTCCAACTCCTTTCGTATGAAAAGTTGATGTTTTCTCAGTCTTGTACAAAGGGACATGCTGGTGCAACGTTTCAGAATAGTCATCCGTCTCCCATCCAGTTCTGTCCCCTTATTACCGTATCTTGTTTGCCATAGAGGAAATTCTAGAGCTGCCAGTGGTTTATAGTCATAGTGGACACTGTGCCAGCCCAGTAGAGAGATGAATTGTACCCCATCCCCAGTCTTGAAGAGTTACCCAGCAGTCAGCTAAGAGAGATCGCTAATTAAAATGCAAGTCCCACTTACTGCTGGGCTTCTGTAGCCATTATAGTGAAACAGTTCATTCTGCACTAGGGACAGAAAAACTCCACAGAGGAGTTGATGTTTGGGCTAAACTTAACAAATGAGAAATTTCTGTTCAAATGTAAAAGGTGGCAAAATGACATTTTAGGCAGAAAACGTTTGACCAAGGCAGAGAGAAGGTGCAGCATTTTATGCACGTACATGCACACATGAGTCTCTGAAACCTAGGTTAGGATTCAAGGCAGCAGAAGAAGGGGCAGTGAAGTGGCAGGTAATAAATGCCGTAGTATTCGAAGAAAGGGGAGGTTATGTCAGCCTAGAAAAGCTTCTTGGGTCTTTGGCCAAACAGCCATGCAGATTTAGTGGATGGTCAATAAATATTCATGAAATGGAGTTTAATTGAAATGCTCTCCTAACTATAGATAAGATTCAGGCTGAGAAGAGAAAGTTGGGGATTTCAAGTAAAGGTACTATTTAGATATTTTTTTGATGTTCTAACATATCGCTTTATGTATTCCTGAAGTCAGCAGATATTTATTGAGTGCCTACAGTGTGTCAGAAGGCGGGCTAGGATCTGAGGATACAGCTAGGTATGAAAAGCCGTACAGACTATACCTAGTTAGGACCCATTCCTTTACTACCAGAGTTCTCCCTTGACACATTTGTGTCCAGAGCATTCAAGATCCTTTTTCTCAGCTTTCCCCAGTGCAAAGCAAAGGTGGAGCAAGGTCCCTGGACAAAAAGTAGTGGTTCTCCAGCCTGTCTCACCATCAGATGGCCTTATAACACGAATGGGCAGTCTGTGCTCTGAATATCTGAAGCAGTAGTAGGACGTCCAGTTTCTACACACCTGAGATGAGGAAGCCAAGCATCTTCGAGTACTACTGTTCTTCAAAAGGAAATATTTTTTCTAACCTATTTTTTCCCAAATTGTGTTTTAAATTTACAGTTTATCAGCCATGTAGACACTATTAAAAAAGGAGTGTCAGAAGTCACTGTCAAATGTTTGGGCATGTTAGAATTACATACCTGGAAACAGAAGAATTGAATTGCTTGGCACCTCTTAAAATAACCGTCACTCCGCAGATTGGATTTTTTCCACCCTGTAACCATTGCATAATTCAGGCCGATTGCAAGTTACCTCTCTTTATTTGTCCCCTCCCTTGCAAGAGTTTGTTCTTATCCAAGTATTAACACTCATAAGCTCTTATGACCAAATTATTTGACAATAAGAAGCATGTAAATGTGAAACTCATGACAGCACAATTTCCTGCAGTTTCTCTTAACATCCTCTATAAGGAGGATCATTTCTCCACTATGATTTCTTTTAGATTACATTTGTATGACAATTCATGGTGTATGGCAACTTTAAAATTATGCATAATTGTGTTTAAATTCAGTGTTTTAAAAAAAACTCCTTTCCTGCCTTTTTTTGTTCTTTTTTTTTTTAACTAAAGTTAAATTCCAGTCTTTCTATTTATTCTGTGATCATGTGATTGAATCTCAGAAGTAAATACTTCTACAGTCCTCATACTAATTTGGGCTCCTCCTAATACTAGAGTTGTGCTTAGAAAAGCAAGGTGTTCTGGGGTTAACCTGCAAAATATACAGAAAGCAGTTTATTATAGAAAAATACTGTCTTAGGTATCACAGTCTGCATGAATGTTACGTGGTAGTTCCTCTATAATTGCTGGGGGCTTCCTTTGGTACCACCCCTGGCCTTTTGGGCTTTCTGTGGCCTCTAGGCCTCTTCTTAGGGAGCTGTGGGGAAGAGTGCTCACCTCTGGAAAATAGGGGATGGTATTGGTATTGGTGAGAGCCGGTAGACTGGATGTGATGGGGAGTGGCAGTAGGGAAGAAACCCTCACCTGCAAGACTCGGAAAGCAGGTGAAATGGCTTTGATCTGGGAAGAACCCTGCAGCTCCCAGTCCCAGAGACAGTGACTTTAGCCGTTAAAAAGCAACCTGAGTGAGTGGTCCATAGTGTAGAAATGGACTGCGGGTTTATGCTGGTCTGTTCACACCACTGCATCTTCCACTATACTAAAAGCCTCTTCATCAGCTATGATACCCAGAGTTCACATAGTGGCCTGCATATAGAACTGTTGATAGAATGATATGAGCAATGATTCAGTAGAAATTCCCTGAGAAATTGGGAGACGTTTATAACCTTTAGGGATTTTTAAAAAAATTTTATTGAAGTATAGTTGACTTACAGTGTTCTGTTAATTTCTGCTGTACAATGAAGTGATTCAGTTATATATATTCTTTTTCATATTCTTTTCCATTATGGTTTATCACAGGATGTTGAATATAGTTCCCTTTGCTATACAGTAGGACCTTGTTTATCCATCCTATATATAATAGTTTGCCTCTGCTAATCCCAAACTCCCAATCCTTCCCTCCCCCTTGGCAGCCACAAGTCTGTTCTCTATGTCTGTGAGTCTGTTTCTGTTTCATAAATAAGTTCATTTGTATCATATTTTAGATTCCACATATAAGTGATATCATATGATATTTATCTTTGTGACTTACTTCTCTTAGTATGATAATCTCTAGGTCCATCCATGTTACTGCAAATGGCATTATTTCATTCTTTTTTTATGGCTGAGTAATATTCCAGTGTGTGTATATGTGTGTTTGTGTGTGTGTGTGTGTGTGTGTGTGTGTGTGTGTATGTGTATACCACATTTTCTTTATCCATTCATCTGTTGATGGACAGCTTTAGTTTACTTATCCATAATCTCATTTGCCCCTAAAATAGATACGTTCTTACAATTGGAGCTTAAAAATGGCACAATTTAGGGACTCTTCTCTAAAGATATTTGTGCCAAGAAATAAGCGTTGGTTCCCCACTACCTACCAAATTAAATTAAGCTGCTGGTTTTAAAGCCTTGAACAGTCAGACTGCAAAACCATCTTTCTAGCATCTACCCCCATGACTCCCCTATCCATAGCCTGCATTTGCCCAAACTCATCTTTCATCAGATGTTGTAATTCCCCATTTTTGCTTGGAATGCCTCCTTTGAGGACCATCTCCAATGCCACCTTCCAGCCCATTCTTTCAACAAACTGTGTGCTCCCTCTTAAAGTCTTAAGGTCATTGAGTACCTGTAACCTCAACATTAGAGGTCAAGGTCCTTGAGGACTGGAAATGACCATGCAAGTTTGACTTGACTTCATTTGTTAATATTGATTACTCTTTTGGGGGAGTTTATTGGGCAGAATTTTTGAACTACTCCTTTAGTATTTCTGTGTCTCATAGGTTAACACTTAGAGTGGTTTTGTACTTTTGCTATTTTTTCCATGTGTTTCTCTGGTCTCTCAAAACTAAATTCCTTGGTCCTTTAAGAGTAAAATCATATTCCTCAATAAGTAGTTGTTGGTTTATTGGTTTTTCATTGATTAATAAACAAAGTGATATCCCTCTGTGCCACCTACAGATGGGCGTTTCTTTAGCCTATAACCACAGAAATTAGATAGGAAATCTATCTTTTCAGATTCTTACCTTCTCCTCAAGCTTTTCTTAATTTAAATCTTGCATTTTTACATAGTCACACATGTAATTTCAGTACTTAAAGAAAAAACTTTTTGTCCATTAAGGTAGAGGAGGTAATACAAATAAATGTGTGAAAATACCTGAATGGAAACACAGAGAAACTGTCTATATCCTCTGATACTACAGCTTTGCAGAACTTTCTATTTTGATGACCCTAATAGGAAAACTGACCCCTTCAGAATGGGTTTCATATGTACCTTTCTTCCTTGTTTTTCATGTGTAATAAAGGCTTTTCGGTGCCTCCTTGTCCTTCTCTATCTGGAATGCCAAATTCTAACTTCAGCTCTATTCTGGGCATTCAGCCTTTGGTGTGTCTCGCTGCCAGTTTCAGTATCAGACTCCCTGGGAGCCAGTGACATTTTGTCCTGCACACCATTCCTGCCTGCACTCCAAGTGCCTCTCCCCCTTCCTTCATTCATGATTCCCACGTAGAAGCCAGATCTTATGGTACGAAGCTGCATATGTCAGACAGCTTGTTTTGGTAAAAAAAAAATTTTTTTTTTCTGGACATGTAGAATTTTATTTTATTTTACTTTATTTATTTTATTTATTTTTTAACATCTTTATTGGAGTATAATTGCTTTACAATGGTGTGTAAGTTTCTGCTTTATAACAAAGTGAATCAGTTATACATATACATATGTTCCCATATCTCTTCCCTCTTGCATCTCCCTCCCTCCCACCCTCCCTATCCCACCCCTCTAGGTGGTCACAAAGCACCGAGCTGATCTCCCTGTGCTATGTGGCTGCTTCCCACTAGCTATCTATTTTAGGTTTGGTAGTGTATATATGTCCATGCCACTCTCTCACTTTGTCCCAGCTTACCCTTCCCCCTCCCCGTATCCTCAAGTCCATTCTCTAGTAGGTCTGTGTCTTTATTCCTGTCCTGTCACTAGGTTCTTCATGCCCTTTTTTTTTTTTTTGATGAGCACGTTACCCTAAAGGAAATCACTGGTGTTAGAAACTAGAAGTGAAACCAAGCACCCAGCTCTGGGTCGTCAATTAGCAGCTAAAAAGAAATCTTTCAAACCAATACGATGATTCTTCACCTGCCATTTCTTTCTTGTTTCAATTGACTGAATCTTTGTCTGCATCCATAGGCAGATTTGGAGTTTTATATTTTTCCCTAAGGCATTCAAATGCAAGACGATAAGTTACAGGGTAATTATGATTTCATTGAATAAAACAACTGTAAACAGTCCAGTTAGACTTTAGCGTGCTTTGCATTCCAGTTTTCAACACAGATAGAGTTGCAGTTAATTTCTACGAAAATTATTTTCACAAATAGCACTCTTAAAATACCAGCTCTGTTCTGAGTATTATGTATTTCTATCTGTTACAATCGAATTATTTCTCTAAAATTTACTTTTTTTAATAAAAATATTTGTACCTAAATCTTAATCAAGGGCTATTTGGTATGTAGATTTTTACTACATTGAAATTTCCTATTGAAAGAGGAAAACAGTCTTCATTCTTCCATGATTTTTTGATGAAGAAGCACTAAATCAACTCAGTACATTGATCTTAATATCTGATCGATTATCTCTATGGAAGGTGTCACTTTTAACATTGTTCTGCAAGTTTCTTAATAAAAATCTGATTTAAAGGTAACTTTACTTTTTAAAAAGTACTCCTGGGTTTTAAAGGCAGGTTGTGAACAGGGAACATTGGTATCTTTAACTGCAATTTGCTGCAGCCGTATAAGATTCTTAAAAAGGTTTGATATCATATGAATCAGTAAAGCTTGAGGGCATGTATCAGATGAAAGCCCAACCACATGGTTTAACAAGGATTTTTAATATATCTGCTGATACTCTTAAAAATCCGTCTGCCGGCATAATGATTGCTGGCTTATTTCTTTTTCTATAAAAGAAAGGTGATGAAAATGTCCTTTGACAGCTTCCTCTGAGTGTGGAGAAGGGCACGGATAGCATGCTTTCAGCACTCGGCACAAGTCACAGAAGCCTTCTGTGTCTAAGTCTGCGGGAGTTGAAATCTTCCTGCTGGTTCTAACTCCTTTTCCTCTTCAAGGAATTGGTTTGAAAGCTATTTGTCTTTGAGACTCATTTAAAATTTGAATTAAAAGTTTCTGACATAACTCCAAGCAGTGAGAAGAAGTAGGAAGCTCATTTGAGGACCGTGGGAATTCCCGGGAACAAGCTCAGCTGAAACCAGGTTTCTGAACTGCAGATCTTTATTTTTGCATTTGTGACTTGGGGCAGGTGAAGTAGACAGTGTTCTAAGTTCACTTTCACAGAGTTAAATAATACTGTGGTAACCGAAGCTATGAAGCTGCTGTTCATGCCAGGAATGTGAAAGATGCCTATGAAAACAGCACAGAGCTACTACCAATTTCAGCATATTTTTGTTGGATTAGAAAAATGCAGTTGAAGTTTGGGATTTTAAATTCCTTTAAAATGTTAATGTTTCAAAGCATTATTATCTCACAGTTGCCATTAAGCTCTTCAAGCCTTCTGTTTGTGTAGGTAGAGCGATTTCTGCTGATGTGTTGGAAATATGTAACCCTGTGTTTTGCAGCCCCACTTTCCTCGTTAGGGAGCCCTGATTTCCCAAAGGGAAATACTGCCTTCAGCATGAGGTTTGGGCTTTGGTAACATGTGCAGTTCTGCAGTGAGATCAGTTCCAGGAAAGACAGGGCTTAAGGCAAAAACAGAGCTGGAATGATTCTGTGATTATTGTGTAAAAGCAATATTCTAACAGGAAAGATATTTAATAGTCAGCTGCTGAAGATGACAGAAAATATGGTTATGTTGCTGAGTGTATCAATATCAAGAGCTCAGAGAGGAGTACCTGGAAGATATAATCTGGGAAGGGCATGAGTGGGTGCTCCCGGGAGTATCCCTCCAGGTGCAGCTGTGTACTCCTGGCTCCTACAGCAACTGTGGCAGAGGACGGCGATGGCTACAGGCAGGCGCGCTGGCAAAAGTCTTAGTCATATGAGGATGAAAGACATTGTTGCGTCCTAATTAGCAGAAATATCAAGTACCCCTTAAAAGACAAGTTGGTGATGGACTTTGAATTAGAGAATCATCTAATTTTAGAGCTTAGAGATCTGTCCAGACCAGACATTTCGCAGCTAGAAATACTGTTGGCTTAGAAGGGTGTGATGACATGTCACAGTCCGTTCAAGATGATTGAGGCTTAGATCCAAGTTCCGACAGTCTGGTTCTCTGTGCTTCCCGCCCCCTCCCTGGTCCTCACTGATATTAGTTTGAGAGAATAAGCTTTTAAAAAAGTTGTTTGCCTGTAATGATTTCTGTAATTAAAGGTATAATGGCATAGATGTGTCCAGTGAATAGACGTTGTCGTTCTTTTCTTCTGACCCTTCATCGGTACCAAGTAAGACTGTAGAAAGTAGTAACTGAAGACCTCAGTGACATAGGCTTTTCTGTATAAGGGCTGCCTGGCCTGGGAGAAAATCAGATGGGCAATTTGAGTAGCTGTTTGTGGCTGAACCCAAAATAGCTTGATATCTTCTCCACAGATTGTGTCCCATTTCTGGGAGAGTACTGTGAAATCTTGACAGCAGTAATATATTTTTTTTTTTCAAGGAATATAGAATGTTATTTATTTATTTTAATTTTTATTGGAGTATAGTTGACTTACAATGTTGTGTTAGTTACAAGTGTACAACAAAGTGAATAGTAATATATTACTGAGAAAGGATGTGCTTATTATATTTACATATATACACTATATATGTAAAATAAAGTTATTATGAGTATATATACTAAGATATAAAACCATGACCTTGGAGCAGATTAATGAGCTATCTATCCAGCCCAGGATTGTTCTATGAGGAGGAAACGGATGGCTCACACCCCTCCTGTCAGTCTGAAAGGTTCATATGTTCTCTCGCAGTTTCCTTTGTGACTCCTTATAAAATTATAATCTAGCAAATTTTCTAAACTCTCTTTGAACCCTAAAATTTTATAATTCCTAGAAGCAGCATAGAGAAGAAGAAAAAAAATTTTTAACTGGAGTTCAGAACAGAGTGTAAATTCTACTTTTGTTAGCTGAATGACTTTCTGAGCCTGTTCCCAAGTCTCTAAAATAGGATGATGATAATTAAAAATACTTATCTCTGTGGGGTTCAGAATGTTTAAACTAGATATGAAAGCTTTAATAGATTTTATACAAATGTAGGTGTTTTCAGTTCTTATATTTCTTGGCATAATGCAGTCCATAAACTTATAAAGTAATATTTCCTTTCCCTTTTGTTATCTGAAATTTTCCTTTTAAAAATGTCAGTTTATCCTGATATTCTTCTACTGAGGTCCTGGGGTCTGGTAAAAATGATATTATTTGTCCTCTCGTGCTTTTCATGATTTCATACATTGAAATCATACATCCTCAAATCTTTTGAGTCTGGATGTTCATTTTTGAGTTCTGCCTTTATACAGTGCCCCAACTGTTCCTTTTGGATTCCTGTCCCCAAGTTTTTCAGCTCCATTATGTCACTTTTGATATATAACAACTGAAACCATCCTTAGGGCTATAGGCACAGACATAGCATGGCACTGTACAAAGACAGAATATTTTCCCTTTTTCTACTTATTTCCTGACTATTTCCAGAATCTTGTTGACCTTCATAACTGCAGTAGCACCTTGAGCTGATAGGCTTAGAGCATAGCCCATCATAATTAATCTCTTGGTGAACACAACATCCTACAATTTGGAATGCTTTTACTTTGGTGTGATATCTAATATTTAGCCTTTTGAAGCTTATTTTTCACTTTTCTGAAGACTGATTTCCAGAGTGGCTCTTGTTTTGGTTAGGTTTTTGTTTGTTTTATTTTGTTCTGTTTTTAATGTATTTATACCCCATCAATTTTTAAAAGAATATGTAGCAACTCTTCCAGTAATACCTCATATTTGGGACTTTGGTAACATTAGAATTTTATCATTTACCATCCCTTGTTGTGGTTCAACTGCTACACAACCTGTAGACCTTCATTCATTAACTGGATGTTTATTGAAGCCCACACTATGGCAGGTACTGCAGTAAAGGCTTGGATACAGAGAGGACCAAGACCGATTAAAGTGCAGACTCTCTTGAAACCTACATTCCAGTGACGGGGGCAGTAAACCACAAACCAACATATGAGTTAAGAGTAAAATACCAGACATAAAACTAGATGAGGTGGTAGAGTAACTGGAGGGTGACTTCACATGGCATGGTCAGGAAGGACCTCTCTGAGGAAGTGACCTCTAAGCCTTGATCTGAATAGCAAGAACGTGGAGTAACAAGGAAGCCAGTGTGAAAGGAGCTTCCAGGGAGAGGTGGGCAGAGGCCTGGTCACAGGACACTGCAGACCAGGGAAGGAGTTTGGATTTTGTAGTGATTTCATAGGAACCACTGTGGTATCCTTAGCCAGGGGCAGTACATGAATAATGGCAGCCTTGGCATAATTTGATGAAAGTGGGATCTGTGTAAAATGTAGGCCCACATTATTGCAAGATTAATGAAATGACCCCAAAATCTCTACACCTCTCAATGAGGAACATTCTGATTTGTGGCTGGCTAGACTTTCAGGACAATGGCAGTGATTCCTGAATTTTCAAGTTAGTTGGTACCCATTTTGTCTAATTAAGGAATAAAATACAGAATTTCAAGGAGGGAGTGGTCACCAGAGCCAAATACTATTCAGAGGTTGAGTTGGATGAAGAAAGAAAAGTGACTGTTAGATTCAGTAACAGAGAAGCTATTGATGGCCTTGACCAGAACAGGGTAAGGAAGACAACAGAATTGATTTGAATGGTAGATGAAACAATGGAAATAGACAATTTTGTCAAGTTTTGCTGTGTATAGGAGGAGATAAATAGCATAATAGCTAATAGATCATGTGGAGTTAAGGAAGTTTTTTTATCTTATTTTGTCAAAGTCACATGATACTAGAGCATGTTTGCACATGTTAAGAATAGTCCATATGGAAAGAAATTGACATTGCAAGAGAGAGTGAGGATAGTTGCAGGAGTGACATCAACGAGAACGGGAGGGCAGATGTGATCCAGAGAACAGGTGGAGGGTCGACCTTTGATGGGAATCAGAACATGACAGCCTTGTTCAGGTTATGCCTGAGTGTGGTTTCCTGCTCCACAAGAACCACTGATGATGTTCTTAGTAGCAAAAATAATGTCAAGGTATCCTTTTCCTGATGTCTCTTTAAGCACTAGAGATTTGAGGAATGGAAGTTGAAAATACCCAAATGGACATAACCAGAGGCAACAGCAAGAAATCTTTAGCATAGTTCACAAAGTCAATAAGATAATTCTTTGAAATTCTCAGGGGCTCCTTTGACTCTAGAAAATGACATACGATATTATACCTAAATGATCATATAACATACCATTTACTGGAAATCCTAATGTGGTCCACCCTTTCTTCATTGTTTATTGAAAAAATTAGTCAGCTTATTTGATGCTCATGGGACTCTGAAATGCATAGGGAAGGTGTGAAAAGCCCAGGACATACAGGTAGCAAGTTGTGCAGTTAGGATTCTAACCAATTTTTTTTTTTAACTTTAGCGCTCAAGCTTTTATTTAATTTTTTAAATTTTATTTATTTATTTACTTATTTATGTATTTTTGGCTGTGTTTTGTCTTCGTTGGTGCACGCAGGCTTTCTCTAGTTGCGGTGAGCGGGGGCTACTCTTCATTGCGGTGGCTTTTCTTGTTGCGGAACATGGGCTCTAGGTGCACGGGCTTCAGTAGTTGTGACACGCAGGCTCAGTAGTTGTGCCTCTTGGGCTCTAGGCGCGCGGGCTTCAGTAGTTGTGGCACACGGGCTCAGTAGTTGTGGCTCGCGGGCTCTAGAGTGCAGGCTCGGTAGTTGTGGCACATGGGCTTAGTTGCTCCGCAGCATGTGGGATCTTCCCAGACCAGGGCTCAAACCCGTGTCCCCTGCATTGGCAGGTGGATTCCCAACCACTGTGCCACCAGGGAAGTCCCTCCCATATTTTATATTTATTTTTTAAACTTAAAAGAACCATAAGAAAATAAGACAAAAGCACACAAAAAATGTTGCACACAATCTCACTTATGAGTTTGCAAATCTAAACCAGCACTGTAATGAAGACTTTGTAAACATTACCAAGTAGGACTTAGTCCAGGAATGCAAAGATGATTCAACATTAGGAAACCAATGATGATGATTGATCATGTTAATCAAAGAAGGAAACCATTTTTATTATCTCCATGGTGGTTGAAAAGGTAGTTGGTACATATTTTTTGTATACCATATACATGTATATATGGTATAACAAAGGCATTATTTTCTGCATTGATTTCGCCCTAGAAAACCAGAGACGTAACTGAAAATTTATTAGAACTCATGAGTAATAACTCTGTAACAATAAAAGTAAATGTTTAAAAATCAATAATTTTCAGTAATCTAGATGAAATGGACAAATACCTAGAAAGACATAAACTACTTAAATAGAAATTCTGAATAGACCTATAAAACAAGAGATAGAATTAGTAATTTCAGTACAAATTTCCACAAAGAAAAGCCCAGGCCCAAATAACTTAATGGTGAATTCTACCAAATATTTAAAGAAAAACTAACACCAATCCTTTAAAAAGTCTTCCAAAAAGTAAAAGAGAGGGGAACACTTTACAACTCATTCTGTGAGGCCAATATTACCCTGATGACAAAACCAGGGACTTCCCTGGCAGTCCAGTGGTTAAGACTCTGTGCTTCCAATGCAGGTGGCATGGGTTCGATCCCTGGTTGGGGAACTAAGATCCCACATGTGGCACAGAGCGACCAAAAACAAACAAACAACAAACAAAGACATCACAAGAAAACTATAGACCAGTATCTCTTATGAATATAGACATAAAAATCCTCAACAAAATACTAGCAGAATAAATCCAGCAACATATAAAAAGGATTATGCACCATGATCAAATAGGATTAATGCAAGGTTGTCTTAACATATGGAAAGCAATCAGTGTTATACACCATATTAATAGAATAAAGGACAAAAGCCACATGAGACTCTCAGTGGATATTTAAAAAAGTATTTGACAAAATTCAATACCCTTTCATGATTAAAAACACTAAAACTAGGAATAGAAGGAAACTTCCTCAGTGTGATAATAATGCTATCTATGAAAATCTCATATCATACTTAGCAGTGAATAGAGGTTTCCCTGCTAAGACAAGGAATGAGACAGGATGTCCACTCCTGGCACTTCTATTCAGCATTTTACTAGAGGTTCTGGCCAGGGCAATTGGGCAAGAAAAAGAAATGAGGCATTCAGCTTAGAAAGGAAGAAGTAAAACTATCTCTGTTTGCAGAGTCATGATCTTGTATGTAGAAAATCCTAAGGAACCAACAAAAAACTATTATGACTAATAAGTCAGTTAAGCAGGGTTGGTGGATACAAGATCAGTACCCCAAAATCAACCTTATTAACATTAATTAACTATCCAAAAATAAAATTAAGAGTACAATTCCACTTGAAGTAGCATTAAAGAGAATACAATATGAATAAATTTAACAAAGAAGTGTAAGACTTATATACTAAAAACTTTAAAACACCATTGGAGGAACTTAAGTGGAAAGATATCTCATGTTTCTGGATTGGAAAACTTTATGTTGTTAAGATGGCAGTACTCCCCAGATTAATCTCTAGATTCAATTCAGTCCCTGTCAAAATCTCAACTACTTTTTTTTTCCCCACAAAGAACATTCTGTGTGGTTTTTTTTCTTTTTCTTTTTTAATTGGGGTATAGTTGCTTTACAATGTTGTGTTAGTGTCTGCTGTACAACAAAGTGAATCAGCTATATGTATACATATATCCCCTCCTTCTTGGACCTCCCTCCCACCCCACCCCCCATCCCACCCCACCCCCCATCCCACCCCACCCCCCATCCCACCCATCTAGGTCACCACAGAGCAGCAAGCTGAGCTCCCTATGCTATACCGCAGGTTCCCACTAGCTATCTGTTTTACACATGGTAGTGTATATATGTCAATTCCCATCTCCCAATTCATCCCATTCGCCCCTTCCCTCCCACCCCGTGTCCATGTTGAATCTAGAAAAATGGTACAGATGAACCTATTTGCAGTGCAGGAATAGAGATGCAGACATAGTCAACTACCTTTTTACACAAATTGACAAGCTGATTCTGAGATTAACAGGTAAATTCGTGGGACCCAGAATAGCTGAAACAATCTTCAAATGGAAGAAAAAAGTTGCAGGACTTCTACTTTTGATTTCAAAACTGACTACAGACCTGCAGTAATCAAGACAGTGTTACTGGCCCAAGGATAGGTGTATAGATGGAATAGAACTGAGAGTCCAGAAATAAACCCATATATTTATAATTAATTGATTTTCACAAGAGTGCCAAGATAATTAAATGGTGCTGGGACAACTGAATGGTCACATGCAAAATAATGAAGTTTGGATCCAAACCTCACACCATATAGAAGAAATAACTGAAAATGGATCATTGACCTTAATGTAAGAACTAAACTATACAACTTTTAGAAGAAATGTAAGTGAAATCATTATGCATTTGCATTAAGCAGTGGTTTCTTAGATGTGACGAAAGCCAAGTAACACAAGAAAAAATGGATAAATTGTACTTCATCAAAATGAAAAAGTTTTGTGCTTCAAAGGATACCATCAAGAAAAAGACAATCCACAGTACAGGAGAAAATATTTGCAAATCAGATATCTGATAAGCAACCTGTATCCGAAATGTAGAAAGAACTCTTAATAACTCACCAACAAAAAGGCATTTAACCCACTTTAAAAATGGGCAAAGAATTTGCATAAACATTTCTCCAAAGAAGATATACAAATGGTAAAAAAGCATATGAAAAAGGTGTTCAACATCGTTAGCCATTAGGGAAATCAAATCAAAATTTACTCACACTAGGATGGCTAGAATCAAAAACACAAGTGTTGGTGAAGATCTGGAGAAACTGGAACTCTCATATGTTGCTGGTGGGAGTGTGAAATGGAGCACCTGCTTTGGAAAACAGCCTGGCAGTTCCTCAAAATGTTAAAACACAGTGGTACCATTTTCCACTCCTAGGTATATCCCAAGAGAACTGAAAATTAGGTTCACACAAAATCATCTGCATGAATGTTTGTAGCAGCATTGCTCATAATAGCCCCAGAGTGAAAACAACTCAAATGTTCATCAGCTGATGATTCAATCAGTAAAATGTGTTACATTCGTACAATGGAATATTATTCAACCATAAAAAGGAATATGACGTTCTGATATG